>NC_133411.1:7315000-7940000 GCF_049350105.2 Macaca mulatta
AGAGGGTGCAGAACTGAGAAACACTGTCCAAGGGGGCAGAAAGGCAGAGGGGTGTGGACCCACCTCCCATCTCCCAGATAACGCAATGGCCCTGGTGTCTTCAAGGCAGCCCACTTATCCCAGCCCTCTCAGTTCCAGGGACCAGCCTGTGAGATAAAAGCCCACAAATGCAGAGCCTGGCTCCCCGACGCCCAGAGGCACCGGCACTGGGAGTGTTTCTGACAAGACCAGCCTCTCTGGCACTCACTCCTGGCTTGACCCTGGAAGCCATGCCACTGGCCCTTTGTGTGAGGTGAGACAGGCCCATTCCAGCACAGCCTGAGAGGGTGCATGCACCTTCTCTCTTTCCTTTCACCAGGCTCTAATTAGGAGCTGAGCCCACCGTGGCCAATAATGGACATAGATGAATGGCTTTCCCTGGGCCAGGAGATTGTGCCAGGCATCTGGTGGGCCTGGCAGATGCAGGCGCTCTCACAATGCCCCATGTCAGACCATTCAGGCCCAGAAGGCAGCCTGGGTGATTAATGAGGTGTGCACCTCCCCCCTGCGCACACTGCAGCCCCATTTGGTGCACCTCATTAGGTCTGCTTTGGGGTGGCCATTAGCACACAAGCATGGGCGTGCTGGGGTCACTGGGATGACAGGCAGAAAGCAAACCAGAACCAGCACCCAGGTGCACTAAAGAGGCTGACCACATGGGGGCTTTGGAGACTGGACATCTGTTTGGAATCAAGGTTAAGAGGTAACATTTGCAAAACCAAGAAGCAGGCAGCCTTTGTTTAAGTACTTAAAAAGTAAAATAAAATCATTCATACTTTACATTTCATCCAAACGTCCACTTCTAAAGTTTTGCATTTTAAGAGATAAAATCTAATTAGGAGGACCAGATAATCATTTCCAAGGGGCAGTTCCCACTGTAGCATTTTGGGTCTGTGGTGGGCTCCAACAAGGCCCCAGCTCTCAGGGACTTTGAGACTCTGGTTTCCGTCAAGCTATCTCTCAGTTCCCTCTTTCTGCTTAACCTACTTGCCTGCTCAGAGGATCTAGAAAGCATTTTGACTTTGGACAGCAGAGCACCAGGGCCACTTGCGGAGTCACCTGTGTAATGTTTCTGGGTTCTGCCTTGTCCATCTGTGAAAAGCAGATAACGATGCCTCGTACCTACTTGCCGGCAGGCATGGTGAGCAGGTTAATGAGCTGCTTGTCCAGCTCACGGGAGTGTCCGTGTAACATGCTGCTCCCAGGCTCTGGGTGCAAAAGCTTTCTTTTGTTAGAAAAACCTGCTGAGGTCTCTATACGGGGAGAGATTCCATCCAACTCGTGTTTTCTGGTCTTGAAAAAAATCACAGGTTTTTAAAAAATATCTCCTGGTTTTGCAGGGGTTTTCATTCCATCACAATTTTGTGACAGACATTGCAAAGACATCTCTTATTAACTATATTTTTTAACAAACAAACCTCCCTGATTTTGTTAAACAGCCACCAGCCAAGTGTGCATTTTTCACTGTTGCTATCAATAGCCACTCATCATGTTCTCATTGTTTTACACAAAAGCAGAGTTTTCTTCAGTATTAATATTGACAAAGAAAGGATTTTTTCTTCTATTTCATCTCCTTTGCATGAAAACATTTATGTAAATGCATGACTCAACTGTAAGCAATTGAGGTTACCAACTTAAATTCCACAGCCCAGATCTGAGCTTTTTTAAACACTGGATCTTCTCAGATCCCACCGTGGCTTACGTGATCACAAACCCTGCAGGCACAAAGGGCAATATTGGCTTCTGCTCCTCCCAAGAGTCTAGGAGCCTGAGACATGCAAACATGGACAGAGTCCCTCTGTACATCCTGCAAGCAGTTTGCTTTGTGCCAAAGGAGGCATCCAATGTACTGTTAGCAGGTAGGCTGGCTCCAGGCCAGCACATCTGAGAGACTGGGGAGACCCCACGGTGGGTTTGTAGCCTGCTCCTGGGGAGAGGCCAGCAGCGTTCAGTGCAATGAACAGGAGCTCCAGGGAGATCCTTGAGTCCTCACATCTTTCAGGAGAAGCAGAGGTTGTGTCAGAACCCGTTTGTGCTATTTGGGTTGAGTTTGGGCCATAGTAAACTCCAAGCTCATTGAGAGCAGGAGAAGGGGCCTTTTATATAGAGTGATTCCAAATTGGCAAAACAATAAGGAAATTAAATTCAGGTAAAGTTTGATTGTACTTCATTTGCACTTCAGAGGAGGCTCACAAAGTTTCTCCCCATATGTCTCTCCTGTTATCTACAACGGCCTGTCAAGAGGCCATTGCTGGAAACAGATAAAAGAACAAACCCTTATATCCAGGGAGCTCTACTAACACCTCAACTCAGGAAAGGGGTAAAGTGAAAATGGACTAGTACAGACTTTATCCCAATTATCACAGCTCCAGAGCAGCACGTGTGTCTGCCAGGATCACCTCAGGTGTGAGGATGGTGGAGATGAGGCAATCATCCCCTTCCCTTGCTAAAGATGGGACTGGGTCTCATCTCAGCTCAGAAACGAGAGCAGAGGTAAGATATGCCAGAAGGTAATATATGCCAGGAGCCACCAACTCAAAAGTATAACTAGGATTTTTTTCCTTCCCAAGTCTGAACGGTGACCTGAATTTTTGTTTTGGTTTGGCTTTTTGTTTTTAACCTTTTGTGTTAAATTGCTTTCAAAAATAGCAATCATTATTTCCTTCTATGTATGTATCCCCCTTTTGCAATATGATTTTTCACCTTCTTTCCTCAAGACGTAGAATTTATTTCCCACACTTTGACTGCCCTTATGTGACTTGCTTTGGCCAGTGCAGTGTGGCAGAAGTGATGGGTGCCAATCCAAGCCTAGTACCATATTCCCTTGGGTCCCTGCCCAGACACTGTATATGAGCCTGCAGTTACCTGGCAGAGTATGAGGTCGTGCAGAACAGAGCATATCAGGCGAGGCCATCCCAGACTGGGCAGTTCCCAGCCAATCTACATGGATGATCCCAGTCAAGATCAGCCAAGCCCTGCCCAGACCAGAGGAACTGCCACGAGAGGCCAGGTGAGCTGACTGAGGTCCCCACGTAGTAGGCAACATGAGCAGGTGTTTGAACTCAAGCTACCCTGATTCCACAGCCTAAGGTCTCTCCAGGCACTCCGTGTTTTAGAAACCTGGACCTTGATTCTGCCAACTAGAAGGGGAACTAGAGCTTGTACTATATTCCAAAGACAGTTATGTTTCTGAGCCATCTTAGTTCCTGGAATTTCAAATAAAGATGCTGGCTAGGGAACCCTTTTTTGAATATTTTTCTTCAGATCTCCATCTTTCTGTCTCTCTCTCTCTCTCTTTCTCTATCTATCTATCTCCAGCTCTCTCTCTCTCTCGGTCTATGAATGATATTTTGGTTTGTGAATTATTTCAGTCCTGATGAGATCACATTATCTATATTTCCACTGCCAAAGTGATTTCCCAAATTATGTGGGGACAATGCTAGCTTCAGATGGGGCAACAAAGTAGTGACCTCCTGTGTTACAGAAAATATACTTTAGTTATTATTTCAGCAAAAGGAGAAATTTTCACCTTAGTAAATTAAAGCTAGAAGTTAGTGGATTTCTCCACAGAGAGGGTTTTTGGGACCACCAGAACCCAAGAGCTCTTGTTCCAAGATCACACGTGCAGTGTCTGTGGTGTGCTGAGAGCCTGGACCCCCTCTCTGCTCTCCAGGATTTCCCCATTCTCCTATAGGCAAGACCCTCATGGAGCTACAATGCTGGGGGTCTCCAGAGCAGGACAGCTTGCTTGTGCTGGGGTGTCCCTGCCAACTGTGACCCCCACTGGGTCTCTTCTAAGCTGAAATCATCTGAAATGGCTCCAGCACACACGGATGGGGAAGGATGTTATGACATTGGAGGGAGTCCAGAGAAGTACAAGCACGTTGGAAATACAGTCTTGCCAGAGGCTCCACAATGGAGCTTTGACTGGGATAGTAAAATTAAACATCCACCAAACTCTGAACAGTTCAGAAAACACGTTCTCAAAAAAGTTCTGTTTGGTAGGGTGCCGTGGCTCATGCCTGTAATCCCAGCACTTTGGGAGGCCAAAAAGTGTGGCTTGCTTGAGCAAAAGTTCAAGACCAGTGTGAGCAATATGACAAAACCCCATCTGTACAAAAAAAAAAAAAAAAACACACAGAAATTAGCCAGGTGTGGTGGTGCACACCCATAGTCCCAGCTACTAGGGAGGCTGAGGTGGGAGGATGGTTTGAGCCTGCAAGATTGAGGCTGCAGTGAGCAGTGATTGACACTGCTTTCCATCCTGCATGACAGCAAGACCCTGTCTCAGAAAAAAAAAAAAAAAAAAAGGTTCTTTTTGATTCTCTAGGCAACCCTAAATATAGGTGTGATTAAAATTACTCCTCTTTTACAGAAAAGGAAGCTGCATCTTAGGTAGCTCAAGCAACTTTCTCACAGCAAGAAGGGAGCAGAACCTGGGCCTACACTTCCTCTGCCTGCAAACACACCATCTGTTCTCATTTTCCATCGAGCTCATTTTCTGTTGACACGTTCTAGAATCAAACTGCCCCAAGACAAAAAGTAAAGAATGGTTAGTGTTCTGAATATGAGGAGGACAGCTCACCGGCAGAAGTTGAGGAGAAAGATGTTGGCAGGGGCTGGACACACGATGATTGAGAGATGGTAGAGGGCTCCTGAATTGAAACACTGGAGGGCTGCAAGCCCCTTTTCCAGCAGCACAGTAACATGCTACATGTGACAAAGTCCCTTGGTAAGAGGGAGCTGCTTTCATTCATCAGTAGGGCCACAGGAATCTTAACAGCACTGTTCCCGCAGCAGGCTGCTTGTTACCTACACCACTCGGTATCCACTTGCCATCAGGAGTTTTAAAGCATCAGCTCTCTCTGCTCCATTCTTCACTATTTAATAAAATAGTGTCTTCTTATGGAATCAACCCAAATGCCCATCAATGATAGACTGGATAGAGAAAATGTGGTACATATACACCATGGAATACAATGTAGCCATGAAAAGGAAAGAGATCATGTCCTTTGCAGGGACATTGATGGAGCTGGAAGCCGTTATCCTCAACAAACTAATACAGGAACAGAAAACCGAACACTGAAGGCTCTCACTTATAAGAGGGAGCTGAACAATGGAACACATGGACACAGGGAGGGGAATAACACACACTGGGGCCTGTCAGGGGTGAGGGGGAGGGAGAGCATCAGGATAAATAGCTAATACTTGCAGGGCTTAACATCTTAGTGATAGATTGATGGTGCAGCAAACCAACATGGCACACTTATGTAAAAAACCTGCACATCCTGCACATGTATCCCAGAACTTAAAATAAAAATAAATAAATAAATAAAATAGCATCTTCATAAGACCCTTCTTTCAGCTTTCAAGCTAAATAGCAGGGGAAATGTAGTCACAGAATAATTTAAAATAATAATTTTGTCATAAGAATTGATCTTAGAAAGATGTAATGTATTTCTGTAAGGTCTCATCAGTGTTTGGGCCAGCAGCTGCAAGCTGGAGAAACATGCAGCCATTTCACTCTGTGGTGACTATTACTTCATTTTCTGAATGTTCCAGGCCATCACACACGCCCTTTGTACCAAGACTCTGAGAGAATTCCACCTCTGCTGGCAGTGAAGGGATGTGGATCCCTGGAATTTCCCTATTCCACCAGATTACTGTGATCCAAAAGAATTGAATATCAGGAGCCCTGACTTCCCCTCACTAGGAGACGGTTCCTGAGTCACAAAGCTCTGCAGTCCTTCCCCCACACACTGCATCTAGGAAGGATACCCCCTGGACCTGCACCTGTTTGCACCTGGGCCTTTGAACTCTTCCTCTGTAGAGAAAATTAACTGCCTCAAAGACTACCATGGCTACCTGACACAGCCATTTTATTACTGCAATCTTGAATCTTCAGAGGGGTTTACATGTCTGTCTGAAGCATGATAGTATTTATAAGCCTAACACCTCTTTGCCCTCCCTAAAGTACAAATGAAACCTCTTACTCCCAGATGTCTTGAGTGTACACTATTTTGAGTATCGTTGTTCTAAATCCTCATACCATTCCTGAAGAAATACCTTGTGAAGTAGACCATTTGTGTTTTGGTTCCTATTGCCTGCTAATGCAGACCCACTAACATTATGGTAGCTAGCAGAAGTTCTCTTTGGTTTCATCCCACCTCATATTCATGTTCCCTTCTCCCATGGGTCCCGAGTGCTTTTAAGACATGTGTTGCTTTCCAATAGTGTCAATGGTCCTCATCAGCTTGGAGGCTGGCTTGGACAGCATCCCAGAGTGGGATAATATGGATTCACACCCACACCACTCTCAAGTGACTTGGAGACTCACACCATCCTGCCCTCTCAGGCTCAAGTACCATGAGCACGACGACAGAGCCTGCTCACCTTCTTCTAGCCTCACATTGCACTGTGCCTAGCTCAGAGCAGACTTTCCAAGACATTTTCTGAATTGTCAGAACATTCAGACATTTTTGAAACCTGGAACATTTTTGGAAATACTAAGGCCTCAGGAGACCTCTACAGAGACCAGTAAGATGATCATGCAGAGGATGTGCAGAGGGTACATGGGAGGACAGGGACACAATGCTCCTCTGCACAGCAAGTCTTGCTGCTGCTGACTGACATGTCCTGGGAGCACGTGGTACTGCTCTAGGGGAGGCAAGAAGCAGTGTGGGCACACACAAAGGGGGACCTCCCAGATCTGTGCCTTCAAACACGAACATCTTACCATGCTACAGTTCAGACTACCTGGACTTTGCAGGCACATGATGACTTTGGAGACTCAGCCATTGCAGGTGCATGTGAGAGAGGCAGGTAGAACCACATGACAGACAAACAAAGCTCAGAGGCAGAAGAACTCAGCAAAAGCTCACGATCTTACATATTTTTTCCTAGAACCTGGATACTTATATTCTCCCAAAATGACTATGTTGAGACATAACCCCCAACATGATGGTCTTCAGAGGCAGGGCCTTTGAGAGGCATCTGATTCCCTTCAGGCTGCAATAACGAAGTATCAAATACAAAACACCAAATGGTTTATAAATAGCACAAACTTATTTCCCGCGTTTCTGGAGGCTGAGAAGTCTGAAGTCAAAGTTCCACAAGAGAGGCTGTGTATAAAAGGTAGTGCTTACACACTGCTGGTGGGAGTCTAAATTAGGTCAGCCATGTGGAAGACAATGCGGTGATTCCTCAAAGAGCTAAAAACTGAACTGTCATTCAATGCAGCAATCCCATTACGGGATATATACCCAAAGGGATAGAAATCATTCTTCCACAAAGACACACGCACCCATATGTTCATTGCAATACTATTCACAATAGCAAAGACACAAAATCAACCTAAAGACAATCAAGGGTAGACTGAGTAAAGAAAATGCGGTACATATAGAGCATGGAATACTACGCATCTATCAAAAAGAGTGAGATCATGTCCCTTGCAGGAACATGGAAGGAGCTGGAGGACATTATCCTAAGTGAATTAATACAGGAACAGAAAACCAAATGCCACATGTTCTTACTTAGAAGTGAGAGCTCAGTATTAAGTACAAATGAACACAAAGCGGGGAACAACAGATACCGGGGCCTACTTGTGGGTGAAGGGTGGGAGGAAGGTGAGGATTGAAAAACTACTTATTGGCACTATGCTTATTACCTAGGTGATTAAATAATCTGCACACCAAACCCCTGTGATATGTAATTTATTTATAGGACTAATCTGCACACATGTCCCTGAACTAAAAGTTAGAAAAAGAATAAAAAAAATTGCCAGAAGATTTGGTATCTGATGAGGTCCTGCTTTCTGATTCTAAGTTGGCTCCCTGTATCCTCACATGGTCGAAGGACTGAGGGAGTTTACTGTTTACTGGGGTCCTCTTTTATAAGGGCACTAATCCCATCCATGTGGCTCCACATTCATGAACCAATCACCTCCCAAAGGCTCCACCTCCTAATACAATCACCATGGGGGTGAGGATTTTGACACAGGAGCTTTAGTGGGTAGACACAAATATGTAATCTACAACAGCAGATGACTAGAAAGTGGGCAGAGAGGAACGCTGCAGAGCAAGCCTTATTTTTAGAAAATATGTAAGTCATCCCGAAGGTAGGTGGAGACATGGATGGTAAAGGCCATCCTGGTGCAGTCTCAGAACAAAATGAGAAACATGCCATTGGAAAATGGAGAACAAGCAACCACAACTCTTGCTATGAAACAGCAAAGAACTAGTCCAAACTGAATTTAAATTTTAGTGTTTTGTGCAAGCTAGGGCTTGCAAGCGATGAATTGGATATTGAATTGAAGCTACTTCCAAGCAAGGGGATGAAGGTGAGGCTTGTCTTCTCCCAATGCAGTTTGCCTACAGCAAACAGGAGAAGAGAGAAACAACTTAAAGACAGAATTATTCATTGAAAAGGAAGCAGAACTTAAGGATTTAGGAAATTCTCAGCCTATCCATATTGAGGAGAATGAGAAAACATGTTTAGAAGAGAATGCAAAGGATGTGGCTAAGCGACCATTTGATACAGAGATTAGTAGGATCATCCATCCCAACAGAAGCCAGGATATATTCTCCGAGAGGGTGGAAGAATGACCCTGAAGGCAACTTGGAGATCATCAGGGCTGCCCCTCCTATCACAGGCTGAGTGCAAAGGCTAGGGGTGGGGTTACAGCAGTTTCAAAATGGAGGTCACTGGTATCCATGGAAGCACCACATGTACTGGCCCACCGTCATCTCTCATGGTGCGCTCTGCTCCCTCAGAGCATGGGAAGCCTCAGTGTGGCTCTGGCAGGAGCAACACAGGCTTCAGTGGGTGTAGGTGAAGCAGTGTCATCGTCTCAGGTAATACCCAAGGATTCTTACCTCATGCCAAGGAAATCAAGGACGTAGACACATGTGGAGTGAGGTTAAAAGCAGAGGTTTAATAGGCAAAAGAACGAGAACAGTTCTGTCTCCTGCAAGAGAAAGGGGCTCCTGAGTGGGACTTCTGACCCCTGGTGGAGTGGACAGAGCTTTATAGACAGGCCTGAGGAGGTGATGTTGGATTTACATCCAGCCCAAAGACTGGTTGGACCAGGTGTGACATTTACATAGCACACGAGGAAGCTGGACACCCATCCTAATCCTATATTATGCAAATGGGGTCTCCACTTGTGCGGCACCATGCTGCCTGCTCCTTACTGTGCAAGTGGTTGACAAAGAAAGGGGAAGATGGAGCAACCATGTGAGACATGCCTAGGCCCCAGGTAGCTTTTTCCTATTGGCACAGCTGCCGGCATTCACCTGTGCCAGCTTCCAGCTTCCTTTTCTATGTCTGCAGCTCAATTTTACAGGCTGCTCTTTGTTAGGAAAAAAATGATTTGAGAGTTTCTTTATATTAAAAGGAAAACCTTACTGAGGACTTCCATACCCTCACCATCTGCCTAAATAATTTCTTCTTAACTCCTATATCACAGGCAGAAAATTTTGCTGGCATTGCATGATGCCATCTCTGCTGGCATCCAGGGCTCACATGCCTAGGAAGCATGCCTACCTCAACGTGGATTTCAACAGGCAGGGCCACCACAGACAGCCCAATACTAGGCTGATGCCCAGGGAAGCCATGGAGGCAGGACCACCTGGAGTCATGGGGGCTTGACTTCTGCCTGGAAAAGCCCAGTGTGTCTCAGAGGCAGGGTTGCAGCCCCGGGGGTGGGGGGGGGTTCTCAAAAGTTTATTCTCAAGCTTTAGGCTCAATATCATTGGCCCTGCTAGATTTTGCACTTACCTAGAGCCTGTAACTTCTTTTTTTCTTTTCTGTTTCTCACTTTTGGAATGGGAATGTCTGTTCCATGCCTGCCTTACTATTGTATTTTGGAAACACATAACTGGTTTGATTTCACATGTTCACAGCTGGAGAACAATTTGCCACAGAATGAATCATACCTTGAGTCAAATTCATTTGCTATTTAGATCTTATTTGGATGAGACGTTGGACTTTGACCTTTTGAGTTGGTCCTGGAGTCAATTGGGATTTGGGGGTCTATTTGGATGGAACGAATGTACTTTGAGGATTTGGGGGGCCAGTGTGTGATGTCATAGACTGAATGTTTACATTCATCCAAATTTGTACATGTTGAAACCTAATCCCCAGTGTGAAGATATTTGGAGGTGGGACCTTTGGGAGATGATTAGGTTATAAGGGTGGAGCCCTGTGAATGAGATTAGTGCCCTTATAAGAAGAGAAATGAGAGACAGCTTGCTTCTCTCTCCCTCTCTGTTTTCTACAAGAGAGAATGCAGTGAGACAGCATTGTCTATGAACCAGGAAATGACCTTCACCAGACACTGAATCAGCCAGGGCCTTGATGTTGGACTTCCCAGACTCCAGAGCTGTGAGAAATAAGTTTCTGTTGTTTATAAGCCACATCGTTTATGGCGTTCTCTCACAGCAGCCTGAAAGAGCTAAGACAATCTGTGATTACAATCTCACACTAAATTACTGTAAGAGTGTTTGTTTTCTTTTATATTATTCATGAGATAGCTTTATTGGTCATTAAAAAAATAGGATTCAAAGGAAGAAACCACATCAAGTTAATCTTGCTTGTCACTTAGGCTCTCACACTGCTCATAGGCCATGAAACTCCCAAAAGTCAAATGTCCCTCTGGTTTCAGTTTCCTTTTCAATAAACTGGGGTCCAGATCTGTGGTCATCCTACTCCACAGCACTTTGATGAGTTTCAAATGAGATAACAGGTGAATGATGCTTTGGTGACAATAAAGAGTGAAAAGATAATTTTATTACCAAGAGTAGAGAACTCCCCTTATTTAACCACAATTGACACAAACATAACAGTTAACACTATTATGCATTTGTAGAAATTGTTAGGATGTCTCAGTGCTGCCATGTGCCCAAGACAGGATGTGATGGCTCATGACAACTATTCCTCTTCCAGTTTCTACAAGGACAGCTAGACTCAATACCAGGAAGAACTCTGCCCCAAATTAATTGAAGTTTTAACTAGTAAGCAGACAGGAAATTGATACAATGTCTATGTAATTTACTAAATACAATGTTGAGTGTAATTTAACTGGCATTCAAGTAAGGTTCAGAAACCTTATTTTATAGGGTGGTTAAGAACTAGAGCTATAAATTAGAGCCCAAGCTTCTTAAATAATACCAATAATAAATGTGCATTGAGTACCTGTTACAGACCTGGCCTTGGGCCAAATGCTTCATATTAGACCACGATTTTCACTACATAAGTGATGCACTAATGTTAGTGGCAAGCGTTTTGATTTAGAATTTTTAAGGTAGCCAAAGTCATGATAGATGTTGGTTATTATCACTAGTTTTTTAAATTGTAATATACTGATGTAAATGTTAATATCATATCAATAAGTTGATTATGCTACACATATTAATAAAGTCATGCTTTTGAGAAAACTGTTTACATTTACCACATTCCCTGCTTTCTTTCCCAAAATGAGAGTCCAGAGCAAAGTCATGATGACCCTTTTGGTTGCCTCTACTCATGCTCCCACCAAACTCTGCTGCTTCCAGGCTGGCCCGGTCTTCCCCAAACTCCCCTCTTGTAGGGATGCCCCTTCTCGTGTCCCCTCTCCATGACCTCAAGCAAAACCTAAGTCTTCTCTGTCCCATGATTACAGTAACATGATTCGAGCTTTGACATCTTTGATGTTAACAAGTCAAGTCAGCTAAGAGTAACCCCTCCTAGCAACATCTGTACTTTAATGTGGCCTTCTTGGCTTTGCGGTCCCCATGAACTCATTTGACTTAGGTATTTGTTAAGTCAATGCAATGTTCTGAAAAGTCAAACTCTGACCAGGTGAGAGAAATCAGATCTTTGACAGGAAAACAAAGTTGATCGTGGGGAGCCTTGGAGACCTGTGAGTGTCCCTCCAGTTACTCTGCGTAGGCTACTGCTCTTGTGTCCAACCAACCTGCAGTTCATGATGAGCTGGAACAAAGAGAGCTCTGCCTGCAATAGATTTAACCAGCCTTGCTAAAGTACTTTGAATAACACATTAGGAGGAACAGCACTGGCTGTCCGGACTGGCTTTTCCCATGGGCTGCTGTGGTGACCACGTGTGAAAGTTCCCTAGAATAAGTACAATCCTCCACTCACCCTCCCAACAGTAGCCGCTGCCTGGGCTGCTGCTCCCACCAGATGTGGAAATACATAGGAGAGCTGTGAGTATTTGCACGAGGTCCACAGCAAGTGAGTGGCAGGCCAGGGGTCTGAACCCAGCCCTCCTAACTCCCCATCCAGTGCGCTCACCCCTTCATTTGGTCATGACTTACTGCTGCATAGGATGAAGCGAAATTGACAATAGGGAATCTTTTTCATCCTCATCCAAAGATTCCAATTAACAAGGTCTTAGAGCAATTTCGGCATAAGTGGGTTTCCTCAGAAAATTTTACATAATAGTGATTTGAGAATAGTGTATCACTAATAATCTGAGTTTTTATTAGAGTAAAAAATCACCTTATGGTAAAAAATACGTATAAGGTAAGGGAAAAACATTTTCTTATGTGTTCGAGAAAACTATGAAATAAATGGCATGAAACTGTATATTACAAGCTTGAGAACCAACAGTCATTCTAAAAGCCCAAATCAGGGATGAAGAGAAGAAAAATTTGGAATTCAAATAAATATGGAATTGACAAAGTTAATGTGCACTTTTATGGTACCTCTATTTTAGATGGCAAGATAAATGTCAACATTATAGAAACATTGACTAGACGGTTTATTTAATTTGACAAAGCTTACGGCTTTCAGCCACAAAATGAAAACTAAATTTAGATTACTCAAAACTTTTCTAGGTTTTCAGCAAAGCTGTGGAGGTGGACACTGCAATGCCGTCTTTGAGGCCAGCATACCCCATCACCCAGTTACTGGGGCATTACCTACTGATGACTTTCAGTTGGGATCTTCTTTGGTGTTACGGGTTGAATTTTGTTCTTAGAAAAATAAGTTGAATTCCTAATCTTCAGAACCTCAGAATGACCTTCCTTGGAAATAGGATTGTTGCAGATGTAATTTGTGAAGATGAAGTCCTTAGGGGTGGGTCCCAATCCGATAGGACTGGTGTTTTTTACTTTTTTTTTTTTTTTTTTTAGTATTTTTATGGTTTTTGTTTTTTGTTTTGTTTTGTTGTTGTTTGTTTGTTTTTGAGACAGAGTCTCACTCTGTGGCCCAGGCTGGAGTGCAGTGGTGTGATCTTGGCTCACTGCAGCATCCACTTCCCTGGTTCAAGAGACTCTCCTGCCTCAGCCTTCTGAGTTGCTGGGATTACAGGCATGCACCACCATGCCGGGCTAATTTTTGTATTTTTAGTAGAGACAGGGTTTCACCGTGTTGGTCAGGCTGGTCTGGAACTCCTGACCGGAGGTGATCTGCCCACATTGGCTTCCCAAAGTGCTGGGATTACAGGCATGAGCCACCACGCCTGCCCAGGACTGGTGTCCTTTAAAATGGACAAATTTGGACAAAGAGATAGACATGCATAGAGGGAAGAGAATGTGGAGAGACACAGGGAGAGGTCTGCCACTTCTAAGCCTAGGAGAGAGGCCCGGTACAGATTTCCTCCCTACACAGCTCTCAGAAGGGGCTGGCCCTGCCAACACCTTGATCTCCAGAGCTCCAACTCTCTACATTTGTTGTGTTCATCCCCTGATCTGTGGCACTTCCTTACGGCAACCCTAGTTGACTAATATACTGGGCATTGCCCCGGCCACAGAGAACAGCTGCCTTGTGCAAGGGTGGCCCACAGGGGGTGGGCGATGGCAGCGACTGGCTGCAGCAAGGATGCTGCAAGGTTGCCAAGGATGCATGCATGCAAGGCCCCCTCCCTTTCAGTCCATGACAACCCTGAGCAACTGTCCCATCAGGCTGGAGGTCCCCGGGGACTAGGCAGCACCCAACTTACCAGCCCACGTCTCCCTCCACCTGGCCCTGCCACCCTCACTTCCTTAGAGGCTCACTCCCCAAAGCAGACACAGAAACACAGAAACACACAACTGCCTTGGAGCAAAACTAAACACTGGATCTGAAGCTACAGAGGGTGAATCTCCAGGATGCCAAGAAACCCTTTGATGTCTGAACCCTGGAGGGTTTGGCCGGTGACTGGTGGCCTGAGGACAGCCATTGAATCAGCAGTTCAAGAAGCTGGGAAATGAAGGACCAATATTGCTGGCTGCTAATAGGGAGGGAGGCACCCACTGTGGTGAGATGGATGGTTTCCCATCAGCCGAGATTCTGTTAGAGAGGGATGCTTGCTTTTGCTTTAACCTCTTAGCAGGGTGCAGATGGCACATAACCTGAGCCTTGAAAGGCAGTGGAAAGGGAGGAGCCTCCTTGGAGCCCCAGAATGGGTTTCTTCCATCCTGGCTGCACCCACACTCAATGGAAGGACTCTCAGAGCCCCTTGTTTTTCTGCACGCACTCACATTCGCAGAGGAACACGGAGTCATTGTTCCTTGCGTGCACATGCTGGGAGCTGGCCAGTCTTGGAGAAAGGGGACAGGGTGGCCAGAAGCATGCAGGAGGGACCAGCAGAGGGTAGCTGGCCTGGGCTCAAGCCCAGGGACCGGCCCCTTCACACCCATCTTTCTACACTGGATCCTCTTGAGCTGAGCGTGCTGCTCCCCAGTTCCAAGATCAACTTGGAAAGCGGGGATTGATACAGAGACACACAAAAGGATGACTGCCATTCCGATAACGATGATGTTTCGGGTGGCAAAATTTCAAATCGTCCTTCCTTTTTAAACAATATGTATTAAAAATATTGCTTGCCCTTTTTTCTACACTAAGTGTGAATCAATTCTTAATCTGAAATGCAAGAGAAAAATATTTTTATGTGAAAGAGAAAAAAGCATTTATGGAGTGGGACACTTCGGTGCTGTTTCCCAGTTGTGTGGGTTTTGCCCCTGACACCTGCTGCTTCCCTGTAGGGAGGGTAATGGCCCAAGGAGGAACAGGAAAAGGGTGCTGGTCTGATGCTGTGAGGTCAGTTATGGGAGCAGACTCTGCAGAAAGTGCCTCCAGGAAGGAGGGAGGCTTGGTGCCAGGCGGAAGGCAGAGCACCAAAGTTCCATGCATCCTTGTGGTTTGAAAGCAGGTCCCCATGCACCCGCTGTATGCACTGTGTACCATGTACCTCTGGGGAATACAAGTGGCTGCTGTCACCTATTATAAGAAGCACTTCTTCCCACTGCATCCTGGCATCACAGCTGCCGAGGAATACAAGCAGTTAAGCACTAGATGAAACAAGGCTGTATTCACGTGGAAAAGAAGCAGGAAAAGATCCATTTCCATGCTGGGCATTGGTCCCCCAGGACGAGTGGGTCCCTCCCAGCAGCCAACGCAAGGCCACCAGCAGGCACACACCCTTCTTCCCTCTTGTTCTGCAGCAGAAGGACCTGCCCTCTCCCCACAGGGACAGACATAGCAGGGGGACTGGCCAGGTGCCATGTGACACACACCCTGAAGCAGAACAGAGGACACACTGACTCAGAAACAGGGAGAGATGTTCCCACACAAGGCAATGGGTCCAGCAGAGGTTGTGAGGACGCTGCCTTTTGGTAAGGATGTGTCTCAGGCCCATAGCCCATTTTTATGTGTCTGAGCAGGGGTGGAAAACCTGTGTCCCTGAGGTTGCCTTTCCCAATAGTGTTGCTGACTTTGACCCAGTGCAACCCCACCCTGCCCTCTAGAACTGCACATATGGTGGCCCTTTGCCTCTTATAGCAGAGGATGTACCATTGGTCTGGTCCCTGTGCAGAGGGCCTGGAAGATGCTGTGCTGCTGGTGAGCTGAGCCACAGGAGCAGGTCCATGGGGAGCTGTGGCACAGCCTTGCACAGAGCCGTGCTCGATGGCTTTTACAGGTGAGTGTTAGCATCCACCCAGACCTGCAGGCTGGAAGGCGAGGAAGACAGGACTGAGAAGGGGATGCCCGGGAAGAAGCTGCCTGATTCAAAGAGAACCAAACAAGTAACATTGGCAAGGAGCCTCTCAGCACCTGGGAGAAGTCGGCAGCTGTCCTGAAGAGGCACAAAAACTGGCCAAGGCCCCACCCTGTCCGTGGGGTTTTGGCTGGCTCTTAACTTAGTGGCCCACATTCACCTCCCAGCCTCTGGATGCATGGGGGCTGTGAACACCTTTCCACAGGCGGAGGGGCAGAGCCACCTGCTGAAGCCTTCCTCAAACCTACATGACCCCATGTGAGCCTCCTAGCCTGGCAGCTCTGGGCCTGGAATCCTGGCTTTGCAACCCCAACTGGGACTACTATCTGCCTCTGCTGGCCTTTGCACACCCACTTGCTGTCCGTCACCGTAGTCCATAAACCCTGCTAACTTCTTAAAGTGCTGCTGTGCTGGAGTGGAGGAGGCCAGATTCATCAAGTCTTCAGCAATGGGAAACAAGAGGACATTGGATAAGTCTCAGTTGAGGCCCTTGTATGATGACACTTTTCTACCACCGAGAATTTGGTGATCAGTGGCAGGAAGCTATCTCTGAAGTCCTGTGAGCCCAACTAGCTCACCATGTGCAGGTCAGGGAGCAGGCAACCTCCACACCTCCCACTGCCACTGTGGTTGGGCCAGCCTCAGCTGTCTGATGCCTGCAAGCCATTCCTGGTAGCACAGAGGGAAATAATGCCGAGGTAAAGAACAAGTCAGCTCTGACACCAAGGAGACGGATGAGAAATTGAAATGATGAACATCTAATGGCAGTGCAAAATCAGGTAGGAGGGATCATTCATCAAATTTCCAGCACATCATACAATGGAAAGGTTTTTGGTTGCTTGATAGGGAAATAGAAACCTTAACCAAGAGTTTAGATAAAAATCCGGTGTGAGATGTTCATTTGGTAACCTATGCTTGGGACACGATTGAACAGGCTTCTTTTATCCAAGTGGTATTCCTCTACATTTATGGTGGCTCATAAACTGTTTATCACTGTTCCTGGTGCTTGTTGATGTGCCATTTAGTACAGCACAACCTGCTCCCCAGGAAGCTGAATCACTGTAAGCTTAAAACGTGATATCTGCCTCTGCAGATTTTATTCCCACTATACACAGAATCCAAAGAGAAATCCTGCAAACTGTGGGAACTGGAGAAGTCCTTGAACATGCTGGGGGATCCCACCCACCCCACTGATGGATCCCAGCCTCTCTCCACTCAGCACCTGTCAACGCTCTGGCCATGAGCACCTCGGCTGCTGTATTTAGAGTTTTGGGGCAGTTGAGCACCACCAGCCACCTGGGTGGCCAGGAGAGTCCTCTCCTCCACTCTGCTCACTTGATGGATGCCATGGAGCCACCACGCCCACCATGTTTGTTCATGTCTCCTCCCTAGGGCAGGACTCTTAGTCTTGTTCATTACTAATTTGCATTCGAGAACACAAAGATGTGTCTCTATGTGGTGCCTAAATCCCAATCTCAGAGAAAAACAAGCATACTATAAAACTGTGAAATATTAAGACAGGATATTAAGTGATCTCATTATACTGTTGAGTAAACTAAGGCCTGGGAAGGCTGTGTCATGTAATCAAAGTTATTGGACACTCATGGGCTAAGGTTTAGGTCTCTGAGCTTTCAATCTGGTGCTTGTTCTGCAATTGGTGAAGGTCCCTATTTCTAAAAGCCTCATGACTTCATACTGTACAGCTCTCCCTTTGTGTGTGATGGTGCCCAGCACTTAACAAAGCCCATTAAATGGAGGCGGTAACTGCCCTTATGAACTCAAAACCCTCTGTGTACAACAACTGTGCAGAGAAAAAGCAGTTTGTAATTTCTATTTTTGCGAGCCACTTCAGTCTGTCTGCTCTTGGTTTTGGAAAACCTCTGGCCCCATAAAAGGCTGCCCCCATTGCCCTGGCTCCCATTAGGTCTGGGGGTCCCCATGGGTGTTGTTTGTGTGTTTGCAAGAGGCACTCGGAGGACACTGTTGCCCCCACCATGACCTCTCCCCGCTCCTTTGCTGAGGGCTCTGCTGTGAGGCTGTCACCCCCAGGCTGTGTCCAGGAGCCCAACCCAGCCACTCCTGCCTCTTCCCACCTCAGCTGGGCCCAGGCCTTGCCACATTGAGTTGCCCACGAATGCCAAGTGGTGCCAGGGCCTCTGGAGTCAGGGGAGAGCTGACATCACACCTCCTCCTCCCTCCTCACTCAGTGGGTGCTGCATTTTGCACTCTGAGCACCAAAGCAACCATACTTGTCAGGGCCAGGGGCTGGCGGGCCCCCTAATGCTGCCTCATGCTGGACAGCTTCAACAACACATATTTATTGTCTCATGGTTGGGAAGTCTGAGATCTGAGAGCCTGGAGTCTGAGATTGGGCTGTGGTCAGGGCTGTTTCCTCCGGAGGATCTGAGGGAGCCTCTGGCCCTGGCCCCTCTCCAACTTCCAGTGGCAGCAAGCACTCTTTGGTGTCCTTTGGCTTGGAGATGCATCTCCCCAACCTCTGCTTCACCTTCACGTGGCCGTCTCACTGCATGCAAGCCCCAGTGTCCAAACCCTCCCTTCCTCATAAGAACACCAGTCACATGGATTAGGGCTCACCCTAACAACCTCATTTTAATGCATTACCTCTGCAAAGACCCATGTCCAAATAAGGTCACATTCTGAGGTTCTGGGATTAGGACGCCAACATTTCTTTTGTGGAGGGAAATACAGTTCAACCACTGAAAGCTGATACTAGAGCGAGTTCAGTGAAGCCCCCAGGGCATGGTGGAAGGAGGCCCCACTCTCCAGGTGGTACAAGCAGAGCGTCGGCCATGAGACAAAAGTTGCCTCCCTACGTTTTGTGCCCTAAGCCCGTCACTCACTTCTCCCGCACCCCAGCCCTGCTGCTTGTTTAATGAAAGAAGTGAGGTCTCACTCACACATACCTCTACCCGCTTTGGACCCAATCTATGAGGAATCAGCCTGGAACTTGCTGGGGTGACCAAACACTGCTGCACTCAGAGCCCCTTGTGCCCCAAGAGACTGGGGTGCCCCTCTTGGGAGCTGGTAAGTGGCCAAATCTCTCCTGCTCCACCTCATGCTCTCCCTGGAAACCCTGCAGTCTCTTGAGCAATCCCTGGTGCCCACCTGACTGCCTGGGCCAGTGGTCACACAGAGGGCACTCTGAGACCAGACCCTTGGCCATTTTGTCTCTAACTGGTCCCTGCTGCCCTGGAAAGATGTAAGAACAGGCCAGGCTGAGGTCAGTGATGGGGCATCAGAATGTACCTGGGGCTCTTGATGTGGTAAATGGAGGAAGTGGCCCTAGGTACCTAAGAGGAGACCAGGCAGGCAAAAAATGTCTTTATGGCAACATTTTGTAATCTGCGTAGCAAAGAGAAGAAAGAAGACTGACAGCATAAAGCAATGGAAATATTCCAGCTGAGTTTTCCCCTTAGTTAACTATAGAGGGAATGAGTGGGATGATTGGAACAGACACGAGAAGCAAGATTATTTGGAGCATTTGACTTAGAGCCTGCTGAGTGTCTTGACTTCGACCACCATGGACAGACGTAGGCATCTCTGCTGCACTGATGTGGTCAAGAGCAGGAAAGCTGCAGCCAAGTACCCTCCCAACCCCAGCTCTGCCCGTTACTCACTACATGGTCCTGTTCACACCCCTTCACCTCTCTGTGCTTCTTTATCCATAAAATTTGTCTAATAATGGCTCCTGCCTTCCTGGTTTGTTGTGAGGTTCAAATGAGGTGGTGCATACAAGTGACTTAGAACAGCACTTGGCATGTTCAAATGCTCAGTAGCTCTTAGCCATTATCATTACAGTTGTTAAAGATAATCCGTTGGGAGGCCATTAGGCTGAAACAGTTCCAGTGACTTGAGTTCCTGCACAAGTAATTGTAACCCTACTCAGAGTAAATGGTCACAGCCTGGGAAAATGAAATTAAGCTTAGCCAATCAGAAACTGCCAACTAACCTCTAACCAGAGACTTAACCAATCAGAAATCACCACCTAACCTCTAACCAGAGACTTTGCCAAGCTAAAACTACCAACTAAACCTCTAACTAGGGACTTTCCACTTTAACCAATATTTTCTTGATCTTGCTTCCGCAAGCCTCTTGAACCTCACACTCCCTCAGTGGAGCCCTGAACCTCTTGTGGTCTGGTTGTTGCCCAGTGCATGAATCACTGAATACTCAAATCAACTTAGGAAAATGGTAATGTGCCCAAGCTTTTTTTTTTTTTTTTTTTTTTTTTTTTTTTGAGATGGATTCGCGCTCTGTCACCCAGGCTGGAGTGCAGTGGTGTGATTTTGGCTCACTGCAAACTCCACCTCCCGGATTCGAGCGATTCTCCTACCTCAGCCTCCAAGTAGCTGGGATTACAGGTGCCCACCATCACACCCAGTTAATTTTGGTATTTTTAGTAGAGACGGGGACTCACCATGTTGGCCAAGCTGATCTTGAACTCCTGACCTCAAATGATCCACCCATCTTGGCCTCCCAAAGTGCTGGGATTATAGGCTTGATCCACTGCACCCAGCCCAAGCTTATCTTTTAACACCATTCTTTGGAACTCAAATAATTTAAAATGAGTTTTTTTAAACCTTCTTCATTGTCAGCTACTCTAGAGCCCACATTCAAACCCTTTTGAAAAGAGAATCCATGCAGGGCAACCCACAGTGACATAGCAGTGCAGTTGTGCGAATGTGCCTCCTATGAAGTGTGAACTGAGCAGAGCCGAGAACTTGGCTCCAGGCTCTCAGAACTTGACCGTGTCTTTGATGTTGCCCCACCGATGACCTGTTCATCTGAAGAGCCAGCCCAGAAAAGGCAGGTCTGCTTGACTCTTGGACCAGACAGCCAGTGTCACTTCCAACCCATTCAAATCCTCACTTCTCCTCCATCTTTTCACGGGGGTTGTTTTTCCTTAATGCCGATCCACAAATGCAGAGCTTCCCATGAGAATGCCACGAGAATGTATTATTTTGTTCTGAGTTTTGCAACTTCCTTTTTGCATGGAGTGTCAAGAAATGTAGTGGGACTAAGTTTCTTTTAATCTCTTCAGTTTAACTCACTCTAGTTCAATCTGTTGTGGAGTTAGAGTTATAACCCTTGATTTCATTTTTTGTTTGACCATGCTCATGGGGTAAATGGATGAGCTCTTTGTTCAAAGCATTTTGAAGAAATCTGCTTTTTCAGCTACTTTAAGGGCATCTGCACTGCTGCCAAACACAGGCTCCGCCGCATTCCTGGAGAGGGCTTCCTGGGACCCACTTAGAAATGTAAATTATACTGCAGAGAAAAGAACTACATCCAGAAAAATAAATACAAATAGTGGAAGGCTGAGAAATTGCCCTTGAGAGATAGGCAAAAAATTAAAAAAAAAAAAAAAAAAACAGATTAAGGAGAGGGAGGCTGAGTCAGGGAAGGGCTGGAAGAACCAGGCACAGCAGGCAAAGGGAATGTGGTGGGTGGGACTGAAGCCACATTCAGGAGAGCACACATTGAGACCTGCACCCACGGGCATTCCCAGCAGCAAGGACAGTTCCACGTGCCCCTGGGGCCTCCAGAACAAGAACAGAGGAGCATGCCCAGAACCGACAGAGCCCATGCTTTGAATTAGTCGGCTTGGGCTGCCAAAACAAAATACTGCAGACTGAGAACCTCAAATAACAGAAATTTTTGTTTTCACAGTTCTTGAGGCTGGAAGTGCATGGCAGGGTATCAGCATGGTGGGTTTCCAAGGAGGGCTCTCTTCCTTGTTTGTAGATGGCCGTCTTCTCACTGTGTGCTCACATAGCCTCTTCTCAGGCAGAGAAGAGAGAAAGACAGAGAGATCTCTTCCTCACAGGCCACCAGTGCTCTTGGATTTGGGCCCCACACTCATCCTTATGACCTCATTAAACCTTCATCACTTCCTTCAGGTTATATTTCCAAATACAATCACAATGAGGATTAGAACTTCAACATATGATTTTGGGAAAACACAGTTCAGTCCATAGCTTGCTTGTCAAAGTAAAGGAGATTAACAGGGAAAAATGAATTTATTGTGTATATATAAATATATATATGAGAAATTAACAAATGCTCCATGATGATAACTGATTAGAAGTTCATTGAAATATTTCTATTTCAACTCCTTTTCTAGGAAGAAACTTAGAAACATGAGTTACATGTAAATATCCTTTCTAGGAATCCTGTGGAACTTTTTTCCTGGACATTTAAAAGAGAACTATGATAGGATTTCTGGTAGGTTATATGTGCATAGCTTTGGCTGAGACTCTGAAATCTATTAAAAATTTTAGAACATAATTATGAAAATGAAAACATCGTGTCTGCTGCTCACATGGTTCTGGCCAAGTGTGTGTGCCTGGAATTCTGTGCCTTTGCTTTTCACACTGTTCAGCTCTGCATGCTGGCGGAAGAGAGGGTAACCCTCACTTGTTCTCCCCAAGCAGATAAGAAATTTCTACTTTATGCCTGGAGCCAAGACTTACATTTGAGACGGGTGCGGTGGCTCACACCTGTAATCCCAGCACTTTGGCACTTAGGGAGGCCAAGGCAGGTAGATCACCTGAAGTCGGGAGTTCAAGACCAGCCTTGGCAACATGGTAAAACCCCATCTCTACTAAAAATACAAAAATTAGCTGGGTATGGTGGTAGGCGCCTGTAATCCCAGCTACTCAGGAGCCCAAGGCACGAGTATCACTTGAACCCAGGAGGGGGAGGTTGCAGTGAGGCGAAATCATGCCACTGCACTCCAGTCTGGGCAAGAGAGGGCAATTCCATCTCAAAAAAAAAAAGACTTTCATGTGAACACCCCAGACCAATCCTGGGGCCACAATCCGTTCTTCAGGAAAATGTAGAACAAGCAATTATTGGACCATGGGAGCTTTTCCACACTCAATAAATTGCTTTTGACCAAAGCATTGAGCATCTGCTTGGTCATATGTCTTATCACCACACAGCTCTTTCCTGCCCTCCACTGCTCCCTGCCCCTAGATCTGCTCCAATCACACCTGTTTTGGCTCCAGCCGTTCCTTATTTTAGGAAGGAGCCTGGCACTTTGCTCTGTGTTGACTGTAATTAAAGACACTGCAGAGAGTCTCCTGGGCTTTGGACACAGGCAAGAGCCCAGAGGGCCTGCTGGGATCTGCTGCCACTGGGACTTCTCTCGGGAGGTGGCTCAGCACCTTCGCCCCAGTTTTGCTTATCTTAGCATCTTCCACACGGCTCCCAGCCTCATTCCATGGAAGCATGTCCTTTTCAGAAGCCTTTCTGTGAAAAAAGAGCCGAGAGTGCTTTTGCTTTACAAAATATTTGACTGTGTTTACCTCCCTTTATGCCAATTTAGATTCCTAATGGTGGTGCTGCTGGGTGGCTGTTTATCATTTCTTACTCTTAACTAGCAAAATTTTAATGAGATCAATCAAGTCTAAGTCTGGCTTTTGCATCATTATATTGATTGTCATACATAAGATAGTCATTCGTTGTTGTCGTTGAACAAACATTCACACGTTCCTTTAACTGGTGCATTTTACATTAAGCAATGGTTTGTTCTCATCCGGGCTGAATCACATTGTACCACTTGCCTCCACAATATTTTTGTTAAAAATCCACTAGTTTTTGCCCTGAAATTGACTGGGTAATCCAATAAGTATGTTTATTCAGTTTATAAAGGTCTCTGCTAACATCTGACTTACATACACTAAGAGAACACTACCCCTTTCTCTTTCTCCCACCTGCTTTTTTTGGTGCCTGCTTTACTGGCATTTGTGCTTACCGCTGTCATCCAAGACTTCTGTCCTGGGTTTTGGTCATGCATTCCTTCCAGCACCCCTCCTCAGGAACAACGACTACAGAAGTCTCATTGCAAAAATTTTGTTTGTGGAATCTTTCTCTACGAGTAGCTATTCAGGGCCCAGCGCAAGCTATTCTCGGTCAGAGTTAGGTACAGTGCAGTAACATTCTACTAAATCAGTATCCTCAGGAAAGAGGGACGGAGATTATTAAATATATACATTATCCACTTTTTTATAATTCTAATCCACACACTAAAAGTTGCATAATAACTCCAAATGAGACAGAGATGTTAGCTTTTGAAATTATTTTCTGAGCTTGCCCTCCTGGGGATTAAATTTCAAAATACTTCTAAATCATCTTTTCCAGTGCAAACACAATTTCTTAGATTAATGCCATTAATGCCTACACTGAAAGTTAAGTATTTTGAATAGGCAATAATTGGATTATGGTTTTGAAAAGCAAAAATGGAGAAAAGAAGCATGACTGCTAACTTTTTGTCTGTGCTTAATAGAACCAGCACTCATTCATTCCCCTTTGTTTATTCATTAGACCCTTGAAGCTACCTGCACTCATGTGCAGATGCATATTTCTAAACTAAATATTTCTGCACATTCATTTTGCATTTACATTTTTTCTATTTAGTAAAACGAGAGGACACTAAATTATATGAAAATAAATGAAGAGCCATTAATATCTGTTCTTGGCAATGGAATCTCAGGTTATTATTTTTCTTATGAGTAACTGCATTAGTCAGGATTCTCCAAAGAAACAGAACCAGGATGCATATCTAGATGTAGATATATATTATCTATCTATCCAGATGGATATACAGATACACATACATATCCTGGCTCTGTATGGTGTGTGTGTGCACTCGTGTGTGTATGTATGAGAGAGAGCGATTAATTGATGTTAAGCAATTGGTTCATGTATTTATGGGGGCTGATAAGTCCAAATTCTGCAAGGTGGGCATTCAGGATGAAGGCTCAGGGAAGAATGGCAGTGAAGTCCAAAGGCCATCCACTGGCAGATTGCCTCTTCTTCCTGGGCAGATCAGCCTTTTTCCAACAAAGCCTGTGACTGGATGAGGCCCACCCACATAATGGAGATTAATCTACTTTCTTCAAAGTCTACTAATTTAAATGTAGATCTCATATAGAAAATACCTTTACAGCAACACGTAAACTGGTATTTGACCCCATGTCTGGGTGCCCCAGCCTAGCCAAGCTGTCACATAAAATTAAACATCACAGGAACCTAGCCAGTGGCTGCCGTCACTCAGTCATTGGTTATGAGCACTGGGCTTCTTTCTATATGGTTTCCTGAGGATGCTTTTCCATGCCAGTCTCAAGGTGTCTTATTAGGCATGACTGTGGCCTCTGCAGCCTCCTCCAGAACGCTGTGCTTGTTCATCTCAAAAACTTTTCTGACTACAAGAACAGCCATGACTCAGATGCAAGAGTAGCAACATCTGCAAATGGAGTCTGATCTCAGAGGATGAGTGACCCGGACATTCCCAAAGCACCAGTGGTGCCTGCATCCCATCACCACTGAGGTTCCATGACAGTTTCTAGTACTCCACAAAGGGTGACATCCCTGTGAGCTGCTGCCTAAGCTAACTATGAGCCCGCTCGAAGCTCACACACCCCCACGTGCCTCCCTAGCGCCCTCCTTGCAGGACCGCCAGAGCCTCATTTCTGGACCACCAGCTTCCAGCAGTAACAGTGCCAGCCCCTCACCAAGCCCCCTGCCTATTTTGTGGCCAGCAAGAGCGCAACTGTCATCAGTGCAAGTTGATGAATGGAGGAATTAATGAATGGACACAAGTATTCTGTCATGAAAACAATGGAATTCTCTCAACCCTTATAATGATTTTCTAGAAACTCCTTTAAGGACCCAAGTTCTACACTTCCCAAATTTTAATCAGACATTCTGTCTCACTCTTGCCATTTTCGTGAAATAGCAGAGACACCAAGCAGGCCTCACAATGTATTAATAGCAGACAAAGGTGAGGTAAGAACAGACGATTAAATAGACAATTACAACGCACAAGTGTTTAGGATAACTCAGCCACGGTGGTACTAACTCCGCATCCCCTCCCGCCACTGCACACTCCTCCTCTGCCCAGCTTTGCCCAGCTCTGTGCCCAGAGAAGTGAATACCTGCAACTGACTTATCAAGGAGGCTTTGCCCTCCGGCTTGAAACTGGTGTCAGCCACGGGAATCACTGACAATTTGGGGCTAGGAAGCAGGAGGGGAAAAGCCTTTCTTCTCCACTTTCCGCCAGCTTCAGCACCGTTGTTCCGCCAGTGAATGTGTCCAGCCAAGATCACTGTCCCCGCCACCCTCTGCCATCGCGGTCCCTCCCGCAGCTCCAGCCATCACTGGAATCGAGCGACGGCTGCTGTGCCTGCTCCTCCCTCGGGCCTCGGCAGCAGTTGCTGGTTCTCTCAATCCTGACCACACCCCTATAATCTGTTTACTAAGGGATACTCCTGGATACTGACTCCCTTCTCTCCCCTTATATCTAAATGAACTCAAGACGTAAATATAACAATTTAGACCATCTAAGCGCTAAAATGAAGCTTAGGTAACCAGTAGGGGCTCTTAGACACTGTGAAGGCTCTCAAGCCCTTGCACTAGTGCTGGAAAGGGTAAAGGAAAATAAGAGAGTTATGTTTAAAAACAATTAAGTTTCTCTCTTATAAAGATACCACATATGACAAATAGAACAAACAGCTTGTAACAGACACGTTTGTCTTTTAACTCAACCTCCAATTCCCATTCTCTCCCATTTTTTCCTGGCAGAACTGGGTTTTGTTCAGGAATTCATTTAGCCAGCTGTTTCCACTGTGATCACTCACGCTCAGCCCCTGGGTCCAGATATTAATGGGTCCACACCTGGGTGATCCTCTACCCCCACCAGTCATTTTTCTTTGACATGGTCATGGACATGGCTGCGGAACTGTTGGGAAGTTGGCCGTCTCCTCACCTGCTGTTAGGTTCCACCTTATCCCTTTGTTCAAACCAATGGCCTTTCATTCATTCACCGGCTCACTCATTTATTGGTTCCATGAGTACATAATTTAAATACTGCCAATAAAGGCTTCAGTGTATACATACAAGACAATATCTATTTGTCACTGAGAGACAGACTTGAGTTGAGACAGAGGTTTTCTCTACCAATGGAGATCAATCCTTAAAATAAAAATAAAAAAAACCTCAGTGAAAACCCCATCGTCTCTCTTGATTGTAGTCATCCGGGCTAGAAGATGCTTGAAATTATTTAACAAGGTCAAAATATAAAGAAAAGAGAAAACAAAAACAGAGAGAAGTGGGGATTCTGGGGGTTCCAGGCTTTTCATTAGGTTCCTCAGAAACTTGACTGTCTTTGCTTTAGGTTTTCAACGACACACCTTATTTGCTTTCAACCTTTAGGTCTTTAAGTCCCAATAAAAATATACCAAGGGCAATGTGAATTTTGGACCGTGCTATCTGTTTTGTTTTGGTGACATTTACCTCTTCAGCCAGAAGGAATTCTAAGCCCATGGGATAACTCAGTAACTAACACTGGCAGTATACAGGATGAAAAGCCTGTTTCTGTGACTGAAAACTGGGAAAGGTAAAGAGAGTGTTGCAGAGAGTGGCCGTCAGGAACCTGGGTCCTAGAAACCCTAAACATGAAACTGAAGCCCCAGTTCTTCCATTTACCTGCTTGATCTGTCATGTTTCAATATGAAATAGATGAAACATTAGAAATAGGGGCACTGGGGTCAGGCATGGTGGCTCACACCTGTAATCTCAGGACTTTGGGAGGCCGAGGCAGGTGGATTACCTGAGGTCAAGAGTTTGGGACCAGCCTGGTTAACATGGCGAAACCCTCTACTAAAAATACAAAAATTAGCTGGGTGCACTGGCACACACCTGTAGTCCCAGCTGCTCAGGAGGCTAAGGAAGGAGAATAACTTGAACCTGGGAGGCAGAGGTTGCTGTGAGCGGAGATTGCACTACTGCACTCCAGCCTAGGCAACAGAGCAAGACCCTGTCAAAAAAAAAAAAGAAAAGAAAAGAAAAGAAAAGAAAATAAATAGAGGCACCAGAGCAGAATTTTGTCATTAAGGGACTATTTCAAAGGCGTGGGTATAGGAGAACCACAAGGGAGAGCTCAGTAGCCCAGGACTTGTAGCAGAAGAGCTGTTACCAGGCGGTAGGCCTGAAAAGATGAAATGAAGGTACAGGTACCAGACGATAGAAGGAGAATTGTGTGGATCTGGTCACCTAGAGAGAAACCTGCCCAAGTGAGTGCCAGAAAGGAAGCCAGGAGAATATGTGCCTTTATCTCCTGCCAGAGAAGAAGCCTGGAGAATAAATGTCTTTATCTCCTGACTAGAGCTTCCTCCTGGGTAAACCTGCATGGAAGCCAGAGATCAGGGAGGACCTTCCAGAACAGAGAACAGTGCAGAGTGCAGGAGGCTGCAGAGGGGCTACCAGAAGAGACCCCACATCCCCTGCAACATTACTCAAGCTGAGCCTCTCTGCTCCTCACCTGTGAGGCAAGGAGGTGGCAATGCCCCTGCTATGGTAATAAAGTTAGATTGCAGAAAAGACACTGAAACACAGACACTGGCAGGTACAACTTCATCAATAGGCAGCTGCTGTCAATGCTGTTGCCATCCATTTACCTCAGAAAGACAACAGTATCATTTGTATGATGTAGAACAGATTTGAAGAAAGCTGGGGGGAGCAAGGGAGCATGTGATTCATGTAAGCTACAGCCTGACCACATCTCAGGTTCTTTTCTGCTTTTTCTGCTGCTCAGCTTTGTAAAGGAACAGCAAGGCGAATCCCCAAGGAACTAAAACAAAGAAGGGAAAATGGGAGGCAGAAGTCAGCAGGCAGAGGAAGTGGTGTGTTGAAGGCCAGAGTAGGAGGGTGCACAGTGGCTTCCAAACTCCAAGTCTTTCCAGAGTAGTTGCCAAAGCAGCTTGAGGAGCAGGGAAAGGTGAGCTAGCAGGAAAGACAGGGGTGAGGTCGGGGCACACCCTGGGTGACCTGCCATCCATGAAGTTGAACTTTTATAAGACAAACAATGGCAATCCATTGCATGATTTTAAGCAGGATTTTGTTGTGAAACCCTTCATCTTTTAAAAAATCAATTAATACCATTAGAAATAAAACAGGAAAGATCACCATAGATCCTCCAGTCATTAAAAACATAACAAGGAATACTATGAACAACTTTATACCATAGATTCAACAAGGTAGATGGAACAGACTGTTATGATTTCTATGGTTACAATTTGTTCCTAATTTGATCTTAAGGTCCCCCTATTCAGAGTAGCCATAGTCCAGAGAACTACACTCCAGAAGAAACCTGAACAGGGAAAATTAGATTTCAGTGTGTGCTTCAGGTGAGACGTATGAGGAAGTGAAACCAAAATGTGTAACACAGAAGAAGATTTTTACTCACAAGTCCCAGAGAGGTTAGCCGTGCCAAAGGGAGGCTGATGGAAAGTTCACAGGGAGCCAGAAGCTTAATCAGTGGGTGGAAGCAAGAGAGAAAGAGAGGAACCATGGGACCAGGCCTTTATTGAAGTCTATGGATGTCACTCCTTAGGCTTGCCTGAGGAGGTTGTGAGTGGCTTCTTTAAAGAAAGCACATGCGAAGAGAGAACTTACTTGCATGACTTTGGGGTTGACCATCAGGTTCAACCACAGTCAGCAGCTGCGGGGTTTGGGAGTCAGTGGGATGAGGAACACGCAAGCTACATCACAACCAACCACATAGAGAGGGGAGACTTTAACCAGGGCAAAAGTCTCAGGGTACAACTTGCTTTCAAACCACTTATGTCAGGCCTAAAAATGGTGTTTGAGGCAGCGACTGTATTAAACTAATTCATAATTAATAATTCCTAAAATAATTCCTAAATAATAATTCCTAAAATAATAATTTCTAAAAACCACACACTACTAAAATTCAAACAAGAGAAAATACTCCAAACTTCCACCAAATGCTAGAGCCTTTTTCTCCTCTGCATTCACCTGGTGAATGCAGAAGACAGAGGGTGGAGATGGGCACACTCTCCTTCAGTAGCTTGAACTCAGTATTTCACACATCACTTTGTCTTACACCACATTAGTGAGAACCAGTCATATGGTCCCATTTAGATGCAAGAGCTGAAAAATACAGTCTTAGTTGTATACCTAGAAAGAAGAAATCATGGATACAGGTAAGGGCACAGAAAAACCTGTGAGGACTGCCTCCTTTAATGTTTGAGATTTATGTTCATACTAACCCACATCACTGTTACTGGCATCATCATCATCATCATCATCATCATCGTTAACATTAATTGATCATCACTATGGCAAGGCACTGTTCACTGTTCTCTTTCTTTCTTTCTTTCTTTCTTTCTTTCTTTTTTTTTTTTTTTTTTTTTTGACAGAGTTTTGCTCTGTTGCCCAGGCTGGAGTACAATGGTGCAATCTCAGCTCACTGCAACCTCCCCATCCTGGGTTCAAGTGATTCTCTTGCCTCAGCCTCCTGAGTAGCTGGGATTACAGGCATGCACCACCACGCCCAGGTAATTTTTGTATTTTTAGTACAGACGAGGTTTCACCATGTTGGTCAGGCTGGTCTCGAACTCCTGACCTCAGGTGATCCACCTTCCTCAGTCTCCCAAAGTGCTCAGATTAAAGGCATGAGCCACCGTGGCTGGCCTGGGAAGGCACTGTTCTAAGCATTAAAGAACTATTAATCCATTTAAACCTCACAGTAGTCCTATAAGGTAGATGCCATTTTTATTTCAGTTTCTAAATGAGGAAACTTAGATACAGAGGAACTGAGATATTTTCTGGGAATCACATAGCCAGGAAGCAATGAAGCTGGAGGATGAGGCCAGACAGAGCTTGTACAGTGTCATCCCAGAGACATTTTTGGTTCTTCCATAGCTCATCTCTGAAACTCTCAGTAATATAACTCAATTTCCTGTTCATAAGCTGTCATCAGGAAGCAGCACCTATGTTAACTTAAGAAGATGGAAAAAAAAGCCGTGATATCTATATCTGTCTTAAAATAGCTAGATAGATATGGATACAATTTTTCACCTCTGAAACTCTCAATAATATACATGTAACTCAATTTCCTGTTCATTGGCTATCATCAGGAACAGCAGCTATGTTAACTTAAGATGAAAAATATATATATATATATGTATATATAATTATATATAGATACAGATATGGAGATATATATATATATATCATGAAATAATAGTCATAAAAAAGAATGAAATCATTTCTTTTGCAGAAAAAAATGGATGAAACTGTAGGCCATAATCCTTAGTGAGATGATACAGAAACAGAAAATCAAAAGCCACATGTTCTCTTTAATAAGTAGTAGCTAAACAATGGGCACACATGGACATACAGAGTGAAATAATAGACTGGTGATTTCAGATAGTGAGAAGGTGGGAAGGGGGTGAAAGATGAAATGTTAATACTACCTATTGGCTACCATATACACTATTCAGGTGATGGGTACACTAAAAGCCCAAACTTTATTACTATGCAATATATTCATGAAACATAACGGTACTTGTACCCCTAAATCCATACAAATAAAAAATTTAATTTCAAAAAAACAAGAAGATGGAAAAAGAAAAACAAGGACATATAAACAAACAACAAGGCTGAGAAAAACAGATAGAAACAGAAGTATCACAGAGAACCAAATCATACAAAAGATTAACAAAATCAAAAACTGACATAATAAAACATTATTTATACAGACCATGGCAAAAACTAATCAAGATAAAAAATTAAAAGATGCAAAAAGCAAAAGATGGAACAAAAAAGAAAGTATAATTGCAGCTAGAGATTAAAATAAAAATAACGTAAGAATATTATTAGTAATTATACACTAATAAACTTAAAAACCTACAAAAAAATAATAAACTTGAAACCTTAGTTGAAATAGATGCAATTCTAAAAATATATAAAATACCAAATTGGCACTAGAAGAATAGACAATATATATAAAATCTGTAAATATTAAATAAATTGGTCTTTTCTTATTAAAATTTTACAAAAGCACAACACAACAAAACAAAATAGGCCTAACTTGCTGTCCAAGTGCATTCTACCAAAGTTTAAGGAAGTTCATTTCTTTCTTATACAAGTTCTTTCAGAAAATACAATTTGAAATACACAGCTTATTTTATGAGATTACTAGTACTCATCTTGAAACTGAGGAGACCAATATAAAAAAATAAAATCTATAGCCTCATTCACTTACAAATGTTGGTATAAAGTTCTCAAAATAAAATAGTGGCTAATCAAATCTAACAGTATATTAACGAAAATAGAACACCATGAGCAAGGAAAATTTATCCTAGGAATGCAAGGATGGTTCACTATTTTAAAACCTATTAATTTACAACATCAATATACTAAAGAAGAAAATATCATCTGAGTACTGAGTAGCCCAATTTATGCAGAAAATAATTATAACTAGGTGCTGAAATGTATCAAATAAAATAATCTAGTAGGAAACAAGAATCAATTATGAAAGCATTCAACAAAGACCTGCCAATAAAAACCAAAAGTTGATAGTGTAAGCACAGGTAAAAAGACCAATGGAAGAGAAGAGATTCAGACTCTTACATATATAGGAAATAGTTATGGCTCTACAGATCATGGAGAAAGATTGCTTCGTAGACATAATTGGGAAACCTGGCTCAATATGTAAGAAAAAACATAAAACTGAATCCCTACCTCACATCATACATGGAATAAAGATCTAAGTGTAGTAGATAAAATGGAGTTTAAAAAAAAGAATAGAGGGAAGACTTTTTGATTTAGGTATGAGAAAGGCTATTTACAGCTTTCTTATTGTCTGTTTGTCCCTTTCTCTATGTTGTGGATAATTTCCTTTATTTCATTCAGTCATTCTACTGGAATTTTTATTTTAGCAGTCATATTTTGGCAGATAATCTAATTAAGTGTAAACACTCTGAAGACACTATGGACAGGTTACTTTATGTTTCTGTGGCTCAGTTTCAACTTTAAAAAATGAGAGGAGAAACAGTATCTACCTCAGAAGATTGATATGGGGATTAAATGAGGGTAGATAGATAGGCAGATAGATAGGCAAACACACACACACACACACACACACACACAGAGACAGATGAGATAGATAGATAGATAGATAGATAGATAGATAGATAGATAGATAGATAGGCAGAGAGACAGACAGATAGATGAGAGAGAGAGAGATAGATAAACATAATGCGCTTGGAACAATGCCTGGAACATAATAGCACTATGTAAATTTGAGTTATTGTTATGATTACTATTATTATTATTTACTAGTCTGCCAAGTAGACTCACCAATCCCTGGCCTCAGAATTAGTGGGATTCACTTAGTTGTCATCACTGGCAGTGCTGGACCACACAGTGCTCCCCTGGCTAGGACAGAATCTGCACCCTAAGCTCAGCCCAGGAAAGAGGAGAGGACATAGGTCCTCAGAGGAGCAGGTGTGAAACAAGGGTGAGGAGGCACCTCTACCCCATAAAGTTCCCAAATTCATCAACCCAGAAGACTGCTTCTGCCCCCAAGGTGGCTTAACACAGCACAGGGTTGCTTTTTACTCATTCTCGCAATGTTTGCTACAAGACCAGGAGACTACCTAGAATAACTCTTTCCTGCACAGAAGCCCAGGGAGGCTCCACCAGCATGTAATTGCCTCCTACCCATTACATGTGGCTCCACAAGGCCCAACAGGAGAAGCGGGTACCAGAGGGTCTTGCACCAACTCTTAAGGGCTTCAGCTCAGAAGTGGCCCATGTTAATTCCACCACAGGCCACTGGGAAGAACTAGATGCAGGGCTTATACTTGGTTAAATAGTATCCTCCCAAGACGTATGTCCTCCTGGAACCTGTGGATTTGACCTTATTTGGAAAGAGGGTCTTGGTCTATTCACAGTTTCAGTAAAAATGTACAAGATTAAGGGATCCTTTGTTGAATTTTACTTAGAATCCTACAATTTCCATTTACAACATGGGTTGCAGCATAGGGTGATGGTGGATGTGTGAACAGAGACAGGGTCATTGTGATCAAGTTAAAATGAGATCAAGCTGAACTAGGGTAGGCCCATGCAATGAGTTTTCTCCTTATAAGAAGAGGAATATTTGGACACACACACAGGGAGAACACGATGTGAAGATTCAGGCAGAGATTGGAGAAATGCAGCCACAAGAACGCCAGCAACCACCAACAGTTAGAAGAGGCACAGAAGATGCTTTTCTGGAGGCTTCAGAGGAAGCATTGTCTGCCAACACCTTGATTTGGGGCTTCTGACCTCAACAGAGAGACAAATTTCTGTTGTTTTAAGTCACTAAATTTATGCTACTTTGTTATAGCAGCCACAGGCAACCAATTCATGGCCCCACCCAGCTTCGATGCCTTAAATGGGCCACGTGCCCAGATGAACTTCACCAGGTTGTCTCCAGCACTAATTCTCTGTTGTGCTCGTGGAGCTGTTCTGCAATCCACCCCCTCTCCTTCCTCCGGGGCTCCATGCAGTTCACCAAAATGCGCCTTCACATTCACTGGTGTACATCTGTGCAGCTTGGATATATATCCTAGGGTTCAGACCAGTGACAGTAGCAGATGCAGCTCATCCCCACAGAGAAAGACCAGGAACATCAAGAGGGTGCCATGGAAACCACAGAGTCAAATTAAACATGAATCATGGCTTTTCATCCACAGCACCAGTACACACATGCGCACACACACACACAAACGTGCCCACCTCCACTAACTGTCACGCAGAGTTCAACTGCATATTCCTAGGACATGCCCATCTTTTGGATGCACAGCACCCCTCAGCTGGGTTCAGCAAGCATGACATGGGCTAGTGGCCTGGCTGAGGGCTACAGCCACTAATAGGTTGTCTGCCGCTTTGGGAAGGCGGGGTCCAGACCATTACCATTCATTGATTCATATCCACGCTTTGCTGCAGCAAACGGTTTTAAATTGATGCTTCGTATAAAGGCTTTTATGACTGCAATCCATATTTCAATTCTTGCCATAAAATAATAATTTGAGAAATGCAGAGAAATACACTGTTAACAATTTAACATTTACTTTCAATAAATAGGAAGCATTTTACAGAGAACTGCAGCCCATTATGGAAACCATAATTCATGCTCTGTGCCAAGAGAATGTATTCTCAATTGCATTGTACCCTGTCCCCAGCTACAAAACTCGAGACATCCTTTGCATTATAAATTCTCATTATGATAGATTAATAAATATAGTGTTAAAATGTCCTGCTGAATGCAGCATGCACCATTTTAAATGAAGAAACCAAAACATGTCAGCCTTTCTTGCAGGAATGGCAGAATTAAAATTGCCCCTTATTTATACAAGGCAACTATAAATGCTAAAATGCAGATTATCATGCATTCAGAATGATCCTGCCTATGTACTTCCCCTGCTAATTTATACGTTCTGCAGCTCCCAAAGCAGCAAATCTCTCATCTTCTCCTGAACTTCTCAGAAAATACCAGTATTTGAGCCTTGAAATTACATTGCATTTAAGCAGCACTATGAATTCTTCACCTGTTAAGATCTTTTCATCCAGTGCTATTATGACTTGCTTTTATGATCCTCTGCCCTGATTGGCTTCTATTCTATAATTTAGACCTAATAAGACATAAGGGGTCAAAGGCACAAAGGCAGAAGTACTATTCACCTTATCGTGGGAGCAATAATAAAAAGATGTCAGGTGAGAGAAACATCAGAATTTCAATGAATTAGAATTGGAAGCAAGAAATGAGTCTGCTGTTTATTTTGCTGGTTACAGAAAGCTTTTTTTTCTCTACATCCAGGAAGAAGTGCTATTCAGATACAAGACTGTCATCAAAGGGAAAAAAAAACTGAATTAAACTTTTAAGTGTATAATTGTGTGTGCAAAGAAATTCCCAGATCAAGTCACAAATACTATATTAATAATGGCTCGGGATTTTCTTCCCTATCTTCCAGAGCATACTTTGAGAAACTGTGTCTGTGTGTGTGTGTGTGTGTGTGTGTGTGTGTGTGTGTGTGTGAGTGTGCATAGAGAGAGAGAGGAAAACAAAATAAATTCCCTCTAAAGTAGTTATGTTATTTTTCTTAACAGTTTTGAGATGAAAGTGGGTACAGAGAAACAAAAAGGGGGAAGTTCAGTTTATTTAATTCCCCAGCTAATATGCATGTGATATTTCTGTACTTTAATATCATAATGAAAGTATCACTTGATTTAAGTCTCTTTAAAAATGTGAAATTGAGCAGTGTAGGGTTTGTATACTTGTGCCTGAGAGCCACATGGGTTAAACCAGTTGGTACACTTACTTCCACTGAGTTTGAATTTGTGAATAGCCTCCAGTGGGAACATAAAGCAAGAAGCGAAACACGCATGGGAATTTGGGGCTGACCCAAGGGGACAAGCTGGCTGGGCAAGGCCAGGACAAGTTTTGTCTGCCTGCTGGTTCAAGAGTGCCATTGAGTCTGGCTTTGCCAGACTGAGCTGCTCCCCTCCCATCGATGGCACCCACCATCTCCTTCTCCTTTACGTCTATTGTAAAACAAAATGCAAGGACTCTGATGCATCCACCACTACCTTCCCGCTTGTGCATATTGTAAGTTAAAATGATAGGACTCCAAGCAACATTGCGCAAAGGGTACCTAATTTTCTCCTTGTTGTACACCAAAACTGAAATCTTAATTCAAAGGTGAGTTAGGACGGGGGTTGTCTCACTACAGCATTTAAAAAAAAAAAGAAAAGAAAAGAAAGGGAAAAAAAAGAAAAGAAAAAAGAAAAAACAGCTGGAGAAGCCTGAGGAGTGGTCTGGAACTCTCCTCTGCCAACTGGCCCATGATGGGGAGCATTAGTCTGTGTAATTATAAGCAGGACCACCATAAGAAGAGGAAGCTAGAGGCAGGCAAGTTTCAGCTGACCATAAAGAAAGAGCCCCCTTACACTCAGAGGTGCTGAAACTACAGTGGGCTGTTGTGAGGGAGGGCTCGTGCCCTCTGGTTCCAGAAGTGGGGAGCAGACCTGCGGGGGAGTGCGGAAGTGGGGGGCAGGCCTGCGGGGAAGTCCGGAAGTGGGGGGCAGGCCTGCGGGGAAGTCCGGAAGTGGGGGGCAGGCCTGCGGGGAAGTCCGGAAGTGGGGGGCAGGCCTGCGGGGAAGTCCGGAAGTGGGGGGCAGGCCTGCGGGGAAGTCCGGAAGTGGGGGGCAGGCCTGCGGGGAAGTCCGGAAGTGGGGAGCAGACCCAGACCTGTGGGGGGGTCTGCATGTTGGGGATGGATTCTGAGATTCTGGCCTTCTGTGGGGATTCTCTGTGTGATGACAACATTGTGGGAGCCCCAGGGTGTCCTGAACTGGACTTTGGTTTACAAACCTGAATGTACCAAGAAATGGAGGTGGAATATCCATGGCCAATAGGTGGCATCTCTTAGGTGAAGGAAAGTGAGATTTGATAGGTGGATCCAGTCCCATTTGCATCTCACACACAGACTTTCTTAGCTAAAGCAGTCTCTTCTGGAACATGATGCTACAATAAAATAAAATGAAGGCCAGGCTTGACAGTCTCTTGAACAGACAAAACTGGCTAGGCCACAAAAGGAAATTTAGTTTGTTCCTTGTAAATGCCTCTGGTCATTAAAAAACTTCAGTCACCTTCCAAAAATGGAGTAAGATGATCCCTTTTAACCAACCTCTGCTCTCAGAAAACCCCATTGTGTCAGCAGTCACTGCAAAGGGTAAATGACTGCCTCATTTTTGCATTCTAACCCAGCCTGAGCTTCCTCTTACCACCTTAGGTTTGAAGTCTCCTGGTTCTCAAATTGTTCTTTTGCATACGCAATAAACTTTCAAATTTTTAAAGTTTATCTGACTTTATTTTTGACAATGGTCAGTGAAATCTCCTGTGTGGTTTAAAGGTTTGTGGGTGGCTAGGCTGAAATTTCCCCTTGCTGAACCAGAACAGGATGAGAACTCTGCAGGAAGCCCAGGGAAAGGAATGCTGGCTTTGGAGTCAGCCAGACTTGGGTCGGAATCCCCACTTCATAAGCCACTTAACCTCTCTAAGTTTTACTTCCTCATTTATAAGATAATGAGAGCAATTACTTTCTCACAGGGTTGTTATAAATTTTAAATATCCCTAGCACTTATGAGGCACCCAATAAATTTTAGCCATTATAATAAAGTTAATTGAGAATGCTACAGATTGACTGCAATTGACATCTTTGCACAGAAAAGACTTCCTCAGCATTTTCTAGCTGTCTCTTGGTTTAACTTCAGATGCTCAAACCAATCACAGGGGAAACCATCCACAATCCACAGAGAGAAGATCCCCAGAGATGACATAGGAAGGTATACACCCTTCTCATGTATTCTAAAATGTCCAATGGGCCAGCATTGCCCAGAGAAGAGGGATGATTAAAACAAATAAACTTCTACTCTGCCAAAAACACTGTCAAGAGAATGAGAAGACAAGGTTTCTTGTCTGAGGTTTGAGGTTTTCACAGTAATCTTTCTGCAAAATCCTGCTGACCAACAAGAACCCCAAAACCCTTAAAAACCTTGTCAAGATCTAGCCAGAGCATTCAGCCAGCAGTCTAATTTTTCCAGCAGCATCACAAAAAGATGGAAAATGCTGGCTGCCCATTCAGGCTTCATCCACGTGTGCTCCCATCTGAAGTAATTAGTCAAGAAGTTGGTCAGCTCTATGCAAAAACCACAGGCACACAGCTACACATGATTAAAAGTGATGATTCTCCAGTAATCTTGAGATCTCAATCTTGAGATGTAATATTGTTCAAAGTCCTGTGTATTTTTTTAAATTCATAAGCTTTATTTTTTAGAGCAGTTTTAGAATCACAGCAAAATTGTTTATAAAGTACATAGAGTTCTGGTATAGCCCCTGGGCCCGGGCACACACAGGTTTTTACATCATCAAAAGTCCCACTAGAGCTTACTACAATTTGTTACATTTGTTACAACTGATGACCCTACCTTGACACATTAGTATCACCCAGAGTCCACGGTTTACATTAGGATTCACTCTATTGGCTTGAAGAAATGGTCAATGACACTCATCCACCATTATGATGTCATACAGAGTAATTTTACTGCCCTAAAAATCCCCTATGCTCCACCTATTCATGCCATCCCTCACCCCACTACCTGGCAACCACTGACCTTTTTACTGTCTTCATAGTTTTGCTGTTCCCAGAATGTCATGTAGTAGGAAATGTACAGTAGTCAGCCTCTTCGGACGGACTTCTTTCACTCAGCAATATGTATTTCAGGTTCCCCCATGTCTTTTCATGGTTTGATGACTCATTTATTTTTAGCGTGGAATAATACTACATTGTCTGGATATACCACAGTTTATTTATCCATTACCTTCTGAAGACATCTTGATTGCTTCCAGTTGTGATATACCAATAAAGCTACTATAAGCATCTATATGCCTGTGTCCATGTGAACAAAAGTTTTCAACTCTTTTGGGTAAATACAAGAGAGCACAATCGCTGGATCCCTTGGTTTAGTTTTGTAAGAAACCACCACACTGACTAAGTGGCTGTAGCATTTTGCATTCCCGTCAGCACCAAATGGGGGTTCCTATTGCTTCACATTCTCGCCAGCATGTGGTGGTGTCAGTGTTCTGAAATCTGGCCATTCTAATGGGTGTGTAGCGGGATCTTATTTTTGTTTTAATCTGCAGCTCCCTAATGCCATATGATTCAAGCATCATTTCATATTAATATTTACTGTTTGTTTGTTTGTTTGTTTTGAGACAGAGTTTCACTCTGTCACCAGGCTGGAGTGCAATGCATGATCTCAGCTCACTGCAACCTCCGCCTCCTGGGTTCAAGCAATTCTCCTGCCTCAGCCTCCTAAGTAGCTGGGATTACAGGCACATGCCACCATGCCTGGCTAATTTTTGTATTTTTAGTGGAGACAGGATTTCACCATGTTGCCCAGGTGAAACTCCTGGCCTCAGGTGATCCACCCACCTCGGCCTCCCAAGGTATTGGGATTACAGGCATGAGCCACCACGTCGGGCCATTATTTGTCCTTTGTGTGTCTTCTTGGTGAGTTGTCTGTTGAGGTCTTTTGCCCAATTTGAAAAGAGATTGTTCACTTTCTTATTGTCGAGTTTTAAGAGTTCTTTGTATATTTTGTACAGCAGGATTTTTTTTTTTAATCAGATGTGTCTTTTGCAAATATTCTAGTCTGTGGCTTGTCTTCTCGTTCTCTTGACAATGTTTTTGGCAGAGTAGAAGTTTGTTTGTTTGTTCATTTGTTTTAATCACCCCTCTCCTCTGAGCAATGCTGGCCCATTGGAAATGTTTGAATACAATTTTGGTTTTCCACCTCACAAACATCCCGTTGACTCCTGGGGGATTCAGCTGTAGCGTTCACTGTCAGAAACACTCCTGCCTTTTGTCCAGAGCCCCTAGTAGTGATGGCACAAGACTGGCAATGTCCTTGGTGTCCTGAAATACAGCCCTACTGTGGGTGCTCTGCCAATACCCAGCCCACGTTTGTCTGGATTTAGAGGATCCAGGGTGCTAACGGAAGGCGGCCTCCAACTGTTCGAACACATCCAAACGAGAGAAAGAGCAGTGGTGTGTCATTACCGGCACCGAAACTCCGTGATCGTGCCTATCCTCTAAACAACTGTGCTGATTCAGTAGTAATTAATTCCTCAACAGCCTGAATAAAATAATCAAGTATATTGCAGGTAATGCAATTACAGTAGTTATTTAACACTTAATGAAACATTCTTATGAATATGGACATGGCAAGTCTTCCCTCTGTCTTGAAGTAACCCCGTGTCCATGGAATGAGCCTCACTCCCCTGAGGACCTAAGGATTCAATGGGTAATTCATGGTCCCCCGTGGGACCACATCACTAGGTGAAATCTAGCCCGATTTCATCATCCTCTGGCCCAGGTTGCCCTGTATGCCAGCACCATGCCAGTACTGACCACCAGCAGTCAGCCCAGCCAGCACCCCAGGGCCTACCATACCAAAACAGGGATGGGGAGGCTCAGTATAGATGCCACACCAGCAGTGGACACAGGGCCCCTGATGAGGATGCACAGTGCAGGCTTGGTGGAGCTGATGAAAAACAGACAGAAATGAAGATGAGAGCCAGAAAGAGGCAGTGTCCTTCACAACCGTCCCTCAGGCTCCAGTGTGCACCATCCCAGACTCGGGGCTCTAAGATCAGACTCCTAGGACAAGTGCTCAAGGCCATGTTTTAGGTTTTGCCTGAATTTGACTGTGGCCAGGCCTGTTTCTTTCCTTTCAGACAGTCTGAAGGATCAATAGCAGGATTTCAACGGCACCTCCAAAGGGTAGGGCCTTTGGCAAACACGCTGCTTCTGCCTTGGGATCATCTCATCCTGACACATCCTCATGGGGTAGAATAAACATGTTTATACGACCAGAGATGTTGATATGACTCGGGAGACTGGATTATGTGTGGACTGGATCTCAGGGTTTTAATCGCCTTCCCTTGTGACTTGACATTACTAAACAAATGGATTGGGCTGGGCATGTATTTCCTGTTAATAAAGATTTTACTGTGTTCTTCCCATCTCCATGGGAATAGTCGATGTTAGGGAAGTCAAAATGCCATAGCTAAGGCGTGTTGGCCCTTCCTAGGTATTTTTCTTTAGAAAGTTTGGTATTTTTGTTTGTTTTAGCCTTGAAATGAGCAAACTTCCTGTGTCTGGCTTATTTCACTTAATATAATATCTTCCAGCTTCACCCATGTTGTGGATAATGACAAGACTTCCTTCCTTTTTAAGGCTGAATAGTATTCCACTGTGTAGATGTATCACATTGTCTTATCCACTCGTCTTTTGATGGACACCTAAGTTGATTCCATAACTTGGCTATGTGACTAGTGCTGTAATAAACATGAAAGTCCAAGTATCTTTTTTACATACTGATTTTATTTCCTTTGGCTATATACCCAGTAAAAAGTTGACCTCATAGAAGTAGAGAGTAGAACCGCCCAGAGGCTGGGGTGGTTAGGACAGAGAAAGGGTTGGGGAGATGGTGGTCAAAGAACACATATTTACAATGAGATAGGAGGAATAAGCTCAACTGTTCTGCTGTATAGCATGGTGACTACAGTGAATGACAATATATTGTATTCTCAAAAACTACTAGAGACTGACTGGTAAGTGTTCTCACCCCAAAGATGAAAACTATATAGGTAATGCAATTATGTATATATACTTCAAAACATCGTGTTGCGCATGATAAATACATACAGTTTCATACTTCAATTTTTAAATTAATTACTTCATCTTTTTAAAGATAAGCAAACATCCCTTCACCACTCCCGCCCCTCCAGGGTGCCATGCTGACAGTGAATAGTGAAACTCACAGACAGCCTTGTCTGTAACCTTGAGGTCTGATCAGGCTATTGATGCTCTGGCTGGGAGCCGCACAGGGCAGCCTCCTCTGTAAATTCTCGCCTCTGCCCCAAAAATCCATTGTTAGGAGAGCGCTGCCATAGCAACAGAGGGCCACAAAAGGCAAAGAAACTGACAGTTACCCACACAAAGCGGGCTGGATCTGCGAGCTAATTAAAAGGTTCTCTGCTCAGGGTCACCTTCTAAATGAGGAGTGTCAGTCAGAAACCCTTGGGCATAAGTGGCTCCCCCCAGGGGCCCCCGGACACCCAACCACCCAGGCAGGTACTAGCTCTTCCGAGAATCTGCTCTGCCATTCCCCGGGTGAGGACCCCACAGGGCCCTAGTCACGCTTTGGCTGGGCCGTTTTATTAAATGGACTAAGTCTACTTTTTGCCAGTAGGAGCACAAAGCGGCAAACCCGAGTGATTGATTAAAAGCAGGCTGCTGTCCTCAGATCCTGATTTAGGTCTGATGTCATTTGAAATTGAAATTGCTTTCAGAAGCTTCTGTGGGTTCTTGAAGGCTAGCTCTTGGAGTCTTAGAAGATGGTAGGTTACCACCAGGTCTAAGCAAGGCTGGAAGCCAGAGCTTTGGTGGTTGTCTTCCCTACTCTGGGTTCTTGGGACAGGTTGACTCCAAGTATCTCCAATCGGCCAAGTGGCCTCTAGAACATGGAGTCAGGACCTTGCTCAACAAAGCCCTGGCTGCCCACTGGCATTCCTACCCCCATCACCTCCAGCCTATCCCTGCAGGCATAGCTCACACTGTCGCCCATACTATATCCTCACCTCCAAACAAACAGCTTCACCAAAAACACAGAAAGGCTTGAATTTCTATCATCATGCTGAGGTCTGACCCTTTAGAAATCAGTGGAAGCAATGCAGGAACAGAAAGTGAAGTCCTGCAGACATGAATGCAGCCTCAAGGAGAGGCCAGAATGTTATACAGGATACAACACTTACAAAAGAAATCTGACAGCCCTGGGGAACCAGCCAGATAGCTGAGACCAAAAACTTTGCAGCAACCTACGTGGGTTTCCCAACAGACTAAAGCAAGGAACTCCATAGCAGCTCAGCTCTGCCGCTGTCCTGGTGTTGTGTCTGCAGCAGCCTCCTGGGACAATGCAGCCCCACATCTAAAGTCGCCTGGGGAGTTGAGACTCAAGATCTGGAAAGACAGCCTCATTCAGTCATTCCTTTTCCCAGTGACCAGAGGTCCTTGCCAAGGGATTCAAACTACTTAGTGCTATGGGTTCTGGGGTCAGAACATTTACATCCCAGCTTCATCCCTTGTCTCTGTGTGAGACAAGTTACCCAATTTTCCTTCGCCTCTGTTTCATCAGCTTAAACTGATGACAATAGTTATCCTTCCTGAAGTCATGAAGGGAATTAAATAAGATAATCTGTATAATGCTTAGAAGGGTGCCTGGAGCATAGCAAGTCCTTAGTAAGCATTGGTGTGTACCTTTAGGTGCATGGTAACAAACTCTAACGTCAGAGCCTTCAAAATGCAGTTGCTTAAAAAAGAAGTATCTCTCACTAACCAGTTGCATTGTGTGCTGGCCCTGGGCAGGTGGGACAGCACTACCCCAAGAGCCATTCAGGAGGCCCAGGTTCTTTCTATCTTGTTGCTCCACCACCTGCATTCTATCCCATGGGAAGGAAAGGGAAGGAACAGAATCTGAGACTAGTGATATCGGGCATCACAGCTCAGGACACAACCTGGGGGTGCAGAAATCACTTTCACCCATGTCCTGTCAGCCCAGACTTAGTCACATGACCACATCTGGTTCCATGGTGGTGGCAAACGTAGTCCCCAGCAGTCTCCGTCATGACATTTATCACTCAATGCCACATTTCATGAGAAAACAATGCAGAGATTCATTCATGTCAAAACCAAGAGCATAGACACTTACTGTGTGAAAGGCAAAGGTGTGACAGATGTCCATCCAGGCCCACTTGAGGATGCTCCCTGTGGTCCCCAGACACACTGAGGCTTGCTGTTTTGGAGCTCCGTGGGTACTAAAGTACACAGGGGAGGTCGCTCCCCATGACCAGAGCTGCACGTCCCCGGGGCAGGATCTGGAAGTTGACAGTGTATGGAACAGTCCTTTCCCATCCCTCCCTGGGGACCCTGAGCAGAGTTCCTGGGATCACTGTGCTTGGCAGGCGAGAAAGCTGTGAGCAGGGTGCATTCCAGGCTCCTATGCCCCGTCCCCACAGGACTGCATAAACTCACAAAAGCCAGGAGCAGAGGTGTGGATGAGAACTCCTGACCTTCACCTCCAAGGTAGCCTCCAGTCAGACTCCCAGTGCTAAGTGCTGCTGCTTTCTGTTACCTTGTGCTCCTGCTGGTCCCTGGCCTTGACCTGCCCTGGCGTTCATATCCTCTGGTCAGGCCCTGTTTGGGGACTTGTACAGGCCTCTGACTGTACCCTGGCTTCCATGGAACACATCACCTCCCATAGACCAGAGCCCTGTCTCATGTCCAGCTCCAGCCAGGCAATGCTTCAATCTCCTGTGAGCAGTTACACTTTGCCCTGATCCTCTTCCTCTTCAAATCCTCAAGGCACCTCTTGAGCCACCAGGAAGCAGCCTCTGTGAAATGCCCAGCGCAGCCTTCCACATGCAGCCAGGACTCATGGGCTGCCAGGGTCCTTGTCCTTTCACCCAGCAGCTAGGCGGAATCTCCCCAGAGGAACATGCCGACGATGCTCCCAGCTAAGTGGCCATAGCTGCTCTGGACTTCAGGCTCTCTGTTGGAGAATTAAGCCTCCAGCAACTGCTTTAATGCTCCCTATGGCCTCTGAGAGCCAAATTTCCATTTCTGTAGCTGCTACAAGGTTTGGCTCATCCATCTGCCTGGCTGCTTTATTAGACCCTATTTTTACTTATCACTAAGAGTTAAACAGACAAGGACTTCAAGATGGATGTAAACCTTTGTTAAACTTAGCCATTCTTTACTAACTGCCTTAGAAATGAAAGCCAAACCATGCACTTTCTGAAATAATTTGGAGCATAAAGATGAAACTATTTATCAATTAATTTAAACTTAAGTGAGGCTTTTGCATACAGAGGAGCTTTAGGATTTGGTCTAATGGATTAAATTTAGACTACCCCACAAATGAATTCCAAGATCCTGGCCATATCTATTCACAAAGCTGTGACTTTCTGAAGTTTTCTTGGCAGAGTGAAAGAATATATTAAAATCTGGACTCCTTGCGTGTTTCCCAGAAGAAATCAGCAGGCAGTTTCTTCTACCATAAAATTAATCCATGAAGTAAATGAGCATAATAATGTAGGAAATAATTCTGTTGGGGCATTCCAGTCCTTTAATGCCAACAATATCCAGTGGAGATTTTTCTTTGTCATTCTAAGACCCTTTGAAAAATATGTCAAATCTTATCGAATCAAATTTGAAACAGACCATAAAAGATTTCCAGGAAACTCTTATGAGGATCAAAATGAAGATTTATAGCAATGGAAATAAATTTGATTTCTAAAAATGATTTTTGATAACATTGCATTAATGACCTAGGGAAATTCTTCTCAGGAGAAGTATTAGGCCACAGGTATTCAATCAGCAAAGCAACGTTGAAGTCGGGAACTTGCAAATTAAAGATAGCACCATTTGTCTTAAATCAATAAGTGGAAAGATTAAAGCAACAAAGTTCCCAAGATATAAAGTGGGAAATGAAGCCTGATTTGATTTGATTTATGTCATCCAGCTCTCAGAGACGTAAGTACCGTAAGTTCTGATTCCAAAGATTCTATAGAAGAATCAGCGGCCAGAGAAAAGGAGCAAATGATTCTACAGAAGGTGGAGGAAGATGAGGAAGAGAGAAGGATGAAGAGGAGGAGGAGGAGAATGTGGGGGATTAGAAGAAGGAGGAGGAGGTTTTTAGAGTGAAATGCCTGAATTTATTCCCCCCAAAATAGTTTGAAAAAATAGTACCAGTAACTTGGAAATTGGATTTACATAGAACTGGAAAGACCCTATCTCATGCCGATTTGTACATCACAAACCTCAGCCCAGAAGCCGGTAGAGCCCTGGCCACCTGGTTCCAGGAGGGGAGCCAGTGGCCCAGCCTCCCCACTCACAGAAGCCCTGGGCTACCATATGTCCACACAGCAGACCCAGAGATCGGGAGGGGGGCTCCACAGAGAGGCAATGGCAGACCATCAGCCCAGAGCCTCACAGCTATAGGTTCCTCAGACCATGGACTCCCAGGCTCCACCACCCAAAAGCCCTGTACCTGCTCGCTCCTGAGGAGTTGAGGCCTCCTCCACAGGACCACACAAGGAAGATGCTCAAAGACTGTAGGTTTTTGTTGCATGTCGTGCTGTCCCATCTTTTTAAAAGGAGACATTGATGCCAGAAAATGGTCGACAATGTCCAGTCAGAAACCTGGCCAGGTAGGATGCTCCCAGATGTTTGTATAACGTAGAATAAGCTCAGCTTGGCTCCCCTGCTGGAGGGGTCAGTGCAGCTGTCCCTCCAGGGATGATGCATCAGGACATCCAGGAACTCAACCTCTGATGGTGCAGCTCACAGGCCGTGCTGGCTCTTGCTCACATCTCTGCATTGCAATTGTGTTAAGACCCAAGAGGCATTTCAGAGTAAGTATGGATCACAGTTTAACAAGTACATGTCATTGTACCCAGCGCAGAAAACCAGTTAATCCAGAAAGGAGCAGAACACGTGTATTAAGGTGTGAAGACAGAAGAGGAATCAACTTAAGATGCATACTTGCTGTCCCTGCATTTCCCCAAGAGCTTCCCTCCTTCTCATGGGTCCTGGGGTAAAATCCAGGCATCTCTGGGAGAATCAAACAGGTTATTTTGAGATCAACATGAGCAGGTGAGTTTGAGGGCCTGTGAGAGGATGGAATATTCATTGAGATAATGGCAAAGCAGGTGGCTGCGCCAAGTAACAGGCAGAATATTAAAGGCATGAGAAGAAGATAGTGTGAGCCTTAATCAGCTCCAGAATTTTCCAGAGATCAAACAGCCTCTGTATTAGTCAAGTGTGGCCACTTAGGAGGCCAGGCCACGGCCCAGAGAGCTAGTAGGAAGTTTTCACTCTTCTTTCATGCTAAGGTTTATGACAAGGCCAGCTCTCTCTTCACCCTACGCACCCTTCCCTGTCAAATGCCTTAGAAGTATGAAGAAGATGGAAAACTAAAAGAATCTACAGAAATATTTGAGTTTCCTTTGGTGATCATTCCAACCTTAATTTATATGGATAATCATGTGTGTATGGAGCTAGGAAGGAGTGGAGAGAGGGAGCTACATCTTGAGACCCGTCTCTTCCTCCTGCCGTCCTAAGGCAACATTTCAGAGTGCATGAAGGTGGCTTCAGCAACAGGGATCCCAATTCTTGGAATCTTCCCCTCCTTCCAGCATCCCTCTGTGGTCCTGGGCTGCTCACAAACTCTACCCCAATCGCCATTCCTCTCCCTGATGCCTCCACTTGGGTGTTGAAAGGTGATATGGTTTGGCTTTGCCCCACCCAAATCTCATCAGGAATGGTAGCTCCCATAATCCCCACATGTTGTGGGAAGGACCCAGTGAAAGGTAACAGAATCATGGGAGTGGGGCTTTCCCCTACTGTTCTCATGATAGCGAATAAGTCTCAGGAGACTTGATGGTTTTATAAAGGGCAGTTCCCCTGCACATGCTCTCTTGCCTGCTGCCATGTAAGACCTGCCTTTGCTCTTCCTCTACCTTCCACTATGATTGTGAGGCCTCCCCGGCCATGTGGAACTGTGAGTTCATTAAACCTCTTTATCTTTATAAATTTCCCAGTCTCGGGTATTTCTTCATAGCAGTATGAAAATGGACGGTTACAAACGGGCATCTCAAACAGCACAGCCCTCCTCAAGAATTCTGATCCCCTCCGCCCTCCCAGCTCTGAGCACTGGCACACCACGATCCTAGTTGCTCAGATAAAACATCAAATAATTATCCTTGATTTCTTTTTTTTTTGAGATGGAGTCTGGCTCTGTCGCCAAGGCTGGAGTGCAGTGGCCGGATCTCAGCTCACTGCAAGCTCCACCTCCCGGGTTTACGCCATTCTCCTGCCTCAGCCTCCCGAGTAGCTGGGACTACAGGCGCCCGATGGTCTCCATCTCCTGACCTCATGATCCGCCCGTCTCGGCCTCCCAAAGTGCTGGGATTACAGGCTTGAGCCACCGCACCCGGCCTTATCCTTGATTTCTAAGTTTCTCTCACATCCTACATACAACGCTTCAGCAAATTCTATTAACTCCACCTGCAAAATAGCCCAAAGCCAAGTCTGGAGCAACAGCATCTCTTACCTGGATGATCAAAGTAGACATACTCAGTCTCCCTGCTCCCACTGACACCCCCTCCAGCTCCTGTCCATTAGCCACACAGCAGTCAGAGGGATCTTGAAGATGCACACATGAGATTGTATCACTCTCCACCTCAGGTCCTCATCCACAGAAACTCTGAGTCCAGTGGAGCTAGTAGCTAAAAAAATTAATATGGTGATGATACAGCAATGCAGACTGTAGGCAGCTCTTGAATGCCACATGCCTCCCCAAAGCCCCCCAGGTGCATTTCTCAGGCGCAGACTTTGCTCCTGAGCTCTGGGTGCTCACTTCTAAGTGCATGCTCATTACCTTTACTCCAGTGTCTCAACGCAATCTAGCTCAGCGTGCCAGTGGCTGAAATCACCCTCACGCACACCCCTTCCACCACAAACACAATCCCCAATGTTCCCTCCTTAGTGAATGGCACTCCCACAACCCAGCTGCACAAGTCACAGCCTGGGCATGGTCCTTCCTTCTCCTTCTCATCTCCCAGTACCTACTCAGCAACAATGCTGGCCAATCTCCCTTCCTAAATATCTCTTGAATGAGCCTATGCCTCACCGTCACCACATCAGCTGCTGGAGCACACAAGCATCCTCTCACCTAGTTAGTTTCCCTGAGTCCACTGCAGCTTCCCAGGCCCACCTACTTCCAAAGGGAGGACACCTCCACAAGAGGACCCTCCCTTCTCCCCAGGGAATCCCAGCTCTGGGACGCATGCTGTCAGTGCAGTGTCTTCTACTGCATGAAAGAACTTGTCTAATACATCCTTCAGTGCAATTATCTGTTCAATAACTGCCTTCTCGCCAAAGCGTGGGCTCCAAGTGGGCAGGGAAGGGGGCTGCCTCTGATTTGCTTGTCTGCATCCCAAGGGCACAGTGCAGTATCTGCATCCATGTCCAAGTTTTGAACTACTGTCTCCTGGTTGGCAACATATTTTCATATAGAATCCAAAGTCTGAACACAAGAACTGCTGCTATACCTGGAGGACTAGGGTACCTTGGCAGAACAGGGATCTAGGTATGCCGGTGAAGGTAAGCCTTCTCTTTATGAGGAGGAGCTACTAACTTTGACTCTTACAGCATCTGACAAAATGCTGCTGGGACAGAATCAATTAAAATAGTGGTAACAATAATTGGTACTAGTATTTGTCCAGAGTGTTAGAATTACCGAAGTATTTCACATGCATTACTGAATACTGCAATGACGTCTAAGGGAACTCAAGGACACCAAACAGAGAGAACGCAGCCCTGCTCCATAATCTACTGGCAACATTGATTGGACAAGCGGTGGAAATGGTCCAAAGAGTGCACTGCACCGATACAGGCTCAGAGAAGCACAGAGTGACATGGAAGAGTTTTATGGCTTGGTGAAAGATGACACTGCTTCAAAAGATGGATTAAAACTGTCCAGAGCATGGCAATACCTTCCTCACATGTTCTCACCTGCCTTTTGAGGCTCTTGCATCCTATGTCATCCCAGATGTCACCATCGGGACTTTCCTTCTAGTTGTTCAAGCCATGATCACTTCCCCCTTTGTAAACAGCCCCTGGGGAGAACTCATCCTGGATTGCATGTGCATCGCACATGTGGGAGGAAGAAGCACCAGTAAAGATCATTTATTGCCAAGCGATGCATATCGCGAACCATGAGCGACTCTCTCTGCATCCTAAACAGCCCTCATAAAACATCGTCAGCTGAAGAGACCAGGGCTGACAGTGGACTATGTCCCAGCAGAGTCAGACGCAGTGTCGCACTCCTCCTGCAAGGGGGCCCCTCCCCACCAGAGAACTTCCTAGCTTGCTCTTTTAAAGAAAACAGAAAATAGAAAAGGAGTCTGAAATGTATCTTGCATATTCGCCTGATTTCAACGTAACAGCACTTCACATCGGCTTTGCAGGAAAGTCTTGTTGTTCTAAACTGCTTTTGCTGTTCTCATTGTTTTATCTGAGCTGTCTCCTTTTGTTGCATTTTGCTCCCCCAGTGAGGAGGTGTTGGTTTCATGTAGCACACGCTCAAGGATTCCATAGGAAATAATCATAATCTGAGATTGGCACGAGCACACATATATGCACACACAAGTACAAGTAACACAGAGATGTGCACACAACACACACATACACCCTCACATAAAAGTAACATGGAGAGGTGCATGCTACACACACATACACATACAAATAACATAGAGATATACACTCAACACAACACACACATGCACACACATAAAATAACACAGAGACGTGCACACAACACACATGTACACACACAGCACACATATACAAACACAACACACACACACACGCACACACACACGCTTCCTATAGCTACTGGTGTAATAATCCAAATATAATCCTGCCTCGTAAAGTAACCAAGACATGTTCCACTTAGGAAAAGGTCAAAAGCAACAAACAAAGAGCAGAGGAGAGCCGAGGGGGGGGATGTCTTTGCCTGCAGCTTCCAAATGACTTCCCACAGATGCCAGATCCATGATTCTGAGTCTCCAGTGTGCCTCTGGATTGCTTGGAGAGCTTGTTAAAAACTTAGATTCCTGGCTCCCACCCCAGAAAGTCTGATATATTAGGTCTCGTATGTGGCTATAAGTCTGTGTTTCTAACCAGCACCCTACTTGACTAGGAAGCTGTTGGCCCAAGGATGTGAGGCTGCACACCCTGCTCTCCTCCTCAACGCCCTTCAAGCATCCTCTGAAGGCCAAGATGAAACGCCTAGGCCAGGCCCTGGGTTCTCTGGCCCTGCTCCAGCACAGGCCCCATCTCCTCAACAACATACCCTTAGCTCTCTCTGCTGGTCCTAAAGTGTAGCCCATAGCTGAGACACCTCTAACCCCAGGAAAGCAGTCCACATCTTACGGCTCTAGGCCTTCATCTGTTCAGCAGCTCACCTTACTTCCTGGACCTTCTTCTGCCCAAGTGCCCAACCCAAACCATGCATGGTCACCCCAAGCATGGCCCTTTCTTATCACCCCCCACCCCTCGGTGGCATGTCTAGGGCAACCCTGACCCAAGCTGAGCCAACCCAAGTCCCACCCCAGGGAATTCTGAAACTTAAGCTGGGCAAAGAATATGAGTTCCTCTCTAGGTGGCGAAAGCTCTACAACACACACAAAACAACGCAACACAATACACAGAACACAACACAACACAACACACACCGTCCACCATGGGAATATCAAAGAGCGAGCAGAGGATGGGGAGAGAAATAAAGGAGGTGGGTGCAGTGGGCTCTTGTTCCTCCTTGGATCCCTATTCCTCCTCTCCCTGCAAGTCTTTCCTCCATGATGCTTCCTGTATGAGTCAGCTAGGGCTGCTATAACAAAATACAAAGATGCAGCAGCTTAAACAATGAAAACTGTCTTGCAACTCTAGGGGCTGGCAATCCACAATCAAGGTGTTGGCAGGATTGGTTTCCCTCTCCTTGGCTTATAGATGGCATATTTTCCTCGTGTCCTCACATGGTCTTCCCTCTGGGTATGTCTGCGTCCTAGCATCCTCCTCTTAGAAGAACACATGTCAAACTGGATTAGGGCCCACCCAGATGAGCTCATTGTACCTTAATGACCTCTTTCAGGACCAACCTCCAAATACAGTCACAGTCTGGAGTACTGGAGTTTAGGATTTTAACTTACGAATGTTGGGGGGACACAATTCACCCACAGCACACTCTAGCATTGTTATAATAAATACCTCTTTTGGGTTTAAACACCTTTGAATTAGAAGGAGTTTGTGCTACAAAACATAGCTTCTCTACATTGCTGGGCAGGTCCGGGCAGGAGAGCTTGGGAGCTGCTGATTTGGACTGGCTGCTCCCACTGGACTGGGAGTGCCTTTATGTCACAGACTATGTTTCACCGGATGTGTCTCCACAGAAGAGGCACAGCACCAGCCCATGCTCCCACCCATCTGTGTAATACAAAAGTGGGCACCACGTGTCCATCCTCCTGTCTCACGAAATTCAGAGAAGTCAGCCCCTGAAGAAAGCTTTGCAGAGATTTGCAAACTTTCTCTGTTTGTGCCTGGCCTTGTTCCTAACATTCTTCAGCCAAAAAAAAAAAAATAGTGTTAAGAATTATTGCTTAGAAATTCAACGTTTTTATTGGGGTTCTAGGGAGCCAGGGATTTCTGAGTACTGTATGAATCACAGAAAAGAACCTTGGTTATTTTTTACCCAGAAATTGGCAGCATTTGATCATGGAAAAATGTAATAGCTTACGAAATGCAATTTCCTTTGATGCTATTTCAGTGTTGACTCAAGACCACCCTTACCAGAGCAGGAAACGGTTAGGAAGAAGCAGTCCTGTCCTCTCTCCTCTGTCTGGCCTTGAGGTCTGACTGGATTGTGTCCAGAAACTCCAAGTCCCTGCCTTATAAAACAGCTTCCACCCAGGTGAGTATACACCTAAAGAACTATAAAATTAAAGAAGCCCTCTCCTTATTCTTCTCAAATCAGTAAAACTTAAACTCTGGCAATGTCAAGCATTGGTAAGGAGGTAAAGAAGTGAGCATTCACACTTCTGGTGAGATGATAAAGTTGGCACAATTTGGAGAGCACACCGGTCATGCTTAGCAGAGAGGAAGATGTGCACACACTATAGTTCGGAGAAACTTGTATACATGTCCAAGAAGATATCCAAGGATGGTTATTGCATTATTGTTTGCAATGGTGAAAAATGAGAAACAGCTTAAATGTTTATTGAAAGAGTAACATAAAAAAGTTAAAATATCTAAATGTATCAAATATGTGAATTTTCAAATCATAATCTTCATCAAAGAGGGCAAGTTGCCATATGGATTTCATACAGGAAAGAGTTAATATCACAGGCCTGTGGCCACTCTCCCTGGAAAGGCCTGTGTGTAAGGTGGGCCCTTGGCTAGTGTCTGAGACCTTGGATGCTTAGAGGGTTCTCACTATTCCCAGGCTGATAAGAGTGCCTCACTGAGCCAAACTGTACCGACTACATGGTTTTGCTGGACACCTGCTTTCTTTCTGAGAATTTGGAATGTGTGTCAGGCAAAGGGTGCTGATATGATCAACCCCAATAAAAACCTTGGGCACTAAGTCTCCAATGAGCTTCGTTGGTTGACAACCTTTGCACGTGTTGTCTTAACTCATTGATAGAGCAATTGAATGCATCCTGTGTGACACCACTAGGAGAGACCCTCAGAAGCTCGCATCTGGTTTTCCTCCAGACATCTCCCCATGTGCCTTTTCCCTTTGCTGGTTTTGCTCTGTGTCCTCTCCCTGAAATCAATCATAGCATGAAGTCAACGACTACATGCCAAGTCCTGTGAGTCCTCCTGGACCAATCACTGAATCTAAGGGCAGTGTCCAGGACCCCACTCATAGATATAAAAAAATTATAATTTATTTTAAGTTTGAAAATATACAAAACAAGATGATTCATTGTTTATGGAGACATGTATATGATGTGAAAATATAAAACATGCCCAGGAGTGATAAGCAAGTGAATGGGGTTAGGGAGGTGACATAGTTTGTAATCCCCATGGTAGAGCTGGGTCCAGGCGGGAGGTATTGGATCATGAGGCCAGATTTCTCATGAATAGTTTAGCACCATCCCCTTGGTGCTGTCCTAGCAATAGTGACTGACTTCTTGCAAGATCTGATCATTTAGAAGTGTGTGGCATGGCCGGGCGCAGTGGCTCACGCCTGTAATCCTAGCACTTTGGGAGACTGAGGCAGGTGGATTGCCTGAGCTCAGGAGTTCAAGACCAGCCTGGGCAACACGGTGAAACCCCATCTCTACTAAAATACAAAAGAAATTAGCCGGGCATGGCAGCATGCACCTGTAGTTCCAGCTACTCGGGAGACTGAGGCAAGAGAATTGCTTGAACCCAGGAGGCAGTGGTTGCAGTGAACCAAGATTGCGCCACTGCACTCCAGCCTGGGTGACAGTCTTGACTCTTTCTCAAAAAAAAAAAAAAAAAAAAAAAAAAAGTGTGGCACCTCTCACACCCCTGCTCCTGCTCTCTCCATGTGATGCATCTACTTCCCCTTCCCCTTCTGCCGTGATTGGAAGCTTCCTAAGGCCTCCGCAGAGGCAGATGCCACTATGCTTCCCATACAGTTGTTATGGTTTGGCTGTGTTCCCACCCAAATCTCATCCTGAATTGTAGTTCCTATAATCCCTGCGCATCATGGGAGACCAGGTGGAGATGACTGAAACATAGGGGACGTTTCCCCCATCCTGTTCTCATGATGGTGAGTTAGTTCTCATGAGATCTGATGGGTTTATAAGGGGCTTTTTCCACTTTGCCCCCAGCGCTTCTTCTTGCTGCCACCACGTGAAGGACATGCTACTTTCCCTTCCACCATGAGTGTAAGTTGCCTGAGACCTCCCCAGCCATGCTGAACTGTCAGTCAATTAAACCTCTTTCCTTTATAAATTACCCAGTTTCGGGTATGTCTTTATTAACAGAGTGAGAATGGACTAATACAACAGCCTACAGAACCATGAGCCAATTAAACCTCTTTTCTCATAAGTTACCCAGTCTTGGGTATTTCCTTATAGCAGTGCAAGAACCTAACACGGGAGGTTTGCGAGACTCATCTGAAATCGTTTATGCCTTTAAAGGAATAAAGCAGATATGGTAAAATACAAAAATTTGATAAAACTGAGTGATAGTTCCTGATGGCCTCATATTATTCTCTGTATTATTCTGTCTGTTTTAAGTATTTTCATAATGAAAATACTGAAAGTACAAAGAAGGCACCTCCACAGCGATTCCGATGAGTGCATTTCAACTGTAGTTCACCTTTTCCTGACCTTGTTCATGGAGATTTCCTGCAGGACAACAAACAGCCGGGAAGAGGAAGGCGTGAGACTGCAATTTCAGAAAGTAGCACAAACCTGACATTCAACGTTTCCCTAAGCACGGATTTGACTGTGGGAGAAAGGAGCAGGTGTCAGCACCCTTCCCACCTGAAGAAGGTTTGAGCCAGAGTGGCAGGAACAAAGGAAAAAGCTCATGTCTGCAAAGGAAGAAGTGCAGGGGAGGGAAAAAGATTAGTCTTTTATTTTATTACCTACTGTCTGCTGTCATCTTAAGAATTACCCTGGGCTGTGAGTGGCACTCACATATGAGAGATATACTAGAGGATGATTCTTTTTTCCTTTGAAAGAGTATGCAGGGAGAAATGGTATGGAATGAAAATTGAGTTTGCGATCAACTGTAATGGCAATGATAATACTGATGCATTATAATTTCTCAACACTCTGCTCATCTGCAACAATAACAGCACAAATCAACAAATATCTGTTCAGTATCTATGAGGTGCTATCCATGAGGAATGCAGAGAAACTGAATTATAGTTTTTATTTTCTAAGAGCTCACAATCTAGTGAAGAAGGCAAAAGAGGACAGATTCAAAGGACCTGGAGTTGTACGTGGAAGGCATGGCAATCATGGCCCTGTGTCTGTCTTGTTCACAATTCACTCATCCCCTGTACTCCCTCAGGACTGGAACATCAGGTGTCTCAGCAAGCATACACTGAATTAAACAGAAGCACTTGATTCTGTCAGTAATAATTACATGCCGTTGTACAAGTCAGTCCCAGGATTGGTCCAGTATTAGTTCCAAAAGCTGTGCATGTGCATATTACTCATGCATCTACACAGGAGCCCTGGACATGCCCCCATGGAGGATCACCACACTCTGCATCCCAACCATGGTGTGTGTTTCTTGAAATCAGACACTGAGTCTTGTAGGTTGCCGTGGCTGCCATGAAGATGCACTCTCTGCTTTCCTGCTGCAGGGGGCAATGCTGACTGGCAGGGTCAGTGCTGGCCCTCTGGACCCAGCACTGCATTCATGCCACAGCCATGCTTTCCCTGGGATGCTCCAGCCAATGCCTGAGCATAGCAGGTGCCGGTACCTGCCCATTCCTACCCGGCCAGGACTCCTCTAACAAGCAGGTTTGGCATAAGGAGACATCATCAGCCTGGCCAAATCCTTCTCAGATCTGCACTGTGACATGAGATGTTCTACTCAGCCCTTTCTTCCTCCTCTTTGTTCACAGATGTCAGACCCACATCTCAGTCTGGAGGCTCTCCCTGCCTCCTCCTGTGGCTGGTCCCTTACCCTTCACAGGTGTTTCCCTGACAGTCTCTTGCATGTCTAAACCTACTTTAGTGTCTGCATCTCAGAAGACCCAAGGCAGCACACTGTATTTTCAGCCCCAGCAAAGAACAAAAAGATCATAGAAGAAAAATGCTTATTTTTAAATGAATAAATGACTCTGAGTAAGAATAATAATTTTCAATGGATATTAGTCAGTTCTCTACAATGAAAATGTAAACTATTCTCTGATATCTATAACTAAAATACCTCTTTAGTCTAAACTATTTCGTATGGTCAGTACGTTGTTTGCAATTACTTTAATTCTCTGATCAACACTTCTTTATTCGTGAATGGTAAGCAATCAATACAAAAATCACTAGATGGAGCTACCAAATTAAAGAAATAGTTGATAACTTAATTCTTGCCTCATTGATTAAGCCATGCTGTGGGCACTGGGATCCATCAGGACAACAGGAGCTTGAGGTATCAATACTGAGAAGGAGTGAGCCAAATCTCCATTGACTTGTGCTCTCAGTGGCATTATATGGGAGCTAAGTTTTGTGATCTTTGCAATAGTTAGCATCTGTGGGTTCCTAGGATTTAGTGTTAACTCCTTCTATGTGGGCACTTTTTATGCTGCAAACAATTGAAAAACCTAACACCTAGATCTATCCAGAGTAGATGATGTCTCCCAAAAGCAGGAATTCCACCTCATTGCCTAGGAACTCTGCAGGAAAGAACCAATGGCGGCCGCAGCCCCTGCAGTTCCAGCAATCCTATTGGTGTGATTCTGACTTCATATTGGCCCAGTTCACCATTGTACACTGTGCAAAGAAACAACAACTCTAAACAAGTTTGTTCTGTGAGCCTCCACACCATTGTCCTTTGTCAGGTATTCTTTTTTGAATCTAAGATAGTTCTCCTTATCTACCTTACGTAAGAAATAACAGTGACCATCGAAACATTTATTGATCACTTGTTGTGGGCTAATGTTATCTTAATTCTCACAACAACCCAATGCGGTGGGAGCTATTATCATTATCATTTGACTCAGAGATATTAAGTAACTTTTCCAAGGTTACACAGCAAAAATAGCCAAGACAGGTGTGAAACTGAGCACACAAACCACAAGTACCTGCTCTTAACAACTCCTCTGCATTCCAACTCTACATTTAAAGGCCAATAGCTTAAAATAAAGATTTTTTAAAAATTTAATTTCATGACGGAAATAACAAGACTTTGTGTAAAATTCAAATCTAGATGATATCATCATGGAAAAACAAGAGCTGCCAACACATGCCCTTTTGAGCAAGTCAGTGCCTTCATAACAATGTTCTCTTCCTCTGATAAAGAGAATTTTTTCTATAAGTAGACAGCCTGCTTATAGAAACATGTTTAGTATCTGTCCTGTTCAAATCCCTCTGCCATATCCAAATGGGAAAACATCTTTATTGTCCTGAGTGAGGGCAAAATCAATGCCAAACTTGGGGTCAGGGAGAAGTCAAGGTCTTCTTAGCAGCAACAGGCGACATTTGCAAAGTTTAACAAAGTGAACACGCTGTGTAATTCAAGGAAGGTCATGAAGCTGAAATAGACATGGTCATCAACAAACTCTCCCTATCACAAATTTTAATTAAAGAGTTCAAGTTGTTAAAGAGCTCAAATTTTAATTAAAGAGTTCAAGTTAAACATTTAACATGTTTTTTATTTAAATCAAATTATTTGAAAATCCAGCTATCAGCAGTGACCTGTAGTTCACCGTGCCCAGGGCTCCTGAGCCCTTCCACTGGCTCTTGCCTGCCCTGGCTAGAGCGCAGCTCACAGACACACGATGGTAGGAGACAGAGGGATGCCTCCCTCAGAAAGCCCCAGCTTTAATGCAGCTTGAATTTCAGTTTTATTCTTGACTTTAGCAATCAGACTTTTGATGATGATGCAAAACAAGCATTACGTGGACAGAAACAACTCACACAACTGCTGCCCATGTCTTGCGGTTCTCAGCTCAGCACAATCTGCAGTCCTGTGCCTGTAAAACCCTCAGAAAGTCAGTTTCCTCTTCTATAAAATGGAACAACTGAGTGTGGGGGCTTAACATAAATAACAGCTTTGAAATGCTTCACATAAAGCCTGGAAAGGGTTCATGTTAGAAAACGTGGTTCCGCTCATTAGAAAGCTTATCGGAATGGTGATTTGCTAGGAGTGAGTGGCTCGGTTGATGGGGCTGTTTATGTTCATCTCCTATTTCTGAGCTACTTGGCATTTCACATTTGGCTTAAATGAAAGAACTAGTGTCCACTAATCATTGTTTTAGGCTCAATATTTTCGAAGAAGAATATATTCATAAGTAAGTTTGCAGGTTTCTAAAAATTATATCTAAAGGTGAAGGTGAGAATTTGATGACAGAGAGAAATCTCCCGCAGAGCCATGGATGCGAATGGTCCCTGGACCAGGCCTGGGAGTCTCCTCTGATGGTCCTTGGGAGACAACATACAGCATTTGCTAAGGAACATGGTCAGGATTCAGAACCGACTGTAGAGATGTGAAAGACAGTCACGGAATTTTGTGCTGAGAGAATCACGAGTTACTAAACACTCTGCTTTACAGATGAAGATGCCAAAATCCAGTGGGTGAGGGAAGGGGAATATTGTTCAAGGTCATGTAACCAGTCAGAAAGGAAATTGGAATCTCTGACCCTGACCCAAGGCTTCCCCACTAAACACTATTAATGACTTCACTGGGGTTTCCTGTGCAACTTGGAGTAGAAAATCTTAAACTGGATCTTACAGCCTAGATGCATTTTTTATTAATTCTGGATACATCCAATAGACAAAGTAAAAATTATTATTTTACCTAATAAAATTAATTTGTAAAACAGAATTATTCTGCTGCTAGGCTTACTTAACTACATATGAATTCAATGTAGAAATATGTAAGCATTTTAACATTATTGGCAAACTTTATATGAAATATTAAAGCTGAGTCCAAGAGCAGCATTCAAAACATGGTGTCAGGAAAAGTACAGAAGACTTGGAAATGAGCAAAAATAATGACTAGGGCACCCTTCTAAGTGGTCTCTGCCTTTGGTTGTCTTCGAGCAATTATACCAGTGTGTAAGTTGTAGAATACTAACTAATGCAGTGAAGCTTATACAAAAGAAAATTGTGTTTTTTGGAGATGTCTTTGATTACAGCCCTGTGGATAGTGACTGACTCTGCATCTATTTGTAAATAGGTTTCCATATCCCTGAGGGTCTACACATGTGTGTATTTGTTTGTTTGTTTTCATTTCCCTTTGAACTAGTTATACCATCATACTGGCTCAATCATTAATTAAAAAGTTAAATAAATCTTTGATGTATGTTCTGTATATTTATATGAGTCACTGTTTCACTATTTCTGAAAGTTATCCAGTAGCACATACAAAAGACAATGGACAATTCTCAAGGAAAAAAAAAAGACTAGAATCCAAGCCTTATCTCTAATTAATGAATGAAATACCACCTCTGCCTTCAGCCACTACAGCTTAAAGCTATTTCAGGTACAGGTGTGCTCACCACCCAAGCAAAAACCACAATGCAGGGCAGGGATGAAAGGGTGTTTCTGCAGAGCCTTGGAGGGTTAGCACTGGTTTTCAACATTCTGATTGGGGGAATCTGGAAGTGAAAGGCACCACAATGTGAAGAGAACAAAATTTTGTATGGAATGGAGTAGCCAAGTATATTCTTAGGCCACATTAGCTAATGCCAGGGAAGCCCAAGACCCTAAACTGATTCATTTCCTGTTCCCCCACCATCATTTCCTTCATGCACAACACAAAATGGCATCTTCATCCCTGGGAAGGGATCGTCACTTGTGAAATCCTTTATGAAACTGTTAGAATATAGCTATAAGGATGCAGGCAATTGTTTAGCCTCTCAAGTCCCTAAAATAATCTCAAATGAAATAATCTCAAAGGTATTTTGCAACTCTAACTATTCACAATTAATTCTATGGTTATATATAAATGGTTGTGGTCATGCATGTTTCTTTTGTTTAAATCTGTCAAAAAATAACAAATATTTATTTGATTTGAACAAGGATTAATTCAATTTCATTGCAACGCATGGAAGAATTCTTTGTGACGAGCAGTTAAAAATTTGCCTCGGCGTGGAAGCTACCTAAAAGTTATCAATCTGATGCTAATCTTAGAGAATAGTTTTTAATGAAAATGGAAGGTTACACTAGAGTAAGAAAATTCAGAGGATGGGAGCAATAATAATTCTGATTGGCAATTTCATGGTGCCTGGCGTCACCCTGGGAGGCACGTACAGTTCCTCCTTCATCCCTGTGTTTAAAGGTGATAAATGTCACTCATTCCGATGGAAGCAACAGGAACTTGACAGCTGGCGAAGATAATGATTGTCTCAAACTATGTTTATGTATAGCCTCGGCTCTGTGTTTCAACAATTTGGGAGTGACTTGAATTTGACCTCCCTTAGAATCTTACTGGTAAGTTTTATCTGGAATATGAAAAGACTTCCTGGTTTCGCCTCAGTCTTTATCAATGTAACTTAATGCGCTCAGCAGAAGAAAGGAAGTCTGACAGCCTTAGAGCCCCAGGGGCTGTCTGAAGAAGATCCAGGTGAGTTTCTTGCAGCCCCAACTTGTTTAACCCCAGCAGCATCTCACAAATGTGGCCCGATGCAGCACTCTACCTAGCGCAAACCCAGCAAACAAAGGCACTTGTTTAAGATGAAAATAACTTTGCACCACAGCCCAGTTGCTTCTAATAATGGTGCCAGATGGGAGAGATCGCTCTCATCACCTGTAGCCTGGAATATTGGTACATGCCATGGTGGCTGGAAACGGGCATTCCTCTGCCCCTGACACACTCCCCACAGATGTCCCAACGTGACAACTTAGGCAGGGGCTTTGGAAATTTGTTTCATTCTTTATTACACAAATGGAGACGTGTAGAAAAAAAAAATTAAATCTTTAATTCCCATATTAGCCAGCCACATAAGGGAAGAAACGCATGTGAAAGATTACAACGTATAGAGGCCCTGGCTGCCAGACTGTGCTATTCCTCAAGAATGACATCAGTAAACAGAAGCCAGCAATTCCATCTCAATTGCAAAGAGCTGAGATTAGAGACACGTCCATTTTGGGAATATACAGTGAGTAAAAGTGATGTATCCTTATGTGACACATATTTGTATAGATAGTTATAGCTTCAGCCACACTTGGGAAGAAACACGTGATAAACACCGTGATATTGAATTTTTTGTGTAATTAGTTTTCCATGATGAGAAAAGTATTGTATGCCAATCAGTGTTGAGTATGTAGGAAATACAGCACAACGGATACTATTCCTACATATCATTCATATTATACAACTCCCATAGAGGAGCTATAAAGAGCATGAAATAGACAGCATATGCTAAAGTGTCTCAGGAACTGAAAACCAGACAACAAATGTGAGTTCTGTCTGAGGGTGCTTAGGAGTGGGGAGAATCCCTATGAAAGCACAGCACAGTCGTGATATGGTAAAGCTAGGGTAGCCCTGCCATTTGCATATATTATTCTGTTGATGCCACATATGTCCCACGTCCTATTTATTTTCAAAGTCCCCAGAGAAGGAAAGAACCTCCTATATACTTAGCAACACCCAGCATTATGAGCCCTGTGGCAACCACACGAGAAATCCAGTCCTGCAAATGCTGATTGAGAAACGGTGCAGAAAACGCCAGGCGTGCTGCCTAATGGAAGTGAGTACACAGGAAAACCCAAAGCAGGGAAGGGGGCACCTCCCCACCTCAACCAGGGACAAATGACATCTTTTCAGGAAAATCTTTATAGCTTAGTGAATAACAAAGTCTTTAGCAAGGTGCTTATAGAATAAATTCCATTTCAATGAGCAGAGACAAGAGGCGACATTTTGAGGAAAACACCCAGATTAAGCACAGCAAAGGAGAAAGCAAGCCCAGGAAAGCCGGTCTGAATGGCAGCGTGATGGCCAGGCATGGGGACAGAACTGAACAGCTGGTCTGATATCACATGGAAGAGGCCTGGCTCTTGCCTGCTAAGGATTTTGAGGGCACAGGAGAGGTACTGAAGCGTTGTGATCAATAACCTGACGTGATGACTTGAACTGTCAGAATGGAGAATTAATTGGAGTGAGCCTAGCCTGGGACAGAGAAACAACATGAACCGTAAGGACAAGTCATAAGCAGGTGTGATTAGGATAGTGCCTGACATGCGGTGTGAGGTCACAAAGGAGCTGTGGGTCAAGTAGGTTGTGAAACAGCCATGGAAAGAGGGAGACAGATTTGAGAGAGGCTGAGAAAGCAGAATCTACAAGGTTCACCCATGCACTGGATTTGGGGGTCCTCCAAAAAACGAGGGAAGCTATTTTGAATGGGGAGAGGCCAGCCTATCCAAGCACCACGTCTGCCTTCCAGGACTCAGCATTGACAGCGGCGGGTCCAGCCTTCCCCCAGCAGCCATGCAAAGACTGTTCTAGCATCATTTTCTCCTTCACAGCCTGAGCCTCAGCTCTCTGTCACTGACGAAACCTAAGGGTTTTTTTTTTTTAATCAAGGTTCCCAGAGCCCACTCATTATCTCAAAATGTACCCATTGTACAAAGACAGACAAAAGTTTTGCTGAAAGCATGAGTTGGGGTATTGTCCTGGAAGCAACTGGAATGGGATTATAATTCAGTTAGCAAAGCCCTAATTGACCATATAGTGTTCTCTCCTGCAAAACCACACAGGCAGAAGAAGTTGTGGTCAGGACTCTCCCTTGCATTGTGGGAGTGGTCTGCACCCTTGGCCCAAGCCACCAAATCCCAGAAGCTGCCTCAGTAGTGATGAAAACAAAAACCACCCCCCACCTTTCTGGATACCTGCTAGGAGAGCAATACATTTCCAGGGGAATCCTAGGCACATACAAAAGCGAGGGCAGTGATCCAGAAGGCAGCCAACTTTGTACATTGTTGTCCAAAAGAAAGGCCCAGAATGTAAAGGACACACTTTTTCTTGCCACTGTAGAAGAGAACAATTGATGGTCCATCAGGACTCTTTGGAATTGTGTGGGCAGAATTCTAAAATGACCAGCAATGACCCAAAGGCCTCCCTGTGGAACCCCCCCACCTCCTTAGTGTGGGCAGGACCTGCGAAGATGCCGGGACATCACTGAAGTGTTGAGGTCATGTTTTGTGGCACAGTTGGCTTCAAGTAAGGGGGATGGTCCTTGCAGGTTTTACCTCATTAGGGAAGCCCCTAAAAGGGTGTGGCTCTCCCTGGAGAAAGATGAGTTGAGGGGAATTTGATGCAAGGGAAATTACCCACTGCTGCCTTTGAAGACAGAGAGGTCACGGAGCAAGAAAAGGGGTGGCTTCTAGCCACTGAGAATGGCCCCCACATGACAGCCTGAGACAGAAAGGAGACCACCATCCTACAACCACAAAGAATTGAATTCTGCCATCAACTTCAATGAGCTGGGAAACAGACTGCCGCCCACAGCTTCCAGATAATAAAGCAGCCAAGCCAACAGCTTGATTTCACTCTCATGAGATCCCAAGGTGAAAGATCGATTAAGCCATGCTTGGACTTCTGACCTACAGAACTATGCGATAATAGGTGGGTGCTATTTCAAACTGCCAAGTCTTTGGTGATTTGCTGTGCTGCAATAGAAAACTAAAATAAAGGTCTTGATGAATGTTCCTTAAGACAATTGAACTCCTTCTGCTGGAATTATTTTTATTATAATAACTTCTTATCAATTATTTTTATTATTATTTGGCTTCTCAAATATCCGAATCTGGATCCCCTTTGTTTAAGTATAAGCAACAAGTCAACTGAGGAAAGGTAGTGCTTACAGAGGTGTGGGCGGAGTTAAGAGAAACTGACAAAGGAGGATGCAGCTCCAGGGAGACCATGACAATGCTAGACCCAAAAGAGAAGGGGAGATGTGCTTCCCAGGACCCAGAGAGAGCAGCTGCACAGAAAGAAGCTGTGGACTGCAGTGCAGAAATTCACCATGGCACTGGGACCTCACGAGTGGGAACTGACAGGCCATCTTCCAGCGCCTCTGGTCAAACGCAATAGGAAGGCAGATGGTCAGAGAACCCGGGAGAACTGGGCCACGTGAGTCAGCCTTCTCCAGCACACAGCAGGTAGAGGAGGGTGGAGAGAGGAGATGGAAAGGCAAATAAAAATCTTCAGCACCAAGGAGATGCTGATTCCAAAAATCGCCGTAAATTGGAGCAGTCAGAGCTTGTAAGATTTCTGGCCTCTGGAAGGAGAGATCGTCAATAAGGAAACTGACTGGGCCAGTCATATTTGCAATTCTTTTTGAGCTTGGACAACCTTGGGCAAGGGCAGGGAAGAGGCCTGAGCCCCAGCAACATAAGAATGCACAGCTGAAAGTCATGCCGCTGTCTGTGCAGCTGTCAGTGAGTCACAGGAGAGAAGTGACACTTGAGGTGAGCTTGCAGACACAGGAGGAAGAAAGATATTCAATAGACAGGGGACAGTGTGCACAAAGGCATGAAGTAGGCATGTTCACTCAAAGCCAGTGTGACAAGCAAGAAACCTGCACATGTTCATGTGTGGTCCTGTGTGCACGTGTGTGCCTCAGTGGGAAGCGGACTAAATTTAGATTAGGGTGAGGCCAGATGGCGCCGTGAGCTCACATTATAAAACAGAAGCAATGTAATAAAATGCCTGCAATATAAAGATGCCACGAATTTAAACATAAACCCTCTTACTTTATAGGACTTGGATCAGCAACAAGGCTGGTAGCTTTCTGTGGCTTTTCGCATCTTTGCATGGCTCTCTCATGAAGATCTTCTCTTGAATGTCCCTCTTTAATGGAATCTCCAGTAACTACTTGATCAAAATGAACCCTCTCCCATTCTCAGCCCCTTTCCATCACATGACCTCACGTTAGTCCACTCTGGAATCAGTTGGATTGCTTATTTTTGTGTGCTAGAATCATCAATTTCCTGAGAGCAGTCACCTTCACTGCGATATTCATCTCCCAGCTCCTATCACAGAGCTGGCAGGGCAAGAAGAAACGTCAGCCTCGCACCACTCAGACAACACAGGGCTGCCTAGCAAGAGGCCAGGCCGTTCATTTACGCCCTGATAAGAAAGGAGAGGAACCGGGAAGCAGAGAGACAATACAGAAGGAAGACCTGCTTTCTTCCTCTAAAGAGCCCCTCACCAGCCCCCACAGAGAAGAAAGAGAGGAAAGCTGAGAATCTGAAGGGGAAAATGACTGCTGGAAGCTGAAGCACCAACCCCAGTCCCACTGTGAAGGTGCAGGAACCATCTGTCCTCAGGATTCCCACAGACAAAGCACCCTCCCCAGCTTTCTCCAGGCGGCAGGGAAGTGCTGAGTGCTCCGCTCTCACCACCTAGCCACACTTACCTCTTCCTCCACCCTGCCACCCAGCCTTGGCTCCAGCTTGAGCATGGCAACTCTTGCCCCCTCTACATTCGCATTCGTCCTCCACAAAGTGGCCTGAGTACGTCTCTTATCACACCACTCTTTGTTTAAGAAAACAAAAATTCTAGCTAGGGGTAGGGAAAAAATAAGATAAGCCTGCAGTATTTTGTGGTCTGTAAAGTAGGGAAGTGCTCAAAAATAAGTAAGTAAATAGATGGATGGATGGACAGATGGGCGGATGGGCAGGGGCACATCAAAAACACATAGAAGCCAAACAGAAAGAGCAGCCAATGTCCAAACAGAGCAGCCAATGTCCAAACAGAGCAGCCAATGTCCAAAGCTAAAACCATTTGAGCCACCAAATCCATAATAATGAAGATATTGGATTATCACCCAAAGGCTCAACTAAATATCCATGAGTGAACACTGATATAAACAAATGAATGAATAAGTAAATATTTGGCAAATCTTCCCTACAAAAAAATTCCAATTAATAAATGTAGAAGAGATGAAGGAACCAGAAAATCACCATAGGAACACCACAGTAAAGATCGTTGGCCGGGCTGTGTCTCACGCTTGTAATTCCAGCACTTTAGGAGGCCAAGGCAGGCAGATCACTTGAGGTCAGGAGTTCAACATGGTGGCCAACAGGGTGAAACCATGTCTCTACTAAAAATACAAAAATTAGCCGGGTGTGGTGGTATGTACCTGTAATCCCAGCTACTTGGGAGGCTGAGCCAGGAGAATTGCTTGAACCCAGGAGGAGGAGGTTGTAGTGAGCAAAGATTGTGCCACTGCACTCCAGCCTGGGCGACAGATATTTTCTGTCTTAAAAAAATAAAAATAAAAATAAAAAAATGTCACCATGACCCAGTGGGATTTATTTCTGAAATGTAAGCATGGTTCAACATACAGAAACCAAAGTAATATATGACATTAATAGAATTAAAGGGGAAAACCCTCATAACATCTCAATTAAAGAGAAAAAGCATTCAGCAAAATGCACCAGTCTTTCATGATAAAAACACTCTACAAACTAGGATTAGAAGATAAACTACATCAGCATAATAAAAAGCATACATGAAAACTCCACAGCAAATCACAAAAAATTAGACAAACCCAGAAGATAGCTGCATCAGAATGATAAAAATCATACATGAAAACTCCACAGCAGACCATCACCCAGCCTGGGTGACAGAACAAGACTTCGTCTCAAAAAGAAAAAAATATATATATATGTAATATATAATATATATTATATGTAATATATTACACACATATTGCACATATAACATGTAATATTACATATATTACATATATATTATATATATAGTTGCAGGCTACAGCCACCAGTGAATGCTAAAACCAATGGGCAAAAGTTTAAGGAGGAAAATGACTTTACATTACCTCAAAGTATCTCCTCCAAAATTAAAAAGGGAACTGTAGTAACTTTACAGTCAAGAAATCACACACACACAAAACCTTCAACAGTGATCCAGGCTAAAATCTCCAGTGGTGAGTCCTGTGGGCATCTGGACCCATCCCCGACCCCCGACTGGATGCTGAGGAAGGCACCTCGCCTCCGTGGAACTCTTCCTGAATGTGTCTAGCCTCTCTCTGCTCATGAGAAAACAGCACGCACATGCAGATTGGAGATGTTTTGCAAAGTGCCCGGCCAATAGTCTTCCAACATGTCAGGGTCATGAGAGATTGAGGAAATACTGAGGAACCGTCACAGGTTGGTAGAGATTAAGGAGGCGTGAGGACTAAATGAACGTGAGATCCTGGTTGGGTCCTGGCAAGGAAAAGATCCTTAAAGGAAAGGTTGATGAAACCTTAATAAAGTCTATAGTTTAGTTGATGGTAATGCCAGCATTAATTTCTTAGCTTTGACAAATATACCAAAGTAAGATAAGATTTGGTAGAAGAGGAGTTGGATGAAAGATACATGGAAACTCCACGCTAACTTTGAAACTCTGACGGTCAGTAGGATAAAATCTAAGTATTTCCAGTGTCATGAAAACCCCCACCATCATATCCCCTGTTGTTGCTATCTGTCTGATTCCATCTGTCGTGATCCCAGATGAAACGTCCTCCCCTTTGACATACGCTCCCCACACACAGACACTCACATGTCATCACTATTCAACCCCACGCTATCCACACAGGCTCCTGCTTCGTGCCCAAGACCCTAGCCTTTCATTGCCCCTTCATCTTGGATTCTGTTCCTCAGCCAATTCCTCTCTCAAAATTCAAACCTGATCAATTCACCTCTGCCTGACGCTCCTGAGCCCGCACTTCCACCGCAGCACAGCAAACTCCTCCCTCCCTGTGTCCCCCACTCCTGTGTGCCCTGTGCTCACATCTACTGTGGTCCCCGTCACATGGTCTTGCTGATTTGTCTGCAGAAGCCACCCCCAACTAGATTCTAGGTGCCTTCGAGCAGGAACAGTGTCCATTTATCTTCACAGTCCTCAGTCAATGCTAACTGTGTGTAGGAGTCATTGAGAAGGAGGGTCCTCCTGGAGCCCGAGAGCCTGTCGGGTGAATCAACATCGGCAGACAGAGCCTGCAGGGGAGGCTGGCTGGGTGCATCCTCAAAAGCAGCCCTCTTCACCACTGTCCTCACAGCCGCCCAGAGCATAGGGCCTGCCAGCAGCCATCCCAAAGAGCCCATTCGAAAGTCACTTCCCTGGGCTCTTCGAAACACCCATGTCTAGCCTAAAATATGTAACAATAACAAAGACAAGTTTACTCCTCAAGAAACTGAATTGCTTTTAGATATATCTGAAAAACCATTAATGTCAACAGGTTACTGAATATGAGCTAGAATAATCTCATGAAATCAAGACCCCTTCGTAGGTAGCACTCACCATGGCTAGCTTGAGTCAACTTGTCTATTTAAAAGCAATACGCCTGCATTTTTTTTGTAAAAGTCTACACTCCGCATTTTTCAACATTTTGCTAGACCTGTTTTGCGCACTCCCATGAACCCAAATGCCTGCAGATGCTGGGTGCTGCTGCCCTTGCCATGCTGCATTCAGAGGCTCTGAAAGGAAAATGTTTTTCCTGTGATGTTGGCGAGTTCGTCACTCCTTTCATTTGATATCGGCAGTTCTCCCAGGCCACAAGCTAACTGATGCAAGCACTTTGGGTCTTGCTTCTAGGTCAGTGGAGACTTTTCTTTAAGTTGCTCCTGGTATATGCTTTTCCATATTGATCTCTCAAAATTCCAAAATAGAGTCCAAATAGCAGCACAACACTCGGTCCAGGATTTCAAAGCCCGCTCTTGATTTCTGGCATTTAATGTTTCATTCATGCGGCTCTTACATAACTCTGCACCTTCACCCTGCCATCGATTTTCCTACATTCGCCTTCAATATTTGATCACAGGGAGAGCAGCCAAAATGATAGCTGGAATTTTGGAGCTAGACTCAAATGCAATTCTTTTTCCTGTTAATGCAAAAAAAAAAAAAAAGGGCAGAAAAAGGAACAGCATTCATATCTCAGAAGAGAAGCTTTTTGAAAATGGTGGTTTTATTGAATTCCTTGTCACAACAAAGCAGTGAGCAGAGAACTATGAGCAACCTTTGCAGTGTTTGCTTGCATCTCCTCCTCTGACTCAGGAACAGGTTGCAGTGTCAACAACATCCAAGCCATCCCCTCAGGTTCTCCATCAAGAAGCTGGGATGAGAAAAACCTGACATCTACCTGCCTCCAAAATATCTACAGTGACCTGCTATGATTGGTCCTTTTCCTACTCTCCTGAGCTCCCCACTGTAAAAGCACAGATGTGATCACAGTAATGCTTCTATTTTAGCTGCAGCTGTCCTCTCGACCTTCCCATCATCACTGAAGGATCTATCCATTTTTCAGATACATCCAGAACATACTCCAATCCACCCAGTCAGGTAAACAAAAATGTGAAATGCTTTCTCCTCCTATTAAACCCTCCCATCCTCCTCCCACCCAACAGGTCACCAAGTCCTGTGGCCCCCTCTGAAAGATCTCTGTAACAGAGCCCCTATTTTCATCTCCAATATACTTATGAAAGATCATCTCTGATGTTTGCACCGTGGAGCTACAGTTCAGAATTGCCTTTAAGTCCTTTTCCAGAAGGCTGCAAGGGAGAAAGAAGTAGGGAGAGGAAACAGATGGGCTCCAGCCCCAGAAGCAACAAACAGCAAGCAAATGTGAAACTCTTGAGAATTGGAAGCAGGAAGACACAGGATGATTTCATTTCCATCCCACCGAAGACCCAGAGCAAAGAGGACCCGAGTTGAGGTGAAAATGTGCAATGTTTCTATTACCGGCTACGGAATTATTCTTTCTCTTTGTACTGAAAAGTAGTTGGCCCTTAGAACATCTCTAAAGATTTTGTGCTGATGTGCTTATGTTGGAATGGGGCCAGAGAGCACGGAGTAAAGGGAGAAGTCGGGGCGGGGCGTTGGGTGTTCAGAAGGAAATGTTACAACCAGACCTTTCCCAACACTGTACTGGGGAGAAGAAAAACTTACAAATGGGAAGTGGCTTCAGAAGAAGTGAAGAGTATGAGAATAAAGGAGCATTTTGCAGACTCTGGCCTCTGCCATCAAACTTGCCAAATATTGTCACTACTGTAGCATTCCACGTCCCCAAAAATAGGCTCTCTGCTGCTTCCTCTCCAGTCAGGGGCCAAGGTCTCCAACAGGACACAACCAACTCCAGGGAGTTCTAAGAAGTGATTGATAGCCCTCTTCATCCCTGTCCCTCCCAAGTTCTTCCCAACCAGCTTAAATGCGTAGTTGTGTTCATGGTCCAACACCATGAATGAGACACAAGTACCCGGAATCTCCAAGCACTTAGTGCCCCCCATGATAATTATAACCTGACTTTACTTAGGATTATGACTCAAATTCAACTATCAATTTCAGCTCCTTTGTTTCATTTGGTAGTTAGCTGAGGTTTTTTGTTTGTTTGGTTTGGTTTGGGTTTCTTGGCGCTATTTAACTCAGGTTGGCACAGAGGTGAAAAGAAAACACACAGCTCACAATTTAAAACATATGGCAGAAAATATTTTCAATTGTATGTTCCAAGGTTCTTACGTTATAGACAATTTATGCAAGCCTGTTAATATATATACTACTTTAAATTAAAGCATTTTATGGACTCCTAGTGTTAATATAATTTTTAGTATAATGATACTTGAAAATTTACAAACGTATTAATAAATCTAAGTAGGAAATCTTTATGCCTGTAGCTTTTATGCAACTATAAAACTAAAGTAAGCTGACAAATTAAATTGTCATTTTAGCCTTAGCTTATTAGTTATTTACTTTTGTTGAATTTAATACTATGAATTGTGTCATTTTACTGAAACTACATTGGTGTTTCCAACAGGAATATAGCAGAGACTACTATGGTGCAGGTTCTACTTGGCTTGGCAAGTCCCACAGTACAACCCACCCTGTGCCCTGTGAGAACCCCATTCTCCAGCCATTACACTGGATTCCAACAGCTATGAAACTTTCATTCCTTTAGCACTTTGTGTCAATTTTAACTTTCTCAATGAATTCAAATATATCATTTACAAATTAAGTCCTCCAATATGGATGTGGGTGAGCTAATTTGGATCCTTCTTCCACTACAAAGACAAATGGAAGCTAAATTAGATGCAACAAAATAAATAAGTAATAACTAAGGTAGTCAAACTCACAATGAAAGAATGTCTTCAGGTACTAAACACATAAAGAGAACTCAAACTCAGGACAATAAAACGTGAGAGCTTGCTGTGCCCCAGGAAAACACCAAGATGTAGCAACTGGATATGAGACTAAATGGCTAGAAGCTGGATGAGAAATAGAAGAGGTAGCCATGTCCTCTTAACCATGAAAGCTGGAATCTAGAATCCTGCAAAAATCCAGCACCATGAAGGGGTTCTTCCTCAGTAGCAGACCTAGAAGAATAATGTTCATAAGCCTGTGATAGCAATGAGAAAGTTTGTATGTCACTAGGACTATACAATGGAAAAATATATCCAGCATGAGAAATTAAGCAACACCAGTACCAGGCACTGGTTAGGAGTTTAAATTTAATCTTTTCATGTGTAAAGGGAATGCTAAGTCAACATGGTGACTTTTAATTTCCAAATTGGCAAAAGTCCTGGACTTTCAAGCAAAGAAAATGTAAATATGCCATAGTAAAATTTTCAGGACCTGGAAAACGTTGACTTCCGTGGGGAAAATCAGGAGAAAGCAAGAAAATGAGCTCATAAGAAAACATTAAAACACACACAGATGAGAAAATGTTCTGTGAGTCAGTGGCAAACACACTGAACAGGATCCATAATTTACATGATAAAGCTATTTGTGAAAGACTATGGAAGAAGAATGTTTAAAATTATTAGTGTTAAAAGAAGGACTAAGACTATATTATAAGAGAAAAATTAGGAGATTTCTGCCTCCAATAACAGTGGGCTAGATAATTAAGAGTACTCTCTAACTGAAAACCTGTGCAAAATACAAAAACAGAATAAAGTCAACAAAATAGTAAGTAATGATCAGGCTTAGATGTGGGTAATATGGCAGATTAACCAGACATTCTCAGCTACTTCTTTTCTTTAGGGGCATTTGCCAAATTCTGAAGGGAAGTTGAGAGGGCAAGGGGCGTGTTGGCACATTTAAAAGGGTCTTAAAGCTAAAGAGATGGAGATTAGCATCAGGACCTGCCAGGGTCTCTGCAGGAAGTATCCTGGTGAAGTCTTTCTCTTAGATTTGAATCCCAAAGGCTGCACCCTAAGAATAAGGGTCAATATAACATAGAATCTCATAGTATTTCAGTTCCATTTAAAATGATGTGAAGCCCTGAAATTAGACAGAAGTAATCTAACATTGTTTGCATAGCCAGGCATCTTGCAAAATAAGTGTAAATCTACACTGGAGGAAAGCAATAATATGCTTTCATGCAAATCATACAAATTGGCAATACCATATCCAGATACAGTTTAAAACAGAAAAGCACTTAAAGAAATAAAAGCTCGCAAAAGAAGACCAACAGAAACATACAATAGGAAGAAGCTCAAGGAGGCACAGTTGTTTGACACAGATTTTAAATAACTATAACTTAATATTAAAACAGAAGACAAGGTTGAAATTTTGTATTAAAATGGTTTTAAGGAAACAAACAGAAAATCACTTAACCTTTCTGAATTTCGGTTGCTAGATTTCTTAAATGGGATTAAGAATAACTGACTAGCTCACATAATAAGTTTGTGAGGGTCAAATCAACTTACATGAATGAAAGGTATAAAAGTGTTATATAAGAATTTTTCAACCCCCCACTTATGAATGAGAACATGCAGTGTTTGGTTTTCTGTTCTTGTGATAGTTTGCTGAGAATGGTGGTCTCCAGCTTCATCCATGTCCCTGCAAAGGACATGAACGCATCCTTTTTTATTGCTGCATAGTATTCCATGGTGTATATGTGCCACATTTTCTTTATCCAGTCTATTATTGATAGACATTTGGGTTGGTTCCAAGTCTTTGCTCATTCTGCATATGTACCCCTGAACTTGAAGTATAATTTAGAAAAAAGTGTTATGTAAGAATTTTTTCATTACCATCGTAACCGTTTTCTAAACTTGTAAACATTTTATAGCAAAGATGCTGAATTTGAATTTTGCAAATATTTGGCCAAATATGTATGCTTTGCCTATGAAAGAACAATAATCCATCTGTTTGAATAGGTAGATACCTACACACGCAGAGACACAAACACACACATGCACATACACAACAGACACTTGTGTGTTTGTGTGCATATACACTGAAAAACTAAGTAAAATTTTGATTAAAAACATTTTAGAACTGACTAATAAAATAATATAATAACGGAGATAAATTCAATGGATTGTTTTATCAACATGTTAGACATTACTGATGAGAAAATCAGTAAATTGGAAAATAAATTAGAAAGAAAATAAATACCTGCCATAAAGATGGAAAGACAAAGAGGTAGAAAAAAAATAACCAGGGAGGATAAAAGACCCAGAGAACAGAGAGAATAAATTTGTCTAGCACAGATGTTTTTGGACTACCAGGAAAAGAGGAGGGAGAAGATAGAGAAAACAGCAACAATATTTGAAAAGATAATGGCTCAGAACTTTATGATATTGGCGAAGGACATTTTCTACAGAATCCAAAGCCTAGACCATCTGGTGTGTCTATTCTATTAACTGCTTTATTTCTTTCCATTGCAGTTTCCCAGTTTTCCACTTCTTTCCCATTTTTCATTCCCTTGGGCTTTGGCATGAAAGTCACACCAAGTTAGATATGCTGGCTGAATGCTTCAAACTTCCCACTAAAACCCGGAAATAGCCACACAGTGGGAATACACATCACATCCTAGGACTAATAGGTTCATCCTCAGGCTAAGAGCAAAAGCTAAATAATCTGTCCCTAGACAGGAATGAACTCAATGGAAGCATTTGTCTAGTGATTACATTGCCTTCCAGAATAAATATGACATCCTATAGAGGAAGAAATCAAAATCCAGGATTTCTACAATGCAACATCCAACTAACTCACTATAAAGTTAGAAATTACTAGACATGAAGAGAAGCATAAAAAAATTGGAACTATAATGAAGAGGAAAAGTGCAATTAATAGACAGACACACACAGATGGTCCAGCCTTTGGAATAAGCAGAAAATAATTTATAGGATAAACCAATTAAGTCCCTGAAACAAAAAGAAGATATAATGGGACAGGAAAAGAAAAGTGAAGAAAGAATGGGTCATAATTTTCTAAATTGAGAAAATAAGTAAATTAAAGTAAATCAGTTCACAGTTACAAATTGCTCTCAGTTACCTGTGAGTAGGATGGAGAAGAAGGAGAAAGGGAGAGAGGGAGGAAGCAAAGGAAGCAAAGAAGTAAGGAAATAAGGAAGGAAGAAAGGAAATAAAGAAGAAAGGAAAGAAATAGGAAGGAAAGAAGGAAGAAAGGAAGAAAGGCAAGCATGCCAGAAAATTTCAAAGTCAAACTGTTGAAAACCAAAGGCAAAAAGAAAATCTCAAACATAACCCATAAGACTTCCTGATTCAGCTCTGACAAATAAAGAACTTGGAAGTCAACACTCCCATTCATTCTGAGAAGCTCAACAAACTGAAAATAAATTTTTAAAACTTAGATTCATCAGAAAAATGAGACTGAAGGCAAATCACCACCCCAAAATCTAGATAAACAGGCATAACAAGAATGATGTACCCACCACGGTCTGTGTACCTAGAGCAGGAGCTGTTGGATTCACGGACTGGAAGAAGCACATACACGGTTGTTTGAGTTACTGGAGGCTTAGTGTGGACCAGCAAGAGACTGAGAAATTTCTGGAAACCACAGCATGGCAGGAGGCGTGAGGGCGCCCACACGTTCATGGGTGTCGCTACCTGGACACACACCAGGTTTCCATGGTGAGGATCTAAGAAAGATCTCTTATGGCTATGGCATGGGGAAGGGAAGGAATATTATCAAAATCTTAAGTGAAATAACTCAGAAACAGAGAGTCAAATGCTGCATGTTCTCATGTATAAGTAGGAGCTAAATCATGTGTACAGGTGGATGTGGAGTGTGGAATAATAGACATTGGAGATTCCAAAGGGTGGAAGGTGAGCAGGGAGTGAGAGATGAGAAATTACTTAGTGGCTACAAGGTACATTATCTGGGTGATGGTTACACTACACCATTACACAGTATATCCACGTAACAAAACTGCACGTGTACCTATTACATTTGTACAAAGAAAAAGGTGGGGGGTGGGGGAGAAGTGCCCAGACCTTCTCTATAGCAAAGGCTCACTCTCCAGGGAAAAATATGAGTTAAGGGCATTAATACATCTCCAGCCCTTGTTCATTTAAGGGAAAAACTAGTCACCAGGGGCCAGGCTTTAAGGAAATAAACTGGCAATGCTATAGCCAGGGAATCAAGGGGGAGCAGGGGAAACCTATCCCGTGTAGAAAGACTGGTGAAGGTCACAGCCCACAGACACAGGCCCACCAAGTCACCGACATTCAATCAGAACCTTACAGCCACGCCTCCTCCCCTGCCCCTTACCTCCACGCCCAGCAGGGCTCCCATATAGCAGGGGAGCACAGCTAAAATTGCTGCAAGTCACAGACTATCAAAGGAGAGTTCTAAAAGAAGCTCAAAGACAAGAAGGAAGATAAAAAACAAGGACACTAGGGGAATTTGAAGCCTCTAACACCTAGAGCCACAGCAAACATTAAAACAGCAGCCTGGCTCACAGCCAGATTCACATAAATCCTCACATAAAGGCCTATGAACCTTCGTTCTTATTATCCAACTTTCAGAAAGAAAATTACAAGACATGCAAAGAGGCAAGAAAAAAATAGTCTGAAGAGGCAAAGTAAGCATCAGAATCAGACTCAGAGATAACACAGATGTTGGAATTAGCAGACACTGAATTTAAAGTAACTATGATTAGTATGTTAAGAACACTAGTGGAAAAAGTAGACAACATGCAAAATCAGATGGGTAAAGTAAGCAGAGGGATGAAAATTCTAAGAAAGAATTAAAAGGAAATGCTAGAAATCAGGAGTGCTGTAGCCGAAATTTTAAAATGCTTTGGATGGGCTTGTAAGAGACTAGACACAGCCCAGGAAAGAATCACTGTGCTTGAAGTTATGTCCATAGAAACTTCCAGAAAGAGAAGTGTAAAAACAAAACAGAGTCAGACAACAAAAATAACAACAACAAAAATGAACACCCAAAAATTTGGGGATAATTCCAGAAGTTGTAAAATAAGTGTAATTGGAATATCAGAAGGAAAAGAAAGAGAGAATTCATCAGAAGAAAGATTTAAAGTAATAATAGCCCAGATCATTCCAAAATTAAGGATAATACCAAGCCCTGCATCTAGGAAGCTCAGAGAACACCAAGCAGGATTAATGCCGAAAGACCACACACTCATTCATAGGCATAGCACATTCAAAGTGTGAGAAATCAGACAAGGAAAAAAACCTTGAAAGAAATCAGGGGTGGGGAGAATCTTATCTGTAGAGAATCGAGGATAAACATTACACAGTTTCTGCTCATAAATTATGCAAATATGAAGAGAATGCAGTGAAATATCTCAAGTGTTGGAAGGAAGTAAAACAACCAATCTCGAATTTTTATATCCCATGAAATTATCCTTCAAAAACGAAGGAAAAATAAAGACTTTCTCAGACAAGCAAAAAGTGAGACAATTCGTTGCCAGCAAATGAGCTCTGCAAGAATATTCAGAGAAGTTCTGTGTCCAGAAAGAAGGAAAATGACAGCAATCAGAAACCAGGATCTACATTTTTTAAAATTGAGTATCAGAGAAGAAATAAATGAAGGGAATGTGTTTTTATTGCTCTTATGCTTAATTTATCTGAAAGATAATTGACCTTTTAAAGTAATAACACTGACAATCCTTTGGGAGATTATAGCACACAGTGAAGCTGAATAAATGACAACACTGTCACAAGGGATAGGAGAGAGGCGTTGGGATCGCTCCAGTAGAAGTTTTCTGTACCACATGTGATAAGGTACAGTGGCACTAGAAGGTTGCTTTAGATTATGTAAAAATAAATATTGTAAATTATAAGGCAAACATGAAAAAAAAGCTTAAAGAAGTAAAATTGACATGCTCAGAGAAGAGATAAAATAGAATTATATAAAACGCTCAATAAAGCAAAAGATAGCAGAAAAAGAGAAAAATGTTTTAAAAAATAAGAATAAATGGAGTAAACAGAGAACTGTTAAAACCAGTAGACATTCATCCAGTTTTATCTATAAGCATTTTAAAGTGTACGGCCTAAGAAATTATTTTTCAAAAATTGTCAGATGAGTTTGCTTTTAAATATCCAACTGCGTGCTGTTTACAAAAAGCACATATTATATATAAAGACTCAGACAAATTAAAATTGAAGGGATGGAGAAAGTTGTAACATGCTGACACTCATGAATAAAAAAGCAGGAATAGCTATAATAAATTCAAACATAGCATTCTTCAGAACAAGGAAGATCCGTGATGAAGAGGGACATTAACAATAAAAGAGTCAATTATCCAAGAAGATATCATTATAAGCATGAATATATCACACAACAGAGCATCAAAATACATGAGGAAACAACTGACTGAACCGAAAGGAGAAATAAACAGCTCCACTGTTACAGTTAGACCTCACCATGCCACTGCCAGAATTGACAGTTTAAGCAGGCAGAAAATCAGTAAAGATATGGATAACCTGAACAGCGCTATCAATCAACTTGATCCAATTGACATTTTTAAAAGTCTTTCAGCCAGCAGTAACAGAACACACATTCTTCTCAAGCTCGCAGGGAGCATTTGCCAAGATAGGCTACATTCTGGGCCTTGAAAAACTCCTGAAGTTTGAAAAAATAGAAACCCATTCAAAGCATGTTCTCAGACTACAGTGGAACTAAATTAGAAATTAATAACAGAAAGATAGCTGGAAATTCCCAAATATTTGTAAATTAAATAACGTGCTCTTAAATACCCCATAGGTCAAATATAAATCTCAAATAAATTTAAAAAGACTTTTAAAACTAAATGAAAAAGAAAATACAACGTAGCCAAATTTGTGGAAGTCAGCAAAAGTATCAAAGAACCAAAGAGTTCATCATTTTAAGAGATGACAAAATTGATAAATCTACAGCCAGGATTACCAAAAATGTGAGAGGGAATATAAATCATGGATATAAAAAAATGAAAGAATATTCATTCAATAATGAATCCCTTTGGCATAAGGATCATAAAGGTGTACTATGAACAACTATGTGTCCAAATTTGGTAACTTAGATGAGATGAATGAATTTCTTGAGAGACACAAACTACCAAAACTAACACGAGGAGAGAGAGGCAACTTGAATAGGCATCTATTTACTAAAGAAATTGAATAAATAACATAACCTTCCTAAAAAGAAAGTACTGTACCAGATGGTTCCACTGGTAAATTCTAACAAACTTTTCAAGAAATAGAACTAATTCTCTACAATATCTTCCAAAAATAAAAAATAAAAGCAGAGGGAACATTTCCTAACTCAGGTATGAGGCCAGATTACCTTGATACCTAAACCAGATAAAGACGTGAAGTGAAAGAAAAAAACTATAGACTGATATCTCTCATAAATATAGATGAAAAACTTCAACAAAATACAAGGAAATCAAATCCATCGAAGTACAAAAAGAATTATACATCCCAACCAAGTGGGATTTATTTCAAACATTCAAGGCTGGTTCAAGACTCAAAAATAAAACAATAAATCAATGTAACCCTCCATATCAACAAGCTAAAGGAAAGAAATAATTTGATCAAATCAATCAACTCAGAGAAAGGCATTTAACAAAGTCCAACACCCTTTATCATAAAACTCTTAGCAAACTAGAAACAGAGAGGACATCCTCAACTTGATAAAAAAAAAAAAAAATTATTCAAAGCTGAAAACTAACATCATATTTAAAGAAACCAGACTGGACTCTTCTCCCTCAAAATCAGGAACAAGGCAACAATGTCCTCTCTCACCATTCCTATTCAACATTGTGCTAGAAGTGTTACCTGATGCAATAAAAAAAAAAGGATAGAAAGAAATGTATATGGATTAGAAAGAAAGAAGTAAAACTGTCTTTAGTCACAGATATAATCTTTTATGTAGAAAAGTCCAATTAAATACACTTCTGGAACGAATAAATGTGTAGAACAAGGTCTCAAAAGTCAACTGCTTTCTTTTATGCCAGAAATTTTAAAATTAGCATTTGAAATTAGAAAAGAAAATGCTGAGATGCTTAATTTGATATGTCAACTTGACTGAACCACAGTGCCCAGATATCTGGTCAAACATTCTAGATGTTCCTGTGAAGGTATTTTTTGGATTAACATTTAAATGGACAGAATTCGAGCAAAGACAATTACCTTCCATAATGTGGGTGGGCTTCATCCAATCAGATGAAGCATTTAACAGAACAAAGATTGGCCTTTCTTAAGCAAGAAAACATTCTGCCAGCAGATGGTCTTTGGAGTCCAATATCTACTCTTCCCTGGGTCTCCAGCCTGCTGCCTAACCTGCATACTTACAGTTGCCAAGGCTTCCCAATTATATGAGCCAATTCCTTTAGATCTTCCTCTCTCCCCACCCCAAACACACACACACACACTCATTCTCTCTCACACACACACTCACACACCGAGAGGATATTTCTGTTTTTCTGTTTCTCTGGAGAATCCTAATACAAATACCATTTAAAATAGCACAAAAAATGAAATGATTGGGTATAACTGTAACAAAAATATGTATAGGATATGAATGCAGAAAACTGAAATGCTGACGAAATAAAAAACTAAATAAATGGACAGATATTCCATGTTCATGGATAGGAAGACAATATTGTCAAGATGTCAGTTCTTTCCAACTTGATCCACAGATTCAAGACAATCCAGACTTTACTAGACTATTTTGTAGGCATCAATAAGCTAATTTTAAAGTGTGTATCAAATCGCAAAATACTTAGAACAGACAGCACAACACTAAAGAAGGAGTAGGAGAAGAAGGAGGAGGAAGAACAGCAAAGCTGAAGGACTCATACTGCTCTATTTCAAGACTTACTATTAAGCTACAGTAATCAAGACAACATAGTGTTGGCAAAAATAAATAATAAATAGGTCAACATAACTAAATAGACAGCCTATAAATAGAGCCACACAGATATAGTTAACCAATCTTTGATAAAGGAGCAAAGGCAATTCCATATAGAAAAGACAGTTTTTTTAAACAATTGTGCTAGAAAACTTGGATGTCAGTATGAAAATAAAACCCTAGCCCTTACACATGTCACAAAAATTAACTCAAAATTGACCATGTACCTAAATGTAAAACACAAAGCTATAAAACTTTTAGAAGAAATGATGAGAGAAAAAAACTATAACAGCTGGCTTTTTTGAGGAGAGTTTAGATACGACATAAAATAATAATCCATGAAAGTGAATTGAACTGATAACTTGGAACTTACTAAAATTTAAAACTGCTGTGTAAAAGATACTTATGAAAATAAAATTACAAACCGCAGAATGGGAGAAACCATTTGCAAAATACATATCTGTTAAAAGACTTGTATTCAAAATATACAAAGACACTTAAAACTCAACAATGAAAAGAGAAATAACCCAACTTTTCTTTTTTAGATTCATGGGGTACACATGCAGGTTTGTCACATAGGTATATTGTACGATGTTGAGGTTTGGGCTTCTAATGATCCCGTTAACCAAGTAGCAAACATAATACACAATAGGTAGTTTTCCAATCCTGTCCCCCCATTTCCCCTTTTTGGAATCCCTAGTGTTTTTTGTTTTCATCTTTGTGTCTATGTGTGCCCAATGGTTAGCTCCTGTGAATTAGTGAAAACATGCAGTATTTGGTTTTCTGTTTCTGTATTAATTTGCTTGTGATAATGGCCCCAGCTGCATACATGTTGCTGCAAAAGATATGATTTTATTGTTTTTATGGCTGTGTAGTATTCCATGGTGTATATGTACCACATTTTCTTTATCCAGTCCACCATTGTTTGGTATTTGTGTTGATTCCATGTCTTTGCTATTGTGAATAGTACTGTGATAAACATACAAGTGCAGATGTCTTTTTGATGGAACAATTTATTTTTCTTGGGGTATATACCCAGTAATGGAATTGCTGGGTTGAATGATAATTCTAGTTTTACTTCCTTGAGAAATCTCCAAACTGCTTTCCACAGAGGCCGAACTACTTTGTATTCCCACCAACAGTGTGTAAGCAAGCTCAGAGGTGAACAATTACCTTTTGATTCTCACAATGAAACATCACATACAGTACTTCAGCTCAGAAAACTCCAAATAACTAGAAAACTTAATATAAACAAATTATACTGGAATCTTAGTAGACTGTGATATTAGTGATTTTTTTCTTGTAATTATCTGTATCTTTTTTGATTTCTCTATATCTTTTTACTGCATTTGGAGAACGTTTTCAAAGTCCCCTTGTAGCTAATTTAATACCTATGAATTCCCCATGGGTATTGTAGAAAGATTCTGCAGCTTAGGAGATTAAGTACTTTACATTTTATTACAAAGGGATAGGCTCAAAATATATAAAGGCCTTATTATCTGAAGAACTTTCCCTGTCTAAAACCAGAACATATAATAGGTTATTTTAGAAGAGAAAATTATTATGTTAAAGTATGTCACCACCAATAAAATAATATGTTTAAATGTAATTCAAAGATTAAAAAGTCAAGAAAATTAAAAGAAAGTTCTAATTTCAATACAATATCACACAGTATTTATAGAAAACCCCTTTTAACTGAATGACTATTCACATAATCTTGGATTTATTTCATTACTGTTCGGCTCCCAAAGCCCCATCTCCCAACACCATCAACTTAGGGGTGAGGATTTCAACACATAAATTCTGGAAGGGAAGGAGGGGATGTAAACCATCAGATCACAGCAGGAGGAGAGATGGTGAAGAGGGAGAGTAGGAGGGGAATAGAGGAGGAAGAGGACAGGGAGGGGAAAAGCCGTCATTCCATCACCCCTATTTCCAGCACGGTTCCCAAAGTCCAATCCTGGAAAACCGTTTCCTTAATGGACAATGTGTCTTGTCTCAAAGGCAATAGAGAAATTGTCAATATCTGAGCTTTTTGTTTCTTCAAATCATCCTTTACTTAGGTGACAAAATAAATTAATTTTTAAAAACCAAGAGTATTCAGGGCTTTCAAAGAGAAATGTGGCTACTCTTGGTATCATATATCAGCTCTTTGAAAAGTTATTTTTATGATATGCCATACCTAAAGAATGCATGAAACAAAAACCCACAGCTGTAACCAATGCAACCATCAAAACACCAATGCAACCATCATCTAGGCCAAGAAATTGCCAGCACCTCAAAAGGGCCCCCCATAGCTTATATAAGGTTAAACTTTCCAAAGAAAAAACACCCACATCATCTTCCTCATTGGCATAGCATTTCCATATGAAATTTAGAATCAGTTTGTCAAGTCAAACACACCCTGTTGGATTTTGATAGGGATTTCAGTAACCCATAGATCAATTTTATAGAGTTGACATCGTTACAGTATTGAATCTTTCCATCCATAAATATAATAGGCCCTTTCATCTGTTGAGCTTTCAAATTTTTCTCATTAATAGTATTCTTCATGAGGTATTAAATATGTTTTATGTTATTTGTCTTACAATTTTGATGTTTTTCATGCTGTTTTAAATACTTTTTGAATTTTATTTCTAAAATGTATGTTGCTTACATGTAGAATTTTTATTTTATGCATTAATTTAGCAGCAAAACTATACTCATTATTAGTTCCAACAATTTATTTACTGGCATTTTTTATGCCTCCAGCTCCCCAGGGGGTTGGCATGCTCATGACTGGTGGAGGTTCCCGGGGAAGAAGGTGCAGAGGAGCATAGTCCCCTGTCAACCTTCACCTGAGAGTGCCCATGAGCCCCAGTGTCCAAGGCAGGTGTTCACTCTGTGCTTCTCACCCCAAGAAACTCTAATCTCCAGCCAGTCTTCTGACTAATGTGTGTGTGGGTGTGTCCCCGGTGTGGCTAGACATTACTTGCTCATAAGATTACAGGGATCTGGACTTAATTAGCAGATATCGCTGAGTGTTCAAGTATTCAATCAACCTCTAGATATATTATCCACTGTAACGTGAATGAAGCAGGCAATTATACACATTGCTTCACAAAGAATGCTTTGGGGAGAGGTGGGTGTGTGCGCTCCATGCAGTTCTGGAGAGGAAGACCCTGGCCACTGAGTAGCAACCAATCACGAGCTGGTGCAGAACTCCGGAGAGAGAGATGAGCCATGAAGAGAGAGAGTCAGAGCCAGGAGCCAGAGGGGTTCCTGCACCAACCCCTGGCAGCCCCCTCCCCTCGGCCCACCCAGCACAGGCTACCAGGACCATGTGTTAAACACATGCCTTCTCACGTGAGCCACCCGTCCTGTCCCCATAAAGGTACCCCTTATCTCAAAGATACAGGGTGAGGATCGCACAGCTCCCCTCCACAAGACCCCATGGTTTATTAGGAGACGGGGAGGCTAGGCAGGCAGTTTCTCACGCTGTAGAACCTCCTTCCCCCAAATTGTGTTGTGTCCCATCAGGGGCCAGGCTCTCCCATATTGGACATTGCTGCCTGTGGTGCCTCCTTAACCACCCCATCTTGACCGCTGGCCTCTCTTGCCTGGCCTGGGTCAGTTCTCATGTCACTGCTCCAGTGTAGCATGAAGCCACTAGCCCTGGCTCTAACCTCAGTTCCATCCTTCTTCTGGGTTCAGGGGTCCCAAGAGCACCTTCCAGCAACTTATTCCCTTTCTTCAATCTAGGCTTCTAGTACCCCCCTTGCATACTGCTTCTGCAGAGGCAAGTTTCAGGCCCTAAATTTTCCCCAGACTCCATGAACTGGGACTGAGAGGAGGAGAGTTGAAGCCAGCAAGTTAAGAAGACAGAATAGAGAGGAAAAATTGCTGGCTTTAAGTGGAGACTCCTTGCGGCTCCTTCATCGCAACGTTGCGTTTCTGCAACATGGGTTGACTAGCTCTCACCTTGAGCTCATGCCAGCTTGGATCTTCAAGCTGCATTTACTGTAAATGCACGGCCATGGTGGATTTCACGCAGAGTGCAATTTCACTATAACTCTATCTACTGTGTTGCAGAATTGGGAATTACTCAGCTTCCCTAATTAAAGAAATTCCCACTATAAAGCCCTTATTTTTATCTTTTCTAGAGTCCTTTGGCATCAACCCAGAAGACAGTGTTAGAATCCAATTTATCAATGTCAAAATATTAGAGTAATAATGAGGTTTGGAAACCTCTGTTGACCCAAAAGCAGACTCCTTCACAGTCGGAAGCGTAATGATTTTCCCGGGAAGCGCTTCTGCCAGTGGAGGCGATGGTTCCCATGTGTTAAGATGAAGTGGTTCTCATGCTTGCACCTCAAACGCATCCCTTGGCACACAGAGTTTGTGCTTAGGAAAGTTGAAATCATCCAAACAGATCAATGGGGCTCAGAGCCAACATCCTGAATTCTCTCTGCTTCCTCAGAAGCAAACCCAATCGCCAAAAATAATGCTGACATGTGAGCCTCAGGATTAAACTGCAGGAACGCTTCCTGGCAGCCTTTCTAGCCATTGCTTCCACGCAGGGAAGTCCATCCTCTGAGGCTGGCTTTAGTCTGGCTTCTCAGCCAGCACACACATAAATCTTTCGATTTTCCCAACTGTATCTTGAGAAAGCTTTTTAAAATGGGCTTCTTTTTTACCATTACTTTTTACTCATTAAGTGTGACCAAAACGGTATGACAATCATTAGAAATTAGTGATAATGTGGTGTTGATAATCAAATAAAACATTCAAGGGAAAGGTATTTCCAGAGTCTTCTTGAAAAGGCTGCTGCCTTTTTGAGATGAACGAGATTTGGTCCCACACATTCAAAGCGAAAGTTGAATAGAATTATATCGCTAGAAGGGAAAGTGCACTTTAAAAGAAGGCAGTCCAGTCTGTTCACCGCAGCTTTCAAACCAGTTGTAGTTCAGTAGAACTTTTAATATTTCAATAGCTTGTGCCAGGCTCAGTTTTAGAAAGGGAAGAATGTTTAGGGAAACACATTAATGAGATACTTAGAAGAAAAGGAAGGCTTTGAGGACATAAATTATCAGCAGATGCAGCAGATATGAAAAGAAATTGGGGGTTGGGTTGCGAGAATAAGAGGAAGAAAGAAGAAGATGACATGGCAGAAGTATGAGAAACAGATTGAAGAAATGGAGAGGGGCTGTTGTGAACAGAACTATCTAAAACTAAGTTTGCATAGCTACAATACTAACTCTACCATGTTTCTGAGAGTTCTGTAAAGTCTTCTTACATATTTAAACTCTTAGGTGAGTGATGAATCATGTCAGGATCAAAGCCATGCAGACGGAGGATCACACTTGCTCCTTGGAAAGATAATTGCTACAGCAGACTAAATCAGTAGAAGCAGGATCCTGTTGGTCCAAAGGCAACCTTGAGGATGTATGCAGTTGGAGAATTTATTAAAACTTTGGTGAAAGCACTGTTATTCCATGGGGGTGAAATAAGAACTTAAACTCAATCCAGGTTTTTAGGAGGAAAAGTCATCCTAACAGATACATGGGTGAAATGATGATGATGATTGTGACAATGATGCTCATGATTTTTAACAAGAGTGATGATAATGACAGTGATGGTAATGACGGCGATGATGATGGTGAGATTTAAGATGATGGTTATGATGGTAATAGTGATAATGATGATAATGATCATGATAATGGAGATTATGGTGATGATGGTGATGGTGATAATGGAGATGATGATCATGGTGATAATGGAGACGGTGATGATGATGGTAATGATGATGATGATGACATTGATAATAGAGGTGATGATGATGGTGATGATGGTGAGAATGAAGATTATGGTAATGGTGATGATGACAATGGAGATAATGGAGATGATGGTGATGATGGTGGTAGTGATGATGATGACAATGATACTGATGATGATGGTGATGATAATGATAATGAAATAGTGGTGGTGGTGGTGGTGGTGATGAACATGATAATGATTATAGCTAACATCTTTAAGTGCTTACTATATGCTACATCCATGATGCCTTAATTGAGTTATTGAATTGAATTCTTACAATGTGTGAGGTTAGCCTATTGCTATTGCCGTTTTGTAGGTGAGAATAACAATAGACCTAGTCACCTAGTAGCTAGAAACCTTCTGTGTACAGAAGCTAAAACCCAGATTGGCCCTGAGTGTGGAGAATTGGAAATCACACACAAACAATGAAAGGTCAGTTCACAGTGGGAACATGGCCTTGGAAGTCGAATAGTCAATCCTGGGCATCTGATGCAAGACCAATTGCTTGCAGACAGAGATTAGAGCAGAAAACTCTACTAGTGTTAAGTCAGTAATTACATGTAAGAACTGGGTAAGTACACATTATTCACAGTGTAAGGCAGACTACTGCCTTAGAGGAAGCAAAGAAGAGGCAGAAAGAGAGAAAATGGCATAAATGGAGAGGGAGAGGTGACAAGTGGAGAGGTGCCCTGGAGCTGTTTATTCCTAAACAGGAGAAACAGGATAAAAGACCAAAAAAAGCCACTGCACATCTACCTGAGTCTCTGCCCTACCCATGTCTGCTCCTCATCCTTCTACCTCCCACTTTTCAATCTCTGGAGGGATCTGCCTACAACTTTCAATAATCTAGGCCACCAATAAAGCGTCAACCACAGCAGAGTTGCCAGACAAATACAAGACGCCTCGTTACATCTGGATTCCAGATAAACAAAAAATAACTTTAATAAGCACATCTCATACAATTTTGGGAGAAATTCAAATGTAATTGGGCATCCTATATTTTTATTTGTTAAATCTGGCAATGCCGCCCCTTACTAAGACCGTATTCCTTCTATTGTCCCACCTCCTTCTCCCGTCCATTAATCTGAGGGAGGGAAGATAAAAGTAAATTCATTGAATGTTCCCCCAAACTCAGATTCTCAATCATGGGGACTGGAGGAGAAAGACTGGGTCTTGTGTGATGAGACCACCTCTAGCTGCCTGTGAGGAGTTCTATGGTGAAGGGTAGCACTTGTGCATGGGTCTTGGAGGAGGGATGACCTGACCTTAGATAACCGTCATTCATTCATTCACTCATTCATTCAACAGACAGCTATGAAGTACTGTTGACCCTTGAACCACATGGATTTGAACTCTGTGGATCCACATCTATGTGAATTTTCTTCTGACTCTGCCATCCCTGGGACAGCAATACTAAGCCCTCCTTTTCTTCCTCCTCTTTAGCTCACTCAACATGAAGACAATAAGGACGATGACCTTTTGATGACCCATTTCCACTTAATGAATGGTAAATATTTTTCTTTCTTACAATTTTTTATTAACAATTTCTTTTCTTTAGCTTGCCTCATTATAAAATTACAGTATATAATACATATAGCATACAGAATATGGGTTATCTTCTGTTTAAATTATCAGTAAGGCTCCTGCTCCTGGTCAACAGAGGCTATTGGTACTTAAGTTCTGGGGGAATCAAAAGTTATACTCAAATTTTCTCTTGCAAGGCAGGTCTGAGCCCCTAACCTCTGCACTGTTCACAGGTCAACTGTGCTCCCTTTGTGTCAGACAGGGGATATGCTGAAAGTAACAACAAAGAAAGTCAATGACTTCGTTAGGATGCCATGGAGTGTTGAAGTCTTGACCCCAAGGACTTCGGAATGTGATCTTATTTGGAAAGAAGATCCCAACAGAGATCATCAAGATAAAATGAGGCCTAATGGCCTCAGAGTTTGGGCCCTAACCAATATATCTGGTGTCCTTAAAACAAGGGGAAACGTGGGCATCAACATACACGGAGAGAAGATGATGTGACAATGTAGAGAGAAGATGGCCATGTGAAGATGGAGGATTGGAGCACGCAATGTGGAAACAAGCCAAGGGACCTCTGTGGCCAACAGAAACTGGGAGAGGACCAGGCATGGTGGCTGATGCCTGTAATGCTAGCACTTTGGAAGGCCGAGGCAGGTGGATCATTTGAGGTCAGCAGTTTGAGACAAGCCTGGTCAACCTGGTGAAACCCGGCCTCTACTAAAAATAAAAATAATTAGCTGGGCGTGGTGGCGGGCACCTGTAGTTGCAGCTACTCAGAAGGCTGAGGCAGGAGAATCACTTGAACCCAGGAGGCGGAGGTTGCAGTGAGTCGAGATCAGGCCATTGCACTCCAGCCTGGGCAACAGAGAGAGGCACAGGACAGATCCTCCCTAGAGCCTTCAGGGAGCCTTAGGGAGAGAGATGGGACAGATCCTCCCCTGAGGGAACCTTTGTCTTGGACTTCTGGCCTCCAGAGCTGTAGGAGAATAAATTTCAGTTGTTCTAACCCACCTAATCTATATTTTGTCATGGTAGCCCTAAGATATGAATACACACAGTCATCTACTCAAACCCTAAAGGTGGGAAGAATAATGACTGCTGGGCACTATGAAGGGAGGTGTGCAGTGCTACAGGGTTCACATCAGAGGGTCTTTCCTGGACAGGAGACTCAGAGACCTGCCCCTGAGGAAGCCACACTTGCATTGAGAGAGGAGCAAAGCCTGTGGGCAAATAGGCAGAGGAGCTTGGGAGCGGGAGGCCTGGGAACCTGAGGGGAGCAGGTGATCTGTCCCCATGCAGGCTATGGACACTATTAGCAGCATGAAATCCAGGCCTTGACTCTAACGGTTAGATTTGCCCATCAGCAAAAATCTTCCCGGAGGCAGTCCTATGAGGATAAGACCTGTAAATACAGGGCTGATGAGATTAAGGCAACTCCTCAAAATCTCATCAGGAAGCAAGTGATGCAGATGGAACTAATAAAAGATTAAATGCAATCTTGAAACCTGTAATGCATAATGCTGTAATTGCGGAGGCCTTTGGAGAATGATAGGAATATTTTAAACAAAGGAAAGAGAGGGAGGTGTGCATTCATGCCCTTCAGCACTGTCTGGGAGAATGGATGTCCCAATTTTAGAGGTCCCCTCCCAGGTCTTTTTCTGGAAATAGCCCCAGAGTTGAAAAGAACAATGTATCTTGCTACCACCGCACATCGAAAGCATCCCTTCAGAATATCCACTTCTCTTTGCTCCAATTTTATGCTCACTAAGCAACCTTCTGAGTTGTAATTTGGTGTTCTGACTAGGTGATATTTTTTCCAGCCCTGAGCCAGGACTATTCTCGGGGCCTGCGTTCAGGCTGTGCAGTGACAAGGCGGATATGAGAAGGCCAGGCTCTGAAATCAGGCAGGACCACATGAGGCAGAAAAAAAAAGTGGGGGTTCAAGACTGGGTCAGCTCAGAAGAGCGGGGGAATCCAGTGTCCCCAGAAGACAGGTCTCACCAGCGGCAGCACTGGGAGGTTCGGCTGAGCGGCCGGCACATCTTGGGCACGTGCACATGTTCCGTGTGTCTTGAGAGAGCAGGCAGAGGAACCCCAGGGGAAGGGAAACCTGATAGAAGTCAAGGCCAATGCCTTCAGTCAAGAAAGATGTGGCTGTTGCAGGGTCCATAGGAATGAGATCATGCAGCATTTGTCCTTCTTGTCTCTTCTTGCACTTAGCATAACATCCTCCGGGGCTGTCTACGCTGTTGGATGAAGGATCTTCTTCCTTTTTAAAGCAAAGAGGTAGATCTAGAGTGTTCTCACCACCCTCCTGCCACACGCACACACACACATGAACACACAGAGAGAGAGATACGAAAGTAATGTGATGTGATGGACATGTCAATTAGCTTAATTGTGGTGATGAATTTGCAATGTACACATATATCAAAACATCAAGTTGTACACCCTGAATATACACAATCCCTATTTGTTCATTATACCTCAGTAAAGATGAAAATAAAAGGATGTGGCCAGTGGGTAGCTGGCCCAGAAGGCAACACTGGTCTCTGCCCAGCCCTGTGATACACCTTCAAGGCTGACCCTGTGGCACCCCATTCCCCACCGCCAAAGCCTCTCCTCCTTTGGTAACTGGAATATCTGGCCCTGTCACTTGGTATAGCCATGTTTCTTACTTAAAGTTCAGTTAGTGGTGGACACCCACTGAGGATTCAATGAAGAAAGGTGAAAAGCGATTTTGGATTATGTTTCTCTGCAGGTTTTCTCGTTTTCCCTCAAGCCAAGGCCCACTGATGTTCACAGTAAGTACGCAGGTTGGAAAATATATCATAAATCAGGACAAATTGAGAACTATCTTGCGAGACCCAGTCGGAAGACTACCTGATTTACTGAACTTCTTGTCCAATGTTAGAGAAGGTAGTTGTGTCAATTAGTAATGTAGTAAATTTAAAATTTGTGCTCACAAACTTGGAAACTCAAAAATGGATGGTTCTAACTCTATAATGGAATTCAGTGGAATTTACACTCTGTTCAGAGCTCTTCATGTATCTGATTCCGTGCATCTCATTCATGTCCTTCCCTCCCATGTGAGTGACATATTTAGGGAAATTACAAAGTTACATCATGGTGTCATGGAAGAGGGATGCTTTAGTATGAATATTTTGGGTCCTGGACAACATCCATGGAGGAGAAACTGATTCTACCTGTTCCCTCTTCACCAATGGCAGAAGCATCCACAAGTGCTCCCAGGACCTCTGATGCTCTTGCCTGAGGGCTCCAAAATCCTCTGATGCTCCCTCCTGGGGGCTCTCACATCATTTGTCCTCCCTCCTGGGGGTCCCACATCCTCTGATTCTCTCTCCTGGGGGCCCAACATCCTCTGATGCTTCCTCCTGGGGATTCCACATCCTCTGATACTCCCTCCCACATTCTTTGTTCCTCCCCTGTGGCTGCTGTCACACCCTCTAGTGCTCTTTTGTGGATGCTTCAGGACCTCTGGTGCTCCCTCATGGGTGTTCCCACATCCTCAGTTGCTCCCACATCTTCTAATGCTCCTTTGTGGGTGCTCTCAGTAGCCATTCTCCGTCAGCCCTTGTGTCTCTCGTGGGGCTGATGTTGTTCAAGAACTTTCAGGAGCTCCTCTGTGCTCAATTCTGAGATAATGAGAGCCAGGATGGGGGTGCAGGGAATGCTGTCCCACTCTCTGCTGAGACCCACCTTGTCCAATGGGGGTTGCCCTACATCGATGTGGGAACTGGGCAGTCATCTCCCCCTGCTTTCTGAGGAACTCTCTCAGAGGTCCCGCTCAGGGAGAGATGAAGCTACAAGCTGAGGACCACCAGGGTTGCCAGGAGCCACCAGCAGCTGGAGGAGACAAGGAAGGATCCTCCTCTGGAACCTTTGGAGGGGCACAATCCTGCTGGCACCTTGACTTCAGACCTCTGTCTTCCAGAACTGTGAGTGAATAAATTGCTGATGTTTACAGCATGCAGTTTGTAGTAATTCATTGTGACAGCCCAGGAAACTAATATAATTATATGGTGGTCACCTTTCCCATACTCCTCAGCAGACCTCTGATGTTCAGACATCTCACCCCTCCTCTTCTCTCTGAAAGTAGCAAAAGATAAAATGAATAAGAATGGAAATGGAACCTCTGTATAGAATGACCCCAGTTTTGTGAAGAAGAGCAGCCCAGGCTGAGCAAGCCAACATGAAGGAGGGGACACCAGCCCTTGCAGACCTACGACATGGTCAGCAAAGCCACGCATGTCAGAGGGACCACTCCTGGACGGGGGGGTGATCAGGAGCGTGGATGGCTTGTAGAGCTCCCAGAGTCCCCAGCCCTTTGTGCTGGCCTAAAGTGCAAAAGGAAGTCAGCTGAACCAGGAGACAGGCAGGGACGCCCCTTTTGTTCTGGTTCTCCTGCCTTCTGGTTTCTTCTCACAGAGATTATTTCCTGTTTGTATCTGGGTCCACAGACCCTGGAATACAGCCTCATGCAGAGTAGGTGCTCAGCAAAAGCCATGAAATGAAGAGATGGCCAGAAAATTCCTCAGGAACGAAGGGGCTTAATGAAAATGTCCTCTAGGGAGCAAATATTTAAAATTAAGATAAAAGAAGAGCTCAAGATAAATATCATAAAACAACAGAGGGAGTTGGAAAAAATGATGAAGAAGAGCCAGATCGTAGCAGAAAAGCTGCCCCAGCTGTGGAAAAGGAGGTCCCCACAAACAGATACATGGGCGCTGCTGGAAATACACTCAGGGTCTGGGAGAGTTTTAAAAGAAAAAAAAGTGACGTGGAAAGGACCAAGTGTTAAAAGATGGCAAGAGCATACCAAAGATTGAAAACAAAGAAAATTAATTCCTTTTTTTTTTTTTTTTTTTTTTTTTTTTTGAGACGGAGTCTCGCTCTGTCGCCCAGGCTGGAGTGCGGTGGTGCGATCTCCGCTCACTGCAAGCTCCGCCTCCCGGGTTCACGCCATTCTCCTGCCTCAGCCTCCAGAGTAGCTGGGACTACAGGCGTCTGCCACCGCGCCCGGCTAGTTTTTTGTATTTTTAGTAGAGACGGGGTTTCACCGTGTTAGCCAGGATGGTCTCGATCTCCTGACCTTGTGATCTGCCCGCCTCGGCCTCCCAAAGTGCTGGGATTACAGGCGTGAGCCACCACGTCCAGCCGAAAATGAATTCCTCTTAATCGCCAAACTCAAAACGACACCTCTCTCCTTATGTGCTCAGTCCATCTTAATTGCTTCCTCTCCTGGGGAAATAAATGTAACCATGGGTGGACGCCCTAAGCTCCCAGGCCCTCCCATGGCCGTGTTCTCCTCCTGTTGGGAGTGGACACCCCTCCTGGCCTCCCGTCCCCATCTTCCTCCCACTCCTGCTGAGCTGGACCTCAGCCTCTCCCATCATCGACTCCACCCCTGGTGGTGGCCAGTGCTGGCCAGCTATGGTGCACTTTGATTTCCCACAAATGTCCTGCCCTTCATGTGGCCGTGGACTGTGCCAGAGTATGAGGTCGGGGAGCAAAGGCCAGGGCTCAGGATTGGGGAGTCAAAGCCCAGGATGGAAACAGGTGGGCGAGCAGGAGTTTTGTTTTTGTTTTTTTTTTCACAACCGGGACACATTCCAGGGAAGGGAGTCAGGGCCAGCAGCAAGGCTGCTGTGATGTGGCCTCTGGAGATTAGGAGAGGGTGTCCCCTTATCTCTCCTGTGAAAGGGGCCATATTGGCCTCAGTGCCTGGACAAGCTCGAACCTACAGGTCAGGATTAATGGGGTTCTTGTCAGTGTATTCTATGACATTCCGGTTTGTAACTCAGTCCCCCTGCATAGGACACGTTTAATTGATGCACCACAACCTGGGTGATGGGCTAGGGAGCAGGAGGGGACATCTTCGGTGGTGACTTTCCTCCACTGTATACTGGGACTGGCTGCCACCTCCTCAGTGGCCTGGAGCCCCTGTCCCCATGGGCACATAGGCAAAGGGTCCTGTACCTTGGCCTGGAGCCTCCTGAGAAATAAAGGCCAAATGGAAGCCTCACCTTTTCTTCCATTCTGGGGAAGCTTTTGAGACCCCCAGGAGGGCTTTGGGTTCCAATTTCATTAACTCTGTAAAGGGCCCCAGGTCCTAACTCTGAATCCTGCCTCCTGGGCCAAAGGGCCCTTCTGATGCCTTTAAGTATATGGGATCCTGACCCCAAGTACAGTATCTCCCTAAATGAAAGAGAGCTAATCTACCTTAAAAAGGTTGGCGACTCAGCCGTGCAAGCCTTGGAATAGAGATATGCCTCTCCTCCTTCTTACGCATGTTTGCCCATCTCCTTGGAGAGGCATTTTGGTTTTGAAAATGTTTGCACTGAGGTCTGTGGGCTGCAGCAAGGCACAATGCAAGGTGCACACTACTCTCCTCTCGGAGCTCAAAATAGTCAGATACAAGTCTCTCCATCAGGAAGACTGGCTGCCCTGCCTTCTTCAACCCAGAAAGGGACCGTGATCCAGTAGGCACCTTGGCACCACCCCGAGACTGCACTTTTCTCTAATTGCCTCTTCTGGGAAAATCTGCCACCCGCTACAGCAGCAGAGAGAGGAGATTGGTAAACCAAACCCTGGCATCCCATGCTTTCAACCCAGATCCCCAGGAAATGTGTCCTCTGATAGACAGCTCATTAGTGTCCTCTCCACTCCCACTCCCCAATCCCCTGGCCCCTCCCACTGCCCAATCCCCTGGCAAGTGAAATCCAAACACTGACCTGCTATGTAGCTAGAAGAAGGAGGAGGAGGAGGAACAGGATGAGGTAGAGGAAGAGGAGGAGGAAGAGACAAGAGTGAGTACACAGCTCTCAGTTTAAAATAATGAAACCACCTAGAGCTCTCTGACTGGTCAAGACTAAACTATCTCAACATGCAGTAGGAGATTATGCTTGAAAATGGTATGAAAAATGGCTCAGCAGCATCTGCATGGCGGAGCCCTCAGCAATCATACTTACAGGCTTGCCCAGCCCTCTGCTGACCTGGGCAGCCACTTTCTTAGATTAAAAGGTGCTGGTCTGTGGAGAGTAACAGTGAAGCCTGGCTCTTTTGAATTCTCTGTCCATCCTCCCCTTCTTATTGTGACTCACATACAGAAGTGTGTAGTGAAACTGGGAAAATGCAAGGCTGGCACTTTCACATTTATCTAGAGGTTTTGCATTGGGAGCTTGGCGAATCCATCCTGTGACCCAAGCCAGAGAGCTGTCTAGCCCTGGGAAAGCCGCTGAAGGCTGCATTCTTCTCACCTACCCCAGGATCCTGTGGCATGCTTGTATAAGCCCAAGGAGAAACAGCGTGTGCAGTAGTGAAGTCATCACTATACTATTATTGTCCTAAACTTACAACCTCTTGATTTATTCCTCCCGCATTCATAGAAAGAATAGAGCAGTTTCAATATTGCTATAAATTCTTCTGCTCTCATAGAAGGGTTTAATCAAGCCACTTCCATCTGTTCTTTCTCCCAAGATGGCAACAAAATCATTTTCTGCCTATAAGAAATAACTTTGGAGGAAAGTCCTGGATACATTCAAAATCCATTTTAATTATTTGGTATTTTACCAGAAAGTTCTCAAAGTTGGATTTGTTAGTTTCTGAGATTGTGAGCAGTTCTGAATCCTGCAGTCCTGGCAGAGGGGACCAAATGCTCACCAGGAACCTGAGACTCTCCACCCTTCACCAAGCCCGGGAGTGCACTGAGCACCAGATTTGATAACTGGCCTCTGGAGCAGGGAGGGTGGGAAGGAATCAGCCCAGGCAATCTGGGGGAATGTTGTTCCATCAAAGAACTGTGGGTGCATGGGGAAAAGTGCTTCCCCTAGAGCTCTCCATCACAGCCCAAGGAGATGCTCTGAGCAAGGGGTCTGCCTGTGGAGCCCCTCACACCACCCCTCCTCTCTCACCCTTGACACCCCCAGCACAGTCAGCACACAATGGCTCTGACATAGGGATAGGGAGGCAGACCTTGGTAAACATATTTCCTTTGGAATTGCATGGCTGTTCTAGACTCAAGGGAGGCCCTGTGTTTGTCTAGATCTAAGCTGCTCCATTTCTTGTCTTCCTCTAAGACTCCTGTATTTCCCTTTCTGTTTAACAAACAACTGGCTGGGCACAGTGGCTCATGCCTATAATCCCAACACTTTGGGAGGCCAAGGCTGGTGGATCATTTGAGGTCAGAAGTTTGAGACCAGTCTGGTCAACATGGTGAAACCCCATCTCTACCAAAAATATAAAAAATCAGCCAGGTATGGTGTTGCGTGACTGTAATGCCAGCTACTCGGGAGGCTGAGGCAGGAACATCACTGGAACCTGGGAGGCGAAAGTTGCAGTGAGCCGAGATGGTGCCACTGCACTCCAGCCTGGGTGAGAGAGTGAGACTCTGTCTCAAAAAAAAAAAAAAAAAAAAAACAAAAACAAAAAACAAAAAAAAAAAACCCTGCATTCCCTTTTTCCAAGAATATTTCAGCTCTGCCTTACCCCTTGCTATGATCTGAATGTTTGTGCGCCTATGTTGGAATTCTAAGCTGCAAGGTGATGGTATTAAGACATGTGGACTTTGGAAGGTGGTTAGGTCATGAGGGTGGAGCTCTTATAAATGGGATTAATGTCCGTAAAAGAAGCCCTAGGGAGACCCTCGCTGCTTCTGCCCTTGAGAAGACAACCATCTATGAGGAAGTGGGTCCTCACCAGACACCAAGTCTGCCAGCACATTAATCTTGGACTTTCCAGCCTCCAGAACTGTGAGAAAGAAATTTCTGTTGTGTATATGCCACCCAGTCTATGGTGTATCATTATAACAACCAAGACTAAGATACATCTAAATGTCACTTATCTAAACAACAATACTTTTCTGGCCAGTTGATGTCAGACAGGAGATGGAACCTGAGCGATTACCTTAATGCTGAAATGCCTGCTCCACCCTCAACACTCAATGCACACTGGCAGAGAACTGCAAGATGCTGGACACACGCAAAGCAAACACCTCTCGGTCTAAAGCGAAGGTTCCAGGAATGAACTGTCTTCCCGTCTCTCCCTGTGTTTCCTGCAGGCCACATCACCGGATGTTGGCGGGTATGGAATTGGGAAGGAATGGAAGCAGGGAGGGGATCAGGGCATTGGTAGCACAGGGAAGCGGTGTTCTTTCTTTACTTAGAATGTTCTTTTTTGAGCCAACCCAAAGATGAAAACTTTCTCAGCTCCTGGAGTCCCAAGAGACAAAAATAAAATATTCTAAAGCTGGTCTGTGTCTTCCTTTAGTTACCCAGAACCCACGGGGCCACCTGTGACAGATGGTGGCATTGATCCAGGGTGTAATTGATCAGGGTTGGCAAGAGCAGTAGAAGGAGCTGAGATGCTGATAGAAGAGATGCTTAGATGATTTGCATACACTGCTCCTCCATCATATAGAAGACAAAAGTGAGCCCCCAGTCATGGGGCTCCAGGTTACTCTTGCTGGGACCCCACGTGGTCTGCTCCTTGTTGGATAACTGGAGTTGCATGGCAGCTCTGCTTCACAAAAATCCAGTGTAAATCGCATTCCTCCTACATGTCATCACACAGAAATACAACCTAAGTAAGCACGCATTTTCTAAAACCCTAAAGAGGGCCCATACCTTCTGGATAAGCAACTAATCCTGAGACTGTCACTCACCTGCTTATAGATAGCCAGTGATTGCCAAGTTTTCTGCCTCCAGAATGGATCGATTTCAGTTGTCTCATGTGTGAGTGCTTTTGCTGACAGCGCTTTTTGTATTAACTAATACACCCCTTGAAAAGGGTCCCAAGTGGGAGAAAGAGCATCACACTGACGTGCACCCTCTTAAAATAAATAACCATCAGGAGAGGATTTCATATTAACAATCTGAAAACTCGCAGTTTTCAATAGTGTTTCTTCAGTATCTGGGGTCCCTCCTTTTTTACTTCTTTTTCTTCTTTTTTTTTTTGTTCCTCTTTTTTTTCTTAACTACAAAGTGTCTTACAGGTTCTCTATTGCTTAGAGGGGAAAACATAACCCATTTAACACAGTGATTTCTTTCATGGCTGTGCAATTTCCTCGCAGTTTATGAATAATTTTTGTCCACAGGGTTTGCAGCAAATATTGGTTACAATGTAATCAGATGGATAGAGCCAGGGTTAGAAAAACAAATCCTTTCAATTATTTTTACAGCTTCATCACAGACCTTGTGATTTTTCAGCAATCTGTGAGCCTGTGTCTAAAGGTCAAACTATTCTGAAGCAAAGAAATAGGGAATTCAGAAATTCAGAAACTGTTTCTGCATTATAGTTGCCTCCAAAATCTAATTGTGGGACTAGTGGACTTCTTCCCAAATGCACACAGTCCTTACTTTTTGAATGTGTGGTGTATTCCTCAGCTCAGGCTGCCATAATGAATACCGTAGACTGGACAGCTTCAACAACAGAAATGCATTTCCTCCGAGTTCTGGGGGCTGGAAGTCTGAGGTCAGGGTGCCAGCGTGGTCAGGTTCTGGGGAGGGTCCTCTTACTGGCTTGCAGAGAGCCACCTTCTCTCTATGCCCCTGCATGACTTTCCTCCAAGTCTGTGCAGGGAGAGTGCAAAAGATCTCTCTCTCTCTTCCTCTGCTTATAAGGCCACTAATCCCTGTGGCTTGGGACCCCATCCTTATGACCTCATTTAACTTTAATTACCCTGAAAAACATATATCCAAATATAGTCAATTTGGAGGTTAAGCCTTCAAAATATGAATTTGGGAGGACACAAGTCAGTCCATAGCAAATGGCCACTTTATGTAATGTCTAGTGTTTTGAGCTGAGTAACTTAAAGCACTGGGCGTTATATAACATGTAAGCATGCATGTATCTGGAAGGGGTGAGAACATAACAAAATAGTCATTTGATGGGAATTCCATGGAGAAGGAGTTGGCGTATCATGTGGCATCATGGAGGCACATAGCAGAAGGCATTGAGCCTTAAGGAATCAATAGGATTGCTGCAGGCAGGATGGGGTGGGATGGGTACCCAGGGCTGTGAGGAAGTGCAGCATCACTGTGAGTGAGAGAAGTTCCCAGGGAGCACAGGTGCCCTTGAGTGCTGAGCTAAGGACCTAGAAAAGAACCACTGTGAATTCTGCAGCTGTGGAAACCCTGGGGCTGCCTGTGGTCAGAGGGGCTTCAAGATCAGTGGACTGGAACAGAGTCCCCCTGAACCGCCCCGACAGCCTGGATTAGAAGAGGGAAGGTGGAGGAAAGACAGAGAGGTAGGGTGAACATTTTATTTCTTATATTTTTTATATTTGCATTCATAGTCTTTACATTTCATTCCAGGGCATCTGATTCAGGGGAAAAAAGAAAACAACACGTTGTTCATGTATTAACATTGCTGACACTCTCCAAAATCCTCCTGGAACCATCAGTGTAAGATAGAATAACAAACAGAAAAATAACTTAGGTATCTCAACTTGTCCCTTGCAGTAAACATCAGAGGTGATGAAATATTTAGGTATGACCACTCCATGATATGAATTCTTGGGCCAAATAAGTTAATTGCTTTGATTCTACACAAACTAAGTATCATTTGCTGAAGTAATGAAAATGGTTGGATGCGCTGGAAGCTTTCAAGACTAAGTGTAGCTAGTAATGATATACTGATGTTTCTACACCAAAAACAAAAGAGTAAAACAAGTTTATCCTTGTGATTACAATGCTGAAAAAAGCCATCTTATAGCTCTTGTTAAATAATTCATGATTTACCACTACAGACATGAAAATAAAAATGGATGAGTTTTCTCAGAACTTTCGGTATACATCAAAAGCTATTATTGTTATGATACGATTTCTACTGAAATTTCAGAAGCAAAAAGACTGGCTAAGAACTAGCGCCCTTCGAAGACTGGCAGCTCCATCACTCATCCTGCTGTAGGTGGAGTAAATGAAGCAGGGCTTGGTCACCGGGTTTGGTTTTATAAGTGGGTGGGAGAGAGGATGGATGGAGAGGAAATTGATTTTTGCTAAGTTAGGAAAAAAACTATTTTATAAGAAAAGGCATGTGCTCATTAAATTATTTACAGGGTCAGTGCAAATGATTTAAAGACAGAAACACTAAACTCTTAAAAATAAATAACGAAAGCACCAAGGCACCTGGCCTTGCTAACAAGCTCCTGGGGAATTGAAGTGCGACTTCGTTTCTGTTATGAATGGCAAACGCTGCGGGTGTGAAGTCACCTGTCAGATCACTGTAAGTAACAGTAACGGCGAGCAATGACGTCAGTGGAGGGCACTGTCTAGACATATCCTAGATGATACTGAATAGAGTCACCTACTTATGGCACAGACAATTCAGAAGAAGAAGAAGAAAATGGTATGTGTGAATCACTTCTTTTTTAAATTGAAAATGAAAACAGCTTTATGGAGGCGTCCAATGGGGATAGAAATGTATCCCCTTAAAATCAGGTTGCCTAATCCATGGAAGGGCAGAATATCACAGAGAAAATTAAAATGGGTTTTAATCATGGAAAGTAAACATCTGAGCATATTTGACAAGTCTCAGCACAGAGCCAGCTTTCTCCAGGCTAAGCCTGACAGAGGATCTGGTGTCTTCCCCGGTCCCTCCTCCATCTGACCCATCCCAGACTGAGAGAAGCACCTGGAGCTGCCCCTGCCAGGGCCTCCCTGCTTCACGTGAAACCACCTGGCTCTCAGCACTGCAGGGCCTGGGTGCACTAGCTTTCTGACACAAAGGGAGTCAGCAGATGTACTACCAATGCTCACAATTATTTCCAAACAGGCCTGCAGGCAAGGACTCTCAATGACTACGGGCCGTCATAGGAAAGGAAATCTGCCCATGCAAAACCAACACAGGTGCACCAATCTCACAGTGGAAGCACAGTCTCCAGTGGGAGCACAGTCTCGCAATGGGAACGCAGTCTCGCGGGGGGAGCGCAGTCTCGCGGGGGGAGCGCAGTCTCGCGGGGGGAGCGCAGTCTCGCGGGGGGAGCGCAGTCTCGCAGTAGGAACATAGTCTCGCAGTGGCAGTTTTATCTTCAGTGGAAGTACACTGAGCACATTGTGTAGCTGTTCACACTTGTTTCCTCACCATGACTCCCCATGCCAAATTCCCAGAACCGGTTCACACTCACTGGGAGATCTTTATTTTAACTTGAAGAATCCTCCATTTACTTAGAAATAGAAAGGCCCCTTCAGGGCAACACCACGAGGTCTATCATATCTGTAATGGGTGGAGCAGAGAGATTGGAATGGCCTTGAAGAGGCCAGGCTGGGTTGTGCTGGAACCTGCTCAGCGTGTCTCCAGGAGCAGCACACACAGCATGCCAGTCAGAAGGGGTGTAGGAAAGATGGCAAAGAAGAAGAGGCAGCCAGAGAGAAGCCAGCCACGTCAATGAAAGTCCTAACTGGTGGTTTGGCCCTCCATTCCCAGTGGCAAGAGGATCCTTGTAAAATGGATGTGAAGCCTGGCACCATTCACCATCCAGCTCAACCAGCTTTAAATCCTAGGCCCTACAAATGAACACCAAATTTTCAGCTTCCCACAGAGGATCTTACCACCTTCAAACCACCCAGGCTCTGTGCCAGCCGTACTGGAGTTTTCACTGTAAATTAAGCAGATTGACCTTCTGGTATTATACATCAGTCTTTCTAGCTTAGCTAATGTGAATCTATCTCTAAAATATGGAGCCACTCTCAGAGTGCTAACCAAGCCAGTTGTCTGATCCTGGCATCTTGGCAAACTGAATACCTGGCCAGGAGAAAGGCCAGGTGACTGTGTCCCCACTTGGCTGCAAGGATGAGAGCAATGTGATTTCTCCTTGAGATGCCTCACATAGTTCTGCTCCTGGGCTTCAAAAAAGAAGATGATATCTAGCGAATGATTCCTCCAGCCTTTGGATGGGAAACGGGCCAAGGACTCTCCTCCCTACTGAGCTCCTTCCTACCCACTGAAACATCCCCCAGGCAAAACTGCACCAGAAAGCCCAAGATTCTGGAGATGCCATCCTGGAGAAGGTATTCAAAGGAGTAGGAGACTTCTCAAAGGCTAAACAAAACTCCCAACTTATCTCTGCCAGAGTGGGGCATACCAAATGGCCAAATACACAGCTTCACAGTCTCCCAGTAAGAGGTAGATCCTCTGAAACAATCATAGGCACAGATCCTTGCATTTTTCAGAAGTCACAGAATTGAGATTTTTCTGCATCTTGATGATGCAGACACTTTAGAACTTGATATTGGCATAGAAACTAAGAATCATAAAATAAATTTTTTAAAAACTGTAATTTAATAAACACATTATGTGTCACCCAGAGCATAAAGAAACAGGCAAACAAATAGGAGTGTAAATGTTTGCATGATACATAGGGAACAATTTAGCAATAGCTATTAACTATTGAAAACATTTGCTTTTGGGCCTAACCATCCTACTTCTAGGAATTTTTCAAGATATTTTCAAGGTTCGTGAAGAAAAATAGACCATTTTAGCATTGTTTATAATGATAAAAATCACAAATGTGCAATAATAAAATAAGTTTGGTGCATCCATGCAATGGAACATTATTAAGAAATGTCCTGTATACTGACATGAAAACCTATCCAAGGGGAATTAAGTGAACAAATGCAAGTTGAGCAAAAATGTGCATCATTCGCATATGTTGGTAGAAGCATGAAATGTTCTGGTTTGATTCACTATTCAAAGAGGTTGTCTCTGAGGACTGGCACTACAGGACATTCCTTTCTGGAGGTTATGAGAACCTATTGGTATGCATGGAGGTTAGGAAAACAGACTCAGCCCCAGCAACACCACATTCTGACCTTGGGCAATGCCAGGTTCTGGGTCTACCTGAGCACAGCCCTACTTCACAGAGTGCAGCAGGGCTCACATGAACTCACATACATGAGGCACAAAAAACAATGCCTGGTACATAGTAAGATTGTATGAGTGCTCTTATCTTGACCACTGCTATTGAGTCCCCACATGAAGGTTTTTGCAATCATAACCACCTCGGTGTTCTTATGCCATTTAAAAAAAAAATAAGACTTCAGGGCCGGAGGTGGTGGCTCACGCCTGTCATCCCAACACTTTGGGAGGCCGAGGAAGGCAGATCACTTGAGGTCAGGAGTTCGAGATGAGCCTGACCAGCATGGTGAAACCCTGACTCTACTAAAAATACAAAAGTTAGCTGGGTGGTAGTGGTGTAAGCCTGTATTCCCAGCTACTCTGGAGGCTGAGACAGGAGAATCTCTTGAACCTGGGAGGCGGAGGTTGGTTGCAGTGGGTCGAGATTTTGCCACCGCACTCCAGCCTGGGTGACAGAGCAAGACTCCGTCTCAAAAAAAAAAAAAAAAAAAAAAGACCAGTTAATAATAGAATGTTTTTTAAATTAGCAAAATGATGATGTAAGTAGTGGTTATGTAAATCAAATCTCAAAAAACTGGAATTACCTCACCCTTGAAGAAGATAAAAGGAGATCTGGGGGTTCCAAGAGGAAGTGCCCCTTCACCTGCAAGGTGGTCATCTTAGAGAAATCTCAATGCCTGGGTTGGGTATGAACTGAAAACTCCCAGCCAAGAAGGATGGAAGACTTGGGTATTAGGAAGGTTTAGAGGTAATTTCCCACTTTTGAGATGACATCCAAGCATGCAAGCAAAAAAAGTCCCTTTTGCTTTTATCTAAGTCATACCATGAAGCTGACCAGGGTAATTATCTGACTCCTGGAATGGCGGACCTGGTAAGCAACTCTATATCCCCTTTCACACCCACCACTACAAAGTTTAAGCCCAATTCTCTGTTCAACTGCAGCAAGTGTGGGGGGCACTGTATCCTGTGCATCTTTATTTTAGTTTATCCACCAACCTTGTCTCCAGGGTCTGATTTGTATCTTGTTTGGCTATTGTATATTTTTGGTTTTATTTTATATTTCTAAATCAGCTGTTCTTCCTGCAAACTGTCTCAAATCTTTATCATGCATTTCCTGCTTATCCCCTAAAGATCGTCTGCCCTTCCCATATCTTCTTGGGTCTGTCCCCACTTTCCAGCCTGCTCAAGTGCCTTGGGGCACTGCCCTTTGGATGCAGCCAAAGCCGATCCTACCAGCCCTTGAGGGTTCTAACAACACTACTGTGCAGCCAGAGGTGGGTGCATCCTCTTGAAAGATGGAGAATGCAGCATCAGGAAAAAGACATAGTAGGCACTATGGAAGGGATGTGGAAGGAGGGTGTGAGGAATGAACTCTGAATGAGTGGAGGCTACTAAGCTGCTCTAAGGCATAAGTGTCTTCCTCCTCTCCACTTGGACACTTCAATGACCAGATTTACTTCTCCGTCCTTGGAGGAAGGCCTGTGTCTTGGGATCATAAGGCTTCACCCAGGGACAGCTACATATAAATTAGGAAGAGAAATCTGCCATGGAAAAGGTCTCCATTGACCAACTGCTCCGCTGGTCTTTGCCTGCCCAGCAGACAAGGCATGTGAAAAAGTGTGTGCAGCCTGAAACCTCATACTAGCAATAGCAGTGATTAGAGTAATGAGAGGGATGGGAAAAGTAGTAATAACAATAACAGGCACTCTAAATTTGAGTAGCATTTTGTAGCTTTCAGAGTGCTTTCAAATGCATTTGCTGTTTTCTCCTATGCCTCCAGCGACCCTGTACATACCCAGATAATTACTACTGTGGCCACATCTTTAAGTTTCTGTGATTTTATATCAAGATTCAATTGCGGAGGGAAAAGGAACTTTTTCAACATAGAAGGAGACATATAATTCACTTGATGACCATTCCAGGAAGGGTAGTCACCTGACTTCGTGGCAAGGATGTGGACTGATGGCGATGACTGGATGGTGATCAGGCCGCACACTCCTTACTGTCCACAACTGCAGGGGCCTTCACGGCCCACATTCCTGGTGAAAATCAATGTCGTGTGACTTTAAAGATTCATGAGTGCCAGGGAATGAGTGACCCTCTGTTGCTGTCACGATCTCATTTATTTTCCTTCTCTTTGGAATTTTAATCAGTCTGAGCATCAGTTAATGATTCTTTCTTATCCATTTGATTAAAACACAGAGTCACTGAGGCAGTAGCAAATTGGATTTTTTTTTTCCTTGGACCTTAATGCACTGCAGTAATGAAATCCATGACTTCCCACCTCTGCTAGCAAAGAGTCAGCATGTGAAAGCCAGGAAGCCTCATTTGTCTCATGAGTGATTTCCTTTCCTGAGGAAGGCCCTCCAGGAGCCATGCATCTCTGGAACGGAGCACCCATGCTGGCAGAACTGAAGATTGAACCTCTAACTCACATGACTTGTGCAGGTGACAGGGAAATTGTTTATAATACAACTTCATTTCTTTAAAAGCAGCTGCAGATTTTATTACTTGGATGAAATCATATCCCACATACTAATTTAATAAACTCCTCTAAGCTTATACAGTCTCTTCTTGGAAAAGGATATGTTTGTGATCCACTGGCCAGTGCACTGAATGATTTTCTTCTACAACCCAAGGGAGAAAGAGTAGTGAAGACTGAAAACTAGGCAAAGCCATGCCAATTCATATTCTGATTAAACTTTACAGATGCTGTTTATGACAAAACCCAGTCGTAAAAACTAAAGGGTAAGGTGAACACCCAAACCCTGCCATTCAAATATACAAAGAAAGGGGCTCCCTGCTACCTTTGGTTAATCTTTTCCAGTGGAACCCTCTTGTCCTGTGTCTCATTACCTCAAGTCCCAAGATTTACCCTGGGTAAAGACTGTTTCCTCAGGGCCGGGCACAGTGGTTCACACCTGTAATACCAGCAATTTGGGAGGCCGAGGCGGGCAGATCACTTGAGGTCAGGAGTTCGAGACCAGCCTGGCCAACATGCTGAAACCCCATCTCTACTAAAAATACAAAAATTAGCCGGGCATGATGGTGCATGCCTGTAGTACCAGATACTCAGGAGGCTGAGGCACAAGAATTGCTTGAACCTGGGAGGCGGAGGTTGCAGAGAGCAGAGATCGTGCCACTGCACTCCAGCCTGGGCGACAGAGCGAGACTGTCTTGGAAAAAAAAATGACTGTCTCCTTAGAGCTTGGCACTAGTTCTGCTAGTGAAAGTGATTTAGAGCAGCTGCTCTCAAGTGGGCAGAAGAGCCGGTGGCACACCTTTTTGACCCTTTCTCTTTTTCAAAGAGAAAAGAAGAGAGGTGACCAAGCATTGGAGAGGAACAAACTATCAGAGTAGACTTCTTTTTAGCAACATATTTTTAAACCATTGTTATTTACTTTATAAAAGAATAATATGCACTCACACACCTGATTTTATATTGATTCATTCAACAAAAGTTTATTTGTTCTACTTTGTATTAGGCACTGGAGATATATCAATAAGAGAAATGACAAAAAGTTACGTCTGCACAAGACTTTTCATTGTACTCTAAAACTGTGCCCTATTACCTTAAAAATAACCCAGTAGTTGTATTACACTTGTGTACCAGGCCCTTAGGATGGATAACACGCCACATCCTCCTAGCTCAACCAACTTCAGCACTGCAGTGTTGGACAGCTCCATGCACCTCTGCAAGGCGTTCCATGTCAGGCAGGAGCCACTTGTCTCTGCATCCCAAAGCAGCAGAGGAAGGCTGCTGAGCTACACACAGACACAACCTGAAAAATCAACACCCTCCAGGGCAACCCACCACATGTGGGAGATGAGAACCCATGGATAAATACCCCAGCATCCCACTCTCTGACTCTTTCACTCTCTGACTCTTTCACTGGGATCACCTCCCACATAAACTATTTGTACTTTGCCCCAAAGTTTGCTCTGGGAAACCCAGAACAAGGTACAAATAATTTATGTGGGATTGTTAGAACCCCAGATAAGCCAAGACAATTTGTAATAGTACAAGGATGCAGTAAGTATGACACAAGTGAATTGTCACTGTAAAAGCAAATTTGGGGAGGTAGAACAGTATATAAACAAATGTCAGTGGTGTATTTGTGTGATAAGGGTGTGAGTGAATCATATTTAAATCATAGTTCATGTGGCAATACATGCAGAAGGATTAACAAAAATTGTTAGAGAAACTATATTAGTAAGTATGAAGCTGAATCAATAGCAGTTTATCATTAAATTTGAGAAGAACAGCCAATAAAAATATAGAACAGCCTAAGAAACATGGAAGAATGCAGTAATATGGTTTGGCTTTGTGCCTCCACCCAAATCTCAGGTCGAATTGTAATCCCTAATGTTGGAGGAGGGGCCTAGTGGGAAGTGATTGGATCATGAAAGCAGATCTCCCCCTTGCTATTCTCGTGATAGTGAGTGAGTTCTCACAAGATCTGGTTGCTTAAAAGAGTGTAGCACCTCCTTCTTCATTCTCTTCCTCCTGTCCAGTCATGTAAGTTGTAACTCCTTCCTCTTCAACTTCCACCATGATTGAAAGGTGGCAGACAAAGAGGAAGGAGTTACATCCTGAGGCCTCCCCAGCCATGCTACCTGTACAGCCTGTGGAACTGAGTCAATTAAAACTATTTTCTTTATAAATTACCCAGTCTCACGTAGTTCTTTATAGGAATGCAAGAAGAGACTAATACAGAAAATTGGTGCCAAGAAGTGGGACATTGCTATAAAGTTACCTGAAAATGTGGACGCAGCTTTGGAACTGGGTAATGGGCAGAGGTTGGAACAGCCTGTAGGGCTTATAAGAAGACAAGAAGATGAGGGAACATTTGGAACTTCTTAGAGACTTGCTGAATGGTTGTGACCAAAATGCTGATAGTGATATCGATAATAAAGTCCAGGCTGAGGTGGTCTCAGATGGAGATGAGGAACTTATTGGGAACTAGAATATAGGTCACTCTTGGTATGCCTTAATGAAGAGAATGGCGACATTGTGCCCCTACTCTAGGGATCTGTGGAACTTTGAACTTGACAGAGATGATTTAGTGTATCTGGCATAAGAAATTTCTAAGCAGCAAAGAACTCAAGATGTGGCCTGGCTGCCTCTAACAGCATAAGCTTGTATTCATGAGCAAAGAAATAATCTGAAACTGAAACTTATATTTAAAAGGGAAGCAGAGCATAAAAGTTTCCAGTAATGTGGGTAAACCATGTCACTTGAATTTATTGCCAATATCTGAATATTGATTTTCAAAATCACGTAGTATTACAGATTTGCAGCCTGACTACATGGTAGAAAAGAAAAACCCATTTCAGGGGAGGAATTCAAGTCATCTGCAGAAATTTGCATAAGTAAAGAGGAGCCTAATGTTAACAGCCAAGACAATGGAGAAGATACCTGGAAGGCACTTCAGAGACCTTCACAGCAGCCCATTCCATCACAGACCTGGAGGCCTAGGAGGGAAGAATGGTTTCATGGGTCAGACCCAGAGCCCTGCTGCCCTGCACAACCTCAGGACACTGCTCCTTGCATCCCAGCTGCTCCAGCTCCAGCTGTGGCTAAAAGGGCCTCAGAGGTGCTGCTCTGCTCCAGAAGGTGAAATCAAGAAGCCACAAAGGTTTCCCCATAGCATTAAGCCTCCAGGTGTGCAAAAGGCAAGAATTGAGGTTTGGGAACCTCCACCTAGATTTCAGAGGATGTTTGGAAATACGTGGATGTCCAGGCAGAAGTCTGCTGCAGGGGCAGAGCCCTCATGGAGAACCCCAACTAGGGCAGTGTGAAGGGGAAATGTGGGGTTGAAGATCCCACACAGAGTCCCCACTGGGGCACTGCCTAGTGGAGCTGTGAAAAGAGGGCCAATGTCCTCTAGACCCCAGAATGGTAGAGCAACAACTTGCATGTGCCCTTGGAATAGCTGCAGGCACTCAACACCAGCCCATGAAAGCAGCCTTGGGGGCTGTACTCTACAGAGCCACAGAAGCAGAGCTTCCCAAGGCCTTGAGAGCCCACCCCTTGTATCAGTGTGGCCTGTGTATAAGACATGGAGTCAAAGGAGATTATTTCAGAGCTTTGAAGTTTAATGACTGCCCTGCTGGATTTCAGAATTGCATGGGGCCTGTAACCTCTTTGTTTTGGCCAATTTCTCACATTTGAAATGTGAGCATTTATCCAATGCCTGTACCCCCATTTCCCATTGTATATTGGAAATAACTAACTTGTCTTTTATTTAACAGGCTCATAGGCAGAAGGGGCTTGCTTGTCTCAAATGAGACTTTGGACTTGGATTTTTCAGTTAATGCTGGAATGAGTTAAGATGTTGAGGGACTGTTGGGAAGGCATGATTGTGTTTTGAAATGTAAGAAGGACATGATATTTGGGAGGGGCCAGGGAGAGAATAATGGGATTCAGTTCTGTGAACCCACCCAAATCTCATCTTGAATTGTAATCCCCAGTGTTGGAGGAGGGGACTGGTGGGAGGTGATTGGATCACGGGGACAGATCTCTCTCTTGCTGTTCTCATGATAGTAGGTTCTCATGAGAGTTGTTTGTTTAAAAATATGTAGCACCTCCTGTTTTGCTCTTTTCCTCCCATTCCAGCTATGTAAGATGTGACTCCTTTCTTTTCACCTTCCACCATGATTGTAAGTTTCCTGAGGCCTCCCCAGCCATGCTTTCTGTACAGCCTGCAAAGTTATGTGCCAGTTAAACCTCTTTTCTTCATAAATTACTGTCTCAGGTAGTTCTTTATAGCAATTGGAGAACAAACTAATACAAGCAGCATCCACCTTGATTATTTCTTCTGCAGTAGGATCCTGACCATGGTGCCCAGGGGGATGTCGGACTTCTCGGGATAATATATTTATTTATTTACTTACTTACTTACTTATTTAATTTATTTTTGAGACGGAGTCTCACTCTGTTGCCCAGGCTGGAGTGCAGTGGCACAATCATAGTTCACTGCAGCTGCCAACTTCTGGGCTCAATGGATCCCTCTGCCTCAGCCTCCTGAGTAGCTGGAACTATAGGAGGCATCACCCATACAGGCACCACCACACAGGCACCACCACAGCTGGCTAATTTATTTTTATTTTTTTAGAGACAGAATCTCACTATGTTGCCCAGGCTGGTCTCAAACCCTGGCCTCAAGTGGTTCTTCTATCTTGGCCTCCCAGGTTATTGAGATTGCAGGTGTGAACCACCATGCTGAGCAGACATTTTAGAGAAGCTTTAATTAGTCCTGAATGAACTAGGCAGAAGCCTCAGTATTTGGGTAAAGTCTGACGTTTGATTCATGTTTGGCCTTCAGACGGAAACTAGACACATACCTGTATCAGTGTCATGGCTGGATCACTAAACTTGTGAGTGTGAGTGGTTCAGAGACTGCCAACATATCCAATCAGCATAAAAATTCCAATAATGTGGACAAAACACATTACTTGGATTTACTGTCGATATCTAAATATTGATTTTCAAAATCGTGTAAGTATTACAGATATGGCTTGGAGTGAAAGTCTCCTAATATGTTTTATATATTAAAATTATTTTAACCCATTGAGGTCTAAATTTGCATTTATTATCACAAAATATAATGCTGGCAGCATTACCTTCAGTAGTAGGGCCACCCAACCACCTTCACCATTAACACTGTCCCACACTGGCCTTGCTCAAGCCCTACCAGTGGAAAGGGGGCAAGCATTTTGCCTTACTAGCATACACACTAGGACGATCACAGAAGCAATCAATCAGACTTACACTCCACCACCAGAAAATGCAATGATCAGGGTTTTTAACAAAATTCAGGTTTATTCTTTTATTCTAAAAATTTATCCTACGAAGGTAACATGTAGTTGATGGTTGATTTTCAGCATTTGGTATGTTGTCATTGAGTGCATCTCTGATTTAAATGACAAATTTTATTGGTCCCTAATAACCTAGTAGCATGCTAGTAAGGAGGCCTTAATCACATGAAAAAATAAGTCTACCAAGTGGCCTTCCTGTCATTGATAATGGCAAAGAAATGTCCCATGTTTGGGGATGGGCGTCCAGCTAATGTGGCTGCCTACTGTCCACCTCTGGGCCACAGACCAGAGGTCAAGCATTGTTGTGTCCAGTGTCACCCAGGGAACAGGGCACTCATCTACCTTTGTTCCAAGGAGGCCCTTTTTCCCAAGAACGTTTAAATAGTGTGCACGCTTATACATACAATAGAGCAGCAGTTCATATTGGATGTAGATGTTGTGAAGACAATAACCATTGAGTAGAGGCCAAGGATGTTGCCAAACATCCTACGATGCACAGAAGAGCACCCCCTCACACACACACACACTGCTGCAACAGAGAATTCTGACCCAAAATGTACATGGTGCCTAGATTGAGGAACCTTTACACAAAAATAGTGTCTTGGCCTGTCTGCCTCATGCTCATGGGACTTCAGTACAAAGACAACTGAAATGCAGCCTTTAATAAAAGCCTTTGTCTCTGAGCCATGAGTGTTGTGGAAACCAGGGCCAGCTGAGGTGTGCACTTGCAAGTAGGATAAAAACTCAGACCTGCACAGTTCCCAACAACCCTCTACAGACAGCTGCTGCCTATTGGATCTGATCTGTTGATGTCCACAACCTGGGATACCTAGATGTGCTAAAAGAGCAACTATAGCACAAGGCTACCAGCTGGGTGAGCAGGAGAAAAACAAGAAAAGAGCTTTGTGTCCAGGGTACATCCACCCACCCAGCCTCACATATCACATTTGCTGGGGATCTGGATGGTGGCAGGGCTCTCACAGCCGAGGAGCAGTCCACAGTGCAGGAGGGAATTCTGTTACAGCTCACTCCAAAGCTAATAAACAGCCAGACAAAACTGAAGCTGTAGCTGCCCTGTGTGACTGTATCAGCCTGTGGAAGCCATCAAAACAATTCAATAACTCAATGGCATAGTCCTAGTTCCAATTCATCTTTCTAGCAGGCATCTGTTTCTATTATATTTGAACTGTGCAGAGGAAATTGGATAAGGCATGCTAGCATGGGACACTGCAAGCTGCAGCAACCACATGCCCAGCAGCGGGAGCAGGAGGATGGCAGACAGGAGGAGAGAAGCCAGGCACTGAATCTCAGTCAGAAGCAGCTTAAAGGTCAGATTCTGCAACTTCCTTCAGAGCCCATCAAAGCCTATCTGTAAATTCCACAACAAAGTAACCCAAAGCCATATCTTGGTGACCCCCAGTGTCAGGGTACTCACCCCTCATTCACAGACGGACAACCCTACATGGTAGAGTAACAGCATCAATTCTTCTCCCCATCACTGGCTTTGCCCAGCCAGCCACAAGTCAAAGCCTTAGCCACTAGAGTGAGGATTCATGGTCAGGTTCCACTCCTTGGTTGAAATTAAGGGTAAGTTAAGTTCCATGGGTGGAACTGGCTGGAGGGAAGACAATAATTCGGCAAGTGGCAAGTGCTCCAAGGGAACCCATGATACATTCTATCTAGGTCAGGGGTGGGCAAACCATCACCCACGGGCCAAATGTGGCCACTCCCACTCACTGACCCATCTTCTGTGGCTGCTTTCACATTTCAATAGCAGAGCTGAGTAGCTGCAACAGGACCGCATGGCTGGCAAATATTTACTCTCTGGCCCCTTCCAGGAAAAGTGGCCAACTCCTACTCTAGAGACCAGACTTCTAAGAAAAAAATGAGTCTTCAGGATGCAGATCTTCAGTAGCATACCTGGGGAGGACTTGAGGAAGACAGGAACAGGCATGGAGATACTGAAGCCCCCTCTTCACAATGGTGAGTGACAGCTCATAGTCTCAGGGAGTAATTGGTTGATAGAGCCACACTCTAAAGCAATGAGATAGAGGAAGAATAATTTTGATGAAGGAGCAGATGGAGGAACTTTTCCTAGTGTAGGAGAAGCCCTCAGCAGAGGAGAAGCAGCACCCATACCTGCATGGGGTGGAAAGAAAGGAGCAGGAGCCCCCAACAACAACTAGGAGAATCACAGAGAAGCCAAAGAGAAGCTAAGAACTTGATCTTGTCTTGAATTTCTGTAACATCTGAGACACTAGAGTTCAGGGCTTCCCAACTGATACTCTACGAGGTCTCAGACTTCCAAGATACTCCCAGAAATTGGTCATGGAAGTTTGGAACCATGTGAATGTGAAAAGCCTTCTGGAGAGTCACACTGGATTTTAAAGGCTCTGAGAAGTCCTGCATTAAGCTCAGCATTTCCCAAACCCATCGGTCCACAGGGCCTTTCCACCTAGTACCTGCAATTTCCATCCAGGCCCTGGTATTCATGAGGTTACCCTTTGGAGGATGCTGCATTCAACCTACACACTCCCTTTACAGATTGGACAAACCCCCTTGACACTGTACCTCCGTGTGAACATCACACAGCAATTCACGGAAAGCGGGAGCCCATTGGCAGGATGGGAGAGGTTGGAATCCAGCCCTGGCACATTCAAGATGCCCTCCTATGGGAGGAAGAATTGCAACAGCATTTTGTGCTCTGAATGCCCAGTCTATAGGAAGATGGACAGAATGCGCACTAAATATTTAAGCATCTGAGCTGTGACAGTTCATGGCAGGAAGCCACGCTCACCTCCCAGGACCTGATTCTGCCATAATACACTGTCCCAGAACCACTATAGATCGCCTCGCCACTGGCTGAGGAAGACAAAGACAGGAGCTGAGTGTAGATGGGCAGCAGGTTCATCCTTGTCTCCTTTCTGCTGGACGACGCACACCTTGTCCAGTTTGCTAAAGACACATGCTCCAAGACCTGTCATTATCAGGCATTAGATTCGTGGCCATGCCTGCTGTGCCCACCAGACTGCCAGCATCACATGGCTGCTGCTCATGGGCGTGAGGTGTGTGCCCAGCCTGAGGGCTGGGTGAGCTCAGGACACAAACTCTCAGAGCCAGCACACAGGAAGGCCCTGGTAGCCGGCCAGGGAGGCCTCAGCTCACTTCAGTCATCAGACGCGGCGTTCCATTCTCTAAGGCCCCCTTTACAGAACACACGTGGGAAAACAAGTGACTTCACACCTGTGCTTTCTCATGACACCTGCCCTTCTCAGGAACTCATTCAGTTTGGGGAAGTGCCTTTTCCCATTCTGCCTCTCAGCCACTTTTGGTAAAATATTTTTTACTTTTGTTCCCTTTTGTTGAAAGGTGGTACCTGGAAATTGCTTTTGAAAAATGTTAAAACCTTATGAAAGAACCCCACTTTCCTCTCATGTGAAACATGACTCTCCCCAAGTTCTTGTGTGTTTTAGGTCACTCTTGAAGACAAAAATAAATCAACTCATCTCCTGGAAGAGGGTTTAGGGAAGGAAAAAGGAAATGACTGTTGCTGAGGAGCCCCTATGCTGGGTCTTTGTTATCCACTTTACAGGTTTAATGTCTTTCTTACAACACAGGGAACCTGAGGTTCTAGCTTTGAACTGTCTCAACTGCTTAAGGCCACACAGCCTTCACTCCCATAGCTAAACATCTGGAAACAGCGAGGGCTTACAGAGTTCTATATCATAATACTTATTCATGCATCAGATCCAGTTGTCTGTTGCTGCATGACAGGTTACCTCAAAGTATAGTGGCTTAAAACAACACTTTTTTGTTTACTATTCTGTAGTTTGAACTACACTCAGCAGAGAAGTGGGGTTCAGCTCTGCATGGTAACAGTGGGGCAGCTCAACGGTTCCACTTCCCAGACGGGGCCTGCACAGAGCTGGTGAGTGGGTGCTAGCCATTTGGTCCCCTCTGCATGGGCCTTGCCACAAGGTGGTTTAAGCTTCCTCGCAGAATGGTTGCTGGGCTCCCAGAATAACTGTCCCGAGAGACAGAAAGTCAAAGCCACCAGTTTCTTCAAGCCTGGGCTGAGATATTAGTCATTCCTATTGTGTTCCATTGGCCAAGAAATATGGAGCCCAGATTCAGAGGGGCATAGACTCCGTCTCTCTATGGAAGGAGGGTCAAGGAGTTTTAGAAACATTTTTCCCCCAAACTTCTAGAGTTGTTAACACCAGTTATTTATTTGTCACATTGTTTATTTATTCACTTACTTATTCTTTAAAAGTTATTTTGAGCATAATGAAAAATCTCATTCATCTCAGACTATTATCACGAGCAATCCAGAGCTATGCATCAGAAGACAGATGAAAATTCTCTCAAAAGCCTGTTCCTGTAGCTTATGAGTGGTCATTGAGAGAAAATCAAATCTATAAAAAATAATTTCTTCTTTTGAAAAATAAGACAGAAAGAGAGTCCCGTTCAGCATTCCAGCGGGGGCAGAGCGCACAGCTGAGCCATGGTTCCCACTGTCCGCACTTCCGTGGTTCCCACTGTCTGCACTTCTCCGCTTCCCACAGGGATGGATCCATCAGGGCCGGAACTTTCATTTTCTCTTGTGACATGTGGCCCTTCTTCCGTCTCCTCCTCAATCTCCATCCTCCTAGGGCACAGGGGAGTTTCCTTTCAGCCTGCCAGCCTATCTGATCTCCCCTCTGATATTTTACTAACAGTTCTTCCGTGGTTTCTCACACTTCAGCACTCTTAAACAGAGCTCAGCCTTTTTAGCCTTCTTTTAAATAAGCTGAAATTAGGTAGGTTGTGACAGGCCTCGGGCACCCCACTACGGAGGAGCCTGAGAAGTTGCAGACCTTCCACACTCCAAAGTTACGATCCTTGGATGACATAAATATTCAATGACTATTTATCAGAACCATAGGCATTTTTATCTACCTGTCACCCTGCAGGGTCAACATTTACAAACACGTGGTTATTACAGGACCACAGAATAATTATGCACATCTTGGCTAGAAAGAGCTCACGGGAACTTCCTCCAGCTAAACCTTGGATATACACACCCTGGAGGTACACAGGAGCATTTATACAGCGCTTCCCCTGGGAAAGGGATGTGTGCTCTTTCTCTCGTTCAGAACTTCCTTACTTACTTTGGACACAGCCATTTTATTCATTCACTCAGTCACTCAGTCAAAAATATGTCAGTGCTTCCCATGCATTGCTATGTTTGCATGCACACATGTGTTTGTGCATATACACATAATCTTGGCTTGTTGAAGCCTTTGAAGCCAACAGCTATGGGTCCATCTGGGGCTCGTGGCCTTGCTTCTCTAGGTCAGATTTGGACACTTTGAAAACTGCAGGAGTTAGGAAGCTGCAGCATCCCACAGGGAGAAGCAGAAACTCAACAGTCGGAGCTGGGCTGAGAAGCGGGTATCTGGAAGCTTGCTGCTTAATGCCTTCTGAGGAAGTGCTGGGCACACACCTGGCACAGCCCAAATGCACGAGTTAGCACCACCCGCACACGTAGTGCCCAGCTGTTCCTTTGGCAGCACTGTTGTTAGTGATGTGTGACAGCATTGGGAGAGGGTCTGAGTACCATGGAGGTGACTGAGATGCTCTGTACCTCTGCTACTTAGCATGGTGCAGAGCAGGAAGCAGGAATCTCCACAGATGCCTACTCAGTGATTGATGGGCAGCTGCCAAGCAGCTTCCAGATAAGGGGTCCCGTGATGCAGATCCCCCTCCCTGCCTACTCCATGTCGACCTTATTTCAGGCCTCACAACATCCCACTTGAAATATTCACTGAGCTCTTAGCCTCAGTCATCGTGTTCTCCTGTCACCACTGCACCATCTCAAAGTGCCCCTTCCTACTCCACCAGGCCTCCCACAGCCCCGCACACAGCCGAAGCCCTGCCCTCACAGCCTGGCCCTCCAGATGTCTGCAGCCTGGGCCCCATCTCTCTTCAGACTTCACTTCCCATAGAGTTTCCTCACCTGGCTCTTGGTTTCGTTTCACAAATAGGCCACACACACACACAAAGAGGTACATGCACACATGTGCACACAAACATCTGTGCCCACAGACACACATGCACACACGCTCATGCTTCCACACGCAAATACACATACACACAAACACACACACACACCCACACACACCCCAGCTCCGTACTTTAAACCTCTTTCCCCTGCATATGAAATGTCCTTCCCTCACACCTGGAGGTAGACCCAACCTTCAAGACGGAAAGGCTCCACCTCCTCCACGATGATATTCTTCCCAAGTTGGAATTGAGTTCTGCCTCCCCATTTCTCTATACAGCGGTAACAGACTCTCCATCATGATACCATTGCCATCTTCTCTGAGTGCAGGCGCCATCCATGCTGTGAGTCCCTGGAGAGCAGTGGGGGTACGTTTTACAGCTTTTTCGGCGCTCACTTGCGGTCCCCCAGCAGAGAGCACTTCAGCAGGTGCTCCAGGAAGAGTATTGCCCTGGGAAAGGTAGCAAGGCTTTGAAACACAGAGAATAAGGGCAAAGTCTGGGCTGCTCTCAGAGCCTCAGAGCCCTGCCACCCTGACATCCTGGGACAGGGAGTGTGTCCTCTAACTCTTCTCTCTCCCTGTACTTTCTCTCCACCAGGAATTCTCAACGTCTTTTGTTCTAATAGAGCTCTCTTCAACCGCCTGGAAAAGTTCCTATTCCTTTTATAAAATATTGTCTTAAAATGCACAAAATAGGCCAACCATGGTGGCTCCTGCCTGTAATTCCAACATTTGGGAGGCCGAGGCGGGTGGATCACTTGAGGTCAGGAATTTGAGACCAGCCTGGCCAATATGGTGAAACCCCGTCTCTACTAAAAATACAAAAATAAGCCAGGCATGGTGGTGCATGCCTGTAATCCCAGCTACTTGGGAGACTGAGGCAAGGAGAATCACTTGAACCAGGGAGGCGGAGGTTGCAGTGAGCAGAGATCACATCATTGAACTCCAGCCTGGGCGACAGAATGAGACTCCATCTCAAAAAAAAAAGAACAAAATAAATATTACAAAGGACCTAAGTGATGCTGAAATTCAGATCTGCGTTCACATTTGAGTTGGGGAGTGGCAGGTACCCCAGCACCCTGTGCTCCCAGGTCCCCAGCAAATGTGAGCTCACTCTCCCTGCAGCCCCTGCCCTGGGTCCTGATCACCAGCCCCCTCCGGCTGATCTTCCCTCAGGTGGGAAGTAGCCCTGAGGAGGGGGAGAACAGAGGGGTTGCGGGCAGGGGTGCAGGAGGAGAAAATATGTTGAGGACAAGGGCATCAGAGGCAAAGGCAGGCTGTGGCTGCTGGTCTGCACAGACCACCATCTATGAGTTGCAGAACCTGGGTGGACATGTAAGGAGAGGAGGAAAAAGGGAGAAATAAAGGGAGAGCCAGAGAGAAAAAAAAACAAACTGTCACAAACAAGCACACGAAGTAGCTGCCCTCAATTAAGGCTAGTAAAGAATTGTTCCCATTGCACGGTGTTTTCCAACTGCAATCTTTGGGCTCGTGAAGCATTTTCTCTGCGTCTGTTGTTGATGCCATCAAGTAGAATGAGTCACTGTATATATTAAGCACGAAGACCAGCAGCTATGTAAGTCTATAATGCAATGATCATGCCAGCTTAAAGTAGAAAAGGAGCTTTTTTTTTTTTTATTAAACCAGTGGCAAAGCAGAGCAAATCAAGTAATTTTTATATTATAAGATTTTTGCTTTTTTTCATACTGTGTCTATTTCCTTTTAATGACAGTTATCAAAAGTCACTTTTAAGAAAAGGCTTTGAAATTGAATAGAAAATCTCATGCATTTACTTTGCCTGTTTTTCTGAAATTCAAATAAGATGTGAGCGACAGGTGCTGAGTGCTCCAGCCCCCATGCTCAGCAATCGCAAGCTTTCTTCAGACCTCTCTTCGAAAACTCGGGGGGAGACCAGAGGTTCCTTAGGCAGAGCCCTGGCTGGAATGTAGGCCAGGGAGCCAACAGCAAAATGTACCTAGTGAGCATCTGTGTTTGGGGCCTTCTGGCATCGTAACACTCTGACCTGGGGTGTTCAACATCACCTGTGCTCTCAGCGCAGCTTCCAGAACAAGCCAGTGGCCCCAGCAAAGGACAAAGGGTCCAGAACCACGTGACCAGAAAAGGAAGACAGCCAGGCATATTTGACAGCTCCCAGAATGACACAGCCAGGCACTCAGAAGGCCACGGAGGACTCGCTCAGGCATCCTGCCAGTGTGCGTTTATGTTGCAAACCCTCACGCAGCATTTGCTACCTGACTGGCCTTTGGCAAAGGGCTTTAGAGATGTTCCCCCAAGTCCCACATGGCACAGAGGGCAGGTGTGCATGCTGTGCCAACTTCACAGGTGAGGAAAGGGAGGCCCAGGGAGGTTACAGAGCTCATGAGAGGTGCAGCCAGGATGTGAGCCCAGCCAGCTGGCTCCAGAGCCTGTGCCCACGCGTGACAGGTGCCCCCTCTGCCCCTTTCGTGGGGTCACGTTCCCTAGTTGCATCAGAAACTTAACCTAACCTTACAGCCTGGTGTGTGGGTGGGCAGTGGTGGGTGGTGCGGGCAGCATCTCCTTACCTCTGATGTAGCATCCACCAGAAACACAACAGACAGTGTGGGAGGCAGAACACTGCTTCCAAAAAAACCAAAAACATCCAAGTCCTGATGCCCAGACCTGTGCCTATGTTAGGTAACACAGCAAAGTGACTCTGAGGTTGCAGATGGAATCAGTTGGCCTTGAAAGAGGGCACTTGTCCTGGATGGTCTTCATGCCCTCAATGTAATCACAACTCCTCAAAAGTGAAAAGAGGGTCAGGGTCAGAGGAAGATATGACTATGGAGAAAGGCACAGAGAAACGCACACTGCTGGCTCTGAAGACAGAAGGGTCCACAAGCCACTAGCCAAGGAATGCGGGAGCCTCTAGAAGCTGGGACAGGCAAGGGCCGGAGCTACAGAAGGGACCCACCCTATCGACACCTCCACTTTAACCCAGGAGGGCAGTGCTAGCTTCTGACTTCAGGACTGTAAAACAATAAAATTGTAGGCCAGGGTGGTGGCTCATGCCTGTAATCTCAGCACTTTGGGAGGCCAAGGCAGGCAGATCACTTGAGCTCAGGGGTCTGAAACTAACCTGGGCAACAGAGTGAAACCCTTATCTCTACAAAAAGGAAAAAATCAGCCGTGTGTGGTGGCGCATGCCTGTGATCCTGGCTACTCAAGGGGCTGAGGTGGGGGGATTGCTTGAGCCCAGGAAGTAGAGGCTGTAATGAGCCAAGATATCACTACTGCACTCCAGCCTGGGTGACAGAGCAAGACCCTGTCTCAAATAAATAAATAAATAATAAATAAATAATATTTTAAAAATAAAATTGTATTTTTAAGCTGCTAAAACAGAGGTGATTTGTTACAGCAGCCCCAGGAAACTGGGGTACTGTTGTGGCAAAGGAAGCACCGTGGTCTGAGCCCAAAGACCTGCAGGTAGGTATACAGCCACCTGAAAGCTGTGTGACCTGGGCAACTTTCTTGACCTCTCTGAGTCACCGTATTTTCCATGTCTAAAATGTGTGCATTCATGCCTCCGGGACTATTGTTAGTACTACAAGAAGTCAAGTTAATTAACTGCAAACACCAAGAAAGGCATGGAATATTTTATTGATTTACAAGGGGCCTGAAGGGAATCATTACCATTTTTTTGAATCTGAGAGAGAAATTGCCAACTGTCAATAATCAGTTTCTCCCATTCCTAGTAAAAAACAAAACAAAACAAACAACAACAAAAAAAAAACACTTCACTATCCGTAGCCATTTACTTTTCTTTTCAATAAACCCACACAAGGCTTTCAGTCTATATGAGGAACCCCCTTGGGAGGTGGTCAGGAAGCCAGTAAGGATTCTAGCATGGGGTAACTGGGCAATCCCGGGCAGAGCTGCCCAAGTCAAAACCCTCGATCCATCTGAGCTTTGGGTCAGGAAGCAATCAGCCCGCTGGCCTCCCTCAGCCCAGGCACAGGCTGGGAATGGTGAGAAATGAGGTGTGAGAACCTGCTCCTCACTCTGGGGCTGTGGAACAGTGAGTGGAGGTGATGTTTGCCTGCCTTCTTGCAATTAAGGCCACATTAAAATGTAGTCGGTAGTGGCATAATTACAGACTCCCTCACGTGACTTCCTCCATGGGGAAGCATTTTTGTAATTTCGGAAATTACGGGGTTTTTTTTTTCTTTTTTTAGATAGAGTCTCACTCTGTTGCCCAGACTAGAGTGCAGTGACACAATCTCAGCTCACTCCAACCTCCACCTCCCAGGTTCAAGCAATTCTTCTGCCTCAGCCTCCCAAGTAGCTGAGATTACAGGTACTCACCACCATGCCCGGCTAATTTTTGAATTTTATTAGACACAGTTTTCACCATGTTGGCCAGGCAGGTCTCGAACTCCTGACCTCAAGTGATGTGCCCACCTCAGCCTCCCAAAGTGCTGGGATTACAGGCATGAGCCACTGCACCAGCCTAGAAATTACATTTTTATTTCTAGTTGTAGTGTTTTAGAATTTTAAAACAGCCCGTTTTTACAAAGGCAAAACACAGCAGAACTTGGAATTGTTTTTGTGGAAGATCAGCATTTACTGAATATTTATGCTGGCCCTGAAATGGATGATACACAATCTCTCACACTCAACTCCTCCCTTCAGGAAATAGTTATAAAACCTACTTCATGAGGCTGCAAGGGATTAAGTTAAATGAAACAAAATAATGTAACCAAGGATGCACAGGTAGGAAGAAACAGAACTGGAATCATCCCATAACCTTCCTAGTTCCCATCCTCATGCACTTAATTCCCCCACAGTTACTGCCCCTCCCTATGGTGGGCTAGATCTTCCCTCACTCTGACTTTATTTCTCATTCCCCGCTGTGACCTGGCTTTTAATCCCATAGGGTATCAAACACTAAACCAATACTCTACTCCCACTTACACATTCACCCAAAAAGGTTCACTTTTAAAAAGTGCATTAATAGAAAAATAAATACTGCATCTTCTCACTCATATGTGAGAGCCAAAAAACAAATGAGCTCATAAAAGTAGAGTCGAATTGCAGTCACTGGAGGCTGGGAAGAGTAGGAAGGAGGGGAGGATAGGAAGAGGTTGGTGATATGGTTTGGCTGTGTCCCCACCCAAATCTCATCTTGAATTGTAGCTCCCATAATTCCCACGTGTCATATGGGAGGGACCCTGTGGGAGGTAATTGAATCATAGGGGCGGTTTCCCCCATACTGTTCTCGTGGTAGTGAGTAAACCTCACGAGATCTGATGGTTTTATAAAGGAGAGGTCCCCCGCACAAGCTCTCCTGCCTGCCGCCATGTAACACGTGACTTTGCTCCTTATTTGCCTTCTGCCATGATTGTGAGGCCTCCCCAGCCATGTGGAACTGTGAGTCCGTTGAACCTCTTTCCTTTATAAATTATCCAGGCTCGGGTATGTCTTTATTAGCACCATGAAAACAGACTAATGCATTGGTTAACGAATAGAAAGTTAGAGCTCGCTGGGAGGAATGCACGCTGTAGTACCGTCTGTTATGAATGTGGTGAATGATAATTTAGTGTGTATTTTCAGAAACCTAGAAGAGAGGATCCTGGATGTTCCCAATGCAGAGAAATAATAAATGTTTAAGTTTATGGATATGTTAATTACCCTGATTTGTATTTGACATACATTTGCATTTGCAAAGATATACATTGTATACATGTATCAAAATATTACACCGTATCCCACAAATATGTACTATTATCATGTGTCAACTAAAAATAAAAGGAAAAATATATACAAATGAAAAGCATCATGGAGAAATGCAAGTCAGTGTCCTGAAAACAAAAAAGAACACTTTATGTTGCAATACTAACATTAATGCAGAAATGTTCCCTTAGGCCATGAAGTAATTTCAGGTAATTTGAAGCCAGTGGATAATGTGTTTAGAGAGTGTCAGCATGGGATGTGGCCAAGAACCCGCTCCCTACCTCTGGGAACAAGATTTGCGTGAGCCCTACCGCCAACCCACCCCAGTGCTAAGGGCTTTACATGTATCCATGCATCTGATCCTCAAAGCCTTCCCACAAGATAAGTACTATTTATGCCCATTTTAAGCATGAGAAAACTGAGGCACAGGACATGAACTTGCTTGCTCAAGGTTACACTCCTAATAAGTGGATCAGTCAGTATTTAAGCCAGGTGGCGTTAAACATTGTGTCCCTGGGATGTGTCATCATTCATAATCATTGATGGAAGTTTTAAATGTTAAGTATAACTTGGAATGATTCTACTGCATTGTTAATAACCTACAGTTATCATGAATCACTAGGCAAAAAGATGCTATTGTTAGGAGAAAAAACTTCACCCCTACCGCTTGGGTCCTATGCCAGGGGGCCTGTGAATTAACTGAAGATAGATTAACAGGAGAAAAGGCAAGGTTTATTTACATGTGCACGTGGGAGTTGCTCAGCCATGGGTAACCTGCAGAATAATGTGATGTAAAGGTTTACATATATCTACTTAACAAAAGGGTGGTTTTTAGGGCTCCCACGGGAGGCATGGTTTTTTGTGCTTTTTGATGCTATTGGGAACAGGCAATGTACCTCCATGGCAGCTGAATTTGAAGGACTCTTGGAGAAGGTTAACAGCGACTATATTTTCGGATGGTTCTGCTTGGTCAGATAAGGGAATGTTCAGGTGAGATTTCTTTCTGCATCTTCTGTAGCTCAAATGTTCACACCAAGTGTGAGAGTCCAAGTAGATCCCCACACTAATGTGGTCATCTCTTAGGTGGGGAACAAGAACAGCACACATAAACTGCATTCAAACTACATTCAGATTAGCTTTAAATAATCTGCATCAGTAATTACTTCCTAGTTACTGTTTGGGAGATTATTTATTTATTTATTTTTGAGATGAAATCTTGCTCTGTCGCCTAGGCTGGAGTGCAGTGGCAGGATCTCAGCTCACTGCAATCTCCGCCTCCCAGGTTCAAGCAAGTCTCCTTCCTCGGCCTCTGGAGTAGCTAGGATTACAGACATGCACCACCACACCCGGCTAATTTTTGCATTTTTAGTAGAAACAGGGTTTCACCATGTTGACCAGGCTGCTCTCAAAATCCTGGCCTCAGGCAATCTGCCCGCCTCAGCCTCCCAAAGTGCTGGGATTACAGGTGTGAGCCACCGCACCCGGCCAGAGAGTTATTTTTAAATCAAATATTCCCAATACCTACAAGCAACATCTTCGGAATATAATATTTATTACAGGTAGGACTTGGTCCATAGGAGGTCAAATGCATACTTGTTGAATGAAAAAGCGGATTAACAATAGGAGAAAATATTGTGCATGGACTGTGCTGGGAAACACTAAAGTTGGTTCGGCAATATTCACCAAGCCCCTGCACTGCCCGGGAGCTCATCTAGGAACTGGGGATGCCAACAGTCCAACATGCTGAAGCTGACATTACGGGAGAAAAGAGGAAATAGACATTGAGCAATCAGGAAATGAAAAGAGAAAATATCAAGCTGTACTAAGTGCAATGTGGAGAATCTTTTGACTGATGTCCAGTGAAAGCCTCTTTGTGGAAGGGAGCTTTATTAAAAAGAGCCAGCCCTGTGAAGACCTGGAGCAGAGGGAACAGGAGACGTAAAGACTGAAAGGCAAGAATGAGCTTACATACCAGGAAACTGCAAGAAGGCAGTGTGGCTGGAGAGTGTGGGAGAGGCGAGCTGCCAAGATGACATCAGAGGCAGGCAGGGGGCTGCCCCAGGTGCCATCAGAAGGCTGGCAGAAGCCAGATCCCATCAGGCTTCACAGCCAAGGGCAGGGGAATGGATTTTATCCCGAGGGTAATGAGAATCCAGTGTTGGTATTAACTGTTCTGCACGTTGTTGTGTTCCTTGCAGGCCACCCTGGTCTGCGGTGGGAGCTCAGGGGAACAGTGGAAGAGAATCATCTCTCCCAGAGAGAGAGGATGGTGGCTTGTCCCAGGAGCACCATGGTGGAGGTGGAGAGAAAAGGGCACATGTGGGGTGTGTTTTGGAGACACAGATAACAGGACCTGATGAACTGGGCAAGGGCTGTGGTAAACCGAATCGCTTCTTGGCCGTGATGCCATCCCACCCCGACCATGGCTATCCTGAGGGGAGAATGCATGTCCTTGCACCTTCACTTTGGACGTGACCACATGATTTGTTCCAAGCAATGGGATGCACATAAAGTGACAGTGTGCCAGATACAAGCAGAGGCTTTAAAAGGCATCATTTGCTCTGCTGTACTTCCTGACTTCTACCTGCACCCTGAGGAAAGCATGCCCCAGGGTGTAACTTCTCTGCCAGCCTGGGTCCTGGGTGATAAGAAGGGTGGTCCAAAGGAGTCCGGCCAAGAGGAGCAGAGCTTAGAAGCTGCAGCCAGCCTCAGACCCCGGAGTGAGAAACACATTTGCAGTTACAAGCTACAGAGATGTCTGGCCCACTTGCTACTGTGGCAGAAGCTAATTACTACAAGAACACGTCAATTTCTGGCCTAAGCAACAGTGAGGATGATGGGGCAACTTGCTAATTTGAGTTGCAGCAAGTGGGGTGGGAAGGTGGAAATTAAGATTTCATTTTAGAATACACTTAGCAAATAGCAACACCACCTATGTTATGAAGGATAAGATATAAGACACAACTTTCACACTCCTTGCATTTGGAGAATAATGCAATTATTTGTATTTGAAATTTAATATCCCAAATAAATGTTCATGTCCTTTACACTCACCCTGTTCATTGTCAAACATTTTGTTCCCTGAAATTGCTTAATTCACGTTCATTCAAAAAGAAAGTACATTTGGAGTTAAAACTAGTTTTACCCAAGAGGATCTAAACAGCTTTAAAATAGAAATGAGATTATGCCAGGATGAAACCCATTAATGACTCAGCTGAGTGAGGTCAGCGGGGGAGCGAGCCTAGGAGCTCTAAGTAGGGAAGAGAGTCCTCATCATCACACCTGGGTCATCAGGAGAAATGAGATCCAGATGGACGGCACATTCTAAACACAGCCAAGGGAAACTTTGCCAAAAATGCAGAAGGGGTTTTTTTCTTTCTTTCTTTTTCATCAAGATAAAGCCGCTTCAACCAAGTAGAGGAACAGGTTTTGTTTGAAAACCCTAACTGGATATTTGGTTATTAATAATGTTATATCATATTAATATTTTATATCATATTTCATTCACTGTCTACCATATTTCCCATGTAATGATATAATCTTCATAACTAGAATTTTAATGGCTGCCCAATGAATAGCTATATCATAATGTTGGGGGTTTTTATTTGTTTGTTTGTTTGTTTTCTCAGACGGAGTCCCATTCACCCAGGCTGGAGTACAGTGGCACAATCTTGGCTCACTGCAACCTCCACTCCCCAGGTTCAAGCGATTCCGCTGCCTCAGCACTCAAGTAGCTGGAATTACAGGCACCCGCCACCACGCCCGGCTAATATTTGTATTTTTAGTAGAGACGGGGTTTCATCATGTTGGCTAGGCTGGTCTCGAGCTCCTAACATTGTGATCCACTTACTTCTGCCTCCCAAAGTGCTGAGATTACAGGCGTGAGCCACTGCACCTGGCTGTGTATTTTTAATTTATTTTTTTATAACTTAATTTTTTCTACCAAAAAATAGACATTCATGAAAAGTTGTTAAATATACATTGTTAAGTGAGGAAAACAAGACATGCTGGATAATATCCTTTGCATTATGTCATTAACTCATTTATGCTGGAGGTTGCAAATTTTTTTTTGTGAAAAATCAGACCATGGCGACGACCTTGAGCAATAGGATACAAATAACTCCCACAAGCTTAGCGTTCCAATAACGGACACTAGCCATAAATGGGTTAAGATTACAGACAATAAATTTTGTGTATGAAAATATTTATATTCATTCTGGACAGATTAATGTTAAATTATAAGTGAGGTGAGTCTATAGAAATTATTATTTTAGTTACGAATTTCTACATCATTTAAATTATTTATGATGAGCGTATAGTAATTCTGTAATTAAAAAACAACAAAAACAAGATATTTACCAATAAGTAATAGAAGAAATGATTCATTACAGAAAGGCTTGAGGAAAAGATAAGACGCTAAAGTACTGTAGCTAAAACATATTGAAATAGGGCTGGAAGAGAGTGGCATCATTAGTGAGGCTTTTAGTCCACAGAACAATGAAGAACCCAGCCCCAGCTTACATCTTCCCGTCCGGCAGAGCTCCTGACAGCTTAACACATACTTCCTGATGCTTATTATACTTTAATATGGATACTGTATTCATATTTTATGTTCTTTTATTGCTTCTGTTTATAAGTATAGCCTGGATAAACAAGTCACAGAGTAGACACATAAAAGCACACAGCTAAATTCACATTTTCTCTTAATGTGAGAAACCACAGATGCATTAAAAAGGATCATTACGGACAGAGGTGCACTTTGACGTTTTGATCTAACCCATTTTCACATTCAAAGGATGCTTCGAGTGTTATTCAAAAATACATAATTGTGCTGAAAGCAAAAAACACTTAGTGTCAACTGAACACTCGCTTAAAGGCTCAGTTGGCAATACACGAGGATGTGTTGGAGGATGCATGGACTTGGGCCCTTCTGAGCTCCGTGGAGAGCTGGTGGGAGACGGCTACTGGGCGCCGGCACTGGTGAGGTCCAGATGGGTGCCTCCCGCATTCTGCACCAGGCATGGCGAGGGGCATCTCCTTGCCACCTCCTGTTTGTTTGCCTCCACCTCTTGTCCCTCCCCCTTCGCAGGAAAGGAAAAGCTAGAGGCACAGAGATGTGTTTAGTTCTGTGGTGGATGAACTGATCTCAGAACGCCAGCTGCACAATCTTCACGCAAGGGTTTATAATTCCATCCACTTTCACGGTGCCTTTGGTATTTGAGCTTGGATGAAACCAAAAGGTCACCAAAAGCTTCAAGAGGAACTGCTGAATTTTACCGACGGCTGAGTCAAAAATCTCCAAATTTAGCCTGGCTGATCTCCCTCTCCAAATGCTGACTCATGAGGCTTTAATGCTTGATGCTTCCAACATGGCTGGCTGGCAGGGGAAGTTTGAACACGGCCTGAAACCTTGCAAGCTTCTGCCTCATTTCAAGGCCTGAGTATATCCCGGAGTTTCCCCTGAACAACTAAGTGGAGTGCTCATTTTGGCGTAGGGCCACTGCTCTATCTGTGCTGATGGAATCTCCAAGACCAGGTCACATTCAGGATAGCGCACTGTCAGTGTGTGCCTGCCAGGCCGCCTAGCCCTGAGGCTCTGCATTTTTCTTTTAGCTTTACAGTCTCTCATAGACTGAAGTAGTTTTGTGAATCGCTGCTTAAAAAAGAAATCCCATTTAAGGCTGATTCAAAAAAATGGATCTTCTATTTGGGGCCTTAACACTTGAAGTCAATACAGGTTGAGCATCATTAATCCAAGAATTTGAAATCCAAAATGTTCTCAAATCAGAACCTTTTTGAGTGGTGACCTGATGTCCGGAGCTCATGACAGAGGTGTCTTTGGAAGCCCTGCAGTGGCTCTCAGCCCTACCACAGTCATCAGGGGCTCTTTTAGTGAAATACGGATGCGGGAGCCACACCCAGAGCCGCCGCCTCAGGAGTCTGTAGGCAGCAGAAGCCAGCAGCCAGGGGAGAGTCACTGCATTGGGGCACGGGGTCTGAGGTGACGTCACCCCTCCCAGCCATCAGTACTTTGTGGATTCGGGCCCTGTAGGCTCCACCAAGAAAGCCAGGGGATGGACGTCGGCATCACAGTTTGCAACCTCATCGGAAAGAAAAAGCTCCAATGAAACAATCAGAGAAAAACTCAGCATCAAATGAATGCTAAAAGTTGGAATTAAGAGAATGAGCAAGTGAGACAAGACAAAAAACAGGAGGTTGATGATGCAACATGAACCACCTCTGCGAAGATCTTGGCCTCACTCAGTAACAGAAAGAAAAACTAGAGCCCGGGGAAGCCACTCAGTTTTCTCAGAATCCAACAATGACTGGGCTTCTGGGTCAAGCCCAGAACACAAAGCTCCTGACTCAGGCTCGCCGTGACCCACGCAAAGTGAGAGGGAACCCTCGGGCTGTTGTCTGGGTAATTGCTTTTTCAAAAACGCCCACTGGATAAATCCAGATAATTAAGCCCCCCAAAAAGTGTTATTTTCTTTGTGAATTATCGACATAATTGCCTTAGTTTTCACTTGGTTTTGCATATGCACTATAGCCTCACCTCTCCTTTGCATGGTCAGCATGAAGCAAGTTGATCATCTGCATTCCACACATATTGAGCTATTATCATATGTACGAGGCGGCATGATTGGTGTGATGAGGAATTGTAAACAAAAGTCCTAAGTAAGCACATGCAAGTGGCCTGCCTTCAGAAGCTCACAGTCTGCTCCACACATATTCTTAGGAGAAGGAAACTCATAAGATAAAACAAGGGAAGATGACTAGGGAAAGGCAGGGTGGACGAAGGAGGGAGAGAGGAGGAGGGACATATTGCAGAGATGGCCTTGTTGCGAGGGCCCTGGAGGGCTTCAACTGAAGGGAGAGGAGTAGAGCATGGGTAGCTATCCAAGAGTGATACACTGCCCAGTTTCAAACCTGGGCTGCAGCACTTGCAAGCTGGGTGACTCAGTCACTTCAGCTCTCTGGGCCTCAGTTTGCCTCTGTAAAATGGGGATGATTTTCTTTGTTAGGTTATTTTGAGGACTCAATGAGCTGCTATCTGCAAATCATTTCCAAGGTGCCAGCAGCGTGGAAAGTGCCCAGGTGATTATGAGTGACCAACCTCAGGTCTTGGAGGGCTGGAAACAGCAGTCATTCTGAGCTTTGAACAGGGTGTGCCCATTCACCACTGCCTCCACTACCTGTCACTTATCTGCAGAACAGAAGGAAGCCAGGGCGATAAGCAGCAACATGGTCCCAGGAGTGACATCAGGGAGCCCTGACCTAGCACTGGAGCCTGGGAATATCATAAAATCACAAATAAGAAAGATGTGACAAGGGAAAAATTAACAGGCCATCATGACTGACCTGGTACCCAAGGAGTGAGGTGGCAGACACAGATGACCCTCCACCAGGAACGGGGGAGGAGCAGCAGAGAATGGAGGAGGAGGGAGGCACCTCCACTCTGCTGAGCCAAGGTCTTGCATGGACCTCCGGGAGGAAACCCAGTAGTCTGTTGGAGAAGGGAGAGCAGATGTGGTTTCAGGAGGTGGCAATATAGAGCTATATGGAAGATGGATGCTCCAAGGGACAGATTTTAGGAAGGGTCATGGGCTAAGGCATGGAGAAACAGGGAAAAGAGGTTTTGTCAAGCTGCCCATTTGTTCTTGGGGACAACAGATGTGGCAACCGGAAGAAGCCCAGCACTCTCCATAGAGCCCACATCTCCAGCATATTCATCACTCCATGTGAAATACAGAAACACAACAGAACTCCAGATGACAGCCTGTACCGGGGAGGAGTTCCAAATCCCGTGCTCTGAAAGTGACACAAGACACAGGTCATGACGGTGAATCTGTGGGTACACAGAGGGGGATGAGCTAGGGCTGGCTGGCATTGCAGGCCTCTTGGAATATCTCTCATGCCTTCTTTTTTGACCAGTTACTCAATCTGCAAATCCACAAGCGCACCATGGCTCTTTGTAGCCCTGTCGGTGCTTGGCGTGCATGTTACATGGATCAGTTATAGCCAAGATGACACTTCTGAAGGATGGGGCTCCCCCAGCTATGTGAAGTCCCTAGAGATGAAGAATAAAGAGGGCTGGCTGCACACAGAGAAAGGGAACACCACCCGGGAACCTCAGTTACTTTGCCCTTCTGCCTTCTGAACAGAAGCTGCCAGTTCTGCCAGGCAACACGCTATTTCCCCTGAGTCTTTTTTTCTTTTTTTTCACTTCAGAAACTACGGAAAATACATGCAAACACTCCAAATGTATAGGCTCATTTTCCAGTAAGTACAAAATTGGATGGATGGATGGATGGATGGATGGATGGATGGATGGATGGATGGATGAAAGGAAGGGTGAGAGGAGTGAAGGAAGGAGGAAAGGAGGGAGGGAGGGAGGGAGGAAGGGAAGGAGGGAGGGAGGAAAGGGAAAGATACTCTGTAAACTTTCCAATCTAACCGAACCCAAAACTTACAATAACTTCAGTTTCCCAACTGTGAAATTAAACTGCCTCTTTCTATAGCCTTTATCTTTGCCTTATAAAATTTGGTTTAGATAAATTCGACAAAACTTCTGATCTTCTACCACCAAATCCCTACACAAAGCCCCTGGAAACTTCCTTTACGCTACCACGTTGTCTACTGCCTTTTTCCCAGTTGAACTCATGAAGAGCAGGGCTTGAGTGTGGCCAGTGTCCAGATTCACGCCTCATCGTTTCTCCCACCAATGTCCCCACCAGTCGGTGACACCACTACTGTCCTTGGGTTCCAGTCCAGACATCTGAAAGTCACGTTTTACCTCTGTGCCCTTCACTCCACCCACTCCATGTTCAGTAGTGATGGAGTGGGCTTGGGCTCGTGCATCTCTGAAATGACCTAAACGATGTCAAAGAGCTTTTTGAAAAAGCAATTGTAAGAACGAACGTCTCCTCTTCCCCTCCATTTCCATGGGATTTTATACAACTGCATGAGCTAAAGTTTTCTACAAAATCCCTCCTCCAGGTTCCCTCTCCTCATCCCTCAGGGCCCCCCAAGGGCAGGATAATTATTTCTTTAGTACCTATTTGCAAGATGATTTTCCAAGGATGGATTTCAAGTTCAATTTCTCAAGCCTGCAAACGTGGCATCTCAAGGAGACCCACCGACCCGACCGCCCCCATCTGCCTACCTGCCGGGGCTGCTCGGTGCCAACCCTCTCTGCTGCAGCAGCTCCAGCCTCTGTATCCTCCAGTGTCCAGCACAAGGCGCAGTCTCCCCACCTGGACCCCACTGCTGGCCTTTCCATGCTGATTTGGAGTGACAGCAAGACACTCGCACAGTGGCCAAGGAGAAGTCGGAGGGAGGTTTCTGAAAGCATCTTCCTTCTCAAACACGCTGAGTAGTTCTGCGGGGCAGAACCAGGTCACTGCACGTCCCCATGTGTCTTTATTACGATTGCTTATAAAATGAATAAACGGTCTCCCATCCGAGTACTAACCAGGCCCGACCTGTAGTCCCGGTTACTTGGGAGGCTGAGGCAGGGGAATTGCTTGAACCTGGGAGGCAGAGGTTGCAGTGAGCCACGACTGCACCTCTGCACTCCAGCCTGGGCAACAGAGTGAGACTCTGTCTCAAAAAAAAAAAAATGAATAAACGAACCAAATTATGAGCTTCTCCTAAACCATCAGAAGAAAGGTTCCCAGCTTTCAATGCTAACTTTGCTCCTACTGCAGAAAAGTCAGTCCCAGAAAATATGGAGATGAAACTGTAAATAACACCCTCTAATGTCTGAGAAAATACATTCTGCTCGCTTTGCTAAATCTACCGTGTATCACCTCACAAGCTAGATAAACCATCTCAAAATACGTGCTGGTTGATTTTTCTACCCAGAACATTAACTGCATCATTGGTAACAAAAGAATGTAGCATATATATTAATATGAAGGTATATTTTGATAGTATTCTCTGTAATTATTCTAATTCTAATAGAAATATTGCTAAAATTAAGTTTAATATCATTTCGATGGGATTTCCAGCCGGGGGTAGGACAATTCGGCACCTTTATAAATTTTTTGGTAATGGTTTCTCATGTAAGCACAAGTATGCTGCAGTAATTTATTTCCCTCAAATGATAACCAGCAAGCCATCAAAAAAAACAGCTTAGCATAAAGGTTGCTGATTTATGTTTATGAAATCTATCAACAACACAGCATTCTGGTGCTCCTGTGGTCTGCGTCTTGTCCGCCCGCTCTCCTGGCAGGTGATTAAACAGCAAGACTGAGCAGACATTCAGACACAAACATTCCCTGGGGAACCACAGGGCACGCAGCCCAGTGAGGGGCAGCGAGCCTGTACAGGGGCTCACACATCTATGTCCAGGGCAGGAGGATGGAGACAAGAGGACCCTGTCCCTGCAGGGTCAGAATGAGGGCAGGGACACCTTCACACAGCAGGAAGGGGCCAGCTCGAATGTGAAAACATGGGCAGATATTTGCTAACAACACACGGAATAAGTGACTTCCTGATAATAGAAACAGAGGCGGGGGGATGCTGAGACCTGACCCCACAGTGGCCCCTGCAGAACGAAGGGAGAGCATGGCGACGTGAGGGCCTGGGGAGGCCCAGGGAATGAGGCAGGCCCACGGAGGGCACGTGGCCACGCTGCAATTGTAACTGGGCTGCCAAGCTGGCCTCCAAGCATCGTTGAGCACAGGGGCCATGATCAGAGGTGTGTTTCCGCAAGGCCACTGCGGCAGGGTGAGGAGGATAGATGTGGATGCGAGTGGGAATGAGATGAGGGAGGGATGAGGGCGAATCAGGCAGTTGCTGCGGTCAAGTCCTGGACAGCGGGAGCAATAGCCAGGGGCCTCTCAGAGCCGACTCTGAAGGTCATTGTGTTCATGTCCTCAGCTGCGGTACAAACTACCCCAAGCCAGGCAGCTTAAAACAACAGAAATGTATTCCCCCGCAATTCTGGAGGGCTTATGTCAAAAATCCAGGTGTCGACAGGGCCGTGCTAGGGCTGGAGGCTCTGGAGGAGAATCCGGAATCTGCTCCCCGTCTCTCTGCCAGCTCCCGGGGGTGCTGGGAGCCCTGGAGCCCTTTGGCTGTGGACGCATCCCTTGGATCTCTGCCTCTGCCGTCCGCGGCCTTCTCGCTGTGTGTGTTCACATCGTCTCCCTCCGCCTGTGCTGTCTCTGGGTCTCTTCTCCTCTTGTAAGGGCAGCATTCATGGGCTTAGGGCCCACCTTAAACCAGTATAACCTCATCTTACCTTGATGACATCTGCAAAGATCCCATTTCCAAATAAGGCCACATTCACAGGTACCACGGGTTAGGGCTTCGACATGTCTTTGTGGGGGACACAATACCACCCGTAGGAGGCCTGGTGCTTGGCGCGGGGAGGGGGGCTGCAGGAGGCAGGGCAGAGCAGGGCTCCAGCCAAGGGCCAGGTTGGCGGGGAAGCTGGTTCGATTCCCTGGAAGGGGCCGAGGGCAGGAGGTACTGTTCCGTGTGGCTTTGGGGCTTCCTGCTGCAGTGGGCTCCGGGCAGAGAGGCCTCCGCCGCCTGCCGAGGTTTTAGTTGCTACCACTTCCTCCTTATGTTCCTCCAAATCTCCCGCTGCCCCCATCTGAACCTCAGAAGCATGCTGTGGGGGCAGGGGTTCCCCGTCCTCAGCTTCAGGACGCTGGATCCACTCCTAACTGGGGGAAACTGCTTCTTTCCCAGGGGACAGGTTGCCAAAAGGCGTACCCAGAACAGAAAGCTGAACATCTAACCAGTCTCTGCCTCCTGACGCAGACCGGTGTCGTGGGAAGACCCGAGAGTCAGGACCCAGGTGTGTGAGAGTCCAGCCCCAGCTCTGCCCTGCGGGGCCTGTTCCATCTCACCGGGCTCCAGTCTTCTTAACTAGAAAATGAGGGCTTCTGGTGCAAAGTCTCTAAGGAGCTTTTCAGCTTTAAAGCATTCTGAATCCCATTTTCCCGCTGACATTCTAATTTCACAGCGGGCTTATCTCCCCCTCAGAAGGGTCTTCAGCTGCAGCAGGGCCTTCCCTCTTAGCTTAAATCGCTCTGACCTTTTTATCAAGCAGTTCATAAACGCCCTTGCGCTAGGAGGGGCGGTCGCAGTGTGGTCCCCGGAGAGGGTCCTCTGAGGACTCTGAAAGCCGCTCCCAGGGTTGGCGCCGAGCACAGGAGGCTCCCTCTGGCTTCCGCAGGCACTGAAGGGGTTTGCCCAGAGACGCCCTGCTCAGCACTGCCCAGCTGGAAAACAGGTGGGTGGGGGCAGCCGCCAGGAGGGGTCAGCAAACCAGGCCCTAATCCACGAGCAAATTCCACGTTCACTGCCTCACTTTTATCTGCAGATGGGTGCGTCCTTGTGAGAAACCACAGTATTGTCCCCCACCCATGAAGGGAGGCATGGACATGATCCCAAGTCCCCTAAGTTAGATGGTCCAGCCTCACCTGAGTGGTCACATGGACCTGCCCGGTCCTTTGACCTCAACACCACACACTTCCCACACCTGCTGCAGGAAGGCGAGGCAGGAAGCAATGCACACAAACTTGAGTATAACACAGTGGCACCGCCATCTCGCCCGCTGAAAAGTTGATTTTCTAAACCAGAGGCAGCACAATGGACCCGCTGGGGAATTCTTGTATCTTGCCTAGCATTTATATTAATATTTGGTGGTATCATTTAATTGATTAGTCATTATTGCATACAAGGCTATAAGTTGAGAAATAGAAAATGTATCTGTTAAAATTTTAAGAAAAAAAAATGTCAAGTAGAACTAGCCAGTCTGATATCACTAATCTGGTTCCTGCACACACTTGTCTTATAAAGTGCTAGGAAAATGGATATTTTTCTTTCATATTATGCAATTATGTATGGCATATTGCCTGTCTGTGTGGCTTGAAAATCATTACACTGGTCAAGCTGTCCCACTAGTAAAAGCAAACCACCACTTCATAGGTTAAAAAGACATCTGCAAGCTATTTAATACTAAACTGCATTCAATTAACCTTCATTTTTACCTCAAAATAATCCCGACCATTTAATATATAACCCATCACTCCAAAAAGCAATGACTGTACTGTGAAAACATGATTCTTTAGGCATGAGATTTGGTTGTTTACAAATTATTTTCCTTTCATGGCTAGAACCCTAAAACAATATCAGCAACTGGGGGGAGGGAGGGCGGGAAGGGGAGGAGACAGACTCGGAGGACACGGCTGACAAAGAGGCAAAGGAAGCTCCTTGCTGCTGCTGCCGTCCTTGCTGCTGTTCTGCCCGGGCTTCGTTTTACAGGATCAATGTCAGGGTGTCCCTGGGTCAACAGCAGAGAGGTCTCTCAGCAGGGACACCCAGGCCAGCGAACACACTGATGCACTGCGCTCCTCTGCTGGCCGGTGATCACTTCGGCTCCTCTGGGGGAAGACTTTCCGGCCTGAGACATCACATTCCAGGGAGTTCCTGAGGACAAAGAGTATCATGGAGTCTCTGGGCACAGCCCCTCGCTCCTCTGCAGGACCCGAATTGTCACTCCACAGCAACCGAGCCGGCACACCCTCAGCACAGCTGCAGGACAGCTCTTCTCCACTCCTCCTATGGCCAGCAGGTTGGCATCACCCACGGGGCCTGCCGTATCCACCAGTGGCACCTGGAGAGGGACAAGAGGAGACAGGGCACTGCCTCCTCCGGGACAGGTGTCAAATGCAGTCAAGATCCCTCGATTATCAGAGACCAAGGGGTCAAAAGGACCCATGCCCCCAGCACCTTTCCCAGCCTGTGAGCAAGCCGTGGTCCCACGCTTTCCTCCACAGCCACGGAAATGGTACTGTGGGCAGGGAGAGGTTTCTTTAGCCACAGACACCTGGCTCCCCCTTCATCTCGAGGGCAGTATTTCTCTGGTGGGTTGGAAGTGTCATTGGGAATGACACTTCTGGGCTGCCCAGTGTGGGGGACTTTGGGAGGGACTGCATTCCTCTCAGTAAAGCGGCAGAGAACACACAAGCTTATGGCAAGTGTTGGACCAAATACCAATGAAAACACCAGACAGGGTAGCTCACAAACACATGTCCAAAGAGTTTCCCTTGTACTCATGGATGGAATTCACCTACTTCCTCTCAACACTGAACTCAGGCAATGCTGCAGAGTCATCCAGTTTCATGCAATTCAATGAATACAGTGAGGCCAAGGGGAAAAAGCCCTGTCCTTCCCCTGAGAAGGCTCGCAGACCTCCAGGCAAGCAAAGTGCGATGATGGGCTGCACCGTGCGGCACAGTGGAGGGCAGAGGAAACTCACGGTGCTCCGGCATCAGCAGGGCTGGTAGGGCAGGTGCTCACAGTGAGCCAGGAAGGTGAGCTCCTCATCAGGCACAGCAGACACAGGCAGGAGGTGAAGGAGGGTCGATGGGGAGACAAGCCATGAGCCGCACTCCCTGGAGAGCCAAGGGGCTGGCAGGCAGAGGAGGAGGGTGGCGGGAGGGTGTGGCTGAAGTCAAGCAGGAGAGCAGCTTTGGGGAATGGAGACCAGGATGGGCTTCCTGGAAGAGAAGTAAGGGAAGTGAGGGAGCCAGTCTGCTGCCCACCAGACCAGAGTTCACGGGGCCGGAGGGAGCTGGGAATAAAGACGCAGGAGCCGGCAGCCCCTCTTCCTCCTCCTCCTGCCCTCCCACTGCCACCCACACAAAATCAGCCCTGGGACACTCAGGAAAAGGAGAGTCCTCAAAACAAAGAAAGATACAGAGAAAAGGTAGCAGGAGGTCCCACATGTGTATCTAAATATCAGGGGCAATCCACACGTATCCCCCATCCTGACCTCACATTTACAAATTTAATTCCGCATAGATTGTAAGTCTCACTGTGAAAGGTGAAATAATAAAACTTTAAGAAAATACGGGAGAAGAAATAAAAGCACTAAAACCACGAAAGGAAAAAAAAAGATACATTGAACCACATTAAAATAAGAACTATTATTTACCAAAGGCACCACTGAGAGGGAGAAGTCAGCCCACAGAGAAGGCATGCGCAAGACATGCATTTGGCAAAGGACTTGTGCAAATCAACAAGAAAAATCCAATATATCCAGACAACTCAAAGAAATGGGAAAATGACTTGGATAGGTACTACGCAGAAGAGGATAGCCATGTGGCCAGTAAACAGATGAAAACATGGCTGATATCTCCCACAGGGCAATGCAACACCCTGCACATGTGAGAACCACTGACATGACAAAGGCAGCACCCAGCGTGGAAGGGAGTGCAACACAAGCTCTCATCTCTATTGAGAAAGTGTTCACTCATCCATTCCAGAACAGGGTTTGCAGCATCTACTGACACTGAGAACGCATCTCCCTATGGCCCAGCAACCCTGCTCCTAGACATGCACACGACAGCAACGAGTACATGTGTGCACCCAAAGACATAAATCCACACATCATCACAACAGCGAGATTCATAGTTGCCAAAAACTAGAAACAACCCAGCACCCGCCTATAGTAGAATGGATTCCTAATTGTGGTGTGTTCACGCAGTCAAAGCTATACCGCAACAATGAAGATGAACAAGCTTCAACTAGACACAACAAAAGGGGTTCATCTCACATATAATGGTGAGCAAAAAAAGCAGACACACAAGCAGACACACAAGCGCACACAGTGTGGCTCGGTGTACGTGTGACTCAAAACCGTGCTGTTCAGAGGCGGGAGGTGGGTTCTGTCGGAATGGGGGTTAGGGACAGGTAGCAGGCACGAGGGGCTTGCAGGATGTGGGAGGGGTGCTGTTCCTTCCTCTATCCTGTTTGCCTGGATGTGTTTCATTTGTGACGATTCACTGAGCGACGTATTTAGAATCTTCATTTCCCTTCTATCTGTTTGTAGTGGGCTGAATGGGGGCCCCATAAAACATAGGTCTGCAACCTAGTTCCTGGAATCTCTTACAATGAGAATCAGCCCTACCTGATGTGCCAGAAGATGTGATTATGGTGAGGGTCTTGAAAGGAGGAATTTATCCCGGATTATCCACGTGGGCTGGAAACCTAAAATGAGAGCGTCCTTGTAAGAGAGAAAAGGCCACACGGCGACACGGAGAAGACCGTGTGAAGATACAGGCAAAGCTTCAAGGGACGTGGCACAAGCCAAGGAGCCCCTGGAGCACCCAGAGCTGGAAGGGGCAGCAAAGATCCTTCCCTGGGGCCTTCGGAGTATGCACAGCCCCACTGAATTCAGGCTTCTGGTTTCCAGAACTATCAGGGTAAATTTTTAAGGCTGGGCCCAGGTGGCTCATGCCAGTAATCCCAGCACTCTGGGAGGCTAAGGCGGGCAGATCACTTGGCTCAGGAGTTTGAGAGAATAAATTTCTGTTGTTTTAAGCGACCATGTCTGTGTTCATTTGTAAAAGCAGCGGCAGGAAACAGATCCACTCTTCTACTTCAATGCAATGAGGAAATTAAACAGTAAAATCGAATTCTGCCTGGGCCCCTCTCTAGGCCCAGTAGGATAGAACAGGCTGGGGAGGGCCTGAGCGTCAGGCAGCTCCCATTCCCGGGTGGTGCCAAGGGTTCCCCGGGCTCAAGAGGCTTCACCAGGAAGGGAGACTCCCTGCCGCCTCAGGCCCCTGAAAAGGCCCTCAGAGATGTGGGGTCGGGGGCAGCAAAGTTTCCGGGACCACTCGGCCGGGTTTCCAGGCCTCACTGAGACCCTTCTGAGGTTTGCAGTCATGAATCGTAAGTGAGCCTCAGCCAGCTGTGCAACTGTCTCCTGCGATGTTCAGACACTCAGGGTAGATGAATGGGTTTAATCAGAGCTGGGACGTTTCCAAGTGAATTCTAAAAGACAGGGAAGAGGGCAAGGGAACTGAGGATGCTCACATGAAGGAAGGACATGAAGAGCCACAGAATCTTAGCTGGGTAAGAAAGGCACTAGGGAGCAAAAATGTAGTAAGAAGAATGAATGGGAAGCCTCCATGGGGGCCGGAAAGCACCGCAGTGGGGGCTCACCCAGGAGGCTGGGCAGGTGGAGGCAGTCAGAGAGGGAGGCAGAGGCTGGGGGAAGACAGGCTTGGGGGGAGCCAGGCTGAGGTCCAGACATCGGAGAAGGAGACAGAGGCTGGGGGAGACAGGCTGAGGTTTAGCCTCAGGAGAAGGAGGCAGAAGCTGGAGGGGGACAGGCTGAGGGTCCAGACATGGAAGAAGGAGGCAGAGGCCGGAGCGAGACAGGCTGAGGTCCAGATATGGGAGAAGAAGGCAGAAGCTGGAGGGGGACAGGCTGAGGTTCAGTCTCGAGAGGAGGCAGAGGCTGGAGGGAGCCAGGCTGAGGTCTAGATATGGGAGAAGGAGGCAAAGGCTGGAGGGAGACAGGCTGAGGTTCAGTCTCGAGAGAAGGAGGCAGAGGCTGGGGGGAGACCGGCTGGGGGTCCAGCCACAGGAGAAGGAGGCCACAGCGTGGTTAGAGCTGTGAGGAAAAGGTGGTTAGGGCTGTGAGGAGGTCCCACAACAGAGACCAGGCATTTGGCAGATTATCCTCAAAGAGACCAATGACTTAAAAACGGTGCCAGGTTGGAACATGAAAGGAACACCATGACCAGGGCCCAGAACCTCAGGGAATGAGGGAGTGGTCCTGTAGGTCAGGGATAAGAGCGATGGGACATGGGCTTAGACGGGCTGTGTGTCTGGCAGAGGGTGAAGAAGAGCGTGTGGACAAGGCTGCAGGGAGCGGAGCAGGGAGGGCCATGCCTCAGTGGCGAGAGAGGGAGCAGCCTCCCTGTGAGAACTCAGAGGATGGCTGACTTGTGTGAAGGGGACACTCAGAGAAGAGGTGAGGATGCAGTAATGCTTTCTGCACCCAGGTCTGCAGAGCTCACTGAAAAGTAATACATCACCACTCTTTAGCCATGGGAATTCTACTATCTGGGTGTATTTGTGAAATAGCCAAAGAAAGGCAGCCTTCCAATCCTTCACCCCTGAAAGTTCACAAACTCGGTCTATGTGACATCACTGCATCCTTCAAAGCAGGTCCTCCCAGAGTTTACCCTTCTAAATGCAGAAACTGGCCAAGTGGAGCTAGGAGTCTGTGTCGTTCCGTAGGACATTCCCAGGGTCCCTATTGTGTGACACCTACTAGGGAGGCACGCGAGGCACCAAGTTCCTCCATGGGAGATCCGTCTCCCCTGGTGGTTCTCTGCTGGTGCTGAGCCACTGTGTGTAGCCATGACGCCCAGGCAGGCCCTCACCCCAGGCGCCTCTGGGGTCTCCTGGATGCTGCTGCTGCTTGCTGGGCTGCTCATTGAACAGGTTGCCCTTGGTGCCTACATGCCCCACCCTCAGCACCAGCCCCTGTGATGGCAGGGACCCCGCTGCCCTGGACCGAAAGCTCTCCCTTCTTTCCTGTCTGCCCCATGGCCATCCTGGAAGGCATCACCAACAGAAAGCCATTCCAGAAAGGGTTCTCTCTGCCCAAATGGATGTGGCTGCCCTGTGTGAGCTCCAGGCTTCCATCTGATGACATCTCATCTTCTTGCTGAAACCAAGATACCCCTGGCCGGTGGAAAGTGAATGGCCTTGGAGTCGAAAGAGACTATTTCAGGCAGACCTGTCGTGGTCCTTTCCTGTTGCTATTGTAACAAGTCATCACAATCTTAGCAGCTTAGAACAACACTAGTTGTTTATCATCTTGGGATTCTGTAGGTTAGGAGTTCCAAAGCACGTCTCCCTGGGCTAGACTCAAGGTGTCGGCAGGGCTGGTTCCTCCTGGAGGCACGGGGTTGGCGGGGGTGGGGGGACGTCTGCTCCCCAGCCTTTCCAGCTTCTAGAGGCCACCCACATTCTTTGGTCCTCTTAAGCCAACAGCCTTGTGTCTCTCTGAGCACGCCTCTGTGCTCAAGCTCCCCGTGACTCTCCTCTTCCACCCTCCTCTCCCACTTCTAAGGACGCCTGTGATGACACGGGAGTACCCGAATAATCCAGGGGAATCTCCCTATTTCAAAGCCATCTGGCATTTGTTTTCCTCTGCTAATGGCTGCACAAAGGAAAAGTCTTTTCTTTTCAATTCATTCACGGACGCTGCTGCTACGTCCCCGTAGGAAAGCAGGGGTCCCACCAGGCGGGTTGGAGGGAACCGGTCTCTGGTTTCCTGAGCTCCCTGCAGCCATGGCTCCAAGCTCCGCACTGCACAGGTGATCCCACCCCTCCTGGGCCCCAGTTAGCAGAAGCTGTCACAACCATTGAGGAGAATTAGGAGAGACATAGCAAGCATGCCTATGTATGTGGCATACATAAAAAGGTCTAGAAGGACACTCAACAAACAGCCTTAGTGGTCGATCTCTGCAGAGGGGGCCAGAGAACTGAGAGCTCAGCAACATGACCTTGAGCCAAAGCAGACACTTCCCTGTGCCATTTCTGGGAGGGCTGACTGGTGCCACTTTTTTGGGTGGCAGTTTGGTAATAATTAGCAACGTTTAAGTACACATAATTCCATCTTAAGAAATTAATCCCAAGGGACTCCGCAGATGCCAGTCGAGGACAATGAACAATGGCATGCCCCACGGCACTGCTGGCATCATAGAGTCTAGGCACATGCGACTCCTCCATGCCATGGGCACCACTGACAGACCTGCCAGCCCTGCCCCTGCTGACAAAGATTTGCAAAGGTATTTTAACTGAAAAAAAGGAAAACCCTGAAGGGTGTGTATAATGCGATCCTCTATGTATTTTTCTGAGCACAAACCTGAATATACGCGTAGAGGGCATCTGGTTTGCCTGGGAAGATGTACGTGGTTAAAAACACTGAGGCTGGGTCTGGAACGCTCTGCACCATTCACATTTTTCACCAGGAAGAACAAGTGTGCGAAACAGCAGTGTTACGTACGCTATCTGCTTCTGCTTGCTGCACAAAAAAAACATTTGTACAAACAAAAGACTATTTAAGCTTAACAAGAGCAGCAATAAAAAACAGGTCCAAATCGATCCTGTGTATGCCCAGTTTCTGTATGGAAGTGCTCTGTGCTGAGTAAGCTCTCTGGTTGCACACTGTGCACAGTTAATAAATGGTTATTAATAATAGCAATGATAATGGCCTCCACGTGCTACTGAAATGCAATTAGTTTCACAGTGGGGCATGATACACATCTGAGGACGAACATTCAATTTTCATTCACATCCCAAACTTTTAAGCGGTCAGACCAACAGTTTGCATAAAAGGCATCCTGTGTGTTGCATTGTGTCTTAATTTCATAACTCGACCACACCCCGGGCCCCAGCTGCTGCTTTTGATTAAATCAATGGACGACTGTGTTAACATCCCTTTGGGACTCTGACACTCTAGGCTGCATGTGGCTGCAAATTAATAAACGCTGGGGCAAAAAGAGATTGCCCAGAGGGCACCTTAAAATATGTGCCTCTTCCCCTAACATACCTCGGGAAAAAAAGAAGGGTCCCTGGAGGGTTGATGGGGTGGACACGCAGTGAGCATGGGAGGGCGGGCAGGGAAGGGACCACCTCTTCCTCACCAGCAGCCCCTCCGCAGGCAGGTGGCTGAGAAAGGCACAGGAAAAGGGCTCAGGGCATTTTCAAGAGGAAGCTGGGCAGGAAGGAGAGGGGAGAGAGCTGGAAGGAGGCAGGATGCGGCAGACCTTAGGGCCGTCTTTGCATCCAGCCACCTCCCCCAGCCTTGAGAAGAGGAACACGAAGTTAGGAACAGATGATGGCCGATGAAAAGGTGAAAATAAACCATGTGTGATGCATTAAAGAGGGTGACACCTGCGAGTCCTTCAGCCACTGCAGACAGAGGCGGCCCTGCCTCCCCCACCCATCCACCCGTGGCTGCAGGTGGCACCCGACAATGGCTGTGCCTATCAGGACTCCAGCTGGAGACTCGGGAATCCTCCCACCTGGAGAATCGGGAAGACTCCTGCTTGCTTTTCCAGTTCCATTGTGTACCTTGGTCCTGCCAGCATCTATGCCCTGACTTAAGGCTACTCTAGGCAGGGGCAAAGGTGAGGCCAGCCAGGGAGGCAGCAGCCGTGGATGTGGGCAAGGCCATGGACAAAGCCGCTCATCTACAGCTTCCGGACGAAACCTCTGGTGAGCACTGTCACCATCCATGCCACTCCTCAGCACTCCCAGAGGGAGCCTGCAGATGGCCCTGCGTGAATGGCTGCTGCTGCTTATTCCAAACTCTGTCTAGACAGTGAGGTGCAATGCTGGGCCTTGCGCTCATCAGATGAACTAAACTTGAAAACTCACAATGACGCATCTAGGGTTTAAATTTACTTACATGAAATTCAATTTTTAGCCTTAAGTCACTCCTACAAAGTAAGTTTCTACAGGAAAGGGCCAACATGAGCACCCAGTGACTGGAAATCCAGGCCGTCCTTCATCCTGAAGGTGCCAGAGCAGGCCCCACCGGCTGCCTGAGAACTCCTACTCCCTGTCCATCCCCTCTGCCCCTGCCTGTCTCTGTTCTCTGCCCCGCCTGCCTCTGTTCTCTGCCCCTGCCTGCCTCTGTTGTAAGGACTGTAAGAGCTAAACCTAAGATCACTCGACTCCCTTGTAATCAGGGGGGCCATATGACAGTGTTCTTGTCCATGAGATGTGAGCAGAAGTCCCTGAGAAAGATAGCCCTTCCAGAATGAAACGGCAAAGCTTCCACAGGAGAAATTTTTTTGCCTGTCAACCTTTGCCCTCCCTCTTCTATGTTATTCCTGCCTGGAATGCAAACATGATGCCTGGAGGTGCAGCAGCCATCTTGTAACGTGAGGACAGAGCCCATGCTGAGGATGGCAGAGCAGACTGGTGAGCTTAGGTCCTGGTTGATGTCTGTGAGGAGCTACTGCTGTCTGGGCAGACAGCTTCACATTGTTGTTGCAGGAGAAACATTAATTTCTATCTTTGCATCTCACTCTTACCTGAGCCTTTCCTAATTTGCAGCAAACCTACATGAAACAGTAAAGGACAATCATAATTAAAATAAAATACAACACATATGTATAAATATGTGTATAAATAAATGTATAAATGCACATTTATAATTATTTTCAGTGCATATTTAAATTGAGATGTTATGTAAAACTATTTTTTAAATTTTAAGGTATGATGGATGTTATTAGCCTGTATAAGATTGCTCACTCCTTAAAAAAAAGTGGAAAACTTCAACAATAGTGGAAAAACAGAGATGCTTTTTAATCCATCATGAAAAATCCTAGCACAAGCCCAAGTGGAAATACGATTCCTCAACAGAAACGCAAAGGCAGAAAAGCCCCCTGAAAGAGGGATCCTAGCAGTCTGCCTTCCTCCTACCTGACTGCCTGAATTGTGGGTAAGTAAATGGCTTTGTAGAATGTAACATGGTCACAAACCCCAAGAAGCCAACTGCAGAAGGAGAAGCAAGCAGACCCAGTGCTGCAGAACAGGGCAGGGCCATGAAGGAAAACAAAGGGACATGTGACTGCCTGAGCACCAGAGGAGCCCCAGCCACAACTGGTACTCAAGGGACAGCCCCACCTCTCTGTTGCTTTGCTGATTTCTGATTCTGAGCAAAGGATGCTATAAATAAAGCTAGAAATAAATATTCCACCAGTGTCTCCCTTGTTTTCCCAGCCTCTGTTCCAAATTTCCTCTTCATGCTCAGCTGCAGGATGAAGCCAACCTCCTTCCTGCTCTCGTGATCATAATGGCTGTGCTGTGAAGACCGCAGCTACGGGGATCTTGTGACCTCAACTGGTCCGTACCCACATCGAGGTAATGGCTAATCTGTCTCCTTTCTCTATATGTCTGAAAGAAAATAATGAACTGACCTGAGCATGAGCTCACCTAAGCATGCTGTTCTGTGCGTGGGAGACTTCTCAACGTCACCGTCCTCATCCCCATCTTCATGGAACCAGGGCTAAAGGTCCGGCAGACATGTTAAAAGATGCAAGGTGCAAAAAAAAAAAAAAGAAAGAAAAGAAAGAAAGAAAGAAAGAAAGAAAGAAAGAAAGAAAGAAAGAAAGAAAGAAAGAAAGAAAGAAAGAAAGAAAGAAAGACAGACGAGACAGTTGCTCTGGGAACCAAGACTAGCAATCAAACTCAGTAAAACAAAGACAGGAATAACCAAAGTGACCCTTTATTGACTGATTGCTATTGATTGGCTGATCAATTACTTACCATGTCCCCGGCACCACAGAGAGTAAACGTGTAAGCACATGCCTTCCTTCTATCAACACTGGGCGGTTGTTCTCCCCACTCTAGAAGTGCCCCCTGCTGAGAGAAGCCACCAGGCCATACAGCAAGGAAGGGGCCAAACTGGGCCCGAAACTGATGCCTGCCAGTTCCCCCTGCCCGGCCGGGACCACGGGCTGCAGCACAGGGTGTCCATCATCAGACATCGCTTTGAGCTGGAGACAGGTCAGGCCTCAGGAACCCAGCCAAACCAGGTATGGCCTACATCGGGAGCCCCCAAATCAGGGTGGGAAGTGAAAGAGGGGCTGGTGATTCAGCGTGCAGCGCAGCCCATCACTGAGAGGTCCACTGTCTGGCCATGGGTTGAGCAACGGGGTCCTGGGGCTGGGAGCTTGCTGGGAACCACCTCCCAGGTCATTCGCCTGAGCTGCCAGGGCCGGGCTGTGTCTGAGCTGAAGACTTGAGTAAGCACCTGCTTACCACAATGGTGCACAAATTCCCCAAGGCTGCAGCTCTCTACAGCGTGTGCCTTTTTACCATCCCCCGCCTCATCCATCCTTGGGTGCTTATATCATTTTCCTCGGGATGCTGTAACAAATCTTCACAAGCTGAGTGGTTAAAAAGAACAGAAATTTGGTCTCTCGTGGTTCTGGAGGGGAAAAGTCTGAAACTAAGGTGTCAGCAGAGCTGTGCTCTCTCGGAAGGCTCCAGGGCAGGGTCTTCCTGGATTCTTGCAGCTTCCGGTGACCCTGGAGCTCCTTGGGGTGCCTTGGCTTGCAGGTGCATCAGTTTGATCGGCCACTGTCCTCACCTGGCATGCTCTCCTGTGTGTCTCTATTTTCTCTTATAAGAACACAAGTCATTAGACTTAGGGTTTACCCTAATCCAGTATGACCTCGTTTTAACTTAACTGGCTACATCAGCAAAAACTTGAGTTCCAAATAAAGTCACATTCTGAGGTTTCAGGTGGACACGATTTTGGGGGAAGCACCATTCGACCCAGTCCAGGCTCCCATCTGCAAACTTTCCCAATTGCCCTGCCTTATCCCTAAGTCCCTAAAAGACTGGATGACTACACACACACACGCACACAGATGCTTGCACGCGGAGCTCATAAGTATGTACATATGGATACACACATACGTGTGTATATACATTGTTATATTGAAATGAATTAGCTCTATTACTTAGAGGCCGCCTTCTAAACAGAACTGGGAATCTGGGACTGGAGGAGGAAACAAAACAGGGTTCCATGAGGTCCCTGCTCCTAATGCAGCTCTTTGGCAGCTGGGAGAAATGGCATCTTCCACGCAGGGGTTACTGGTCACCTCGGCACCTGCGTTCCCACCCACACTCTGCCTGAACGACCGTCCCAATACATTCCACTGCTCACCCCAACCGGCAATGAGTACAGCCCCAGTGATTTCAGGGTGTGACGTGCTCAGAGCTCCTGCAAGCTGAAGGTGAGACACACAGCACAGCCCACCTAGTATCTATCACCCAGCACGAGGCTAGTCACCTTCCCCATCTCCCTCAGTCCCCCCTCCCCTCCACCTCTAGCACATTCTGTCTGAAGGAATGACCAAAGGCAGTCAGAGCAGCAGAACTCCCCCCCAAGCAAAATCCAGGCTGCAGTTGGCCGACCCTGGAGACGTCCCTTCCCAGTTCGGGAGCCTGGCTCCCTCTGTGAGTGGGGTGGGTCTGGGGATAAACGAGGTACCATCCCTCAAACCTGTGCACAGTGCCCAATCCAGAGTCAGTGATAACACCCCTTCCTGTGGAACAGCACCAGGGTCTCTCCACAGAGCTGGAGATGCTGATCTTGGGCTCCCGAGGACAATGGCAGCTGGCACTGCCTCTGCAGTGGCACCATCGAAGCTGCTCCATCTGCCTCCAGAGCCAAGCCGTGTGATGAGGCCAAGCCTCAGACGGCAGGATCATCAGGGCAACCACAGGGACACTGCCTAGCAGGCCTGGGCTTTGACAGGGCTCCAGAGAGTGCTGGAGGAGCTGGGTCCCCAGCTGTGTCCACCCAGGTAAGAGAACACCCCCAGACGGGTCAGCTCGGGGACCGCAACCCACATAGACTTCATGACTATTTTGGAGGAATCTTTTTTTAAGTCTCAGCTTCAGCATTTGAGTATACATGGTGTGTGCAAGCCTTCCGGTATCAAAGTGGATGGAGCACAGGGCTGTAAGTCACAGGATCCTGCTGGACACCCGGACCCCCTGACCAGCCACACGCCTGTGGCCGGTCAGCCAGCCCTGAAAGGCTGGGTTTATGTTGATACTAAAAAGTTGCTATCGAGTTTATTCAAAATTATCATGTTCTGCCTGCAAAACACCTGGATTAGCAATTGGCTTGGTGACGGAACCGCTGTGCCATTCGGTCTGCTTGTAAGCAGGGTATTCACACTTCAGAGGGCTCTAGTCTCCAAAAAACCCGCGAGAATGATGCCACCTGCATCTGTGCCAACACGGCAGTGTGGTGACGCTTCAGGTCTGTGTACAATAAATCACTGCAGCCAGACAGTCCTCAAATTAGAACTGGCCTCCTCTATATTTCCAATGCGTTTAAAATTACATGGGCACGTGCACCCCATCTCTGTGTTTGCCATGCACTTACCAAAAACAAACAGCCCAGTATGTGTGTGGTTTTGAAACTATGTGTATAAATGACAAGCTGGAGCTTGTGTCTATGTCGTCCACAGAGAACCTGTACTTACCAGCTCAGGAACGGGGCACTGACCTCCACCTGGGAAATGAGGAAATTCAAGTCTTCCTCTGGGAGAGCGTCCTCAGGGGCTTCCTATGACACTGCTGGGGACACAGAAATCCCCCCATGCCTCCTGCCGGCGGCCACCTATGAACACACCACTCCTGCCCCATGGTCTGATGGTCCTGCACACTGCAGCTCGTCCTACCCTCGGAGGATCTGCACTCCCGGAGTTCTGCTGAAGCGTGTGCATGCCAGGGCCATCTGTAAAAATTCCGGCTTTCTCAGCTGGGTGACTCCCACTGCCACCCACAGTATTTCTTCCTTATCACCAAGTCATGTCATTTGTTTCCTTTTTGTGTCATTTAGTTATTTTTCTTCCAAGAAACAGAAGAGAACCTTTTGGTACAATGAAGAAGACACACACTGCTTCTGGTTCTTGAAACACCCAGACTTACTTGTGTTATAGAATTTGAGGAATTTGAGGCCAAATGCATCCATCAGTTTGCTCATTCATTTGTTTAATAATTGATATGTACCCATGACGTCTCAGTCACTGTGAGAAGTCCAGGGTACAGTAGTGGACAAGGCTGGTGTTGTCCAGGCTCTTAAGGAGATTACAGTCTTGAAGGTCAGATACTTCCTCCGTAACTCTGAGAGTTACCTTTGATACTTACTGGATGTCAAAGGAGAGTCTGACAAACCCACCAGTCCTGGTCTGAGGTGTCAGAGAAGGTGAGATAACACAAATGACTTTTACACTGCAACCTGAAAGGTGGGCACAGGTGAGCCAGGTAAAGAGATGAGCTATGTGGAGGTGTGGTGGACCGGGAGGATGAAATACGAGTATGACTGGAGTGAAAACAAATACATACATACATATATACATAAAAACAAGGAAATAGGATACCTAGGAGACTTAGCAAAGGCAATGATACCAGGGCAGGGGAAGAGGGAGGGACAGAAAGGAGGCAAAGATGATATGACCAGATAAAAGTTCATGCCACTTTCTGAGGCAGACACAGAGAGAGACTTGGGTGGGAAAGGTATCTGTGTAATTTTAGAGATACTGAGTTTGAGGTTCCTGGGGAATAGCAGAGAGGTAAAGAAAAAATGGAAGTTGGGTTACAGAAGTATAGGACTCATGTAGGCTGGGCTATAAACCTGGAATCTCAGCACAGGATGGTAACTGGTGCCAGGGGATGAGCTTGCCCAGGGAGAGGGTGGGTAAGGAAAGATGCCTCGAGGAACCCAACCCTGAACCTTTGCTGGAACATGCTGTTTAGAAGTCAAGGAAAGAGAGGGCTCTCTGGAAGCTGTGCTGGTTGGAATGGTGCCTAGATTCGGCATTTTAATAAGCTCCATGCTGGTTCTGCCATGAGTAGGCAGAAGTCTGCCATGGAGAAACCCATTCAGAGAGAGCTTGGACAAGGTCGACCCTCAGCTAATGTTGATTGAACAAATGTGTTTTGTAATTACGTATTTGTCCGTCTTTCTGTATCAAAGGATATAGATCATTCATTCATTCATTCATTCATGTTAGTCACAGAGTAGTTATCCAGCAAATGGATAAAGCATGATTTATCTAAGCCATTGTTAATGGACATTCAAGTTATTGCCTTGTTTCCTTTATAAACGATGCAAAAATTAACACCTGCCAATTCTTCTGCTGGGTTATTTTTCTTATTTGTGAAAGGGCTCTGCAGAGCAGTTATTAAGTTCCTTGTGATGTGTAATAATAAGTATTACAACTGGGCTCGGTGGCTCACACTTATAATCTCAGCACTTTGGGAGGCCAAGGAGGGAGGATCACTTGAGGCCAGGAGATTGAGACTAGCCTGGGCAATACGGTGAGACCTCATCTTTACAAATGAAAATAAAAAACATTAGCTGGGCATGGTAGTGCACACCTATAGTCCTAGCTACTCAGGAGGCTGAGGTGGGAGGATCCCTTGAGCCCAGAAATTCAAGATTACAGTGAGCTATGATTGTACCACTGCACTCCAACCTGGGCCAGAGTGAGACCCTGTCTCTACTAAAAAAAATTTTTAAAAAGGATCTTTCTTAGTGTTTTTGCCTTTTCAGTTTATGGTGTTTTTAGCCTTATGTTATTTATTTTTTTCTAACAGCTATATAGCCAATGTATCAATCTTTTCCTTTGTAAGTTCTTAGGTTTGTGATACATTTTAAAAGTTTAATAAGTGGTACATCTGCTACCTAACGTCACCTGAGTCTTAACAGGACCAAGGACTGTATATTCTGTCAAACCCCCCTAGGGCAATGGCACCTCTGTTGCTTGTACAGATGGGTTACTTCTGTGCAGGTGAGGGCAGGAAACAACGCAGGCTCACCTGGCTACACAGGGTAAGCATGTGACCTCGTTTGTAGCCAGCACCTGTATTGTTACTGACTGTAGAAATATTTTAATGAGGCATTCATACATATTTGATAGGATTCAAAAAATGGAAATAAAAAAAGAACACAGAAAATTGACGAACTATTCAGTGACATTACTGATATTCCCCAAAGATGAGCACTTCCCCTTGTAACTAACTAACACCTGGTTATTTCAGGACTTGCACGCAATAGAGACAAGAGGTATCACAATCCTAATCAAGTGTAACTCCAATAGCTCAACTTCCAGGAATTTACCCTAAATAATAATTGAACAAGTGGAAGATGTATGGTCAAATATACTAACTTCCTATTAGTGAAGAACTGTGAAGCACACAGGTACCCAACTGGAGCTGATGAACTAAGCCCAGGAGAGTCACAGGGTCTTGTGACGTGGAAGGCACAGGCCCAGCTCTCCCACTCATTAACTGGGTGACCTGAGCAGGCGCCGCAGGTCCCTCCTCTGTAAACCTCACTGGTTTACTGTGGGAATTGAGGCAATGCATAGAAAGTGCTTAAGCTGTGTCCAGCATGTAAATAACCACACGTCTGCTGTTAACATATTAATGGAACGCTAAATATTAAAATTATGTGGGAGGAAGTTTATTGAGTTGCCCAGATTTCATGGCATCCTGTTAAAAGAATAAAGGTTACCAACTCATGTGCATAGTAATAATTCCACATCTAGCTGTTCAGTGTGTGCGCATCTGTGCAAGAGAAGGATATCTAGATGGATGAAAATCACAATAACAACAATTTGGGCAGAAATATGGAGATTTTCGTAGTTATATTTTTCGGTTTTCTGTAATGAACACTTCTGACTGTACACCCAAAAAGGTAAAGAATGTTCTAGTTCTGTGTAAAGGTGGGGCTTAATTTTTGCTCTTTCATTCTGACCCACAGAGGCAGCACGGATTACCTAGAACAGTGATACAGGTTCAGGCCCTGTTTGAATCTGTACCTGCCGCGTGGTGGTCAGTGGTGTCCTTAGGCGTAACAAAAATCAGTGGGCCCCGGGGCTGTTCGCCTGATCTGTGTCTGGAGGAAGAAAGGGGTAGGGAAGAGATCAGAAGCAAAGCAGGGATTGGAACGAACTGGGGGGCAGGGGTGATGTGAAGAAGCTGATTCAAAGTGTTGATACCACCCCAGGATGACTCTCGCAATCATTCTTTTAACCAAAACGAGGTCTCTGAGAGGAAGGGATGTAGGGCCAGCCAGGTGTGTGCACCTGAACCCAAACTGCTCCGGGTGGACAGCCCTGTAAGGCAGTGCCAGAGACAGTCACAGCATGCCTCGCCAAGTATCAGATGCGGCCTGGAACCCTCCAGCGCTCCCGCACTGACATGAATTGCGAGTTAAGCAGATTCCTCAGCAATTTAGAGGATTTGAAAGTGATGGGCACTTGTGACTAACAGTAATGGCAGGTGGGGTGGAAAAAAGAGACCTTCCCATGAACTTAGGGGGCATGTGGCCTGTCACAGCATCGAAAGGCTTCAGCACCTATTAATTCCCTGGTGACCCACTGTGGTGGTGTCATCAGACACACTGATGAGAGTTAGGAGTTCCAAGGCAGTGCATCCATATACCCAAACTTTTACTCAAAAAGACCGGTGAATATTCCAGAATAATGTGTGACAGTTACACCTGCCCCCGCTGGGCCTAGGTCAGCAGACTCATCATGCTGTGGGGCTATCACTCGCTGCATCTCTAGCTGAGTCACCCCCTCTTCCCGAGGCTCAGACGTCAGGATTACAACAGCCTGATGCCACCCGAATAACTCAGTCCCAGGATATGTAGAACAGCCCCCACTACTGGCTCATCCTCCACGTTTCAGAGCCCAGGAAGAGGGAACTGCGGACACGCCGGACCCACCAGGACCCAGCACAGAGGGAGATGAAGCTGCAGGGCTTTGGACACATTATGTAAGCCCTGATGCCCAGCGTCGACATCGGTAATGTAAAGAAAGCCAGACCTCACAGGGCTGGCGAGGGCCAGGTGACTTGATGCAGATGACGTGTGTGGGAAGAGCCCAGTGAGCCGCGTGCCCACACGGCCCTCGTGCAGCAGCCAACAGTCAGCATCCTGATGCCGGAAAAACAAGGCGGAACAGGGACTGCAGGGACCCGAACCTGCCAGACAGGGGACTCCCCTACTCTAGCAGAAATTCTTCCCCTTGGTAGGGGTAGGAGTCCTTTTCTGGCGCTGTTTCGGAGAGAACAGAACTGCTAATGAGGGACCAACTTCCTAAGGGGCCTGGCCCTGACTCTTGGTAAATACAACCCTCCTGGGGAGTATTCTGGACTGAGGTGCATCCCCCCGAAACTCCAGTGTCAAAGCCCTAACCTCAGGACCTGAGAATGCAACTCTATTTGGAGACAGGGTCTTGAAAGAAGTTAAGTTAAAAATGGGTCCTTCGGGCGGGTCCTAATACCATCTAACTGGTGTTCTTAGATTCTGAAGAGGTTAGGACACACAGAAGAGACACCAGGGTGGTGACGCACACAGAGGAACGACCATGTGAGGACAAAGCGAGCAGGTCTGCAAGCCAGGGAGGCCTCGGGGAAACTCACTCTGCAGGCACCGTGAGCTTGCACTTCCAGCCTCCAGAACTGTGGGAAAATACATGTTTGTTGTTAAAACCACCCAGAATGTGGTATTTTATTCTGGCAGCCCTGGCTAGGATCAAAGCTGGTTCAGGATCATTCGTAGGAGGCAAATTAATGCAGATTCCTAGGGCCCATCCTAAAGCCTGCGGCTAAATAGGTCTGAACTAGGGCCCTACCTTACAAACAAGCCTGCCCAGACCATTCGGACACAGGCGTCTACAGGTCAACCTCGGCACAGGCCTCACTAGGGCCTCAACTCCAAGGGTGGCCTACAGACCACAGAAACAGCGCCACCTACAGTTCATGAGAAATGCAGTTTGCAAGGCCCACCGGACCTGTGAATCCCCACCTGCAGGTTCACAGAATCCCCTCGGGATCTGTAAGCACACTTTGAAGCTGAAACACAGCCCTGCAGGGCGCCTTTTGAGAGTGTCAATAAATTGGTGTTCTATGGCCCCTAGGAAACGGGTTGTAGAAAAAACTGGAATTCAGCGTTTTGCTTTAGCTTTTCCTTCCTAAATGCCCGGAGAACAAATTTTCTTATGAATATTACCAACCCTCTGGGAAAGTAATAATTAACTGTTTACAAGACACATTGTACTATATTATAAAAATATTACAAAAATAATTACATGGAATAAGCCACATACTTAGTTTATTATATGCATGTCTAATTGAAATCCACGAAAACAGTTACATTCAAAATATTATTTATGCACTATACTTGAAGATGTAAAATATAATACCAATTTAAGTACTTTCCCACATTAAACCAATTTTTCTTTTTCTAAAAAAATTTTTGCTAGCCGTTTTAGCTTTCTGACACCATAATAAAATAGAACAGAAAGAGCACATTAAAAGAAAAATATTAGGTAGAATGTTGTAAAACTTTTAATTTACCCATCATATTTAACATTCCCAAGCCTATTTTCCTGCACCTCATCTGCCCGCAGAGAGAATAATCCCCACAGTGACGAGGGGTCAGCACTCTGAGAGCCAGCTGACACCGGACAAGCTGCTGGAACAGCTGGGGCACAGCTCCGCCTCTCCTCCAGCCCCTCCGTCCCATGAGGCCAAACAAGGAGGACAGAGGGGCTGAGGGGTGTGTCCAGGGCCCAGTCCCACATCAGCAGGAAGGTGGCGTCAGTGCTCGCAGTCCCAGCCTCACGCCGCATTGCAGTCATGGGGGATCTTCACACAGGGAGGGTGAGCTGGTTAAGAAGGCAGGTGATCCTCCCCCCGGATGCTTCGATACTTAGCCATGTCTTCCGGAAATACTTTAGAAAGTTCTTGAATCAACAGGCTTTTAAATTTCTACAAAGAAAACACATTATCAAAGGAGCTCTTCACATCAACACTCCAATAACTATCTAAAATATGCCTTTTGGAAGTTTAAACACATGGGCCACTAAGCAATACGGGGCCACGGGACTGACCTGAGACTTCCACTGATCTCAAAGAGGAAATGACACCAATGGCAACATACGCAAAAGGAAGCGACACTGTACAGCCCCAGACATCACCACCAGCAGCATGATTCTGTACTGCCCAAAGGCACCGGTGTGACAGAGCCTGCTGGAACTGTAAGCCACGTCCCTTGTGGCCCAGTGGCTGTGTTCACATGGAGAGAGACGCTTCTGCTGGCAAATATAATTCTCACTCAGCTTTGCCAAGCGAAAACAGAACAATCAAAACCATTGGCCCTTGCTACTGATAAGGAGTGCACTAGGCTCTGAAGGTGACACTGGACTCAACAACTCCTCAATCCCAAATGGACAAAACAGAGATGAGGCTGTGGGCACCGTAAGAACAACTATGACAAAACACCACTTCTGATGTGTGCTGTTTACCACCAGGAGGGGATCACCTGTATGGGTTTCTGGAAGGCCTGTGACCTGCCTGTGACTAGGCAGGTCTCCTTCTGACAGCTCCTCCCCTTGCTCCTCCACTCGGCCAGAGCGCCAAGAGGCCACTGTGTGACCATCCCTGCCTGCGCACATTAGCCATGGCTGAGCACATGTGGCCTAGTCTGGCATCAGTGGGAACAGAACACTCATGTCCTCTGTGATCCTGGAGCTCAAGCAGTTGACAGAGGAGACAGAACAAACAGAAAAAGCAAAATTAAAAGGTAAATCTTGACCAGCATTCTCAAGGAAAGAAGCTTTAGAAAAGGCTGGTCCCAAAGGCCTCTTTGAGGAGTTGAAATCATCTGAGACTGGAAGGATAGAGTCGCCTGTGCAAAGAGAACGTGGAAGAGCTCCAGGCGGAGAAAATGGCAGGAGAAAAGAACACAAATGAAAGGGTTGGATGTATTCCAGAACCAAAAACTAGGCCGGTGTGGATGGCCGGGAGGAGGAAGGGGCACGTGGTGTGAGCCGGGAGGAGAGGCAGGCAGGGGTCCCTGCCACACATGGCAACAGTCGCATGGCGCCAACAGAAATGAGTGGCCGCTAAGTCCAAATAAACAAAACACCAATTTGAACTACATTCGAGTCAATTTAAGAAAAAATTATATATTAATGTTCAAGTACAGAGAGTTCTCTACATCTCATCAAGGCAAAGAAAAACTAAGTGATCTGGAGAATTTCATGACAGTGGATATGGTAAAAAGAAGTTTGGAGGTCAGAAGCTGGACAAAGAGAAAAATCAATATTCAAGAATCCTCTAAACCAAAGAACCATGACTACAGAGAAAGCCTTCAACAGTAGGAATTACTACAGAAATAGAAAGTATCAATGCAATAAAAGTGCGTCTTAAAAAAATGAAAATGATCACAGCCAGTGAGAACTACCAATCACAAAAATTACCCTGGATTTTCTTAAGAGTAAGATTAGCGTATGCTTTTTATGCTATTACAGAGCTGATATCTAATTTTACTTACTGCCCATTACACAATTCAGAAATCTCAATGTATAAAGTTATGAAAGTCAATATTCTAGCAAGTATGGAAAAAAATGAGTCTCTTAACCACATTTCACGGAGAAGGCATCTCTTCCCAGTGTATTTCTGACACTCCTTAGAGTCTTACCTTCATGGTGTCGATCTTGCCTTTAACTTGCTCATTTTTAGCTAGAGCCCTCTCCAGGCACTCTTTGGTGTAGAGCTGGGGGTTTCGACCTTGATCTATATATCTGGAAACATGATACATTTCAATTAGCATTCCCATGACTGACACCTATTCTCACAGCTTTCTGAAAGATATGGGGAAAAAAGGTCAGGTATATATAAGTGCACATGGCCTTGTTTAGTCAAAACTGAGTGTAGGAACCAGGGGAATTAAGATTTCCTCATTTACACAAGTACAGATAATCTGATTTCATTACTTCTGATAATATGAACAGCTCATAAAATCAAGTAATGATCACTTATAAACCCAAGCACGCTTCACAAGCCATACCGCTTTACATTTGTTTAGCATTTGCACTTTTCAAAATCCGTTCATGTTATTTATTACCTTTTTGATCCTTAGAGCAGCTTGTATGGTAAGGCAACTCTTGACAAAAGAAAAAACTAAATGAGATCCAGGGGTTCGGGCCGGGGTGACACAGGAGGACCCTGCTACGACGCAGCCTCCACTCTAGGTCAGCCCTGCTGCTTGGCAAAGCCCCTCCTCCTCTGTGGAGGAGCTTCAGGGGAAAGGAAAGGAGAACTACAAGCACGAGAGCCCCAGCCCTGACGGCCCCAAGATCGTTTTACAAACCATTCCACTGCTTTCAAAAGAAGAGGAGGCTTGATATACCACTTTACTAAATACACCTAAGTAACTTGAATATAACAGAGACATTCTGGCCAATTATTTCTAAACAGTATAAAACTGTTACTCAGAATTTTTGACACTTCCCCCAGATATTATCTTCAGTATCCTGAAGATTTAATTAAACACACTGCCTAGATCAATATCTATATTTTACCAAGAGCAGGCCACCTGCCTACTTCTGTACCCTAAAGAAATCCTTATCATTCAACTAAATTGAATCATTCATTATTTAAAAAACAAAAAACAAAAACTGAAAACCCTACTTTCATTTTTTATAATTGAGGCCAAAAATACATAATCACTTCAGAACAAAGATATCATTAGGTTATTACTAATGGTATAAAAAGTAGACTTGATAGATAGCAAAAGATAAAAACATCACAAGTTCTAGAAATTCTATTTCATTTCAGGATTTTTGAAATAATGTAATGTGGCAAAATTACGGTTAATTCTAAACAAAACCTATCCATTTCTCAAGAAAAACCTGACAGGCTCACAGAATAAGGTTAACCATGTCAGCTGACGATCATTTCTTCAACAGCATGGACATCCGGCTCAGACTTGGTTCTTTGGAGACCCAAGGGTGAACCCACTCCTGCCCATACACACAGTCCTGGAGATAAGGGCCAAGCTCCTTTCATCTTAGCTAAAGACACAGTTGGTGTACATGAAAACGTACATGCTGCAAAGGCCACCGGGACCTGGAAATTCCTTCCACATTGGGTAGACATCGACCATCGATTTGCAGATAAACTCCTAGCATCTACTCTGTATTAGGGCTCACTGGCATACTCTTCCTGATACCCCAGGTCAATCTCATCCATACCCGTGCCTAGCACTTCCCTCTGCCCTTAAGCAATCTGTTCACATCAGTCTCCATTTGTTCTGCTTCAGAAGACACAGTAGTTACTTGCCACTTGTCACTATATGCATCCCCTGCACTCATAATCAGAAGCGCACAAAAGAGGACGCTCTGTATTCCTGGACTCAGAAAGCCAAAGCCAAGAGTCTGGAGCTGTCTCAGGTGCAAGACCTTCATCCCACCTAAAGTCAGAGACCTCAGTGGTGCCCACTGAGCACAGGTAAGGAACACGTGGCAAAGTCATCAGCAGGTGAACAGAAGATCAGAGACCAAGAAAACTACCTCTGTGTCCTGTCTTTGTAGGCACTATAGCTAGAACTTGTATCTGACCTTTAGGGATGGAAAACAACCATAACTCTTTCCCTTTACAGCTCAAGGAAATCTAGTGATTTACATTTGCAGTTTTGCTGCAAGAAATACTAGAATGTTCTTGCTGTTCCAAGCCAGCACCATCAAGGAGAGGCTGCTCTGCACTGGTCAAGAAAGTATGAGTCCGGGGGTTTTGTCTTAACTCTGACACTTACTAGGTAAACAACCTATTGCAGTTACTTATTAGCTCCTTCACGTGTGAAATCAGAGACGTGACCAAATCAATGTGATAAAACCTGGATTTCAAAAACCTAAAAGCTTACTCCTGTATGTGTTTTCAGTACTATTACTAAGATAAGATAGATGCACACAACTCTCCCACAGAAAACAGTGAGCAGCCTCCCCAAACAGGCTTAGAATAAAAAACCTTTCTTTCCTCCTTCAACAGAACAGATATTTTCATTTCTCAGAACCAGCACTCCACGGGCAGTTTGGGAACATCAGACCAGACTGCTTTTCAGGTTGCCTCTGGCTGACATTTTTAAAAAACGTACAATATAGCCCTCATAAGAATTTTCACCTCTTAAGGAAAAAAGGAAGTTTTGTGGCTGTTCTTCAGCCGAAGCAGGACTTTGAGAACCTATGATGTTTTTCACATATTTAATAAGCTTTTTTTACATGTAACTTTTTTTCAACAATACAATATTAAGGAGATACTTTTTTTAGTTTTGTAATCCCATTAGAACGTTTCCATGAGGGCAGGTATTTTTGTTGATTTTTTTTCCACTGGCACATCCCCAGCACCCAGGCTGTGCCTACCACACAGCAGGCACTCAAATGTCAGTGATGAAGAAGTCACGATACCACACCACAATTGAACAAGATTTATACCCAAGACTAATACCAAGAATGTTACTTACTCAAAAACTTCTAACGGTACAGTAATATCATGAAGCTGCTGTCTGCACTTATCAATATCCTGTAAGCCAGTAACGATAAAATTCCTGGGGGAAAGGCAAAAACACAGGCGTCTGGTTAATTTCACTTGGCAGCATAAGCACCACCCACAGAGCTACCCGGCCAACTGCGGCTCCACGCAAGTTCTACTCACACCTGTGCCGGTTACACACGGCTCTCACCTCTGGTTAGCTACAGGACTCCTAGGACACGGTTACAGTTACAAAATACCCTTACATATTTGTGACTTTCCTTCTCAACTAGAAATTTCCAGTAAGGGGGATGGAGACGGAACCTGGTGAAAAATATGAACCTTCTCTCCAAAACAACTACCTGCATATGACTGTGTGTGCGGTTTCAGCGAACACATGGGGCAGCGGACTATACTCAAAAGTCTGAGGGAAACAAAGCCATCCTGTCTGGTTTAGCTTCCTCTCCTCTCTGGAGACTTCCTACACAGGCAGAATGGCCTGGCTATTCCCACAGCACTGGGTATGGAACCTCGGCTGCAACATTTTCTGTGTCCGCGCCCCACAGAAAGCCCTTCTCCAAAGTGCTGTACTTGCATTTGCATGTTCTCCATCCCAGGGCCTAGCACCATGAGCAGCACAAGGCTGGTGCCAAGAAATAATAATAATAAACGTCTGCAGCTTTTCTCAGCACCACTTCCCCCCCCAGTTCCTCCACTGTCAGGCCTATGCAGCAGGTGGCTTCCAAGCCTCACCTTCTGAGGCCTAGTTTAGGGCGCGCACTCACTGCGGAGCCTGCCTCCCTTCTGGGGACAGGGACTGAATTCCCAGAAGAGCTCCAGGAGGAAAAGGCTGGGAGGGGGTTACACATGAGAGGGGAGACGCTAAAAAAGAAAGCATGATTCACTTGATAGGGAAACGGAAAACATATCATCTGGCCATGATTACGTCTCCAAAGGGGCCTCAAAGAGGTTCCTCTAACGCAAACTGGGAAGGGGGCGGTTGGCAACAGGCGGCAGCGCGGGCCCCGCCCTCTGATCACAGCCAGGAAAGGCGCCCCGGGCTCTGAGACCAGACCAGAGGGTTGGCGGGGCAGGAGCAGCAGTCAGGCTCGGCTCTGGCTCCCTAGATCCCCGCTCCCCGAGCACACGCTGCCGGGCCAGGCCCTGGGGAGACGCCGGCAACCTCGGGCCGCCACTCACAGCTTCTGGTTGAGCCCGGCCTGGCTGCTAGGCTGGAAGTCACTGACGATGATGCCGAGCTGCCTAATGTTCTCCACGAACTTCTCCAGGTGCTCCTCTAGGTGGTCAAACTTCTCCGCCATCGCCTCCGCGCGACCCCCGCCCACAGACCCTCAGCCAGCTGCGCCGCAGGCGGGCCCTAAGCTCCCACTTCCTGCTTCCGTCCGGACAGATACGACTTCCGTTTCCTCTGGGGGGCGCGCGGGCGAGCTCTTGGGGGCGGAGCCTGGTTAGCGGGACGGGCGTGTTGGGGGCGGGGCCTAAGTGCGGGGCGGGGCGGGCTTTCGGGGATGCTGTATGGATTCCGGAGGAGGTTTCGGCGCGCAGCGGGGCGAGTGCTAACTGCTTGCACTCACATCAGACCTGTCTCGGTCATGGGAGAAGTTGAAGACTTCGTGCAATGCAGCATCTTCAAGCAACACACACGGATGAAAATCCTAAAGTTTGCATGAAGGACCAATAACGGTAGTCTCCCTGCCCCTCTACCAGAACCCTTGGGATCAGCGCCGGCCTGCCTCCTTTCCTCTATGTAATCGGCGGCCACTTCCCCTAGATCTTGCTGCTAACCATGCTTCCCGGACACCTGCTGCCTTCTTAGGTCAGGGTCACACCTCCTCAGGCCAATTCTGACCAAACAGCACCCTATGGGGTTGCCCTGTCTCTGAAAATAACCTCCCCTGCTTCACAAAGCTTTTAGTAAACTGCTGTTCATCTCATTGAAATTCAATTTAGATCATTTCACTCTGATGTTTAAGAAACGAAACTTTCCTGCCCGATCTCCTGTGATAGCTGATATCTCCTCCAGCCTGTTTGAGTTCCTCAAGTGATTTCTTTTACTGAATGTATTTGTGGCCTGTACTTTTCAGTGCCTAGAAACAGGCAAAGTGAGGGAGCTCCTTTTCTAGATGAATCTCCAGAGCCTCTGTCAGCTGTGACCAGAAATGGAAACCCAGAGAAGGTAAGTGACTTGCCAAACTTAAGGAATCAGGGCACTCCAGTTGGTATGACAGGCTGGGCTGATACACAGAAATGTTACGTAAAATACTTCTCTCCTGATTTAACAACAATTAACTTTAGGGAATTATAAAACGAGGTGAAGGCTGGGCACAGTGGCTCACGCCTGTAATCCCGGAACTTTGGAAGGCCAAGGCAGATGGATCACCTGAGGTGAGAAGTTCGAGACCAGCCTGACCAATATGGAGAAACCCTGTCTCTACTAAAAATACAAAAATTAGTCGGACGTGGTGGCGTGCACCTGTAGTCCCAGCTACTCGGGAGGCTGAGACAGGAGAATTGCTTGAACTCAGGAGGCAGAGGTTGCAGTAAGCCAAGATCATACCACTGCACTCCAGCCTCGGCAACAGAGCAAGACTCAAAAAAAAAAAAAAAGAAAAGGTGGAAATAAAATACTGGACAAAAAAAAATTTTGAAGTTATTAGGGAGAGGTAACGACATGGAGTGAATAGCCTTTCTCAATTTCATAAGTAAGAAAGAGATAGATAATTGATGGAACTTAGACTTTGGTAAGTATTTATTTTAAAAACTTAAGGGTATCTCTTTGCTAGTATATATAATTCCCAAACTAGTAGAGAGGGGGAAGGGAATAAAGAAAACACAATCAACTCAATAGAAGGCAAGAAAAGGAGGGAATAAAGAAACAAAGAACAAGCATGGAAAATAAAATGCACAAAATAAAGTGCAAAAATTAAAGGCACACAACTCAATAGCAAAAAAAAAAAAAAAAAAGGAATTTAAAAATGGGCAAAGGACCTGAACAGATACTTCTCAAAAGAAGACATAAAAATGACCAGCGAAAATGCTCAGCATCACATATCATCAGGGAAGTACAAGTTAAAAGCATAATGAGATGTCACCTTACACTGTTAGAAGGGCTATAATCAAAAAGGCCAAAGATAATGGGTGTTGGTGAAAATGTGGAGGAAAGGGAACCCTTGTACACTGTTGATGGGAATGTAAATTAGTGCAGCCCTTATGGAAAATAGTATGGAAGTTTCCCAAAACTCTAAAAACAGAATTACCATATGATCCAGCGGTCCTACTTCTGAGTATATACTGTGAACCCCAAATATCTCAGTTAATTTAGAAAGTTTACTTTGCCAAAGTTGAGGACGCATACTCGTGACACAGCCTCAGGAGGTCTGGATGACATGGGCCCAAGGTGGTCAGGGCACAGCTTGGTTTTATACATTTTAGGGAAACATGAGACATAAATCAATATATGTAAGGTATACATTGGTTCTGTCCAGAAAGGTGGGAAAAGTCAAAGCAGGGAGGGGGCTTCCAGGTCACTGATAGGTGAAAGACAAATAGTTATATTATTTTTTGAGTTTCTGATTTGCCTTTCCAAAGGAGGCAATCAAATATGCACCTATCTCAGTGAGCAAAGGGATCACTTTGAATAGAATGGGAGGCAGGTTTTCCCTGAGCATTTTCCAGCATGACTTTTCCCTTTAGCTTAGTGATTTGGGAGCCCCAAAATTTATTTTCCTTTCACAATATGCAAAGGAATTGAAATCACTGTGTCAAAGAGATATCTCTGTTTCCGGAGAGGGGCCCCAATCCAGACCCGAGAGACAGTTCTTGGATCTTGTGCAAGAAGGAATTCAGGGCGAGTCCATATAGTGAAGTAAAAGCAAGTGCATTAGTACAATAAAGGAATAAAGAATGGCTGCTCCGTAGGCAGAGCAGCCCCGAGGGCTACTGGTTGCACACTGTTTTATGGTTATTTCTTGATTGTATGCCAAACAAGTGGTGGCTTATTTATGCCTCCCCTCTTTAGACCATATAGGGTAACTTCCTGACAGGCCATGGCATTTGTAAACTGTCACAGCGCTGGTGGGAGTATCGCAGTGAGAACTCGTTGCCATGTTGGTTTTGGTGGGGTTTAACTGGCTTCTTTGTGGCAGACTGTTTTGTCAGCAGGGTCTTTATGGCCTGTATTTGGTGCTGACCTCCTATCTCATCTTGTGACTTAGAATGCCTGACCATCTGGGAGTGCAGCCCAGTAGTTTTCAGCCTTATTTTACCCAGCTCCTGTTCAAGATAGAGTTGCTCTAGCAGTTGTCAAAGGCTACTGACATCTGTACCATGTAAAAATAGACAATTATTATTTGTTAATTAAAAATAAAATGAAATAAAAGTGTATCATGAACTGCGTCCCCTGCCATTACATATTTGTCTTCCCCACTAAAAACATACGTTAGTGAACATAGTAAATGTTAACAGATTTAACTGTTCAAAGGATCCACACTCAGATTAGAATCAAATTGGAAACATTTTGTTGTTGTTTTAATCTAGCTATGTTGCTTTTCAAAGGCACACTGAAAACAAACTTATAGACAGGTTGAAAATAAAGAGGTAGGATAGAATAATATATGGCAGGCCACCAAAAGAAAGTTGTTAATGCATATAAAAATTAATAAAGAAACACTAAAATGATGCTTTTATTTATTTATTTATTTATTTATTTATTTATTTATTTGAGATGGAGTCTCGCTCTGTCACCCAGGCTGGAGTGCAGTGGTGCGATCTCGGCTCACTGCAAGCTCCGCCTCCCGGGTTCAGGTCATTCTCCTGCCTCAGCCTCCTGAGTAGCTGCGACTACAGGCTCCCACCACCACGCCTGGCGAATTTTTTGTATTTTTAGTAGAGAAGGGGTTTCACCGTGTTAGTCAGGATGGTCTCAATCTCCTGACCTCGTGATCCGCCCGCCTTGGCCTCCCAAAGTGCTGGGATTACAGGCATGAGCCACCGCGCCCGGCCAAAAAAGATGCTTTTAATGGTAAAGAGAAGACTCATTAAAGATGGAATACTATTAACCTATAAGAAACTGACAATATAGTCCCATAATATCTAGCACAAAAATTGACAAAATATGAGGAAATATTCAAAATCCATAATGATTACAGGGGATTTAGACTACCTCTATCAGGAAACAATAAATCAAGCAGGCCAAAAAGCATAGAAGAATATGGAAGATTTAAATAATATATTAAGAATTGTGATCTGTGAAAAACAGTGACCCTTGTAGAACATATTGTTTCCAAGCACATTGGAAATATTTATAAAAACTTGACCATTCACTAAACCACAAAGAAAGTTTCAGCAAACTCAAATTCTATCACATAGACCAGATTTTCTGACCTCAATCTAATTACAGTAGAAATTTATGAATTTATTCATTTTCTACACATATATACACATTTGAAAATCAAAACACAGTCTAAATAATTCATGAGTGTACATGCATCTGAGTATGGGCAAGACCCAGTTACATCTGTTGTCCTCATGTGATTATTAATAGCACTCTTCCACTTACTGTCAAACGTGCTTGATATACTATGTGGACATCCTATTTAAAAGGAAAATTATAAAACATTTGGAATTAAATGACAAGAATTCCTTGTCAAACTTCTGCTTTGCTCCTGAAGTAATAATTTGAGGGAAAACAGCCTGGAAAAAATAAACTGGGGTTTCAACTCAAAGAATAGGAATAAAAAGAATCAAAAGGGAAATCATAGGCACCAAAAAATACAGAAAAAGGAGTAACAAAGTAAAGACACACTGATGAAAATGAAAACTATTGCATTAGTTTTCTGTCTAGCTGCATTAGAAGCTGGAAAGATAAAAATGAAGAAAAGTTGATTGTTGAAAAGATGAGTCAAATAGATACACTTCTGGCAAGTCTCATCAGAGAAGAAGAAAAGAAAGGAGCTAAACGAGAAAAACATACAGTATTATAAATGAGTGAGGGTGAAACCTATATGTTCATAATTTTGAAAGCTTGGAAGATATAAACAATTTTCTAGGAAACTACCAAAAATTAACTTAAGAAAAATAAACAATTAGAATCGTTCCTAGTCTTTCAATAAACTGGCCAGTAGGCAAAAATCTCTTTCAAAGATAGAAGAGACATAAGCTCTGACAGTTTTGTATGCTAAGTCTTTAAAAATCAAACATTAAAGAACAAATCATTTCAAACTTACCCAGATACTTTCAGAGACTAGAAAAAGAAGAAATACATCCCAGCTCATTTTGAAAGAGTGTTATAACTTTTATATGAAAATCATCAAGGACAATACAAGAAAATATAGTCAATCTTCCTTATGAAAGTAGATACAAAAGTATTAAATATTATCAGAATTAGGTCAGTTGTCATGCATCAGGCATCTATTGCTGTATATCCAACCATGCCAAAACTTAATGGCTTAAAACAACCTCAGTCCTTCATTTTACCCACAAATCTGCAATGTGGGCTGTGCATAGCATTCACAGCTTCTCTCTGCTCCGTGTCACATGGGCCAAGGTGGCTTCGCTGGAGGCTGAAGGACCTACTTTCACAATGGCTCATTCAGCTGGGCTGTGGGCTGGCGACCGCACTTCCCCTCCACGTGGGTGTGTCCCTGGGATTTGGGAGCTTCCTTCCTGATGGTGGCAGGTGCCAAGAACACAGAGCTCAGGAGAAGCAGGTGAAAGCAGCACCACCTCTTATGACCTTGCCTGGCAAGTCCCCCAACAGCCAGGGCACATTTAGATCCCCAGGGAGGGAACATAACCTGTCCTCCCTGTGGAAGAAGTAAGAAGTCACATTGCTAGATGGGCAGGTGAGATGAGAGACCTTGTTGAAGCTGTGAACACCAAGTATCTGGGACAGACAGGTCTCAGTCAATTTAGGAAGTTTATTTTGCCAAAGTTAAAGACACGCGCCTCTGACACAGCCTCAGAAGGTCCTGACAACATGGGCCCAAGGGCACAGCTTGGTTTTATACTTTTTAGGGAGACATGAGACATCAAATTGGTTCCACCCGGAAAGCCAGGACAACTAGAAGCAGGGAGGGGGCTTCCAGGTTGTAGGTAGGTGAGAGACAAACGAATGGCTGCATTCTTTTGAGGGTCTGATTAGCCTTTCCATAGGAGGCAATCAGATATGCATTTATCTCAGTGACCAGAGGGCAACTTTGAATTCTGTCTGTCCTTTGTCCACAGGGAAATTCCTTGTGAGGGAGGTATGTCGCTTTTTAATCTTAGTAGCTACCTTTCTAGGAATAGAATGGGAGGCAGGTTTGCCCTAAGCAGTTCCCAGCTTGGCTTTTTCCTTTGGCTTAGTGATTCGGTGGTCCCAAGATTTATTTTCCTTTCACAAAGCTGTTTTTGAAAAATACAACCTGTCGCCCATCACATTGGGAAAAAAGTTATGATCCATTGTGCTTTTCCTAGGATTGCATGAATTATGAAATATCATAACATCCATTATTATAACAGTCTGTTAAGGATTAAAGGACATAAAATACCTCAGGTAGATTTTTTAAGTAGACACTGGATATTAATAAAATTGAACCCAAATCATGATGTAAAAATAAAAAAGAGGCCGGGCGCGGTGGCTGACGTTTGTAATCCCAGCACTTTGGGAGGCCGAGGCAGGCGGATCACGAGGTCAAGAGATCAACACCATCCTGGCCAACATAGCGAAACCCCGTCTCTACTAAAAATACAAAAATTAGCTGGGCATAGTGGCATGCACCTGTAGTCCCAGCTACTTGGGAGGCTGAGGCAGGAGAATCGCTTGAACCCAGGAGACACAGGCTGCAGTGAGCCGAGATCACACCACTGCACTCCAGCCTGGTGACAGAGCGACTCCATCTCAATAACATAAAATTAAAATAAAATAAAATAAAATAAAATAAACCTTTGAGAAAACTAAGAATAGAAAAGAACTTTCTAAACCTGATGAAAGATGTTTTATCTACTAAGAACTAGAGAAAGCACCAGACTCAGTAATGAAACTTCAGGAGCATGTTTGTTAAAGTCCTGGACACAGCTGGAACCTTCACTGTCACCGCAGAGCAGACGCTGGCCGGTGCAAACACAGTCCCCTGAGTAGCACTCAGCTGCGTCTCGGTCATCCCTCTTGTCTGCCTTTTGCAACATTTTTGTGCCTCCTGAAATATCATTAACATTCCCGGGCATTTTATGCCTTAGCTTCCCAGCTATATTTTATATTTCCAGCATTCCAGGACAAGCGTCTAATCTTACAGATGCCCTAGAGCCCCAGACATAGGAACTAGCTCAATAAATGGCTTTGGACTACCTGAAGGCTGAGGAGAAAGGAGACAGAGGGAGGGGCAGAAGGAAACCCAAGGTTGCCTGTTTCCTTCTGTGATGTAACTACCTGGGAAGTACTCCTTTTCTGTGAGCTGGAGCCTAGCAGCCCTGTCCTTGCCAAATCACATAGAAAAACAGGTGCTTCTGTTTTTCTGGGTCTGGGAGAGTTGTTTCTGCTGCCTCCTGCACAGGTGGATGGAGTCCACGGCAAGGCCACCCCGGGTTGGTCTCCGATACCACTGCCCTCACCCTCCTCCGCCCTGCCTGGCTACCTCTCTTTGTGTCCATGATCATCAAGCCCTTTGTATTATTAGTTCCGTAGGGGTGGTAACAAAATACCACAAACCCATGACTTACACAACAGGAATTAATCAGCCTGAGAGCAAGGTGTTGGCCACGTTGGTTTCTTCCGAGGCCGTGCGGGAGAACCTGTTTCAGGCCTCTCTCCCGGCTGCTGGTGGTTGCTGGCAGTGGTTGGTGTTCCTCGGCTGGCAGAAGCATCCTTCCTCCTCTGCATGTCCAGCATCACGCGGTGTTCTCCCTGTGTGCATCTCTGTGGCCAAATTTCCCCTTTTCACGAGAACGCCAATTGGTTTGGCTTAAATACCACCCCGATGACTGAACTTTTTCACTGAATTACCTCTGTGAAGATGCCATCTCCAAATCAGGTTGCGTTCGGAGGCACCGGGGGTCAGGACTCCAACATATCTTTTTTTGAGGGGACAGAACTCAACTGTAACACCCCTCCTTCTCTGCTCAAGACCAGCAGCACTTGTTGTCTGTATTGTGATCGTGGGATGGTTAATTCAGGACCAGGTCATAATGAGCATAATGATGGTGTTGGTCCCTGTGATTAACCATCAGCTCCAGTTTCTAAAGCACTCATCTCCCAGTTGTCCACAATGACTACTCCAGTGACGATTGTTCTCTGCTAAAACCGAAAGCATCCCAAGCCCACTTAAACCTACTTGAGGCCAGGTGCAGTGGCTCACGCCTGTAATCCCAGCACTTTGGGAGTCTGAGGCAGACAAATCACAAGGTCAAGAGATCAAGACCATTCTGGCCAACATGGTGAAACCCTGTCTCTACTAAAAATACAAAAATTAGCCGGGTGTGGTGGTAGGTGCCTGTAATTCCAGCTACTTAGGAGGCTGAAGCAAGAGAATCACTTGAACCCAAGAGGCGGAGGTTGCAGTGAGCCGAGATTTCGCCATTGCACTCCAGCCTGGAGACAGAGCAAGACTCTGTCTCAAAAAAGAAAAAAAAAAAAAAAAACCGACATTGAAATTCTCCCTTTTACTCAAACAGCTAAGTAATGGTTGCTTTCCCTTTATTTAGCAACGTAAATACTGTTGGCTTGTTTATAAGAAATGTTTTAACATTTAACACTCCAGGCTCCAAATGTAAATGAAATTAGGTTGGAAAATTCCAGTAAGTCAGAAGGTCGGCCAGGAAGCTGTGTGCAGAAAGCCTACAGAGCATTGCTGACTATAGATTTTGTCACCTTGTTTTCCCTCCAAGGTCGACATGAGCTGCCACTAGGAAATTTCCTTACTTCTGATACTTCGTGACCTTGAAATCTGAAGGCTGTTTTTTCCCTTCTTCTTTACCTTTTGTTTTTCAATTCACACTATTCCTGCTCCATCAGCACCCAAAGCCCTTAGTGGTGTCAATTTGGAACATGTTTTGCCATTCGTTCTAATTTATTCTAAGAGCCAGATTCAGCTTAAGTTTAAAAAAAAAAAAAATGCAGCTCTCCCACCCAGAGGAAGAAACAGCTGGTTTCTGCTTCTCAATTTGAAGATTTTCAGCACATTAGTAGTTCTAGCAGAGGGAAGATTTGCAACTCTGTTGTTTGATGATGATGGTGATGATGATGATGATGGTCATGATCATACTGATGACAATATCTGCCATTTTGGAACATATTTTATAGATTATAGACTGTCTCATTTATTCTTCATAACCCTAAAGGAAGCTAGTATAATTTGAACCATACATGGTGAAATGTAAGCCAAAAAAGTTTCCCTAAATACAGAATTGGGAGACAGAATAATTTCATCTGATAGAAAATGCTGACGTTGTTTTTCCTCAAGAGCCACATTGACACATGAATGTTCAAATAAATTAGGTTTCCCATTCATTCTATTAGATTCACATACCAATGAGAGTGCCTGACGTGTGCAATAAAAAAATAGAAATTGTATCTTTTTTTTTAATGCTAACGAGCATTGAGAAGCAGTAAGATTTCTCTTCTTTTCTGTTTTCCTTTCTATGGAATATTTGCAGCTCTACCTGGAATTCTGTGTGATGTATGTGATCAAATTTTAAAAAGCAAAAAGATGCGATTACACTAATAGAGATTAGCGTGTGACCCAATCAGCAAATGGAAGTATGTGGTTGACTTTCACTGTCGGGTGTTTTGTTTGTTTGTTTGTTTGTTTACAAATTGTCACAAGCTCAAAAGACAGGGCAGGACAGCCTTACAGAAATAGGGATAAGGTAAGACATCTAACTCCTTAGCAAATTGTACACACAAGCATAGAAATACAAACTTTTCTAGGCTGCATAGCAACTTCACCCTCCTGGGTCTTTCGGCACACGGAGTAAGCCCTGTTATCTCATAGCGTTTTGTAAAAATTAATGACATTCGGCTGAAGTCTAAGTTTGTCTTAAACACTCCAAAGAGAAATGAGCTATGCTCAATTTGTCTTCTCAAATATGCTCTTCTCATTGTGGATGACCCAGAAAACAAAGTCTTACCTTGCAGAAAATCCTGGTGCACGCAGGCCTGGAACACCTGCTCCGGTTCTGATCAAGAAAGACAGATAACCAGGAGGCTGTCCGGCAGAAAGCATCTGAAATAAGCAAAAATAAAGCAGCTTTTTCAGAAAACTAAGTAAAAATATAGGAAAATTCTTCATTGTGGAAGATGGAAGCTCAGAGGGGACATGTCTGACATCTGCACAGCTTTGAACAAAGACCTGGCTATTAACACCCAAGACAAGAGAACTGGCTCACCTCCTTCACTTTATAGAAGGTGGCTGTAGTTTTGTTAGTCCACATCCTCTGAGGAGCAGATCCCAAGATGGGATTAAACAAGAACTTTCTTAGAATAAATACATGTGAGAGAAAAAGGAAACCAGCACGGCTGGAAGAACCATCAGAACAAAATGCAGGTCTGATCCCAAAAGAAGGGAGGGAGAGAGGGAGGGAAGGAAGGAGAGAGGGAGGGAGGGAGGAAACAAAGGGAGTCTAGAAGCATCTTAGACCATGGTACAGTTTTAAGGAGAGTTTGGTAAGACCACTGAGAAGCCCTTAAACCAAAATCCCTCACCAGCAGAGTCCCCAGGAATGGACAAACCTTAGCCTTCCTGCATCACTCACTCAGTCATTGGCTGAGCAACCCATGGGGGTTGGACAATAGATTTCAAAGGAGAGCACTAGGGCCCTTGGTTAACTCTGCCCTTATCGTCAGAGATCTGAAAGATGCATTCTCGTGGGTGCCACATTAGGATAAGCAGCAATGATGATGATGATGATGATGATGATGATGATGATGCCATTTATTGACAACCTATCCAAAGCCAAGGATTGTACTAGGTATTTTACATATATTAAACATAATTATCGAGAACAATCCCCCCCAGGCTGGGTATGATTGCTCCCCATTTTCTCATGAATAAATTGAAACTTGGGTAAATATTTTGCCAAGAAAGGGTGTAGAGGTGACTATCTGATCCTTCAGGCTTCATATTCTTACCACAGCAAACAAATGAGACCATTTTTGCTTCTGCAGTAAGAAATAATGAGTTCACTGAACTTATTAAGTCAAAAAGTTGAGTGTTTGGTGGGTTTGGGCAGGGGGGTTTGTTTTTACAATTTAATTTTTTTTACAATATAAATAATTGCAGCATTCATTCTACTTAATTCATAAGTGACAATGTTTGAAACTAGAGCCATTGTACTTTCCCACCAAGGAAATCATGACCACATCGAGCCCTCAGTGACCCCAAATGGCATTTCTTATGTCTTCCTGGCTGTCTAAAATGGAGCTCAGGTATGGCCAGGAAGGGACACAGCCCCAGTACTTCTTTGGTATATGACTTTGGGCCATTTCTAGAATTGCCTTGGTCTTCAGTGAGATGGAGCAGGGACTCCTCCTAGGGGCCTGCAGGTCACCCCCCGCCCAACACAGAAATAAAGAAAACTCACAAATTCCTTCCTGAAAAATTCCAGGCACCTCGCCCTGAAAAATAAACAACTGAATAAACAAAAAGATAATAGTAGCTTAAAACAGTAGCCAAAAAAGTTAGTCAGGAGATATGTTATTCCCTATAAAAACTAAAAAGAACACCTTAACATATGTCCCTGAGTTATTTTTCAAAAACCTGAACCCCCACCAAACAGATTTGCTAACACATAGACCTCAAATTAAGGGAAACTAAAAACTAAACTCTGGCTACTGTTCTTTGTTCTAAATTTCTTCCTAAGGGGCCTGGGGGATGTCATACCCAGAAGCTAGAGCTATCGGTTTGGTGCAAAAGTACGTACAGTTTTGTTGTTCTGTTGCTGTTACTTTCAATGGCAAAACCTGCAATTTTGCACCAATCAAATAACATTGTTTTCTGCTGATCCCACATTTTTAGACAAAGCTGTGCCTCCTTAGCCAATCGCAAATCAGAAATCTTTAAATCCATCTGTAACCTGTGGGCCCCCAACTTCGAGTTGTCCTACCTTTTTAGGTCAAACCAACATATAGTCTCCATGTGTGAATTCATGACTTTACCTGTAACCTCTGCTTCCACCTTGTTAAAAACCCTTGCCTATGAGCCATGTGGGAGTTTGGGTCTTACACATGAGATGCCTGATTTTCCTTGCTTGGGGCCCTACGTAAACACCTCGCTTTCTCTCTCTACTATCCCAACATCAGTTTTCACTTCGCTGCGCCCAGTGAGCAGATCCCAGCTGGATTCCCTTACATAAGATTTCTCCCCCTGGAAATAGAAGAAATGTGCCTATTGACGTGTGGAGCATCTCGCATGGGACCTGGAATGTAGATGGCATTTGGTAAATGTGGCTTCCTTCTATCAGTTTCTACCCCACATGCACAAAGCCGAGCTCTCCTTTTTGTGCTGGAAACTGGCTCTTTCTTCCAAAAATGTATTTGATGATATCATTCCTCAATCTAAAACCTCCTGACATCACCCAGCTGTCCACACCAGGGATGTTAAAATCCCCTCTCTGCATAGCCCCATCCACATGGCCATGTACTCACTCTGTTACCCCAATTCTCTTGGTGGGGCAGGAGGAGAGGAGCGGGTGTGTGTGCCCCTGGCGGAGGGAAAGGATTCTAGGAGGGGTGGGACAGGTAGTGTGAAAAGAGTCGGCCTCCAGGAAGCTGCTCTGCAGCCCTCATTTCTCCTTTGAGAATTGCTGGTCCTCAGAACAAGTTCTAAATCCTTACCACCTGACCTGATACCACCTTCCCACTGACCAGTGCCCTAGAGCCTCACGGGGCCCTCGCCAATCCTGCCTCTTTGCCTTTGCTGGTTTATTTTCTCTGCTTAAAAGTCCTCTTCCATACCTTCTCCTTTGCTTGGGGAAACCTGAAATAAAAGTCAGCATGTTGGTGAAGCTTTTGCTTACTGCCTCAGGCAGAATTAATAGCTTCCTGGTCAGCTCTGACAAATCTGGGCCCTGTTCCCTCCTGAGAGGTAGAGGATCTGCTAGAGGCTGAGAGCAGTCTCTACCTTTAGACAGAGTGCGTTTAGTGTTACTGCCTGCATCCCAATGAAACCTGCTCTGTCCTTCTGCCATAGAAATGGAATTGAAACCAGATCCGTGGCTGCCCACTGTCCGTGTTTCCCAGTGGTATGGTTTGGTTGTGTCCCCCTGCCAATCTCATCTTGAATTGTAGTTCCCATAATCCCCACATGTCGCGAGAGGGACTCAGTGGGAGGTAACTGAATCATGCGGGCAGTTTCCCCCATGCTATTCTCATGATGGTAAGTTCTCACGAGATCTGATGGTTTTATAAGGGGCTTCCCTCATCACTCAATTCTCATTCTTCTCTCTCCTGCTGTCTTGTGAAGAAGGATGTGTTCGCTTCTCCTTCTGTCATGATTATAAGTTTCCCAAGACCTCCCCAGACCTGTGGAACTGTGAGTCAATTAAACCTTTTTCCCTTATAAATTGCTCAGTCTCAGGTATGTCCTTATAGCAGTGTGAGAACACACTAATACACCTAGGCTTCCCTGAAGTGAGTTGTGGCCCTTGGACTAAGGGATGGGAGCAGGAATGATGGGTATCTGCTCAGGGGTGGGAACATGAGGCATCAGGTACATCTTCTTCAGGCTGCCCCTGATGTGCTGGTGACTGGTCCCACCAGGCAGGTGACAGTACCCCAGAGCAGTGGAACACTCTGAGATAATGGAAGTGTTCTGAGATGTCTGCTGTCCAACGTGCGAGCCACTAGACACTTGAGCTATGGCTAGTGCAACTAGGAACTGAAATTTCAATTGTCTTTAAATGTATTTAAATTAATTAAAATTAAAATAGTTACGTGTCACCAGCGGCAACTGTATCAGCCAGTAGAGCCCCTGAGGGTGAAGGAGCAATGGTTTAGAAGGAATATGGATCTTAGAATGCCCAGTGGAGCAGAGATTCTCCACCTAAATGGATTACTTATCTCAGAACTACTGAGTGACAGAAAAACAAGGCAATGTTTTAGGACAGTTAGGAAGATAATATCAATAGTATGACATAGTGGGTATATCAGCGACCTGGGGCTCACCTTTTGAGTTCAAATTCCAGCCCTGCCACTTAATAACTCTATGGCCTTGGGCAAGTGACTTCATCTCCGTGCGCCCCAGAATTCTCCTCGCTGCACTGGGGACACCGAGTCCACATATCACCTGGGCTTGTCGTGAGAATCAAATGAAGTAATAAATGTAAAACACTTAGAATACAGCATCCCCATTTGTTAGCTACTGTGATGACATTTGAGGTTTCTGTTACAGCATCTTAGCTTTGCATGAATGCACCTGGCTTTGCCTCATGGCTCCCACATCTACCACTTGGGTGCCATTTGTTTCCTTGGGTTCTTGGGGGTGATGCGAGTGAAGTACTGAGTGCTGTGTCTGGCCCCCATCAAGCACTCAATGTTGGTAGTCACCCTTATATAAAGTCCCATGTTGTCGTATCCATATCTGTTTGGGTGTCTCCCTCAGGGGTGTCACTAGGATAGGGACTGTCATTTCTCTTTTTGTTCTTCATTGATTAGTACAATGAAGGTACTCAATACGATTGACTAGCTGATTGGATAAATAACTCCTCTAGTGTTAGTTTACCTGAAAACTCAATACTGTACCTGTTGCTGCTTCTGAGGTGTCCCCTGGCCATCAAATCCCTATAGTACTCTAACAGCATGGCCAAACAAAGGCGTTCTATCCCTGCTGCCCAGATCCTTCCCTCACCCTTTACCTTCACAACATTGAGCAAAACGTCTCTTCATGGGCATCGCCACTCACCCAGGCATCATTAGGAAAGGTGAGGGGGTATTTTTTTGGTGTTACAACACCTGGATAGCTGTGTTCTCCAGCTTCCTCTTGCTGCTGTAGCAAATTACTGCAAATGCAGTGGTTAAAACAACAAACACTCAATACATAAGTTCTGAAGGTCAGAAGTCTGAAGTAAGTGTCATGGGACTAAAATCAAGCTCTTTGCAAAGCTGCACTCCTTCTGGGGGCTGCAGGGAGAATTGGCTTCCTGACTTTCCCAGCTTCCGGGGGCTGCTGCATTTCTTGGCTCCCGGCCCCTCCTCCATCCACAAAGCTAGAAATCCCACCACTGCAGCCTCTCCTTCTGTCCTCACGTCTCTCTCTCTCTCTGACTTTGCCTCTCCTGCCTCCCCCTTGCTTTCTGAGTGCCCTTGGCATGTTGTGTTACATCATGCCCACCTGCATAATACAACATAACCTCCTGATATGGTTTGGCTGTGGCCCCACCCAAATCTCATGTCAAATTTTAACCCCCACGTGTTAAGGGAAGAATCTGGTATGAGGTGATTGGATCAAGGGGGCAGATTTTCCCCTTGCTGGTCTCATTGTTAGTGAGTGAGTTCTCACAAGATCTGATGGTTTAAAAGTGTGTAGCATTGGGCCAGGCGCGGTGGCTCAAGCCTGTAATCCCAGCACTTTGGGAGGCCGAGACGGGCGGATCACAAGGTCAGGAGATCGAGACCATCCTGGCTAACATGGTGAAACCCCGTCTCTACTAAAAATACAAAAAAAAAACTAGCTGGGCGAGGTGGCGGGCGCCTGTAGTCCCAGCTACTCGGGAGGCTGAGGCAGGAGAATGGCGTAAACCCGGGAGGCAGAGCTTGCAGTGAGCTGAGATCCAGCCACTGCACTCCAGCCTGGGCGACAGAGCGAGACTCCGTCTCAAAAATAAATAAATAAATAAATAAAAGTGTGTAGCATTTCCCCCTCGCTCTCTCTCTCTCTCCTGCCACCATGTGAAGAAGGTCCTTGCATCCCCTTCACCTTCTACTACGAGTGTAAGTTTCCTAAGGCCTCCAAGTCATGCTTCGTCTTAAGCCTGCAGAACTGTGAGTCCGTTAAACCTCTTTTCTTCATAAATTACCTAGTCTCAGGCAGTTCTTTACAGTGGTGTGAAAACAGACTACTACACCTCCTTACTGTAAAGTCAACTGATTACAACCTTAATCCCACTCAGTGCCTTAACTGCCTTGGCCATGGAACCCAACACACTCACAGGCTCTGAAGAGAAGGACATCTTTGCTGGCTGGTAGGGAGGGATTCTTCTGCCCACCACAGTAACTCTGTGGGCCCAGTGTAGGTTGGAGCCTGGGGACACCACACACCATGAGACACTCCTATACAATGAAGTGTTCCCCTCAAATGCCAATAGTGCCCTCTTGAGAAATGCAGCTGGAGTCCCACTACTCTAAGTTGCTTTGTGTGTGGTGAGGGATAAAAGGACAGGAGAGCTTTGCTTTTCATCTCAAGTTTCCCTCTAAATCTGTAATTGTAGCCTCCAAAAAAGTAAATAAATAAAGGGAAACCACCTTATCTTGCTTCTTGTAAGAGGAAGAGATACAGAGAAAAAGAGAAATGAGACAGACACCTGTGCAGGTACTCAGAGACCAGTGCAGCCCTTCTCCCACACAGAGACCAGAAGCTCAGCTTACAATTACCAGCCTGCCTGCCTGAGTGTGCAGCTGAGGAGGCCCCACCTGTCAGAAGCACTCCTGTAGGACATTGACTTGAAATTGAGCCCAGTGGGGGAAAGGTGGGTGCCTGTGGCCTCCATACTGGTGATGCAGACCGGAGTTGGGAAACAGAGCCTGAGAGTCACAGGTGGCTTCCACATGTTCACCCATGTCTTCTGCAGAGGTCCAGGCTTCCCCAGCAAGGCATAAAAGGGGCTGCAGGTAACTAGAGCTGTGTCCAAGACGTCCAGAGGTTTCCAAGCACCTAGTTGTTTGCACTCAATTGCTCTCTGCGACCCCAGTTGTTAGACATTCATAATGAATGCTGAAAGATACAAGGTCCGCCCAGAAGACATCGACAGGATGGCACCTACTTCTGCACCTGTACCCACTGGCATGTGTAACAAACATAGAATGGAGAACTGGAGAACCGGAGGCTATGATAAATGACATCAGTCAACCCCTCATTACACATATAAGAAAATGGATAAAAAGTATACCCAGGAAAAAGAAAAACTGATAAGCCGTGAAAAAATAAGAAGACTTTCCAAAAAATTGTTTGTATTTGTCAGCTTTTGCTGTGACCACAAACAGCCTGAACATGTCAGTGGCTTCTACCAAGATCTCTTCTGTCTTGCTTGTGAGACATGAAGTGGAGACAGGGGCAGGGTCGGCTGGACCTGCTCGGTTTAGCTTGGGTTGGCGTAACTCATGTCTTCTCATCCAGAACCCAGGCTGGAGGGACAGCCACTTCTGAAATTCACTGATTCTGTGGTGGGACAAATGAGGAAGCCTGGGCCAGGCCCCAAGGTCACATGCAAAGGCTCTGCTCAGCCATGGCCAATGTCTGGCCACTCACACTTGATGGATGAACAGCGCATTTCACATGGTCCAGCACAAGCCTGTGTGGTGGAAGGATGCTTTTCCCAGGAGCTGAACCAGTGGGAAACACAGCGCGAAGAGTCACCCAGCATCCTGTGCATGGAGGAGCGAGGGTTGGGAGCGATAACCCAATGGATTGCTCATTGCTGCAAGATCAGCCCTGGGATTCCATCCACCCCTTCCCCCAGACCCTCTGCTCTGGTTAATTCCCCCTAAGCTGGAAGGACCCACCCCCAGTTCACCTGGGAGAGTCCCACGCGCCCTGGTCCTGCGCAGGTCTCATCCTGTGGAACATTCAACCCAGATGGAAGCAGCCCCAGTTCTATATCACACAGTGCAGTCTTCCCGCCCTAAGACCCCTGCAGTGGCACAGGAAACGCAGATTCTGATGTCTGCTGGCAGACGTAACACATAACACAACAGAGGTATGTCTGCCTCGTAGCTCATAAATTCTTCTGGTCAGCAGGGATGGGAGTGGGTAATTTATGAGATCACATCCAATCTACAGAGGACATTCTTGCACGGCCCCGAGGCAGCACAAGTCAGGGGAGGCTGGGGGTACTGGAGCCTCTGTCTGTCACCTGCAGTGAGGACAGCTGTGGCAGGAAGCTCGGCTTCTCCGATCCTCCGTGTTCTCCTCTGAAAACTGGCTCGAGGCCACGTAGCAAGGTGCCCTGAGGATCGCAGATGAGCAGGGAGTCTGAATCCACATTCCTCTTGCTCAGTCCCAAATCCTAACAGGCCTCAAACCCTAGGGGTGTGGCCATTCATTCCACAGCAGGATAAGATCTGGACTGAATAGAAGGCTAGTGATAATCTTCTTATATACAACTGAGCACGTGCATTTATACATTTCTCTTCAAAAATAATAATGCATTTGATGACAGGGTACTGACCCAGACACGTGTATACTATCCTATTTAGGCACTATCATCTCAGTCAGAGTTCTCCAGAGAAACAGAGCCAATAGGAGGTAGATAGAGAGAGAGAGAGGCTGATTTTAAGGAATCGGCTCACACAGTTGAGGGTACTGGCGAGTATACAATTTGCCAGCTGGAGACCCATGAAGAAGCTGAGGCAGCAGGTCAGGTCTGAAGGCAGAATTCCCTCTTCCTTGTGGGAGGTCAGTCTTTTTCTCTGAAGGCCTCCCACTGGTGGGACAAGGCCCACCCACATTATGGGGACTAATCTTCTTTCCTCAAATTCTCCTGACTTAAATGTTAACCTCATTTAAAATAAGATGCCCTCACAGAAATCTAGAATTGTGTTTGACCAGATAGCTGGATATCATGGCCTAGCCAAGTTGACACGTAAAATTAACCATCACGACCATATGATGAATGAAACTAGACACCCCAAATGCTGATGCAGATCTGGGGCCACCCCAGCGTTTAGGCAAGAACTGTGGGTCCCATCCAGCTGGAGCACAGGCTTTCGGGGGAGTCCTGTGAAGGGACAATTCACAGGGCTTTTGCCTACCCCAGCAGAGAGTCTCTCCCAGGGTGACCGAGGTGAGTGTGACCTCATCCGCAGCACAGAGTGGTCCCCGGCTGGTGCACAGATTCACATGAGAAATGAGAGGAGTTGGCTGGAGACGGGAGGGTGCAGGGGTTGGTGGGACAAGAGAGGAACGGAAGAGTCGCCCATGATTTGTGGTTCCAGCTCAAATGCCTGGTGGAGAGAGTGAGAGCAAAACATGATGGAAGATTCCAGAGGAGAAATCAAGGGAGTGATGTGAGGCTGAGGTCCTCATGGGACGTCTGGAGGCAGCTGAGTGTGTGGCCCTGTGTAGGGGGGGCAAGGCTGTGACAGATGTGAAGAGAGAGGTTTAGGAGATTTCAGAATCACGGGCTGTCAATCTCCATATCGTGTCAGAGGTGGGATGGCTGAAAGAGAGCATGGAGTGAGACATGAGGGCTGAGGGTGGGAGCCAGGGAAGTCTGCAGAGCAACAAAACAGGGCAGGACAGCCTCCAGCAATGGGAGGAGGGAGGACACCACGAGGTGCTGGAGAGAGGTAGGAGAACGGGGAGGCCGAGGGCTGAGAGAGGACGCGGTCATAGGCAGGAGTCGGGCACATCAGCAGCAGGCAAGCAGGTGGCAGGTCACAGGGTAGGCCACCAGGCTGGCCATTGGGCAGGTCACAGGGCAAGTCACTGGGCAGGTCACAGCACTGGCCACAGGGCAGGTCACAGTGCTGGCCACAGGGCAGGCCACAGGCCAGGTGACAGGGAAAGCCACCAGGCAGGCCACAGGCAGGCCATCCCAGGCAGGTTATAGGGCAGCACGGGCTGACGAGGCCCATGTGAGGCACCTAGAGGAGGTAGAAACTACGGCCTTGTGGGGACACATGGGGCTGGGACTGCTCTACTATCATAGGGCACCTGGGCAGTGAACAGGGCCTTAGGAAGATGCAGGTTTGGGGTCTTGAACAGTGTCTCTGCGGCTTGGGAGTGTTCATGTCATAGATGGCAACACCCTTATCCCCAGCAAGGCTGTTAAAATTGAAGCTAACACTCCACAGAGCTGGCATGGGCAGGTTCCCTTAAAATCACTTCGTGCATGTTACTCCTTTAATGCTCTCAACAGCTATTAAAGGATTAATGCTATCTTCTTTTCTCGGATAAGGAGCAGGCGCACAGGGAGTCTGAGTAGCCTGTGGAGACCTGTGCCAGGATTGAGTGTGGCCATCGGCCCCGAGTCTAATTCCTAGGACACACAGTGCTGCCGCCAGCGATGAGGCTCACTGAGATGCCACCAGCACATCCTCCCTCAGGTGTCCTGCTTCTCCTGGATGATCTCTGCTCCAAGTCCAATGGTAGCTCCCAGAAGATACGTGTCCATTGTCCTGGGCCCTGGAACCTTTGGATGTGACCATATCTTGCTGGGAGTGGGGAGGGTTTTGCAGCTGTAATTACGATTTGGAAATGAGGATATCATCTATGGTGGGTCCTAGATCCAGTGAAAAGAGTTCTTACAAAAGACAAGAAAACAAGAAAAACACACACAGGGGAAAAGGCCACATGATGGGGAGGCAGAGACTGGAGTGATGCGGCCACAAGCCAAGGAGTGCCTGCAGCTCCCAGGAGTTGGAAGAGGCAAGAAAGGAGTCTCCCCTAGAGCCCTGAGAATGGGCCTCAATTTCAGACTAGTGACTTCCAGAATGGCAAGAGAATACACTTCTGTAGTTTTAAGGCACCCAGTTGGTGGTGATTGGTTACGGCAGCCCTGGGAAACTAACATGCTCTGATATGAAAACCATGTAGGATCTCCCAGAGCCTACCCTGAGCTCATTCTCTGCTCACCTCAAGTCCCGAATATCACTGTTCCTGTTACCACATCTGGGTCCTAGAAAGTGAGGTCCCCAGAGAGTGTTTGAAGACTCTACGAGCAATGGATTGTCGACCTGGAATGTACTTTGAGGAGTCTTGAGTGTGTGAGCATCTGATGTCATACCAGCAGAATTCAGATTTTCATGAGCCTGGGTGAGGTGGGGTCTGACAGCAGCTTACCTGTCAGCAAGAATAAGAAGTTGGTGACTGAGTCCAAGATTTGCTCAGGTTCAATATATTTCAATTTTATTTTGTATGGTACAACTTTTTCTGCCCTCACTCAAACCCATTCTCACCATCTGAAATGATTCTTCATCATACAGCAGAAGGAACGAGAAGCAAGTTGCCCTTCAACCAGGCCACTCGTCCAAGCCTTTCTGCTGCCCTCAACTGCCTGCCCCCCTCCCAGTGGTACTCAAAAGGCGTGCAAAGCAATAACATGGAGTGATAGCCTCCCCTCCCACCCATGACAATGCAGTTCCCTCAGTGTCTTTTGACCATGCGGCACTAGTCAGCTCCAGTTGTTACGAGGGTTAGGTGCTGGCTCCTTTCAATACCATGCTTTTTTCCCAGATCTTGGAGAGAGGTGTCATAATTTGTTAGCACAGCAGAGCCTTTGCATGTGACCCTGTGGCCTGGTCCAGGCTTTCTCACTTGTCTCACCACAGAATCACTACGTCCCAGAAGGTGGCTGTCCCTCCAGCCTGGGTTCTGGGTGAGAAGACATGAGTTATGCCAACCTGAGTCAAACTGAGCAGGTCCAGTTGAGCCACGGCCGGCCCCACCCCTGTCTGCACTTCATGTCTCACAAGCAAGACAGAAGAGATCTTGATGCAAGCCATTGACATGTTCAGGCTGTTTGTGGTCACAGCAAAAGCTGACAAATACAATTTTTTTTGAAAGTCTTCTTGTTTTTTCATGGCTTGTCAGTTTTTCTTTTTCCTGGGTATACTTTTTGCCCATTGCTCAGAAACTATCACAAAAAATAGGGTCATGGGCCTATGCTTGGTATCTGCTTTGCTGAGTTGTATATATATGTATATATACACACACACACACATACACACACACTATATATACTTATATATGTATACACACACACACATATAGTGTGTATATATGTTCACAATAACGTCATCTTCATCCCAGAACTGTATTTTCTTAACCTTTCCTCTTCTCATGCTGATCTCCAGGCGGTGGATACGAGGGTAACACATTTTACAAGCATCATCATCATAGAAATTATCCAGCTTTGTTTCTGAGTAAAGGTGTAAATAACACATGTGTGACTATCGTGACTGTACATTGACCTAAGAATTGCTTGGCCACAAAATTCTCAAAGGACTTTTACACTTAACCCAGAAACTTCTGATCAATCATCTGTTCTAAGGTATATATTTTATCCCAGCTTCTGTAAGAATTATTGGCTTTTAGAATTCCATATTTTGCAAAAAGCATATTAATTCTCATTTCTTAAGAGAGAGAATTCACGTTTCTCAAAACTTGGCACATTTATAGATGCTAAATTGGGGACTTGAATCTTCTGTTTTTCTTTTTAGCTAACAGTTATTAAAGAACCGTTCTATGGCAGGCATTGTTACATCTGTTACCGTCATTAATTTTAGAAATCCATTTTTCCTTTTGTTATTACTTGGTGCATTGGCCTCATTCTTCTCGTCTCTCTGTGACGGGTTCCTCTTCACAGGATGCCTCCGGGTGGAAACGGGATGACAGCCAGTGGTTTCTCCGCACACGGACTTGCCAGAACTGTTCCCGAAATGCTAGGTTGGGAAACTCACAGCTGATTAATTACCGCAGTCCACAGCTCACTCTGTCGGGTGAGTCAGACACGACTCAGAAGAATCCCCTCAGGTTGTGTCCAGTGGGAGCCTGCGGAAGCTTGATGTGCTTCTTCCCCAGCATATGTGTGTGCATGTGAGACTGCGTGTGTGTGACCATGCACATGTGGGTGTCTGTGAATCTGCATGTGTATGCATGTATGTTACCATGTGCCTGTATCTGTGAATATGTGTGTGTAGGGGGGTGGTGGGTGGATGGGGACTTTCAGAATGGAGAGAGCCACAGCACTTGCTTGAGGAATCATCTTTGACTTTATTATTGAAATCTTTTATTTATTCTTCAGTGAACGTGAATGAACCTAACTTGCAGGTCCCCTGGGACATCTAAGAATCAAAGCAGGACAAAGGGCCTGTGTGTGTCCCCAGGAGAAACTCTGATGGGACCGGATCCTGACACCTGGGGCATTGAGGGCAGCCTGCATCCTTGGGGTAGCAGCCAGGAAAGTGAGGAGTGTCAGGAGCACCAAGGGCATGGAATTCAGAGCCCAGAACCAGGACCAGCATCACAGCACTTGTCCAGGTGGACCCCACATCCACCCTTTATCCTGCCCAGGCCATCCTGGCAAAAGACCTTTTGTCTGTTTGTTTTTCATTTGTTGTGTACAGTTTTATAAATTTCCCTAATAACACAGTACAGGAATACAAGGCTCCAGTAGTGCAGGAGGACTTATAAGAGCAAGTATCCTCCACCCCAAGCTTCCCGGTCCCCCCCACTGAGAAGTCCTGTGAACGGTCCCTGCTGTGACCTCTTCTGGTGGTCTCTGCCATCTCTCTAACTAATGTGCTCATATGGGCATTACTTAACTTGTCGATTTAAGCATTGGCTATTGATGGCATGCTCTGAGATATTGAGAGTTTAACTTAATTATATTCTATCACTATACCCAATGAAGTGCATCACTATTTTTTGTTTTCCTGTTGGTTCCTTTGTAATATGAAGGAATACACGTTCATTTATTATTCCATCAAGTATAATGCACATATTATGACCCTCAAATATGTAAGATACTAGCCCCTACTCAATGACTCTTCAGTGCTTTATCTAGGAGGTTGTTATAAACCAACCAACAGGGCTTACCTTGCTAAGACTATGAGAATATACTTACCTACAACCAAATAGTGTGCTTGGATTGAGTTTCTTTTATTGTACTGGTGTTATTTTTCCTGAAGTTTCTAATCCCTTTTACTTTTTAAAAATTTGCCTTCTTTACATCCTTTTATTATTTTCTTCCACCTCTCCAGCGTCTGTTCTATTCAACCAAGTTCTTCTTCCCCCCAGAAACCTGTCTAGGGGTTCCCCAGGTGCCATGCCCAACTCTGGCTGCTGTCCAGGCAACACTACCTCACCCTGGGAGATGCCCTCCTGCTGGGTGGGACCTGGCATATGGAGCCCCTGTCTTCCTGTTTCTTGCTTTACTTGCACACAAAGTTGAGCAAGTAACTGTGAAAGGACATTGATACATAAAATATTGGAATGCATACACATTGAAATGTTTTTATTCCTGCCTCCGTGTTTTATTGATAGTTTGGCTGGGTAGAGAAATCTTGGTTTGATGCCATTTTCCTTCAGAATTTGGATAATGCCACACTGTAGTTTTTTAGATCCATGGTGGAGAGCAAGAGATCTTATTCCAAGCTGATGCTGGTTTTCCGAAAGAGATTTCCTGCCTACTTGCTTTTCCAAAATCCCTCAGGAACGTGTCTGGGGCTACATTTTCTCATTCATAACATTGGGAACTCAGTGGAATTTTTCAGTCTGAACACTTTTGTTCTTTAATTCTGGGAAATTCATAATGTCTGTGTATGCGATGCCTTCTGCTTGATTTTATTTTTATTGGCTATTAGTCTTGTATTGGACCTCCTACGTTGTTCCCTCAGGTCCTTTCCTTTTTACTTATGTATTCAGTCTCTTTTGCTATTATTCTCTCCTCTGGGAGATTTTCTCTATTTATATTCCAAACTTCATTGATTGTTTTTTAATTTCAGCAATTGTCTTTTATTTCAGCCGTTCTTTGTTATTCTCCGATGGCTCCCTTTTCTTATAAAACCGTATTTTTGCTTAGCAGAAGCAATATATCTTGAATCTCTGACAATACAAAATAGTGGGGTTTATTTCTTATTTACCAAAAAAGTATTATTTTGTTCCATGTTTAGCTGTGTTTGCTTTGGCATATTTCGTTTCCTGTTTATCTAGCTTGGTCTTTCTAGCTCCTAATATCGGTTTTCCTTATCCATTGATTCTCACCCTTCTCAGTTAACTACAAAGCAGAGCAAAGCTGCCCAGGAGCTCAGTCTGTGTGGGTAGAGCTCATTAACTGGCCAGCTTCCCTTCCGTTCGCTTGGCTGGGGACGGTGGGAGGCGACCCCTATGCTTCAGGGTCCCTAAATGCAAGACGGTGGAGTGCGTTGCTTGGGAAACCAGTTTCCAGAACTACCTAAGTTCTCCCCCAACATCTCACTGAATTCCTTAAGAAAATCTTTCTACTTTCGGGCAAGAGGGTAGATGAGGGCATGGGGATTATTTGTGTTTGTTGTTGTTATTGTTGTTGCTTGTACTAGAAACAAATTCCTAGTAATTTGATATTTTTCCTGGGAACTGGAGGAGTGTTTAATCCTTAAAAACTATAGCATATGCTGCCATCATGTCAAAAACTTACAGTAAGGAGCAAGGAAATTTAATCAGAGATTTCTGTGAAGCCAGTAAAACTAGCAGAATTCAAACCCAGACAAAAAACTGGTCTGACCTTTTTAGATCATGATAAAGACTAAACTTTTACAACATCCCTGATGAGTACAAAAACCACAGGGCTTTCCTGCATGTAAAGACTGGAGCTGAAATGAAACAGAACTCTTCAATTATTGTGCATCAGCATGGGTTTGTGGTCTGTCCTGAAATGCATGCTCCTACTATTTATAGCTGCCTCTTACTTAAGTGTATCAGCCTTCCTCAAATTATGTATGAAACTAGATAGCTTTACTTGCCACGGTCTTAGAGGTGGAAAATGCCTTAGTAGTCACCTGGTTTAAGTTCTAATTTTAGAGATGAGGAAACTGAAGCCCAAGGAATTTTTTTTAAGTGAAATGTCAAAGTCACATAAGCACAAGTGGGAGACAAAAGAAGGGAGATGGGATTGGAGTGAAAACACTTCGGTCTTGTCTTTGTGCTGCCATAACAAAATACCTGGGACTGGGTGATTGATAAAGAACAGAAATGTGTTTCTTATAGTTCTGGAGGCTGGGAGGGCCAAAACCCAGGTACCAACAGTTCAGTATCTGGTGGAGGCTGCTCTCTGCCTCCAAGATGGCACCCTTTTGCTGTGTCCTCCCATGGCCAAAAGGGGCAAAAGGGGATGAATGTTGAATCCTCATAGCAGAAGAGATGGAAGGGTAGCGTGGCAAAAAGGCAAAGCCCTCATGACTTACTCACTTCCTACAAGGCCCTACCTCTCAACACTATCACAGTGGGTGTTAGGTTCCAACATGCAAATTTTGGAGGGATGCAAACACTCAAACCATAACAGGTCTGTCCCTAGTTTTGCTGGTTTGGGTTGATGCATTCTAGCTGAGGTACTGGCTGGGATGCGTTTCTGGTGTGTTAATATATAGATGTAAGTCCCGGTAGCAGAAATTTTGGGTGTTCTAACTCCCGACAGATCTTGCAAAATATCAAAATTACCTGAAAAATATAAGCTGAGCATTTCAGGTGGCCTTTTAAAGGACAAGGAAGACACCTCTGGACACATTTGCATAAATCCATTCCAACCATTATTGTCTGAATGGGCAGGTGAATTTTTGTAAGCCAAATGGTTCTTCAGTCCTCCTTATGAAGCTGTCAGAGCTGATTTAGATGGCTCCTAAGAAGAGTCAGAGATTTGACGAATTGTAATGTGTTAGGAATTCTAACAGGCCTTAGAGGTGAGCCATTCTGATGTCTTCATTTTACAGGTGAAGAACAAAATGCATAAGTAACTCGAACAGATTTGCACAGTGAATAAATGACAGAGAACAGAACAGCCAGCGCTGGATGGTTGACAGGGGCTTTCCCATCTGGGGCTTTTCTACTCACTATGCCATGTCACCCACAGGACACTGTTCCCCAGCCAGGTGCATGGACCTCAGATCATGAGCATCCAGATATGTGGTTAAATAGCAGCTGACACATTCCCCAAGACTACTCATTCTAGATACACACAGACCATTTTTCTTTTAAAAAGTGGAATCACATATGGCTATATCTCTGTGTGACTAACGTGCTTACAAGGAAGACATAAGGCTGTATCCTAATTAATGATTTTTAAAATTATTCTGGTAATGATAAGCTCCTCCAAACATTTCCTGGGATCTTCAAGATGGGAATTTTCTCAAACCAGCTGCTGTGAGACATTATTTTCATACCATTTCCTCAGAAATCTACTTTGGATTCCAAATCTTTACGTATGCTTAATACTTTAAAGAATGTATTTCTATTCCCTTATTAACTTTCCTTTATTTGATTTGCAGTGAAATTCAGTGAAACAACAAAAGATGATGTGTCTAGAGTTTACTTGGGAAGCTCATCTTTTCTGTGGAGTGTTTTAATAGGACTGTGTAGTATACATTTACATGGTACATTTGTTCCAATAACAACTTTCAAATTTTATTAATTTTAGCTAGACATGGTGGCCTGTGCCTATAGTCCCAGCTACTCAGGAGGGAGCCAGGAGGATTCCATGAGCTCAAGAGTTCGTGGCTACAGTGAGCTATGATCACACCACCGCACTGCAGCCTGGGTGACACAGCAAGACCCCGTCTCAAAAATAAAAAACTTATTAATTTTGAAATGAATGCACGTCAGGATACAGAATCTCAATAAGAAATATTTGCTGGGGTTTTTTTGAAATGGATCCTCAATCTGTCGCCCAGATTGGAGTGCAGTGGTACGATCTTGGCTCACTGCAACCTCCACCTCCTGGGTTCAAGCGATTCTCCTGCCTCAGCCTCCTGAGTAGCTGGGATTACAGGAGCCCCCACCACACCTGGCTGATTTTGTAATTTTAGTAGAGATGGCATTTCACCATGTTGGCCAGGCTGGTCTCAAACTCCTGACCTCAAATGATCCACCTGCCTTGGCCTCCCAAAGTGCTAAGATTACAGGCGTGAGCCACCATGCCCAGTCCGAGAAATATTTGTTGATCAAAAATTTCTCAATTCCACCTGGCACACACAAAGTTCCCTTTTCAACCATCTGGCACCTGCCATTGTCCCTGTTTTAATACAGGTGGTTTTGTAGCAGGATTGTACTAGTTGAATGTGATAACCAATCTTTTGGCTATTCCATCTGATTATTTCTGCCCAGAATTCTTAGCAAGTAACTTAATATTAGCAAAGTATTGGAGGAAAATTTCAAAATATAAGAAAAGGAGCTTTGAGAATAATAGGGGCTATGGGGGCAGGGATGTCAAATCCGCGGATGTTACTTCTGAAGCCAGCAAGGCCTGCATCTCCCTGAGCGAACAGTGGGCATGCCCAGAACTGCCATCAGTCCCGACTCCAGTGCATGGTTCTCCCCTCATTAGTGGCAGCCTTGGTGGACCACTTTCCTCCTCTGGGCTTCTGGTCACTCATTTGCAAAATGGGGCTCTGTGACCAATGACCCGCAGCGTTTGTCCCAGCGCCAGCAGCCCATGTTTCTTTCTTTCTTTCTTTTTTTTTTTTTTGACGGAGTCTTGCTCTGTCGCCCAGGCTGTAGTGCAGTGGCGTGGTCTTGGCTCACTGCCAGCTCTGCCTCCCAGGTTCACGCCACTCTCCTGCCTCAGCCTCCTGAGTAGCTGGGACTACAGGCAGCCGCCACCACACCCGGCTAATTTTTTTTTTTAATGTATTTTTAGTAGAGATGGGGTTTCACCATGTTAGCCAGGATGGTCTCCGTCTCCTGACCTGGTGATCCATCCGCCTTGGCCTCCCAAAGTGCTGGGATTACAGGTGTGAGCCACCACACCTGGCTGAGCAGCCTACATTTCTATGTCACAAGTGAAATAAAATTTTTCCATGGAATGTAGTTCAAAAACAAGCCATTTAAAATGTCCCTTCTGGCTTTAGCAACTGTTTGGGTTTTTTGTTTGTTTGTTTGTTTGTTTTAACTGAAACCTGCAGAGCTCTTTACCAACCTGCTGAATGCATTTCAGATTGCACAGAAGCTGAAAATGCTACCTATCCCAGTGAGGAGCACATTAAAAATCTTTTAAAAGTGTTCACATCAACTCCTCCCTTTCAATTTCAGGGTCATATTTCATTGTGAATTGTGATGCTGACATTGAATTAGAAATACTATAAGTGCAAATATGCATGTACAGTTACATAACACAGGTGAATAATCTTGTTTAATTAAGTTTCATAAAATCTCGAGCATGATCCATGGGCATTTGCATCAGCACTTTGAAAATTGATGGCATGACTCGTTGTGGCAGAAGCACTGGTGAGCAGGGATCTCTGTAATGAAACATTCCCCCTCGACGGCTCCAATTTCGTAGCATGGCCCCTCTCAGGAGCCCTCAGAGTTGACCACGGGACAAATGGCTGCAGAAATGCACAGCTCGATCAGGTATCTTTGCTTGCACAGGCCATACCCTGCTCCTACGGGGGTTAGGCGCCCTAGAGGTCAAATAGCTGTGGCAACCCCCACTCCTCAGCAAGGACACTCCCACAGAGGCATTCCAGCTTCTGGCCTCCTGCCACCACACAATTCCAGTGGCTCCAGGAATGCCCATTCCACGCCAAAGGATTCTCTGGAAAAACACAGGTTAAACCAAAGCCAGCTGTTATTTGGGTGGTGACCTGATTCAACATCGTAACGAACAGGGCAGGGCCAGGCAGGAGCTGCTGATGAGAAGAACAAAGACCTCAGGGATCTGCGAGCCTTGTGCCAGCCTCCACGCCCTCTACCCCTTATAACTCTCTCTGAACCAGCATTGCTTTCAGCGTTCATAGGATTCTGTTTCAAAGAAGGTATGGGATCTGTACAGAAGAGAGCGTTTACCTTACCATCAGCCTGGAAACCCTGGGAATGAGTCAGTCGTCATAGGGCAGAGGGATGTGTGTCTCCAGGTGAAGAAATGAACAAAATGCATAGCAGAGCCTAGCCTGGCCATTCTGCCCAACCAGCTCCAAGAACAAAGCAACAATGGTGGGGGAAGTGCCTCTAATAAAATGGGGAGAGGGAGTAATCAACAGATCCTGGGGATGAAATAAATAAGCTCCTCAGACACTGTAACTTCAGGTATTTGGCAGATCTTATCCAGAAGTTTTTCTGCTCTCTCATTAGGGTGGTTCCTTTGAGGATTTCCCACGATTATGTCTAAAATGCATTCCCTTCAATATTCCAATTTCAGAGCAGCCTGACTTGACAACAACAAACAAATCAGACCAGACGAGCCGTATTGATCCAGCAGGCACGAATTCGGAGCCACCACGTTGCTTTCTTTGTGATTACAATACGATCATGGAATACCCACAGTGTTGCCAGCCCTGAGCAGCAACAAGGCACAAATCCTGCCTCGTGTCATCTGAACATCACGAACTTGCAACAAAAGGAAACGATGGCTCAGTCCTGTGCTGACCCTGCAAATGCAATACGAGTCTCCTTACCTCTGCTCCCTCCAGAGATTATAGGCACAGATCTTGCCATAGGGGTGAAAAGTGCTTCTCCTCTTCTGAAGAGATTCAACAATAAATAAATATCACAAGTAAAAGCTACTGCATTAAAAGATTTTAAATGAGAGAAACAATATCCTGGGCACCCTGGACAGAGCTCAATTAATGACTTACAGACTCCAGTCCGTTTTTGATAACACGGTTGATCTTCCCATGTGAAAACCTAATAGGGAGAAAATGCATCTAAAAAAGCTGGGCTTTTTATGAGATTGTTCCCAGCACAGGTAACTGGAACAATTGATAAAGACATAAAGTGGATTTGCTTTGCTTTGAACCCTCACCCTCCTACGAAGACCTAGATAGCCCTTTGAAAGGCATAAGTGCTCTATAAAAGTACTCAAGAGTAAAGGCATAATAAACCGTTGCTGCAAGCAGGCATTTGAAAGTGACAACTGAGACCTAAGGGGGAGTTTAACAATATGTTTGTGACAGATAAGTTTGAATATGCAGGATTGGAAAGATAACATTTCTCAACTGCTTCTTTAATTATAGCCTTGGAAGAGGAGGTTGTCAGTTCTACCTTCATTCAGGAAACTGTCTTGTGATGTCTCCATTAATTATGACTGTCTATATATTGCCAGGAAGCTTTCCAATTCCCCGACACCACCAAGGCCTGGCAGCGGGTCTCAGGCTGGGGCAGAGTCTCATTTCCTGGTCAGTGGTCAGTGCAGCTCTCCAAAACAGGACTGAGGTCAGCAGGCCATCTGATCAGGCTCACGTCGCTCCACCTCTTGCCTTTGGTCAGGTGCCCCATCATCCCGGGTACAATGGCCACTCCTGTAGCACTGGCCATCCAGACGCCAGACACTGACATCTGTCATGTCATCACTGAGCAAGAGCTGTCTGCCTTACTGATGTTTTTGTTAACTGTTGTCAGTTTAGGTACATGTGGACCCACTTCTCAAAAAAAGCCAAATAATGTATGCAAACATTCCCCTCCATCCGTGGAGCTTAACACTACCCCTACCCCCTCGAGTGTGGGCTCCACTTAGTGACTCACTTCCGAAGAGCAGAGGAAGGGAAAAGTAGTAACATGATGACAGTGGAGGAAGCTGGCAGACACCACCGGAACCAAACAGGTCAAGGGTATCCTCCCCAGTGATGTCACGTCCATGCCATGGACGCTTGACATGATGCAATACAAAGGAGTCTTCCCCTTCGTGGTACTTTTTCCAAAAATTCCCCAGAAACCCAGTGTAAAAAGGAGGAAAACAACAGAGACGCTAAATGGAAGGACGTTTTACAAAATGCCTTGCCAGCACTCCTCAAAACTGTCAAGGTCAGGAGAAACAACGAGGAAAGGCTGAGAAACTGTCACAGACCACACGAGACTAAAGAGGCATACCAATGCTGTGGTCTGACTGTGTCCCTTCCAAAACTGAGGTGTTGAGACTTCATGGCCAATGTGATAGTATCAAAAGGTGAGGCCTTAAGGGTTGATTAGGCTGTGAGGGTTTCTCCCTTGTCAATAGGATTAAGGCCCCGATACAGAGGCTTCGTGCAGCATTTGGCTGACTTGCTTTTCTGCTGTGTCACCACAGGTGGACACAATGTCCCTCCCCTCTGAAGGATACAGCTACAAAGTGCCGCCTTGGAAGCCAAGAGCAGCCCTCACTGGACAACAGAACCTGCCGGCGCTGCGATCTTGGACTTTCCAACCTCCAGAACAGTGAGAGATACATTTCTGTTATTTATAAGCTGCTGAGACTTAGGTATTCTGTTACAGCAGCACAAACAAACTAAGATTAAGCAGTGTGGGATCCTGGATCAGAAAGAGGACATAAGTAGAAAAACAAGTGAAATCCAAATGAAGTCTAGTGTTTGGATCATAGGAACGCACCAACCTTCATCTCTTAGCTGTAACAAAAGCACAATGGTCACGTTAGATGGGAGCATCAGAGGAAGCTGGGTGAAGGACATGCGGGAATGTAGCTAGGATTAGGTGTAGGTAAGCGAGGTGCCCGGAGTGTGAATTTAGGAAGGTGCTCACTTTGGGAACCATCCCTGCATGACCCTGTGCTATCTTTGCAACTTCTCTACAAATCTAAAATTATTCCAAAGCAAAAACTTTATTAAAGAATAAGGCCCTGGCTAGAATCTTGCAATATCTTATTTAGGGTACAAAACAGCTACATGCTCAGCAAGAGAAAGGGAGAATCTGACACACAATGTCCAGGAGGGTCCAGCCCACTTCAGGTCTGGGAGAGAAGGGTCATCCGGTTGTACATGCCACCCAGGTGCACACGGACCTATGGGGTAAAAGTGCAGTACAGGAGATACTGGCATTTGATGGTCCCAGCAACCAAATATTGGGCATGATAGTTACGTAGGAGCTCCCCAGGTAAAGTATCCATATATACGATACCTAAAGGGATTCTTTAACTTGAGGCTTTATAAACCCATTAAGTTAAGTTGAGGATGTTTGGCCCATAGGCCATTGATGTATTAATGGACTCTGTGTAATTCTCATAGGCACCATGGATAATATACTATGGGTTCTGATGAGAATTGCCATTTTCTTCTCCCTCAAGGACTGACCATAGTCCTAAATCAGGATGGACAGCATCCAGCCGGGTCTTGAATGGTGGCCCATCCCGATGTGGACTCCCGTGATCTGGACTGGCTGGGAGGATGCTATTGCCTGGTGGCCCCATGCCTGCTGGCCATGGGATTTTCGGCCTTCACGTGTTAACTGAAATAGTGAACGCCATGGGGCTCCAGGTCTCTAGCTCCCATCCGGGCATTCCCCACCTGACATCACTCTGGAGGGTGGATGCTTTTGTCAGCTGTGTCCTCAATAAACTGCAACCAGGCATGGGGCAATGTGGAGGGAGGGAAGAGACTTAAATTCTTTTTCTGGGGGGAAGAGTCACCTCCTACTGGAATCGAGAGCTAAAAAGAGTTCTCCCATGTGTGCAGTGCCACGTAACTTCCGGTGTAATGCCACGAAACACCCACGCGTGGAAAACACAGTTGCCAGTTCTTCCTCCTCCACCGTGCAGCTCCAGGGAGCTGAGGGGAGCCAGCCCCCTCCAGAATTATCTGATGCCAGGGTTGGCATGGACACAATAATGAACAAGTAAGTTTTTTTCTTTTAATTGACAAGGTGAAAAAGAAGGTTTAGGATTAGGGAACCTTGCCTGAGGATTAATCGAATGTCAGTGAGGAGAAATAACACTGAATAAACCCAAAATATGTTTTCAGGAAACCTCGAAAATGCTTTCTGCATAACATTATATCTCCCTCTGCTAGAACTGCCAATTTTGAGTTTCTCACTATTTTTATTTTCTGGAGAAATGATCATTTTTATAAATAGCCTTTTAAATGTCAACCTAACTGGTTGAATAATTTATCTCTACTTCTTATCCTGAATAACTCAACCCTTGCTTTATTTTCTAAAGGGTTGGGGGAAAGGGGTTCTCAGACATGAGCGCCCAGAATAAATCCTTCTGTCTGTTACAGGCTTTGGCTGTCTCCTTTCCCGAGGGTGGTGTGGGCTCCCTGTGGCTGGAAGGCGGCTGTCCTTCCGCCGGCCTGCTTCCGCTTGGCTCTGCTCGCTCTTCAGTCACAGTCCAAGCCAGGGTCCATGAAGACAGATGACAAATGGGAACCCCCGAGAAGCACCTAACTAAGGGTCAGGTGTGTTTTCCTTGAAGCCACAGGAAGACCATGACCCTCAGTCCTCAGAGCAGCAACCCAGGACTGCGGCGTAATGGGCCTGGTCTGCGCTGGGTGCCTCGTTCGGAGCCAGCAGGAACCAGCACATAGCCAGGCTAATGAGACCAGGAGGGTCAGCTGGACCTTGACCATGGTTCTCAAAGGGTGTGCCAGGACCCGCAGCAGAAGCACCACCTGGGAACTTGTCAGAAATGCCAATCCTCACCCCTCCTCCAGGCTGAATCCTAAACTCTGGAGGTGGGGCCCAGCCATCTGTGAATGAACTCTCGCGGGGTCTTACCGACCCAGCCTCACGGGCGAGAACCCCTGATCTAGGAGCCTGGTTCTCCAACTGGTCTGTATGTGTTTTCAAAATGCTTGATCTCTCACTGGGAATTTTTTTAAAAATAGATTTAAAAAATGCTAACATGTTGATCACCACAGATTATGGTTTGGTTTCTATGAGGACCGATGTGTGGACATTGGACTTTTCGGAACGCCCCAGGGATTCTGACGGGCAGTAAAGTTCGAGAACTCCTGGCCCAGAACAATCCCAGAGCTCTGAGTCTAGGCTCCTCCCAAACCTGGCGTTGCTCTGTCTTCCAGGCCCTGAAAGTTCCTTTCTCTCTGAGAGTAGTTCTAGCACAGGATTCACTGCTCTGACTGCACCTGAAAATAAACCAGGGAGATTTCTAAAAGTTCTCATTTAATTGTTTTAGACTTTTCGCATTGTCTTTTCTCAGTTAATCCTAATGTGCAACCTTGGTTGAGAATCAGAGACTAACTCTCGCCCCATTCTCTTCTGGGTAGAGTTTCTCCTCTCCGAACAACATCTGAAATTATCTCCAAAATCAGATGGTGGGGGTGGGTGGGGGATGGAGGGAACTCCTCCCAAAATGCCCCAGGGTTAAAAGTGCCTCCTCTCAGTTGTTTCAAATACTCTGGGCCCTAGTTGTTCCCAGACCACCACTCCTGATTGACGTTTCCAATGACCTGCGGGGTTCTGCACTTGTTCTAGGTCCTTGCATCACAGCAAACCAGAGATCTCTGTGAGAAACACTTCCACCACATCATCCTCCGCACCTCCTGGGCCAAGCCCTTCTGCTCATGGCACCTTTGCTTCTATACAGCAAAGCAGAAAAGATTTCAGTTTTCTCCTTTAATACTGTCTGGGGCTCTCTGTTTGTATTCAGGGGAGTATCCCTAATTAGAAAAACTTTATGAAATTCCTTAAAATAAATAATCCCAAATTGCATTTTAGCATAGCCAGTTTCACTGTAACTCTAGTGTCCTGGTGGGTGTCAATCACATAGAGAAAATCAAGACCTTCATTTCTAAAACAAGCGTGCACATTCTTCTCTAAAAGCATCTCGGCTCAGCTCTGACTTCCTCCAGAAAGCCCTCTCTGATTTCCCCCGAGATAAAACTCATGGTCAAAGGCCTCCTAGTTCTGTCAACCTCTCCTCCTCATTGTGGACAGAGTCGGAAGCCACTGATTTGTGAGATGTAATTCCTCTCTGTGCAGTGAGGGCAGGGCCAAGCTCTGTGGCTCCTCTTGTATCCCCAAGCCTTGGCTCAGTGGCCGGCGCAGCTGTCAAATAAATGGAAGCCTGTTCCTCCTCCTCCAAAGAGCAGGAATCCTTTCCCCCATCTTGGCAGCTTTCGCAGGAAAGGCAGAATAGGCTGCTCATGAAATCAAAAGTGTCCTTGAGAAATGCAACATTCTACATGGAAGTTTAGAGTCAGAAACAGAAGGAATGTGGTCAGTACTGGAGGGTGGCTGGCTGCACACAGCTGTGGGGCTGTTTGGTTTGAGTTTGCTAGGTTTAGGGATGCTTTTGCTCAAGACAGTTAAGCACAAAGGAGGGAACATTGCAGGGGTTGGGTCCCATGGTTGGGTCCACCAGAGAGATGCTGGGCTAGGTGTGGACGTAGCTGCCCAGCCTCTCCTGCCCCTCCTGAGGTCACCCGCTCAGAGCTGCTCCTCACTGCAGAGAGTGCACTGTTGAGCTTTTGATTTTTCTCCGAGTCCCGACGTGAGAATGCAGGATGGAACGTTAGATCAGGTCCACTCCTCTCTTCCTGTCTGCCGGGTGCTATCTGTGTCAGATCATGCTCTGACAATCATGAAGTCCAAACATGAACTGATAAAAACTCTTCAGATAAACAAGATTAATCCATTTTCAGTGACAATTTTATTTTTTTTAACTGTTTTTGGTGACTTTTTATTTTGATATAATCTCTAGCTTACAAGAATACGGCAAGAATAGAATGAGGAACTTCAGTATATCTTTTACTCATATTCACAGTTACTTCCATTTTTCCCTATTTGCTTTATTATTCTCTCTGTTTATGTATATATTATTATCATTTGAATCATTTGAGTTAGCTAGCAATATCATATCCCTTTATCACTCAATACTTCTCTCTGTATATTTCCCAAAAGCAAAGACTTCCCTTTTATAACCACACTTTAGTATCAAAATTTAACATTGACACCATTTATTTAATGCATAATTCATATTCAAATGGTATTCATTGTACCAATGATGTCCTGAAAGAAAGATTAGGACCATGAGCCTCATAATCAACTAGTTTATTATTAGTTTAAATGAAGTTTCTTTTTTTTTTTTTTTTTTTTTGCTTTGTTTTTTTTGAGACAGAGTCTCGCTCTGTCACCCAGGCTAGAATGCAGTGGCACAATCTCGGCTCACTGCAACCTCCACCTCCCTGATTCAAGCAATTCCCCTGCCTCAGCCTGCCGGGTAGCTGGGATTACAGGTGCACAGCACCACGCCCAGCAAATTTTTTTTCTTATTTATTTATTTATTTATTTATTTTGTATTTTTAGTAGAGACAGGGTTTCACCATGTTGGTCAGACTGGCCTTGAACGCCTGACCTCAGGCAATCCGCCCACCTCCACCTCCCAAACTGCTGGGATTACACGCATGAGCCACCGTGAGGGCTTAAATGAAGATTCTTAAAGCCCCATCTTAGAAAACAAAACCAGTGATCATTTCAAAAGGTAGAGTCAGAGTTTGCATAAAAAAGTAAACAGTTGTTCGATCTGCCCCCGACCCCACCGAGTGTTTCCCAGCTGCAGCCCGGATAAAGGAAAGATCCGCAATCGCCACCCTTTTTTTTTTTTTTTTTTTTTTGTCTCTTGACATGCTAGAAAGACGAGGAATCGGGAAAAGGGCAAAAAGCCAAAATAGCAGCAAACTGATTTTTTTTTGGAAATCCTAGAACTAAAAAGTCAACCCTTGAACAACCAAAAATACATTATAGAATAAAACCTCCAGAGTCCGTTTTCCAGCATGGGGAGAGTTTCACAGGTCATTTAGGGAACATTGCGTGTGGGTGTATATACATCAGAGCAGAACCTTTTCATTCCATGACGATTTACAGGCTCTCGTTACAGGCATTATCTACGATACATCTCAAAACACAGGTGAATGAGTATTAGTCCTCTCCTAAGGCTCAGTGAAATGAAGAAATATGGTCAAGTCCGTGCAGCTCTGAGAGAAGTCACTGGGACGTAAACCAAATTCTCTGTCTCTGAATCCAGAACTCTGTTAACCATCTGCAGCCCCCAGGATCCGGACTAAGCCTGGAGCTGGCTGTGGGGTGTTATACTAATTTCTAAGGCTATCTTAGCACATTTCAAAACTGCAGGCTGAAAAAGAACAGAAATGTATTCCCTCGCTGTTCAAGAGACCAATAGTCTGAAATAAAAAAGAATGAAATTCTGTCATTTGTGGCATATCTTCTGTTGGGGACCGTGCATTTGGAGACCATGAAGGAAGCACAACACTATTAACTTAAAAGACGGAAATCATGGCCAAGCACGAATACCACTGTCCTGTAGCTTTGTTGCCCCCAGGATCGTTAGTTTGACGTGTCTATTTGGCTAGGCTACTGCACTGTTATTCAACCAAACACTGATGTGGGTGTTGCCGTGGAGGTATTCTGTTGATGTGATGGTAGTGGATTGGGTAGTGTCTCCCCCAAATTCATGCCCTCCCAGAACCTCGGCACATGAGCTTATTCAGAAACAGGGTTTTTGCAGATGTAATTAAGGTCAAGGTCAAGATGAAACACTGGACTGGATTCGGGTGGGCCTTAAATCCAATGAGACTGTCTTTATGATGGAAGAAGATGCAGAGCTGCAGAGGAGAAGACCAGGTGAAGAGACACGCAGGGATTGGAGAGACGCAGCCACAAGCCAAGGAATACCTGGAGCCAACAGCAGGAAGAGGACAGGAAGGATTCCCTTTGAGAGCTCCCTGAAGGACAGCAGCCCTCCTGACACCTTGATTTCAGACTATGGTTGAAGCTCACAGCTGCCAGAGTGACCTGGGGCCAGTGATTCCATCATTCCAGGCCTTAGTTCCTATGGACAAAAATACAGCTTGAGTGAGAGAATCCACGCAGGCCCTTAGCAAGGGATCTGGCCTGCAGTGTTAGTGATGACCTCGGTGGGTGCGGGGTGTCACAGAGGGCTGCAGAAGCCCCAGTTCACCCACAACACACAGGCAGACAGTTTCTTTTGTTTAAAAATCAGAGGCAAGACACTGTCCAAAGGCGCAGGAACGACTCCTCAGGGGACAGGCGGGGAAGCGACGTCTGCTGCTTGCCGATGTGGTGAGGTTTTAGTATATTTAACAAGCATCTTACTTCAGCAATTGCAAATAACTGTAAAAGCACAAATGAAGCTCCTTGGCTTTGACTTGATGATAAAGTCACTCTGGGAGGAGAAAGGAAGAAAAGGAGCTGCTAACCCAGACCTCGTTCAAAGGGATGAGAATCCAGGAGAACGAAGGGCATCCGTACAACGTGGGACTGTGCTGGCCTGGGAGACGAGGCAGGGTAGTATGGCGGTGCCCAGAAGGCGTGGTCTTTCCTGGGGACCACAGGAAGGAGCCTGTCCATAGAGACCATCTCTAAAAGGGACATTGGATCAAGAAGGGACAGAAGACCGGGCATGGTGGCTCACACTTGTAATCCCAGCACTTTGGGAGACCGAGGCGGGCAGATCACGAGGTCAGGAGATCGAGACCATCCTGGCTAACACAGTGAAACCCCATCCCTACTAAAAATACAAAAAATTAGCTGGGCGTAGTGGTGGGCGCCTGTAGTCCCAGCTACTCAGGAGGCTGACACAGGAGAATGGCAAGAACCTGGGAGGCGGAGCTTGCAGTGAGCCGAGATGGCGCCACTGCACTCCAGCCTGGGCCACAGAGTGAGACTGCGTCTCAAAAAAAAAAAGAAGGGAGGGAAATTTCTCAAAAATATAGTTCTGACCAGAGAGCCCTGTGGAAGGTCCTGTGAGGATGCAGCAGGTGCATTCCTGTGTTACTAAGAGCCAGGGTCCCCAACTCTGGTACTGGTCCATGGCCTGTTAGGAACTGAGCCCAGGTCGTACAGCAAGAGGTGAGCAGCAGGTGAGCATCACCGCCTGAGCTCCTCCTCCTGCCAGACCAGTGTTGGCATTTAGATTCTCATAGGAGCAGGAACCCTATTGTGAACTGCGCATGCCAGGGATCTAGGTTGCCAGTTCCTAATGAGAATCTAATGCCTGATGATCTAGGGTGGAAGAGTTTCATCCCAAAACCGTTTCCCCCACCACCCTGTACATGGAAAAATTGTCTTCCACAAGACTAGTCCTTCATGCCAAAGAGGTTGGGGACCACAGACCACTGACAATGAAGTGAGGAGGCACTCTGGTGGATTGCTGGCCATGAGGGAGACTGCGGTGCTATAGGGTCATGTGCCCCCCTGGTGAGGGTGTGCAGGGACAGTGGGGGCCTAGAAGGAGGAGCTGAAGCCTGAAGACCTGGACAGGCCCTGGGTTTTAAGAGTGGAAGAAAATGGAATGCCCTTGACCTCACCACCCATTTCACAGGAAGAGAAATGAAGGGGACCCTGGATACCAGAAACCACAGGATATTTTAAGATTCATGAAGGGCCCCAATCATCTCTTTGAATATCTTGGAGGGCAAGAGGAAAAGCAGGTGTCAGATGGTAAAACAATGAGTGGCATCCATGCTGGCAGCCTGAGAAGGCCTGAGTCAGCTGTGGCCCTGATCTCCCACCCAACCTCATGCCCCTCATACATGAGGCACCCCAGTCCACAAATAATCTGCAATGAGTTTCCAACATCACTTACTTCCAAGGCCATGGGGGCTCATTTTAATGATCAGCTAATTTACACACCCTCCAAATCAACTTTCCTGGGAGCTCTAAGACCAGCCAGAGAGCCCCAAACAAGATGATGCCACCAGCGGGGACAAGGAGTGCTAGAAAGGAAAGACCTTGCTTAAAGAGGATAGGGGTTCATTTCTCCCCATTCTCTGTGATTGATTATATATTGGGAGTACATCTGGACAGAATTACAATCTTAGCATTCACTTCAGCTTTATCAATAACTACGTATTTGATTTCGTCATGCAAAACTGGGTAAACAAACAAGACAATTGACTTGGGAAAGTGGAATTTTAATTGTCCAAAGATAAAAATCCACATTGATTTTCTACTACTCCAGCATCAGGCATGGTGCATGAGCTGCTACGATTTCACGCCAGATTTGACCTTGACTAATCCTTGCATAATCCTTTACCCTCTTCCCATAGCCCAGTGATTCTCCGCTGGGGCAATTTTGTATCCCCCGTCCCACAAGGGTCACTTGGCAGTGTCTAGAGACACTTTGCTTGTCACAGCAGGGGTGTTGTAAACACCTGCAATGTGCAGGACAGGCATCCCATCCCACCCCACCCCATCAACAGTGCTGAGGCTGAAAAATCTGCTCTAATCCCCAAAGATTCAGGCTCTAAGTTGTTACAATGTTTTAAAACTCAAGTCATTCATCTAATCCAATCATTACTAATTTACATATATAAATGATCACATCATAAATACCAAAGCGGGTCACACAAAACAAAGCCCACAGAAGAAAGTAGAATGTAAGGAAGGAAGTCACCATTAACTTTCCAGTCGGCATTCATTAAAACTGAATGATCAATCTTATCACGTCATAGTGTAAATAAAAAATTAGGTGCTAAATAAGATGAGTGTTCTTTTCGACCCTGACTTGTCACCTTGGCATATTCTCTGACGTGTCTCACATTAACCACTGTGGCAAGAGCCCAGAAAATATTCGCCCTGTAAATACAATGTCAACGGAAGGAGAGGCGTGTAATTATACCAGGCAGGAGACCGAGCTTACCAAATTACATGTTTTCCCAGCTTCACATTTTACAATTTAATAATATCTCCTATAATTATACATTGTTACAGCATGATGTCAGAGATGCACTCGAACTCTTCTCTCTGGTGGGGGTTTTTCAGTGGCTATGCTGCATCCAAATGCTTTCCCAATCTTCAAGATGTTCTGGTCTTTTTATAGACCTAACTAATAAAAATAGAGAAAGAAATTGCAAGGCGGCTGCTAAAAAGGGCACCTTTATATTGAATATTTGTGCTTTCGCTGGTGTTTGACGGCTGTGGCATTTACTGGAGCTGATGCAGATCTTGTACTGAATATGGTTGGACCCTACGGTGCAAACAGCCCCCAACTTTTATAGCATCCACTGAATTTGTGCCCCCAATCTCCTGCGTTGGTGATGCTTCAACCCTTGTGTATTAATGTCCTGGCGCACGCAGCAAAGTATCACGGACTGGGAGCTTAAACAGCAGACATTTATTGCTCACAGTTTGGAGAGTCCACACATCCAAGATCAAGGTGTTGGCAGGGCCATGCTCCCTCTGAAGTTGCCAGGAAAGGCTCCATTCCTGTCCTCCCTCCTTGGCTCCTAGGTGGCCATCTTCCCCGTGTGTCCCACCCACTCCACCGCATACCTTCCTTCTGTGCATGGCTATCTCTGTGTCCCCACGTTCCTTTTACAAGGACTCAGCTCAGATGGGGTTAGGAACCACCCTAATAACCTTGCTTTAACTTTAATTACCTCTGTAAGGACCCTACCTCCAAATAAAGTCACACTCTGAAGTATGAGGGGTCAGGGCTTCAACATATCTTTTTGGGGGGACCACAGTTCCCTCCATAGCACACCGCATTCATGGGTTTGATCCTTGATCAGTGCGCTGTGCAGAGACACACTTGCCAAGGACCCACCAAGTCCCAGGCATCGCACCAAGTCCTTTGTACGCAGTCTCAGGCACAACCCACCACAAGCCCAAGGCAGAGGTTCAATGTACTTCCATTTGTCTGAAATGATTTGACCTGTTGACACAGCTAGCACTTATAGAATCAGGACTAAAAACTGGGTCTGACCAATTCTTTTTTTTTGGGCGGGGACGGAGTCTTGCTCTGTCGCCCAGGCTGGAGTGCAGTGGCGCGATCTTGGCTCAGTGCAAACTCCTCCTCCCGGGTTCACACCATTCTCCTGCCTCAGCCTCCCGAGTATCTGGGACTACAGGTGCCTACCACCATGCCTGGCTAATTTTTTTGTATTTTTAGTAGAGACAGAGTTTCACTGTGTTAGTCAGGATGGTCTCGATCTCCTGACCTCGTGATCCACCCACCTTGGCCTCCCAAAGTGTTGGGATTACAGGTGTGAGCCACCGTGCCCGGCCGGGTCTGACCAATTCTAAAGCTCATGCACTTACCAGCCCAACCTGCCACTTTCTAGTGCTTCTCTTCGTCCTGGTAATTAAAGCAAATCAGTCTTAATTTAGCCTTATGGCATCTAAGAGCCCTACAGGTCCCCTAGAGGAAACCAGAAACCCCTTGTGTGTCACAAATGTGTCACTGGAAAACTCACTTCTACAATTTTACATTTTTAACTTAGAGGACAAGTATAACCCTTCAGCTTTATGGTTATTTTTCTAAGTATGGTGATTATGGTGTTGGAGCATTTGGATCTGATGATTTGTGTTCTGCTTTTTAAACTGAAGAAGTCCCTGCCTCTGGAGTCAGAGGCAGGGCTGCACAGCTCCACGGGTGCACGCACACTGCCAGGACAGCTCCCAGGGCGGCAGGCATAACCAGAAGGAGGACATGAAAGGGATCGCAGAGGTGCCACGTGGTGCCCAGGCCATGCTGTAAAGCATGTGCCTGAGGTCAGAACCGCAGATGAAGTCATCGTCCGCCTTCTTCATTGTGTCTGCTCACCTTGACCCAGTTCCCCCTTCCAGTCCAGCCAAAACTCGGCTTGGAAGACAGACTGTGGACTTTGCCCCACAAATCAAGATGGTTAAATTCTGTTCATTTACATTCTGTCAATGACATAACACCGTATTCACAAGTGAAAAACCACTGCCACGGGAACTGGAAGGTGTTTTGGGGGCAATGGTACATGGCAGAGGACTTGCCATTGCCCCATCTTCATGTCTCTGGAGACCCCCCAAGATCGTGCTCCCCACCTTCACCAACACCTTCTTGCTAGCTCATGTTTGCCATTTTTCAGAAGAGCATGACTCTTATTTCCTCTCATCTTCTGCAGCTGGTTGGATTGTGCCTCCTAAAAAGACATGTTGAAGTCCTAACCCGATAACCTGTGAATGTGACCTTATTTGGAAATAGGGTTTTTTACCAGATATCATTAAGATGACATCATTAGCGTGGGCCCTAATCCCATGAGTGGTGTCCTTATAAGAAGAAGAAAGGCCAGACGCCGTGGCTCACACCTGTCATCCCAGCACTTCAGGAGGCCGAGGCGGGCAGATCACGAGGTCAAGAGATTGAGACCATCCTGGCCAACATGGTGAAACCCCGTCTCTACTAAAAATACAAAAATTACCTGGGCGTGGTCATGCGCACCTGTAGTCCCAGCTACTCGGAGGCTGACGCAGGAGAATCACTTGAATCCAGGAGGTAGAAGTTGCAGTGAGCCGAGATGGTACCACTGCACTCCAGCCTGACAGATGGAGTGACAGAGCGAGACTCCATCTTGAAAGAAAGAGAGAGAGAGAGAGAGAGAGAGAGAGAGAAAGAAAGAAAGAAAGAAAGAAAGAAAGAAAGAAAGAAAGAAAGAAAGAGAAAGAAAGAAAGAAAGAAAGAAAGAAAGAAAGAAAGAAAGAAAGAAAGAAAGAAAGAAAGAAAGAAAGAAAGAAAGAAAGAAAGAAAAGAAGGAAAGAAAGAAAACAAGAGGAAAATGCCATGTAAGGTCAGAGACACACAGGGAAGAGGGCTGCATGACAAGGGAGGCAGAGATCAGAGTGAGGCAGCTGCAAACCTAGGAATGCCAGGATGGCAGGGAGCCCCTGGATACCAGAGGAGGTGAAGAGGGATCCTGCTGGAGCTTTGGAGGGAGCGTGGCTCCACCAACAGCTTGATCCTGGGCTTCCGGCCTCCAGAACGGCGAGAGAAAGAATCTGAGTTGTTTTAAGCCCCACAGTGTGCAGTGCTTCCTTACGGCTGCTCCAGGAAGCCAGCCCACTTTCCGTCAGTTACTCATGTTCCCTGTTATGGTTCTGCTGGGCTCCCACAGTGAGGCACAGACCACTTCATTAAAAGTCAATGTGAGAAATTTTGCTAGTGGTAAAAAGCTGAAGAAAGAAAGAAAGAGAAAGAAAGAAAGAAGGAAGGAAGGAAGGAAAGAAAGAAAGAAAGAGAGAGAGAGAGGGAGGGAGGGAGGGAGGGAGGGAAAGAAAGAGAAAGAGAGAGAGAGAAAGAAAGAAAGAAAGAAAGAAAGAAAGAAAGAAAGAAAGAAAGAAAGAAAGAAAGAAAGAGAAAAGGGAGGAAGGAAGGAAGGGAGGGAAAGAAAGAAAAGAAAGAAAGAAAAGAAAGAAAGAGAAAGAAAGAAAGAAGGAAGGAAGGAAGGAAGGAGAAAGAAAGAAAAGAGAGAAGGAGGGGAGGAAGGGAGGAGGGGAGGAGGGGAAGAGGGAAGAAGGGGAGGAACTGACCGGGGGTGGTGGCTCATGCCTGTAATCCCAGCACTTTGGGAGGCTGAGTGGGTGGATCACGAGGTCAATAGATCGAGACCATCCTGGCCAACATGATGAAACCCCATCTCTACTAAAAATACAAAAATTAGCCGGGCGTGGTGGCGGGCACCTGTAGTCCCAGCTACGCAGGAGGCTGAGGCAGGAGAATCGCTTGAACCCGGAGATGGAGGTGGCAGTAAGCCTAGATCGTACCACTGCACTCCAGCCTGGTGACAGAGGGGGACTCTGTCAAAAACAAAAGCAAAAACAAGTATTTGGAAATGGATGATCACCTCGGTTTTCCCAGCACTCCCTGTTGACCATCTCTTTTGTTCAGGAGCTGGGAATTTTATTTATTTATTTATTTATTTATTTATTTATTTATTTATTTTGAGACAGAGTCTCACTCTGTCACCCAGGCTGGAGTGCAGTGGCGCGATCTCAGCTCACTGCAACATCCGCCTCCCGGGTTCAAGCGATTCTCCTGCCTCAGCCTCTCAGGTAGCTGGGACTACAAGCACCCGCCTCCACACCCGGCAAACTTTTTGCATTTTTAGTACGGACAGGGTTTCACCATGTTAGCAGGATGGTCTCAGGATGGTCTCGATCTCCTGACCTCATGATCTGCCCACCTCGGCCTCCCAAAGTGCTGAGATTACAGGTGAGAGCCACCACACCTGGCCAGGAGCTGGGAATTTAATAGGCACATTTGCACAAGGGGACAAGGAGTCTCTGAGGGACGGATATGAGACCCAGGCCGTGGCAGGGCTGTGGGACGCACGGGTGAAGGCCAGAGCCCAGCCTCGTGCACTTGGACTCCGTGCCCAGCCTCATTGTCCCTCAGGGCTCCTCTTGAGTCACTGCTGACCTGAATGGTGCTGAGTTTCTGCCTGGCCCAACTTCCTCTGTTCAAAGAAAAGCACTCACCAGAGAGAGGTGATGTGGGCATGAAAGCGAATATGTACCACACTCTAAGGGCCAAGGAGGAACTTAGAGAGGGCCACAGAGAACACAAACAAAAACTAAAGCTAGCTGTAAACAGTCCCTTGCAGTCATGCTTCTCAGTCCCACCAGACGCCCTTTGGAATACTTGGGACCCTGCGGTGTGCTAGGAAGCACTGGTTCTATGGAGCAAGGGCAGATCTGTCAGCATTCTTTAATAATGAATTGAAACTTTAAAAGGTTTCCATCTAGAGGAAAAACACAGGAAGGAAGGAAGTCTGATTAACTTTAACTCTACGAGTCACCAGGGGTGCTATCCCTGCAGTCCCTTTTTCCTGATGGAATCTCTGCCTCCAGTCTGGGATCGCTGGGGCAGAGGGGGCCATCGTGCTGTGCTGTCCCAGCTGGGCAAATCCATCTGGTGGCGTGCCCTCTGTCCCCATCCAGGAGGATGTGTCTCTTACTCACCACAGTGGAGTATGCAGACCAGGGAGTGGCCCTCGGGTGACAGGCCAGCGCCCTCATCTTACGGGATGATTGTACCAAGGTCGTCCCCCTCTCAGAGTCTGAGTCTGTCCTGGTGCCCAGCCAGTTACCTTGGGGGATCCAGAGTCAGTGTGTGGCCCTGGAGGGGAGCACCGTCCACCTCACATTGGCCACACTGACCATGTAGGACACTCCACAGCACGACAGCGTGGGCCTCACCCAGCAGGAGTGCGTTTGGAAGGCTGCTGTGCTCCCAAGAACCAGGCATTCATGCACAGCTGTGAGGGGCTACTCCTCCCCGTCCAGCCCAGTCTCTCCTGGGGCGTGCTGTCTACCAGGCAGAGAACCAAGGCATCCTCCATCCTGGCACTGGCACTAGCTTCTGTTAGGGCACTCAGCGCACCACATGGGAGATCTGTTTACCTGCCTGTCTAACGAGGCCAGCAATTCCAACCTTGCATACTTTACACCTGGGAGTCTCACCCAAGAGGTTCTAGCTCATTGGCCCTCAGGGAGCCAAGCGCCAGTTTTTTCCCAGACAGCCCCACACCCCTGTGCAGTTGAGTCTGTGTGTGCCCAGGGAGAGAATGGCGGAACCAGAAGATAGGCCTGGAAACCCCTGGTGGTGTGTTTTACTCCTTCCCTCCTTTCCTCCCTTCCTTCTCTTTCTCTGTTTCTTCCTTTCTTTTTCTTTCTTTCTTTCTTTCTTTCTTTCTTTCTTTCTTTCTTTCTTTCTTTCTTTCTTTCTTTCTTTCTTTCTTTCTTTTTCTTTCTTTCTTTTTCTTTCTCTCTTTCTTTCTTTCCTTCCTCTCTTTCTTTCTTCCTTTCTTTCTTTCCTTTCTTCCTTCCTTCCTTCTCTTTCTTCTTTCCTCCCTTCCTTCTCCTTCCTTCCTTCTTTGCTTTCTTTTTCTATCAAAGCCCAGCAAAATCTATCACATTCACCAAATGTTAATTAAATGAATGAAGAGTGAATGAACGAAACTTTTATTTATTACTCAGCTTAAAAGGAAGAGTTAAATTCTTAGGTTAAAAGGAAGAGTTTTAAAAGTTACCTGCTTATTGCTTATTCTAAGCATGTAAATATGAGAACTGCTTTCCCGTCAAATTTTGATTTGCTAGAATTTGTCATTTTACAGGAAAGGGAAATGTTGTAGAAAAAATGAACAATATCTTTTTCACACCTGCAAAATTGACTAACAGCAGACCTCATTTGATTCAAATAAATGAAAAATCATTTGACTTTGGAAATAGATGAAATCTGGAGAGTTGCAGACATAAGCCACAACTTGTAAAGACGGGAAGCAGAGGAAAACTGACAAATAAAAGGGGGTTTCCAATAAAAACATCTGTAAGTGTACATGTGACATCGAGCGTGCTGTGGATCAAATCTGGGAATACTGCAGCTTAACTTTTCTCATTCTTCATAAAGTAAAAGCCCTTTTAAAATGATGTCTTATTTATTAAGCTTCAGGCAAACAGCTCATAAAAATCAACCAGCTAGACTCAAACATTTACACAGTAGAAAAAAACCTCCTTCAGACAAGCAAGAGATTAAGAAATAGTTTTGAAAATGTGTAAGTAAAGGAGGAAAATAGGAATTGACTAGGTGGTATCAGTCATTGCAGGAGTCCCAGATTTCTCGTGGAATAAGCTCTAGCAAGAACTTCCAGTAGATACAAATGAAAACATCTTAAAAGTGAGTAAACTGAGACTCAGCAAAAGGAAATCACTGACTCAAAGAGCACAGAAAAATAAGTTTTCATAAGGAAAATAACAGTCTCCCAATTACCAAGCCATCTTTCTCCTTCACAAGAAAGTACATATTTAATAATGTGATATTGGTGGGGTGCACTTGCTCATGTCTGTAATCTCAGCAGTTTGAGAGGCTGAGGTGGACAGATTGCTTGAACTAACGAGTTCAAGACCAGCCTGGGTAACATAGTGAAACCTTGTCTGTGCAAAAAATACAAAAATTAGCCAGTCGTGGTGGTGCACGCCTATAATCCCAGCTACTAAGCAGGCTGAGGTGGGAGGATCACTTGAGCCCGAGGGGTCGAGGCTGCAGCGAGCTGTGATGGTGCCACTACACTCCAGCCTGGGTGACAGAGCGAGACTCTGTCTCAGATAATAGCAGTGATAATAATAACAATGTTCTTATTTCCTGCTACTTTTTTCTTAAAAATATACTGTTAATTCATATGCTATGCTTCACTGGATTAAAATGTCCTTGAGAACAGAAATTGTCTTCCCTCTCACTAACATATGCAAGTTCTATGCCTGATGCCATTTTTACTGGAGAACATATACCTAGAGTATCTGATTCTAATTATATCATTTATGATAACATATGTGTTAATAGATATGCATATCATATATTAAAAATATATGTTACATATATCTATGCATACTTAAACATATATACCTATAGGCGTGTATATATATGCACATATATCATCTTTAAAAGCAGATCATACTGGAGATCCTGATTCTCTCTGCACTTGACTAAAACATTTAGCCTTTTGCCTTTTGAGATAGGTTACCTCTAAGGGACTTTGACAGACGAATAGATGAATGGATGGAAGAATGAATGAATAGGTGGAAGCATGAATGCATCTATTGATGTATAGACATAGATCTTGAATCAAATGACATTTGTCATGTAGAAGCACTGTAAAGTTTATGACCTGATGCGGTGGCTCATCCCTGTAATCCCAGTACTTTGGGAGGCCAAGGCAGGTGGATCACCTGAGGTCAGGAGTTCAAGATCAGCCTTGCCAACATGGTGAAACCTCATCTCTACTAAAAATACAAAAGTTAACCAGGCATGGTGGTACACACCTGTAATCCCAGCTACTCCGGAGGTTGAGACAGGAGAATCGCTTGACCCGGGAGGCAGAGGCTGCAGTGAGCTGAGATCGCACCATTGCACTCCAGCCTGGGTGACAAAGCGAAATTCCATCTCAAAAAAAGGAAATAAAGTTTATCATGCTTGGTACAACCACTGTTCATAAAACTATTCCAACATTTCTCTGGAAGCAGACAGAAAATTAAAGATGGTCACAGTAATTAAGGACACGGCAAATTCCTAGTACCAATTATCTTCTTTGGGGGTAGCCATAGCCTCAAAACCACATCCTTTTACTCAGATTCTAACAACACTATTCAGTCCCTAAGTAGTTCTGAGCAGCATCTCTCTTCTGTTCAAGCACCTATTCCTCCCTTTGCACAGACAGCCTGGGTGCATTCCAGCACTTTGGGAGGCTGAGATGGACAGATCGCTGGAGCCAAGGAGTTAAAGATCAGCCTGGTCTCTGCAAAAAATACAAAAAAGAGCCAGGCCTGGTGGTACATGCCTATAATCCCAGCTACTAGGGAAGCTGAGGTGGGCTAACATGCCTTGGAGACATGTCAGAAAGCTGTAGGGTGGCATCTGGAGAATCCCCCAAACTCACTATGAGTCTGAAGTTCATAACTAAAAACTCTATCCTTTTAGGTTAAATCAGTGATTCTCAGCCAGGGGGGTTTTGCCCCCACAGGAATGCTAGGCAATGTCTGGAGACACCCGGCATAGGGGTTTCTCCTGGTATCCAGATGGTAGAAGCCAGGGATGTTGCTCAACATCCTAGGATGTGCAGGGCAACCCCCACCACCAAGACTCACTCGGCCCAAAATATTGGTAGTGCCAAAGTCGAAAATCCCCTGATTGAATCATGATGCTGTAGACACCTGAGATGAAAATAAAGCTGAAGGGAACCGTTACTGATGTCTTTCAGATCACAGATATCTGAGTGACTCCTATGAGCTAGGAATTCTGGAAACGTTACATCTAATCTAGCAATCAGTATGAGAAAGGACTATCCTCATTTTATTGATGAGAACACAAATTTCACAGAAGTTAAATAACTTACTCCCAATTAAGTAATTCTGTTGGTGGTGCCCAGAAAATCAACCCAACAGAGACCACTCAACAAAATCTCTACTGCAACAAAACAGCTTCGCCAGAGCATGAGAGATGCAAGCCTAAGGCAAAAGGAAGAGCAGCCCCGCCACTGTGAGCAAACCTGCGGAACTCCATACTCAACAAAAGTCAATGCAAGCTAAGAATACATTTCAGCCACAAGATGCTGCGCGAGTTCATGAACAATGCTTCCATGCCATTCTCATGGGAAAGTAGGCTGTCTGGAGCACATTTATGCAACTGCCACCTGAAAGGACAATCACATCTTTCTGGAAACCCTCTTGAGACTAGGCCTAATATTGTGCCTCATCTTCAATCATCAATCGACAATTGCTTGTCCATGTAGTCTGAAAGATCTTGGTGCAGTGGTCAAAGACAAAAGTTGGTTGAGCGGGTCATGGATTTTCCCAGGCTTGACCATTTCCGCATTCAGATGTTCTTGTCTGAGAAGAAAGAGAGAAAGACAGAGAAAGAAAGGGAGGAGAAGAGAGGGAGAGAGGGAGGAAGATTAAACTAATATCCGACGAGTTCAGTTTAGGAGACAGTATGGGGAGTTGGGGAGTTGCGCTTCAGAATAAATCGAGTCTCACCCACCATTTCAGGGAGCTTTCCTTAAGACAGGGTAATACTTTCAGGCTTGTTTTCAAGACTTTCCTTATTTGTGCATTTTTAATTGACACATAACAATTGTACGTGTTTATGGGTCCTAGGGCTTGCTGAATTTCATAAAATTGTGTTTCAGTATATATAATGTACAGTAATCACACCAGGGTGATCAGCGGACCCAGTCTCACAAATATTTAGCACATTTTTGTGTTGGGAACATTCCATATTCTCCTTCTAGCTGTTTGAAACTATATATTATTGTTAACCACAGTCATCCCACAGTGGCATAGAACAGGGTGCCCAGCCCCCGGGCCATGGATCAGCACCCTGGCTTGTTAGGAACCGGCTGCACAGCAGGAGGTGAGTGGCAAGCCAGCGAGCATTGCTGCCTGGGCTCCACCTGCTATCAGATCTGCAGCAGCATTAGATTCTCAAAGGAGTGCAAACCCTATTGTGAACTGCGCATGCCAGGGATCTAGGTTGAACACTCCTTATGAGAATCTAATGCCTTATGATCTGAGATGGATCATCCCCTACCTTGGCCCATGAAAAATATTGTCTTACACAAAACCAGTTCCTGCTGCCAAAAAGTTTGGGGACTGCTGGTCTAGAACACTAGGACTTATTCCTCCTGTCTATTTACCTGTAACTTTGCATCCTTTAACAAATCTCTCCCTAGCTGCCCTCCCCTCCCAACCTCTAGTATCCTCTGTTCTACTTTTCAATTCTATGAGATCAGCTTTTTTAAGCTTCCACATATGAGGGAGAACAGGGGATGTTTAACTTTGTGTTCCTGGTTTATTTCACTTAACATAACATCCTCCGGTCCTATCCATGTTGCCACAAATGACAGAATTTCATTCTTTTTTATTTAGACAAAATCCTGCTCTGTCCCTCAGGCTGGAGTGCACTGGGGTGCTCTTGGCTCACTGCAACCTCCACCTCCAAGGTTCAAGCGATTCTCCTGCCTCAGCCTCCCTAGTAGCTAGGATTACAGGCACCCACCACCACACCTGGCTAATGTTTTGTATTTTTAGTAGAGATGGGGTTTCACCATGTTTCCCAGGCTGATCTCAAACTCCTGGCCTCAGGTGATCCACCCACCTCAACCTCCCAATTTCATTCTTTTTTAGAGCTGAATCGTAGTCCATGGTGTATATATACCACATTTTCTTTATCCATGCATTTGTTGTTGGACATCTAGGTAGATTCCATATCTTGGCAAGTGTGAAAAGTGCTGCAGTAAACATGAGGGTGTAATGTCTCTTGGATATACTAATGTCCTTTCCTTTGGGCAAATGCCCACTAGTGGGGTTGCTGGATCATGTGATATTCCTATTTGCAGTGTTTTGAGGAGCCTCCATACTGTTCCCCAAAGTGGCTGTGCTAGTTTACATTCCCACACCCCGTGTGGGAATTCCCTCTCCTTGGCAGCCTTGTCAGCGTTCGTTCACTTTTGCCTTTTTGATAGTAACTGTTCTAACTGGCATGAGATGAGACCTCACTGTGGCTTTGATTTGCATTTCTCATCCTTAGTGATATTAGGCAATTTGTCATATACTTGTATTTCTAATTTGACACTATTTTCAAATGTGGATATTTTAAGAAACTATTCTCATATTTGAATATTTCCAAATTTTATTATTGCATAAAACTCAGCAGATCCTAGACCTTGAGGAAACATTCCTTTCATATGTCATCATGACCTCAGACTCTGTGACGTTTGAAAGTCGTCACAAGATGGGTCACATTTCCTGTTTGTACACAGACTCGTTCTATGTCACAGACTCGGCTTCTGTGTATGACTTGTAAAAATAGCCCTTTCTGGTTCCCAGCCTGAGCTCGTTCATCACTGCTCTGTCTTCCTTTGGAGAAGTTCCCGGGCCTGGGGCCAGTGGGGACACAGAGGAGCTGGAGAACCACCCAAACAGAAGGGCCCCAGGCTTCGGAGCCTGCCGGGACCCAGAAGTCTTTGGATCTGCTTTTGCTGCCGCCTGTGAAGTCTTTCTGTGACAGTGTTGCCACTTAGGAGCCTGTCCCTGAATCCAGGGATGGACTAGATGCGTTCTGAGGCTCTTCCAGCTAGGAGATTGGGGAGGAAAGCTGACTCTCCATGCTGGCAGGCGGCCGGCCACAGCCCAGGGCCGCTCCCTTCCTGAGTTTGCCCTCCTTTCTCGCTCTCCTCTCCCAGAGCCCTTGGGGCCTGACCCTTCCACCATCAATAAGACAGAGGGGAGGAGAGGGGAGAGAAGACCTTTCTATCTCCCCAAGTGCAATTCGCCAAGGCCCATCTGGGAGGGGAAGGACAGGGAAGGGAAGGGGAAGCCAGCCCCCTCCCATCGGGTCCCCGACATCCTCCACTGAGACCACAGCCTTCTCCATCCGCACAATCTCAGAGGTCATTTTCAAGCACCTACAGGTGCCAGGCTTTGCTGGCCATTGAGGGGTGCAGAAGAGGAGAAGGTGAGAACCCTACTTATAGGCTGTTCATAACCTACTTGGCAGGAAAGAGTAAGCAAAGCCAGCTATTACATGAAAGTCTTCAAATATAGGAATGGAGAAAGACTTTAAGGATCCCCCTCCCACACCATCTCAGATCCCAGCACCTTGTGCTGGATGAGCCCAGGAAAAACCCCAGTGGTACCAGCAAAACAGAAAGCAATATAGCCTTCTGTGGGTGGGAACTAAGTCTGTCTGTCTGATGGCTTGTAAGAGAGGACATAGACCAGCCAGGAAATAATTCTATATATTAGGATTTTAAAAGCCACTGTGTAGTGGTTTGGGGACCTAATCACCGTGCATAACAGTGTTTTTAGGACAAATATGGTTTGTTTTCTAACAGACTTAAAAGTGAGCCTTGGCCGGGCACGGTGGCTCAAGCCTGTAATCCCAGCACTTTGGGAGGCCGAGACGGGCGGATCACAAGGTCAGGAGATCGAGACCATCCTGGCTAACACGGTGAAACCCCGTCTCTACTAAAAAATACAAAAAACTAGCCGGGCGCGGTGGCGGGCGCTTGTAGTCCCAGCTACTCGGGAGGCTGAGGCAGGAGAATGGCGTAAACCCGGGAGGCGGAGCTTGCAGTGAGCTGAGGTCCAGCCACTGCACTCCAGCCTGGGTGACAGAGCGAGACTCCGTCTCAAAAAAAAAAAAAAAAGTGAGCCTTGGGGACACAGCCCTTCCCAAAGTCAGGGTCTGCCTGTGTTTTACACCATCAACTACAACTAGCTTACGGAGGGAGGTTGAAAATAGAAGCAACTGCCATCTAGACTTGGCAAGGAAGCTTTGCTCAAAGACATCTCCCCTCTGTGTTGTGTGAAATGCCACTTGGGTTAACAGATTCCTGGCGCGGGGGTGTGTTCATCTGCTAGGGCTGCCATAACAAAGTACCAAAGACTGGGGGCTTCAACTACAGAAATGGATTGTCTCACCATTCTGAAAGCTGAAAGTCCAAGATCAAGGCGTTGGCAGGGTTGGCTTTTTCTGAGGCCTCTCTCCTTAGCGTCCTGCTATGTCCTCCTAATTACCTCTTACGATAAGGACACCAGTCACACTGGGTTAGGGTCCACCCCAATGACCTTGTTTAACCTTAATCACTTCTTTAAAGGCCTTATTTCCAAGTGCAGTCACCTTCTGAAGCACTGGAGGTTAGGGCGTCAACATATGAATTTAGAGGAGGCACAATTCAGTCCTGAACAGGGGACATTCTGTGTGTGTGTCTTGGGGGGACACAGCATTTTCCTCACCCCCAGCCCATGCTCATTTAAACCCAGTTGAATGATCCAAATAGTCCACACTCTGGGGAGACCACAGGTAACTAAGGAAGGGGAGGCAAGGGCATCTCAGGGATAAGAGAGGCTCTTGACTGGTAGCACGAGAGTGACCATGTCCCAGATCAGAGTATATAAGTGGTCCAGAGACAGGCAGAACCGAATGTGGAGGAGCCCTGCAGGAGGCAGGGACATTGGGGACCACAGGGCAGCCTTGTCAGTGGGTCCCACCCACATCTCATGCAGCCAGGAGCTGGCCTCGGGGTTGAGAGTCAGCAGCTAGTTCAGCACGCACCCTTGACAAGAGTGACGTGAGTGATATCAATCACAAAGGACCTGGCTCTCAGCTTACTGAAGTAGCCCCTCCACCTCTTGAAACCCTTTAGAAAATATATATATCTTTGCAAATGCTCTGCCCTGCCAGACAACCTTCTACATTCTAAATTCCTCTTGCTGAAAACCAAAGGACTGTTTACATAATGAGTTTGAAAATAAAAGGAAAATATTAGAAGGCATTCCTCATGAATTCTGATAAGGATATTGTTCTGTTCGGAGGCATCCTAATTATAAAACTACACAATAAACCTCAATTCCAACAGTTATTCTTCTCTATCGGGCAGATGGTAATTGCTTTTAAAATATATATATATATATATATATATATATATATGTACAACTTGTGTCTTATCTGTTTTGAGAAAGTAATATCTATCTTTTTAAATTGCCTAATTTTTTATTCTGCAGAGGCTAACTCTGAATAAATCTATCTTCAAAAAAATTGCCAGCCTAGGCAAAAAGGCAGCACTAAAAAAATAGAATATTTTCTCAGAAAAGATGAGATTGCAAAGTGATAAGACTCAGAGAGATGTATTATGAGCTTTTCTGCAGCTACTTGTGAATGCAAAGCACAAAATAAACTTTTCGGGCTGTTCTGCCCACACAGGCACACAGGGCGGGTTAGGACTGGGTGAGCTCCAGCTGACTCACACCCCAGTGGGCAAGGAGCGGCAGGCTCCAAACGGTTTAGGAATAACTGAGGGTGATGACTCCTGAAGTCGTACTAGGTCCACTCCCTTTCTTTAAAAGATGGCTTCATCTTGAGTGTTCCTGTCATAGCCCAGAATACCGCTTTCCTACCTATCAAAGCTTTCGGTGAAACAAAAATTTTGTGGTGTGTGGAGGGAGAGAAGGTTCTATTTTATCAGTAGAAGATGATATAGAGTAGAATTTTAACACTGCGAACCAAAGCCTATTAGAAAGAAGTGAAATCAGTGTAGCTTTTTTTTTTTTTTTTTTTTTTTTCAGATGGAGTCTAGCTCTGTCGCCCAGGCTGGAGTGCAGTGGTACCATCTTGGCTCACTGCAACCTCTGCCTCCAGGGTTCCAGAGATTCTCCTGCCTCAGTCTCCCAAGTAGCTGGGATTACAGGCATGCATCACCATGCCTGGCTAATTTTTGTATTTTTAGTAGAGACGAGGTTTCACCATGTTGGCCAGGCTGGTCACAAACTCCTGACCTCAAGTGATCCACCTGCCTTGGCCTCCCAAAATGCTGGGATTACAGGCATGAGCCACTGCGCCCGGCCCAATTTAGCATTTTCTAAAAAATGAAATACTAGAATACCCTAGACTGAATTAGATAGGAAAAATGATAAAATATTCCAATGCTATGCACATAGGAAGGGTAAATATCGTGTAAACCTTGAACTCTTTCAAGGTCAAAGAGCAGTTACTCTGTTGTTCGCTCACCCATCACCCACCCTCTTGACAGAAAGGGTTAATGCTGCCCTGGTGGCGTTTTATGCTAAGAGAGAACACACAGGGAAGATCTGGAGAGTGACTCACGTGAGCAAGTATGACATCCCAGGGAGGACTGGGAAGCTCTATGGGATGGCAGGACCATGATCAGATGGTAAAACCGCAGTATCTCTGCTTGGGTGCCCAGAGAGCAATAAGCAGACCAATCTAGTTGCTTGTTGTATCATGAGCTGATCTCAATAAAGATGCAACTGGAGACAAAGAGGAAAGGAACGTGACAGTATCGATGTGCACTGAAGCACCACCTTTTCCAATGTGAAAATCGGACGTTTTAGACATTTTCAAATACAGTTGATTTACTTCTAGTAAAGTACTATAGATTTTTGTTGTGATCGTGTCTCTCTGTGTGAAAGCCCACCCACATATCTCATGCCTCCAAAACACATCACTTTTTGCAGAAATAGTTATAATCAAAATGTACGTTTTAAACAAAAGACAAAGTGAAACACAAATATGGGTATAGAGGTATAGAGATAACACAGACCAAAGTATCACCGACCCTAAAATAAATATCTGGAGTCCCTAATCAGCGGTGTCTCCCATCCCCTATACCTAGCTTTCTTTCAGCTAAATTAATACTCTTGCACTTCAGAATGGTATCAGATCCTAAAGCCATGATGGTGTGGGGAGAGCACACACCTTAGTTATTACTCTGCATTCCATTGAAATCACCATCATGTTTGACACATTAAGTTTTTCCTATCTTTCTTTTTTCCCCCAGTAAACAACATAAATTAAGCTAAAATATCATTTATTCTTTTCTAACCCCAGCCTGTTCCTTGCATTTGAAAGAAGTCTGTGCCGGGGCGCTCCTGTGGATGAATGTATCTCACACGCTAATGATAAAACCCTTCCCTGAGCCCCATGTCAGGGATTCTGAGCTCAGGGCAGACGCGTCGTCGTCATGGTCTTTGCTGCAGTCACGACTCATTCCACCGTGGGGACCAATCAGTGGTGGTTTCTCTTCCACGTATTGCCTGACTGTCTGTGCAGTCATATCTCTCAAAGCAATGTGGGACTTTGCCAGAGCCAGCTGCCTGAAATGTTCTTCCTCCCTATCTGTAGCACCTGGATCCGCAGGAGAAAAGCTGCACAAATATGTTTCTGGAAAGGCGGTATCACCAGTGGGGATTGCTTTGATTAGGGCACAAGCTTTTCCATCTAAATATCCATTCCTGGACTAATTTATTTATGCACATATTCTATCATTCAGTAAGAATGAATTCAGAAATCTATGCACTGCGAGAGACTACATTTATCTCATATCTCTCTTGAAGATAGTCATTGTATATATTTCTCTCTCTCTCTCTCATTCTTTTAACTTTGTTTCCTCGGGTGTTAATTCTTTGCTTAAGGTTGCTTTTCATCAGATGTTTGATTGAGAATGAGGTGCACACTTCCAGAAGGAAGGAACTGGTACTTGTCATCAAGGAGACCAGCTCCCAGCTCATCCTGTGGGGTCCCTTGGATGCATGCAGCTTTTGCTCTGAGCCTGGATGCTACTCCCAGTGCCGCCTCCTGCTGGCACAGCCAGGTTAACTATGATGAGGATCTGTGTTCCGTGCCCTGCTCTTCATTCCTGCTTCCTCTGGAATAGCTCCAAGTTCTGTGGCAGGACACACCTGCTGTGGATATTCCGGGCTACCCTGTCTGCCCATCTGCTTCTATCTACCGTTGTCTTTCAGGGATTTCTCCCAATTCCAGGTCCACTGGTGGTTCTTTTCCTCATTTTCTAAGTTTTACAGGTGGGAACGTAAAATGGTGCAGCCAGCTTAGGAAAGAGTTGGGGAGTTTCTTACAGATTTAAACATATACCTAGCCTTTGATGCAGTAAGTCCACTCCTTGGCATTTACCCAAGACAGATGAAAATAAGTGTCTACAAAGACTTGCACACAAGTGTTCATTGTTCATCTATTTACACAATGGTCAGAAGCAAAGCAACCCAAATGCTTTCCAAAAGGAGGATGGATAAACAGATGGTGGAATATCCATATAATAAATACTACTGGCCAATAAAAACAAACTACTGACCTATGCAACAGCATGGGCCAGTCTCCCCATGAGATTATATATGGATTAATGGAAGCCAGATATAAGAGTACGTACTGTATCATTCCATTCATGCAAAGTTCAGAAATAAGCAAAACTAGTTTTTGATGAGAGAAATCAAAACAGAGGGTGCCTCTGGTGGAGGGGTGGGGTGAGCATGACCAGAAAGGAACATGGGGGAACTTTCTAGAGTTCCCCATGCCTTAATTGGGGTAAATTACACAGGTGAGAACCATTTTTCAAAACCCACTGAGTTGTACAACTACATGTGTGCACTTCACTGTATGTAAATTAACTCTCTATTTAAAATAGTTTTTAAAATCAGATACTATCTTTTTTTCTTTTTGAGATGGAGTCTCACTCTGTTGCCCATGCTGGAGTGCAGTGATGCAATCTCAATTTACTGCAACCTCCACCTACCATGTTCAAGCAATTCTCTTGCCTCAGCCTCCCAAGTAACTGAGACTATGGGTGTATGCCACCATGCGTGGTTAATTTTTTGTATTTTTAGTAGAGATGGGGTTTCACCATGTTGGCCAGGCTGGTCTTGAACTGGCCTCAAGTGATCTGCCTGCCTTGGCCTCCCAAAGTGCTGGGATTGCAGGCGTGAGCCACTGCACCCAGCCTAATTGTATTTTTCTAGGTTGACATGGGTGCAAGAAGGCTTTTACTGTCATAAACTGCTGGCAAAAAGATTCAAAAGATTTCATTACATTCTAATGCTTTAAAAATGCTTCCTATAAATATAATACATGTTCTCAATTTCGACTAATTATACTATTTCACTCACCACCCCACAGCCATGTCAGGAAGCAGAATTGACTTTTTCTTTCTCAGAATACTATATTTGGACCTATATTTAGACCTAATATTTAAGGTAGCATTGAATAGAGACGCTACCTTGACATGCAATATCAGCTGTCATTTTATACTTCCACACAACCAGAAAGTAACTGCCTTTGCCTCGAGCAAAGATGAAAGGGACAGGAAAAATTAGATTATTATCTCTGGAAATCTCTTTAGGACCAAGCAGTTTCTTCTTCAGAAAGGAATGCATGACTCATTTCACCACTCAAGAATTCCTTCAACTGCCAGAGAAAATCTATACTCCATAATTACAAAAGCCATCTCAGGTTCCTTCTCTGCTGCAAAAGCTAAGTACACTATAGGCCAAGAGGAATCGTTCAGAGATTTTCACGAAGACGGTTCCAGGCAGTCTACAAACCCAGTGTGTTGCATTTGAACAGTGGACATTTGGAGGTCATAAATTCACAAACGAGTTATGATGTTACGCCAGCTCCTAGCAGCTGCTGCCATGACCGTGGAGGTGAAGCCACTGTGGATTTGAGCAGTCCATGTTGACAACACCTCTGCAGCCATGCTAGTACCAAAGCAGCACAACTCCAGGGGTAGGCTCATGCTCCAAAGCCTTAGACTAATGACTCATTTCTCCTTCTGTTCCTTGAACATTTCCACATCTTTATAACCAATTATCTGAATTAAATGTTTTCTATTAGCTGAGCATGGTGGCTTGAGGCTGTAGTTCCAGCTATTCAGGAGGCTGAGGCAGTAGGATTGCTTGAGCCCAGGCGGTAATGAGCTATGATGGCACTACTGCACTCCAGTCTGGGCAAGAAAGCAAGACCTTGTCTCTCTTTTTTTAAAAAAAACATTTGTTTTGAAATTAAAAAGAGTGAGAACAGGTGAAACTCACTCTGTCGCTCAGGCTGGAATGCAATGGTGCGATCTCGGCTCACTGCAACCTCCGCCTCCCAGGTTCAAGCAATTCTGCTGCCTCAGCCTCCCTAGTAGCTGAGATTACAGGCATGCGCCACCACGCCTGGCTAAGTTTTTTACTTTTTCTTTTAGTAGAAATGAGGTTTCACCATGTTGGCCATGCTGGTCTCAAACTCCTGACCTCAAATGATCCACCCGCCTCAGCCTCCCAAAGTGATGAGATTATGGGCATGAGCCACTGTGCCCAGCCAACCCTGCCTCTTAACAGCAACAACAACAACAACAACAACAACCCTTCCATTGAAACACTTAGCATATTGACTTAGGGCTCTGTGCCAGAAGTGGGTTTAAAGATCGAGGTTATTAATCAACTTTGACCCTGACCTCAGTAATGGGGTTGGAGTCAGTGGAAAATGGGAAAACCAGTAGTTAGTGTAAAGTCATAGCATGACAATTCCACAATTATTACCGGCTGTGGTTGCCTGAGGCAAAGGACACAGGGAAAGGAAAGCTCGGGGGGAGTAAGTCGCTGCTGAACTTGACCATTATGGTAGCAAGGATGGGCGGGGATTAGGCTGCTTCTGACTGCCATGGAAAGGACAAGCTCCGAGGTTGAAAACCTCAACAAGAGTCAGAGAAACTATTTTTATTTGCCAATTTTTTAAAAATTATTTATTTTTTAAAAGGTACACGGGAAGAATAGCTGTAATTGTTGATGTATGGAAGCCATCTTGCAACCATAAGAGAGCCAATAAATAATTAAAAAGAGTCAGAACAGGTGAAACACTCCATGAAAGCCCTAAAAGATTACCAGAGCTCTTCTAGCTGAAGGACTGATACTGCTGAAAATCAGTCCAAAAATTTGGCTGATGAGGTTGCAGAATTACAAGATGTGTTGAATTCACAGTTGTGCCAAACCTCCCATGTGAGAATCAGAGCACGGACTGGAAGTAAATCTGACCCTAAAAACCGAAATGAGTCCATTTGAGTTGACTCAGAAACCTTTGAGAACCTACACCCCTCACACGCTTTGCCTCCCTCACCCACAGAAGTCATTTCTCTTGACCTGGCTGGGAGACTGGCCTCCCTTTGCTGAAGCCCTCATGCTACTCTTACCTGGAAGCTGCCTTGCAAGGGAACACTGTTTCTCCTCAGCACTCACCCAGTACCTCTCATGCCCACCAGACCAGAGCCCAGCACACCCTAAGGGGACAAACGCCATGTCTAACCCAAGAGAAAATAGCTTATACCCCCAAAGAATTGCAAGATGGTGTTAATTTATATGGGTGGGAACCTGCGTCCCAATCAGAAGGGCAGAGTGGAAGATTACCCAGGTTCAGGCTAGAGGAAAAGCCTAATAAAGATCACATGCATCCATGCAGTATCTGAAATCCTTGACTTTATAGTTTCACTCTCCAGAAGTGAGCTGTTATGATCCACTTAGGAAAGTGTATGTAATAAAGACTCCTAACTGGTCCCCAGTGTCCATATGTCCCTGTTTATTTCTAGTGGATCTAATCTGGACACACACTATCTAGCTGAAGACCACATTTCCCGGGCCCCTTGGAACTACTGTGGAATAGGATATGAGTAAAGGTGGTGTGCGTAACTTCCAGGTCATTCAGTTACAGTCACTTCCAGAATCTGGAAAAGGCAGCAGCTGGAGCCACCATGGAAGCCATGAGTTAACTGCATGGCATATTCCATAGAAGAGAAACTTCTGACTTGATCCTCCGGATGGCTTTCTGTTAAAGAACCAGTGTTCTAACTCATACAAGGTGTATTGTTTTAAAATATAAATGCTCCTAGGGAACTACATGTTATTTAAATTTTTATGTGAATTAGTTTCACCAAATTATTTTGTCCCAGACTCCTTGAAGTTAAGTCAAAGACAGCAAGGTGTTCCAAACGCCAAATCCCGCCCCCTGCACTTAGAGCAGACATTCTTCATCGATGACCACACTCTCCTCTAAGCCAACACCAATTCTTAACACAGTGTTTCTCTACTGGCAGCTTCCACTAATTGACCCAATTTGGTGAAGAGATAAAATCTACTTGCCATCCTGAGTTAGGTCTGTGTGGAAAACAGCAAACCGGGATGGTCACTGAAGTGAAGACTTTGAGACAGTAAGAGGAGCAGGAAGGTCCATGAGTTAGGGCACACTGAATAGTAAATAGCAACAACAACAACAAAAAAACATCTGGAGTGTGAACTCTGTGTCAGGCACTATTTCCAGCAAGGTCAGTCTAAACTGGCTTGCAGGTGTGTAAGTCAGAGTCCTTGCTTACAAACAGCAGAGTTCAACCCAGCAAGACCAAAAGGAATGTAGAGATGTCACTTGAGGAACCTCTAGGAGAGTCAAGAATTTAGCTAGGAACAGAGCCTAGCTCTGTTACACAGCCTAGAACGACACTCCTAAAATCTGAGTGGTATAATTAAGATTATAACACTGAACCACCCCAGGGAAGACACCAGCTTTAGCCAGGTACAAGCACTCTAGACAGAGCCAGTGACACTGGGCTCGAAAGTCCCATGGGAACCTTAGCTGCTGCTGTCTCCGGAAGCTGGCTGGCTCCCCACCTACTCACAAGAAGGATCTCTCCTTGGGCTTCCCTTTTCCAGCCTACAGTTCTGTTCAGGGGTGTCTGATGGACTGAGACCAGGTCACACGCCTGTGCCTGGCTGCAAGTGAGTCTGAGAAAGCAAGTTTCTGGCTTCAAGGAAGCAAGGATTATGATAAGCTGTGTTGGTTACCTATTGCTGTATTGCAGATTACTCCAAAATATAACGGCCTAAATCAGCAGTATATTTTTTAAATTTTTTTAACTTTTATTTCTGGTTCAGGGGAACATGTTCAGGTTTGTTATATAGGTAAACTTGTGTCACAGGGATTTGTTGTACAGATTATTTCATCATCCAGGTACTAAGCTGTATTAGTCCATTTACACGCTGCTGATAAAGACATACCCGAGACTGGGGAGAAAAACAGGTTTAATTGGACTTATAGTTCCACATGACTGGGGAGGTCTCAGAATCACTGTGGGAGGTGAAAGGCACTTCTTACGTGGTGCCAGCAAGAGAAAAATTAGGAAGAAGCAAAAGCAGAAAGCCCTGATAATCCCATCAGATCTGGTGAGACTTAATCACTATCACAAGAATAGCACAGAAAAGACCAACCCCCATGATTCAATTATCTCCCCCGGGTTCCTCCACAACACGCGGGAATTCTGAGAGGTACAATTTAAGTTGAGATTTGGGTGGGGAAACAGCCAAACCATAACATAAGCCTAGTACCCCATAGTTATTTTTTCTGATCCTCTCCCTCCTCCCACCCTCCACCCTCCAATAGGCCCCAGTGACTGTTGTTCCCTTCTTTGTGTCCATCTGTTCTCACCCTTTAGCTCCCACTTAAAAGTGAGAACATGTGGTATTTGGTTTTCTGTTCCTGTTTTTGTTTACTCAGGATAATGGCCTCCAGCTCCATCCATGTTCCTGCAAAAGACATGATCTCGTTCTTTGTTACGGCTGCATAGTATTCCTTGGTGTATATGTACATTTTCTTCATCCAATCTGTCATAGATGGGCATCTTAGGTTGATTCTATGTCTTCGCTATTGTGAATAGTGCTGCAATGAACATTTGTATGCATGTCTTTATGGTAGAATTATTTCTATTCCTCTGGATATATATCCAGGAATGGGATTGCTGGGTCGAATGGTAGTTCTGTTTTTAGCTCTTTGAGGAATCACCATACTGCTTTCCACAATGGTTGAACTAATTTACACTCCCACCAGTAGTGTATAAGTGTTCCTTTTTCTCACAACCTAGCCAACATCTGTTATTTTTTGACTTTTTAATAATAGCCATTCTGACTGGTGTGAGATGGTATCTGATTGTGGTTTTGATTTGCAGTTCGGTAATGATCAGTGATGTTGAGCTTCTCATGTGCCTGTTGGCTGCATCTATGTTTTCTTTTGAAAAGTGTTCGTTCATATATTTTGCCCACTTTTTAATGAGGTTGTTTATCTCTTGTGGATTTGTTTAAGTTCCTTATTGATGCTGAATATCAGACCTTTGTCAGAGAAACAGTTTGCATATATTTTCTCCCATTCTGTAGGTTGTCTATTTACTCTGTTGATAGTTTCTTTTGTTCTGCAGAAGTTCTTAATTTTCGTATGTCCAGAATGGCATTGCCTAGGTTAAGTTCCAAGGATTTTATAGTTTTGGTTTTACATTTAAGTCTTTAAGCCATGTTGAGTTAACTTTTGTATATGCTGTAAGAAAAGGGTACAGTTGCAATCTTCTGAATGTGGCTAGCCTGTTATCCCAGCACCATTTATTAAATAGGGAGTCATTTCCCCATGGCTTGTTTTTGTCAGCTTTGTTGAAGATCCTACGGCCATAGGTGTACAGCCATATGTCTGGACTCTCAGTTCTGTTCCATTGGTCTCTGTGTCTGTTTTTTGTACCAGTACCATACTGTAGCCCTGTAGTATAGTTTGAAGTCAGGTAATGTGATACTTCCACCTTTGTTCGTTTTGCTTAGGATTGCCTTGGCTATTCAGGCTCTTTTTTGGTTCCATATGAATATTAAAATAGTTTTTTCTAGTTCTGTAAAGAACGTCATTGGTAGTTTGATACGAATAGCATTGAATCTGTAAATTGCTTTGAGCAGTATGACCATTTTAATGATATTGGTTCTTCCTATCCACGAACATGGGACTTTTTTCATTTGTTTGTGTTATCTCTGATTTCTTTGAGCAGCGTTTTGTAATTCTCATTGTAGAGATCTTTCACTTCTTGGTTAGCTATATTCCTAGGCATTTCATTCTTTTTGTGGTAATTGTGAATGGGATTGCATTCCTGATTTGGCACTTGGCTTGATGGTGGTTGGTGTATAGGAATGCTAGTGATTTTTGTACATTGATTTTGATCCTGAAACTTTGCTGAAGTTGTTTAATCAGCTGAAGGAGATTTTTGGCCAAGATTATGGGGTTTTCTAGATATAGAATCATGTCATCTGAAAACAGGGATAGTTTGACTTCCTCTCTTCCTATTTGTGTGCTCTTTATTTCTTTCTCTTGCCTGATCTAAATCTACAATATTCTTTTTGATCTCTCACAGTATCTGTAGGTGAGGAATTCAGTCAGGGCACAGTGAGAACGAATAGTTTCGGCTCTATAATGACTGACACCTCAGATGTGAGACTCAAAGACTGGGGTCCAGAATCATCAGAAGACCCACTCACTCACATGTCTGGTGGGTGCTGCTGGCTGTCTGCAAAGACCTCAACTGGGCTGCTGACTGGAAAACTCACACAAACAGCCACCCTATGTGGTTTGGGCTTCCTCTCAACATGGTATCTGGGTCTCCCCGGAAACATCCTGAGAAAAAGCTGAGGAAAGCAGTATCCTATGATGACCTAGTCTTGGAAGTCACATGGCTTCTGTGTGTCCCCACACTAGTCAGAGCAGTCTGAGCCACTACTCAGATTCAATGCCAACAGAACGTAGAGCCCAACCTTCCATGAGAAGAGTGCAATCAAAGTCAGCGTGGCCATCTTTGGAAAATACAATCTGTCTCAGGAGAGAAATTCTGCAAGCACAGGAAGGGTGTGCCAACGGTGCCAGAGGATGACAAGCATGACAGAAGTCCTCACCACCCATGTCAGGTTGTAGCACTTGCCTGACCTCCTGCCCTGCCACCCTTTCCCCTTTTCAGGCCCGCTTCACCTTCCTCTCTTCCTTCCCTTCTGCCCTTCCCCCCATAGAGGCCCAGCAGCCTGTGCACTGCGGCCATGAGAATAACCTTGGAGAAGGTATCAGGACCAGGGACCCAGCTTCCTCTCTCACAACCTCCTGTGTGACTCTGGGCAAGACTCACTGCTGGGACCTCAGATGTCTGTGCTGTGAAATAAAGATTGGGTTGGGTTTTCAATTCAACAGCAAAAATGTGTGTGTGCCCATCGTGTGTCTTGAGCAAATGCAGAGGTAAGCCTGAGGCATTCCTTGACATCCCCAAGCTCTTTCCTTCAGCATCTGGAGCCATTTGCTGCAGAGTGATTAGAAGATGAGAAAGGCATCCTCCCTAGCACCCCAGCTGCAGGAGGCTAGGATCTCTTCATTGCTGTCTCTACAGCGACTGCATGCAGTGAGTGCTCTTGGAGCAGTGGCTACAAGCTCTGTCTGGAGCCAAAGTTGGGTCTGAATCCGGGTTCCACTGACTGTTCACTGCATTATTTTGAGCAAGTTTCTTAATTTCTCCCTGCTTCAGTTTACTCGTCTACAAAGTAAGGATAAGCACAGTACCTACTTAATAGGGCTGTCACAAAGATTTAATGGGTCCACATATGTAAAGTGCTCGGGATGGCGCTCAAGATATGTAAGTGCCATTTAAGTGCCAGGCTTGGTGATGGGAAGGGAAGGGCATAAAAGGACACGTGAGCTGTAATATCACAGACTTACACTATGCTCCCTTGCAGTGAATTATTTTAGCATAAAGTGTTTTTTTTTTTTTTTAATTTTGGCAGTGATCTTAACACCTTAGTTTAGGATAGTAAATAACCTGTACACATTTAGGGAAGGTATTTTGAGGCAATGTCTTGGTGACTTTAGGAGATTGGGGCTCATGAGGAAATCGGACCAACTGAAAAACTGGGAGGCAGTTTTTGAGACAGATAATAAATGGGCAAACCGCAGCTCTTCATGTCTTCAGAAAAGCTGCAACTGGAGACAGCGGCACCTGGGACCACTGGGTGAATGCTCACGGAGGAGTCATTGGCAGATAGGACTCATTCCCTGATGATGGGCCTCTCGTGATGACCAGCATCCCTCTCTCCCTTCCTTTCTTCCCTTCATGATAGACTGGTGTAGGCTGTCTGCAGATTCCCTAACCACTCCCTTTCCCCACCCCTCAATACTCGAGAACATAGCAGGAGCTAGATACCTACAGTTGTCCTTATAAATTATTTTATTTAACTATGATAAATGCACTTAATTCAACTGTCTCAATATTATAAGTCTAATCTTCAATAAAATGACAACATTCGGTAACAATTTTTTTTTCATTTTTACTGGTATACATTCCATTTTAGGATATGTGAAAATCAAAATGGAATAACTACAACACAATGTAAGCTCTACACACTGCTGGGCTAGGTAAATATTCGTTCATGCCGGGGTAAAGCAGAACTTTCTAGAATCTTCTGGGATGGGAGAAGGAGGGGGGTTTACAAACCACACAGGCCCTTCTGCCCACCCCTGACCTGACCATCCTGCCACTGAAGGCAATGTTTGGATCCATGGGCTGGAGAACTGAGGAAGGACTAAACTGAGATGTTCTACCTGTACTAATGAGATAATAGTGATAACACCATTCAAAATTTCTCCTTCTAGTCTTTTTTTCCATGCATAGTTCTATGTAGTTGTAGCTGCCGTGTGGATATAATTTTACACTCTACTTTCTCACTTCAAATTATTATGTAGATCATGAATATTTCCATTTTGCAATATAATCTTGATAACTATAACGTTCTTGCTGCAAAATATATTCTAAGTTGATTCAGTGTGATTTACTTAACACTTCCCCTCTTTTGTAAATTTAGGTTGTTTCCAATCTTTAACGTTTGGCTTCAGCCTTTTTAAGAGTTGATCCAAGGTGCCCTAAGTGTGAGGGACAGGAACAAGGGAGGTGATGACCATCTCCATGCCACTCTGTTCTGGCTTGGCCTCTTGTCTCAGCAAAAGTTTCTCTTTTTTTTGAGACAGGATCTTGCTCTGTCACCCAGGCTGGAGTGCAGTGGTCCAATCTCAGCTCACTGCAGCCTCCACCTCCTGGGTTCAAGTGATTCTCCTGCCTCAGCCCCCCAAGTAGCTGGGATTACAGGTGTGTACCGCCACACTTGGGTAATTTTTGTAATTTTTGGTAGAGATGGGGTTTCACCATGTTGGCCAGGCTGGTCTCAAACTCCTGACTTCAAGCCATCTGTCCACCTTGGCCTCCCAAAGTGCTAGGATTACAGGCGTGATCCTAGACCCAGCATCAGTATTAATTGTGATCCTTCCACTTTCAAAAAAATATCTACAACCAGACAGTAAGGTATTTGATCTCCCTAGCAATAACTCCATCTAGAAACAGAGGCCTCACATAGAGCCACCCGCAATTTCAGCTAAACTATTCCCAAACCACATCTGATGACGTCTCTGCTTCAAGTGGGATCTGTTGTTGTCACTGCTACAAAGAGTTGCTGAGGGGCCGGGCGCGGTGGCTCAAGCCTGTAATCCCAGCACTTTGGGAGGCCGAGACGGGCGGATCACGAGGTCAGGAGATCGAGACCATCCTGGCGAACACGGTGAAACCCCGTCTCTACTAAAAAATACAAAAAAAAAAAACTAGCCGGAGAGGTGGCGGGCACCTGTAGTCCCAGCTACTCGGGAGGCTGAGGCAGGAGAATGGCGGGAACCCGGGAGGCGGAGCTTGCAGTGAGCTGAGATCCGGCCACAGCACTCCAGCCTGGGTGACAGAGCAAGACTCCGTCTCAAAAAAAAAAAAAAACCAGGTCAGCGGGTTTCCGTACAATCACGCCCAGGAGACGCTTTCTCACTTCCTGGGGCAGGACGGAGACCGCACCTGCATCTGAGACCCAGCAATGCAGCCGGCGTGGGGCATCAGGTAGAGAAGCACGGAGCTGGCGCAGGGGGTCCCCGCTGGGTGTGGACCCCAGCTGGGCCTCCCAGCACGTGGCTGAGCTGGGGAAGTGGCTGGGCCTCCCTGAGACTCCGTTTCTACACCAATGAAAGGGGTCAGATGAAACCTGAGAGGGCCTCTGTGGAAGTTAAATAAAACATGTAGGGCCTGGCGCCCTGCCCCGTCCCTCATGTCAGATGAGCTCACAAAACTTTACCGAGAGACACTGTCATCCTCCTTCTCGCCTTATCTCAAAAACAAATAAATAAACACACACACACAAACAAACAAACAAACAAACACAGGGCTGGATAGAGCAGGGTCTCAAAACAAAACAAAAAAACAACAACCATAAAACCAGGGCAAATAGGCCCTCCCGTCGCAGCTGCGATTTCCACGGCCACGGCACCCACCTGAGAGCACAGGCCCCCAGGCCTCCACAGACGCACACGTCTGCCAGTCGTCTGTCGGGGACCCAGGCGTGCAGGCACCCCTGCTCTTTTAGCTCACGCTGTCAACTGCAGACAACCCCAAATCGCCCCACTCCAGATCCTTCAGGCCTGAAACTGTCTCCACAGTGGCCAGAAGAATTATTTTTCAGTGAAAATTTCTAATAATTTAGAAAAGGTAAAAATGTTGAAAGAAGTTAAAAACAAGAAGTCACCATGACGGCGCCCAGAATGAAAGGCTTTCCTGGAGAACGCGGACGCTCCTCAAGTTCAAAGTCAAACCAGCAGCAGCAGCAGCAGCAGCAGCAGCGAGGTTTACAATCCTAAACCCTGTAAGCTTCCAGGGTCATCTCTTCTGTACCTCACCATCACTGTAGCCTCACCACTGGGCAGCTCAGCCGCACACACACACCACACACACACACACACACTACACACTCACACTACACACACCACACACTCACACAACACACACACCACACACTCACACACACTACACACACCACACACACAACACACACACATCCCACACACACACTCACACACCCCCACACACTACACACACCACACACTCACACACTCACACAACACACACACATCCCACACACACCAGACACACCTCACACACACCAGTCACACACACCACACACACTACACATACCACACACACACCACACACACATCCCACACACACACCACATACCTCACACCACACACTCACACACATCACACACACACATCACACACACACCACACACACTACACACACCACACACACAACACACACTACACACACCACACACACATCACACATACACACCACACACACTACACACACATCCCACACACACACCACATACCTCACACCACACACTCACACACATCACACACACACATCACACACACACCACACACACACTACACACACCACACACACATCACACATACCACACACACACACCACACACACATCCCACACACACACCACATACCTCACACCACACACACCACACACACTACACATACCACACACTCACACAACACACACACATCCCACACACACCAGACACACCTCACACACACCAGTCACACACACCACACACACTACACATACCACACACACACACCACACACACATCCCACACACACACCACATACCTCACACCACACACACCACACACACTACACATACCACACACTCACACAACACACACACATCCCACACACACCAGACACACCTCACACACACCAGTCACACACACCACACACACTACACATACCACACACACACACCACACACACATCCCACACACACACCACATACCTCACACCACACACACCACACACATCACACACACACATCACACACACACCACACACACATCACACATACACACCACATACCTCACACCACACACACCACACACATCACACACACACATCACACACACACCACACACACATCCCACACACACACCACATACCTCACACCACACACACCACACACATCACACACACACATCACACACACACCACACACACATCACACATACACACCACACACACACTACACACACCACACACACAACACACACACTACACACACCACACACTCACACTACACACACCACACACGCACACCACACACATCACAGACACACACCACACACATATTACACACTCACACCACACTCACACACCACACACATCAGTCACACGCACCACACACACATATCAGACACCACACACAAGCACACACATGCACATACACATACCACACACACACCACATACTCATATACCATGCTCACACACCCCACACACATCACACACATATGAAACATTCACACACGATACACTCATACACCATGCTCACACACACCATGCAAATACCACACACACCACACACCACACTCAGACACCACACACCATTCACACATACCACACACCATGCTCACACGACCACACACACCACACACACTATACACCACAATTACACACAATACACTCACACATACACCACACACTACTCTCACACACCACCCTCACACACACCACACACACCCACACACACCACTCACACACATCACACCACACTCATACATACCACATACACACACACCACACTTACACACACCCCACACGACAAGCACACACACCACACTCGCACACACACACCACACAGTGCAGAGCAAGATCTTCCTGCAAACGTGGAAGCTTCGGGGTTCCCAGTCCTCCAGTTCCTGGGGATCTAAACTTGGTTTTTGCTTGAAATGTCGCCAGAGGCAGAGAGAGTTTAATGGGTTCAAGAAGGGAAGGGCGGCGGGGATTCCAGCATCCCAGTGGAAGGCGGACTGATCCCGTGCCGCCGGCACTCCGGGATCCGCAGAGGGGGTGCCCTGCCCCTGAGCCCCGACTGCCCGCTCTGGGCGCGCTTCTCCGCAGCCTTCAGAAACGAGTCACTAGGCAGCGCTCCGCGGGCCCTTCCTCCCGGGACCCCTCTTGGGAATGCGGAGGCCTTCGGCGCGGCGGGCGGAAGGGGAGCAGGGTCGGCGAGGAGGGGTCAACCAGCAAAACAAAGTCGTGACTCAGGGTGCTTCTCTTCGGGGATCGCGGCGGGCACGCTCCGGACATCACACTCCCCGGCCCCCCAACTCCCCGGCCCCGATTCTTGGATCGGTCCTTAAGAACGTGGCCCCAGCCGGCCCCGAGCTGTGCGGAAACCCCAGGCTCCTTCCGACCCGAAGGCATCTATAGGCTGCCTCCCACCCTTCCCCAGATCTCGCTAACGGGGTTAAATGGGGTCTGAAGCTTGGGCTGGGGGCCGCGGCTACCCGAGATCCGGGCAGGAGGGTCCCGTGCCTGAGACCCCCGCGAGAGCGCCAGGCTCACACCCCGCGCCCAGCCCCCGCCCGGCTCCCCCGGCCCGACCTGCGCCCCCCGCAGCCCCTAGCCCGGCCGGCCCGGCGCGCACCGCGGTCTCCCCCCAGCGGCCGCGCGCGTGTCGCCGCGGGAGCGGGCGGCGGGGGCGGCTCGGCACAGGCAAGCCGGCGGCTCCGCCCCGCTCCCCCCCTCCCGGCCAGCAGGGCCGCCCCCTCCGCGCCGCGCTCTGCTCAGACAGAGCAGCAGCCTCTGCAATGTCAGCAGCCGCAGCGGCGGCGGCGACGCGAGCGGCAGCAGCCAGGGCCCCGCGGTAGCCGCCAGCGCGGCACGGCCCGCAGGAGCGCCAGGCGCGAGCCCGCGGCCACTCGCTGCCTCCCGGGCACTGCGGGCGGCTTTGCGCGCCCCGGCGCGGCGTTCGGACTCGGGGCCAGCGCGGCCACCGCCGCGCACAAAGGACAGCAGACGCCGGGACTCGGGGGGCTGTGCCTAGGGACCGGCCCGGGGACCCCCGCCCGCGCCGCGTCCCCTCCACGCCTCCCCTCCCCGGGTGGCCGGAGAGCGAGCCGGAGCGGGCCCCGTCATATGACAGCGGCGACGCCGCAACCGGCGAGCGCGCGTGCTGCCTGCTCCGCTGCGCCACGGCCGCTGGCGCTTGGGGTGGCCCTTGCCTCGCCCCGCTGAGCGGTCGCCCGCCGCCGCCGCCCCGCGCCCGGGCTCGCCGGCTCCGGGGGAGGAGCCGACGAGAGCCCCCAGCCGGCGCCGAGCCTAAAATGGCCACGCTGCTGCGGAAGATCGGGCTTATCCGCCTGCATAACCGGGACACCGAGGACCCCAAGCACCACCACAACCACCGCGGCGGCGGCCAGCAGAGCGCGTCTCTGCGCGGCAAGGGCGGCGCTAAGAGCGGCGGGCACAAGCAACAGCAGCAGCAGCAGCCCCAGCAGCAGCAGCACCCAGGGGGCGCGGGCGACGCCAGCCCGGGGCCCGGCAAGGGCAAGGGCAAGCGCGCGGCGGAGCTGGCCCCGCGCGACAAGGCGCCGGCGGCTGCGGCAGCAGCGGCGGCGGCGGGGGCCGGGGGCCCCCGCGAGAGGGCGGCGGGCGCCAGGGCGGGGCCGGGCCCGGCGGTGGCGGCGGCGGCGGGCGGCAGCCTGGTCCCTGCGGCGCGCCAGCAGCACTGCACGCAGGTGCGCAGCCGGCGGCTCATGAAGGAGCTGCAGGACATCGCGCGCCTTAGCGACCGCTTCATCTCCGTGGAGCTGGTTGACGAGAGCCTGTTCGACTGGAACGTGAAGCTGCACCAGGTGGACAAGGACTCGGTGCTGTGGCAGGACATGAAGGAAACCAACACCGAGTTCATTCTGCTCAATCTCACCTTCCCCGACAACTTCCCCTTCTCGCCGCCCTTCATGCGGGTGCTCAGCCCGCGCCTGGAGAACGGCTACGTGTTGGACGGCGGCGCCATCTGCATGGAGCTGCTCACGCCGCGCGGCTGGTCCAGCGCCTACACCGTGGAGGCCGTCATGCGCCAGTTCGCAGCCAGCCTGGTCAAGGGCCAGGTAAGGCGCGCGCGCCAGAGCGGCGGGGCTGGGGGCGCGGGGCGGCAATCGGGTCTTCAGCGCCGCCGGGCGCCCGGGCCCGGAGATGAGGGCCTGCGTCGGCCTCTCGGCCGTCTAGCTCCCGGCTCTGCCTACACCAGCGCCCCACGGGGATGCTCCGAGCGCCTCCGCCTCTTTTCCCTGAGCGTTTTCTTCCTGCCCCTGCTTTCCGTCCCGTCTCTCCCGTCCGGGTCTGGTCTCGGTCTCTGCCGGTCTCTCTGGTCTCTCTAGCTTGCTCGTTCTCTCCTCATCCCTCCATAATTCTCTCCCACCCCTCTTCCTTAGCCTCCCTCTCCCATGCCGTCCTCTCCCTTTCCTCCTGGACTCTTTCTCCCCTCACCCCTTTCTCTGTCCCCCCATCTATTCCCACCCCCATTCCTTTTCCATTTTTTCCTTCTCCACCTTCCCTGGCTCCACTACTCTTCTTTCCCCTCCATCTCCCCTTTTCTCGCCCCTCCCTTGTCTGCTCCTCAATCTCCTGTCCCTATAATCTCTATGAAGGTGAGAACTTTTCCTGGACCTCAGGATTTAAGTGTCCAACCCAGCTGATCTCCCACCCACCCCCAACACCCCCTACACACACACACACACACAGTTCCGCAGAAGGCTCGGGTGGGAGGTCTGCAGGTGGGTGCCCTGGGGAGGGACAGCTGCCTGCTTGTAAATCCGCCCCCTCCCTTCTTCTGGGCTGCCTCTCCTGGAAAGGTGAAAATTTTGCTCTTGGGAGCTCACTCTAGAGAGGCGGAGGTGTGGTTTGGGCATTCCCTTAAGGGACAAGACCAGACCCCGTCACGGCAATGCCTGTTCTTCCCTCAGAGCACCCCGTTCCTTCCCCGAACCCCTTAGGACCACCACCTCTGGGGTAGACGTTCCAGGTCTTGGTCTCTTTCAGACCTGCTTCTTTTTCCTCATCCCCTCACCCCACTGCCCCAAGCAGTTAAAACCCTTTATCAGAGCTAAAGATTTTAACGCAATACCAATATAAGGGCGAAACAGTTCTGAGCCCTCTCACCTATTGCATCAGATGGCAGCTTTACGCAAAGAAACCCCAAAGTACTTGAGAGCAGGGTGAGTGCGTGATGGTGTTATCTGCTCGAATTATATGCTGTCGACTGCGGTTGAGTTCTCTGGTGTTTTCCTGAATCAATATTAAGCATTACTTAAGAACATTACATTGCTATGTGGACATCTTTTAGATTTATGAAAAATCATTGTTTTCTTTAAAAGACCCCGAATGACCTCGGCTTGATCTTTCTACAGGCGGCCTATCAGAAGCCACCGCTTCTTCCCCGCCTGGCCTGTGTGTCTGTCCCTTTCACTGCAGGCTGTTTCATACTAATCAAATAATGCTTGTTCTGCCAATTTCACTAAAGCTGGAACCCCTGGGATTCCAAACAAATAGCATCCTAACTCCAGCAGAGAAGGTCAGGTAATTCCTGACCCATCCTGCCAGGCTCTCTTTTCTAAGGTTTAGATTCCACATATTTCCCGAGTTAGAAATCGCGTGGATGTAACAACTCTAGAAAAACATCTTCAGCTGAGGGAGGCTTAGTGCTTTAATATCAGAGGTTTGTTTTCCATCCTGCAGTTAAATGTTGAGTCTGATGAGAGATTCATGTGATAGAATGTAAGCATGGGGGGTAGGCAATCTCAGTTTTATTTTTCAAATAGGATTTATACAAATGATGTGGAAGAATTCTTTGCAGAAATGCCTTGGTTATTTGCTTCTTGAATCATTGCTAATCAGAATTCTTTGGAACAGTCTGTTATTGTTTTTCATTCTCCACAGTGAAGATGACATTGGGGATCAGGGGAAGAGGAATGTGTATTCCCTTCTGGGATCACAGAGTCCTAATGTTTAAGACTTGGAAGAGATCTTAGAGATGAACTGGACCACTGCCTATATTTTGAAAGATGAAAGAAAATAAAGGTTTGAAATGAGAAATGGGGAATTTTTTTTAAGAGAGAGAGGAACTTTAGGAAATTAAATGCTTCCCATTTTTACATTAATGCTCTGAGTTGTAATAGTTCCTTTGGTGCCCATATGCCAATTGGCAGTATATCAATACACGGGTCCTTGTAAGTATATTTTCTTTTCTCTGTATTTAAAATTGAGATTCTCATGTACAATTTACAAGTGAGAGATTTCTTTATTGAAAGTAATTATCAACTTTTTCATTTCTTAGTTTAATAAAATCCTAATCGAACCCATTGCCCTCCACCTAGCATATGGTATTATATTGTCTATTCCACATCTAAAATAGAGGCAAAAACTCAGCACTTTTTAAAGTGCCGGTTCAATTTCTTTGCATTTTTTTCATGCTGCTTCCAACATACAGCTGTCTAAGAGAGAGTAATGTGTGGCATACATAAAATATTCAAAATGCAATGAAAGAAAGGAAGAAATGAATAGTCATTAATGTTTTAGGATTCCGTCCACAAAAGGATTCTGACGGTGTTTCAGGTCACCTGAGGTTGATTGTCTCTTTCTGTGCTTTTGCAAATTCACTACCTACTGGTTGTTCAGAGCACATATGGTAGTTACCAAATTATTTCCTCAGTTAGAGGTAATATGCTTTGGGAAAGCAATCAAAATACCTGATTAGGTATTCAAGGAGAACTGGGACAGCTACCAAACCGATAATTACTTTAAAAGGGAGAGTCGTTATATTCCAGTTATGTTCTGATACTTGTCGGGATTTCTTTTTTAGGATTCATTTTCGTAAGCTACAGAGTTAGAAAAGGCTGGTTTGCTTCTTTCATAGAGGAAAACATTCACTGCTCAGCTGAACTTTCTGAATTGAGGATATGCTGTTTCTGTACTTTTAGAGAAATCGTAAAACAATTTTAAGAGTTTTGTGTGTAACAATATCTGCTTAACAATTTTGTGTACAATTAAAAGCTTAGGTTTATCACATCATGTGATAAATTCAGTCATTTTGTGAGGCTTTTAACTGGCTCTCTGGCCTGTGTTACCAAAATCTCTTGCATGTTGCTATATGAATTGTGTTTATCTTAAATTAATATATAAATTTCCCATATGATATATTCTATGTAGAAATAATGATATACATATCTTCCCCCTTTGTATATTACTAAACCCTCTTTTGACTAGAGGCATTTTTAGGTAACTCTTCATTTTTTATAATTGGATTTTAAAGCTCTGTACTTTTAGAATGAACTGGTGAAAATGTTAAAAGTACACTTTTAGATAATTATTTGCATCCTTTATTAATTACTGAACCAAAAGAATACAACCCACAGCTCCATTGGAAGATTTTTGGCATTCAAAAACTGGAAGATGTTGGTTTTGAAATGAAAGTAGCCTGTAATCCCAGCACAGTGCTTGCATCTAGGACATAGCTTAACCTACAAAAACTGCATTTTCGGACTCTGTAAACCTAGACAAAGTAGCATCAGCATTGGGGGATGCTGGCCATGAAGAGTGCCAGAGTTTACTGGCTTCCATTCCAGGCTTGGAGCGTGGGACGATGGCGTGACTGGCCGGGGACCTTGTTCTTGCAGTTGTGTGAGCAGCGGGGTCCCCAAAAGCTGCTTGATGGTGCACTGACTCAGAGCCCTGCTTTCACTGCAGCTCACCTCCTGAGTGTCCCCTTTTTAGTTAATTAGGCATCGCCAGGGGCAGGGAACCAAATGGCAATTGAGTGACAATTCCTCACTCCTCTCCTGGCCCCTCAGAGCCAACCATACAATTCGGCATGACACGGTGTTGATAATGATAACTGCAGCAGCAGCAGCAGGAAGCATTTCGTACTTGCTTGTGCCATACTCTGGGCCAGCAGAGAATGGAGGATGTTTGAGGATGTTTGAACCTCCCTGGTTCTGCTCTTTTGGTGGTTGTTGTACAGGTGAGGAAACTATAGTTTCACAGAGTCAGGTGGCGTTTATACAGTTGCATGCTCTCACAACAGCTCATGAGTGGCAAGGCTCTGAAATCTCATCAGGATGAGTAAAAGCTGTTGGAAATGGCAGTCAGGCCAGGCGCCATCCAAGCACCTTGCTGTTTCCAGGCAGTCGTTTATTAACCGTGACGATTGTGATAATCCTTTTTGTCCACAGAGAAGAGCTGCTCAGCCAGCCATCCGCAGAAGATTCACAGAACATCAGGACTAAAACATCCTCCAGTCTTACTGTTTGAATTTAAAATTGGCAAGCAATTTCAGGGCAAGTTCTGTTTGCCTGATGGTTTCTGCATGTACTTTAATAAAGAAAACTTGTCCCAGTGTAATGAAAGAGTAAAGGGCTCTACAGCTCAGCTTTGTGAAATGATATGCAGTGATGTCACTAAAATCCACCTTAGGTCTGAAAGGGGGCTACACTATGGTGTGACTGGGAAGCACAAGTGCACATAGACGTGCACACACACACAGAGACATACATAAAGCCCATCTTCCAAAATACTAGGCCTAGAAATAGCACTTATGACTGTAAAACTAGCAGTCTCATCAGAAAGAGTGACAAAGATGAACAGCCCTTTGGGCTCCTGAAATCTGTGGGCTTCTAACTTGCTATAACAGAGATTTTTTTTTTTTTTTTGAGACAGAGTCCCCTCTATCACCCAGGCTGGAGTGCAGTGGCATGATCATAGCTCACTGTAATCTTTAATTCCTGGGTTCAAGCAATCCTCCCACCTCAGCCTCCCAAGTAGCTGGGACTGCAGGTGCACACCACCATGCCCAGTTAATTTTGTTTATTTTTTGTAGAGATGGGGATCTCACTATGTTGCCCAGGCTGGTCTCAAATTCCTGGGCTCAAGCAGTCCTCCTACCTCGGCCTCCCAGAGCATGGGGATTACAGGCATGAGCCACCTCGCCCAGCCATACAACACACAAAATGTTTAAAGGCCCTGTATTAGGTTGCTGGGGCTGCCATAACAGAGGACCTGGAAGTCCAAGATCAATGTGTCAGCACGGCTCGTTTCTCCTGGGTCCTGCCTGCTTGGCTTGTAGATGCTGTGTCCTCCCTGTGTCCTCACATGCCCTTCCTTCTGTGTGTGTCTGTGTCCTAATCTCCTCTTCGTGTAAGAACACAGTCAGATTGGATTAGGGCCCATCCTCCTGACCTGACTTTAACTTAATTACCTCTTAAAAACCCTGTTTCCAAATAAGGTCACACTCTGAGGTACTGTGGGTTAGGGGTTCACCATGTACGTTGGAGATTGGAGGAGAAACAGTTCAGCCCATAACAAAACCAAACAGGAATATCTTAACCAGTTGCTCATCTTGTTTCTGCAGCTGCTGTGCTAGTTTGAGAGCAATAGATGCAGCCACACGGAGGGAGGCACTGGATGGAGAATGTTGCCCGCAGCTTTGAGCAGAGAAATGGCTGCACACCCAGAGAGAAGCTAGAACAACCTAGAGCAAAAATAGTGACCGACAGGGGTGGGTAACGCCATCTGATTTGTCCAGGGAGACGTGGATTTTTGGTAGCGTGCTTATGAGTCACCGTGTTGTGCCCTGCGCTGTGTACAGGGGACAGAGATTATTGCCACCACCGATGACTCTGCAGCTTGAGGTATCGATATGCTGGACTGTTCAGAGGAAAAAATAGCTACTTGTTCTTCTATCAAGTAGGGCAGGCAGGAGGACACAGGCAGGACTGCATCCTAAAAATAGCCCCACACCCATTTGGAGAGCTCTGGCAGCTCAGCCCAGGGCGCGTGGGGCAGCTCCTGGTAGAAGCCACTTTTGCTTCACCAATGAGACTTTGAGAATCTGAACTTGCAGGAAGAGGGTGTAGTGTATTTTCGTGTACTTTTCTGATTTCCCTTAAGCGATGGGGGAGATTTGGTTTTCTGTGTAAGGACATGTAGGTTCGTGGCTGTTTCTTAGTGGAATGTGCCCACGTGGACACTGAGCTGAAGTCGGAATGAAAGCCTGACACCTGCAACCTGGTCAGTGTCTCCCTTCTCATCACCGGGAAGAGACTCTTCCACACCCAGGTTTAGAAGGAAGGCAGCCTCACTAGTACCGTGTCAGAGGCAGAGAAGGCACCAGCAGAAATGACTTTTATAGTTAAGGAAACAAAACAGACACTAGTGGCGGGATTTTTGAGCCACATTTCGGAGCTCCTGGAGTCAGAGGTTGTTGCTGCCCTAGATGTGTTGATGCGATAGGCAGGAGGGGAGAGGATGGCTGGCCGCAAGTGTTAGTCCTTTCTTCTCCGCCAGTGGTTCCCAACCCTGGCAGCACATTAGATGCCCTGAGGAGGGTGCAAATTATTTCAGTACCAAGGCTGTCCCCTCAAAGACTCAGACTTTGTGGTCTAGGATCAGGCCCTGGCAGAGGCTGGTCTGAAGAGCTCCTCATGATTCTAATGGGCAGCCCGGATTGGAAAAGCTGCCTGATGCTGGCCATGGTCCACCTCCTCCCTCTCCACCCATCTGGCAGACACAGCCTCACCCACCAGTAACCACAGCCCAGAGCTTCAGAAGTGGTGATAATTAATCCCCCCAACCACCCCACCCCACCTGGATCAGACTCCCTGTCCTAGGTCAACGCTGACTCAGCGCCTTCAAAGCCCGACTTCTGTACAGATGCCATCCTAAAGCCAGCCTTCCTCCCTGGACTGCTTGTGTAGACTATGAGGGAGTGTAAACCCTGAAAAAGAAAATGTAGGGATGAGTCACTCCACCCTCGATGAGACGCAGCTGCGGAGGGTGGTGTGCGCGGACCCTCCAGAGCCGTGGCTGACTAATGAATACAGCACAGGAATCGAGTGCCTCCCGTCATGCAGGAACTTCCTAGGCGTCACTGGTGGATCAGATACACATCAAGTGCCTGCCTCTAATGGGGAGAAGACAAAACCCTTTACATTTGCTTTTGACATGCCAAGTGGCTTCATACATATCTTTTTGTTAATAGTTAGGAAATGTCCATGGATCTGACAATAGACAGTGGCCTGGGTGTGTAGTGGGGACATGGGCACAGTGGGGTCCTGGGTCAACAGGGTCTTCAGAAATTCTGACTGATGTTCTTAGAGAGAACACTCTACTTAAGGGTGATCAAGACTCGACATTAACATGGGGCATTAGTTACTCAATGCTTTTTGGAATATGGTTTCATTGCTGATAAATGGAAAGGGCAGGCATGCCCCCACACTGACCAAGAAGTTGTAGTAATGGCAGAAACGTTTCCAGTAATGTCTACACTTTCCTACTCGGTAAGTCGGCAAGCTAAGCTAAGGTTTAATTGTTCAGTTATTTTTTCATGGTTACACACATCATTCATTCATTCACTGAGCACTGTAGTGACATTGCCGTTGGCATTCCTGTAATGACCCTTCCCCATTCTGCGTAATGTCTGCGACACTCCCCTGGTCCTCTCCCTGGCCTGCTAATCCCACTCGGCTAAGCTAGGAGGAAACCAGCTCAGCGGGAGGACCAAGGACACAACACCGGGAGAGCAGATTTGGGACCAATCAGGTGGCAAAGGATTGGGAGATGAGGGTAGGTCTGCAGAAGCTGGAAGAAGCTACCCGACCTTGCCCCTTACCCGGCCAGCAGGTCTGGGCGTGGTCAGGGAGCCGCACTCACCAAGCCTCTTCTGTTCTTGTTCTCCAGTGCTAGGCTCTGCTCTCCAGCTCTCCTCCTCTCCAGCCCTGTGCTCCTGCCTCATGGGTGCCTGTCACCTGCTTAGATTCCTGCAGTGCCCACATCCAGTCTCTCTGTCCCTGTCCATCCTCCCTGATGCCACCTGCGTGGCTCCTCTAAAATGCAGACCTAGCTTTATTGCATCTTGTTATGAACCTTACGAAATAGAGCTTAAGTTTCCTAGCACTGTACATCCCTGATGGCATTCCTCCGTCCACCACAGCCCCCACTGAGGCTCCTCTTCCACCAGCCTCTCCTGCCTGGAAGCCCTCTTGCCCATGTTCACCAGGTGAGTCCCTGGCCATCCTTAAAAACCCTGCCCAGATGCCCCTAACTTCTCTGCAAACAGCTCCTCAACCACTTCTTCAATAAAAGCGGACTTCCTCCTCTGAACTGCGGAGGAGGAAGCTGTACATTGTCTACAAAAAGTTCATTTCTGTGCTTATCCTGACAGTTTACATAATTACAACTGTATTGCCCCTTCTCTTTTCTAAATGTCCAACACCTTGTATGTGCCAAATAAATGTTTGCCACAGGATCTGTTTCCCTGAGCAGACTCCCCATCCTCTTCGTTTTGCCCCTTCTTGCGATGCAACGTAAGAGCTTGCTGTGAGTCAGCTGCTGTGCAGAATGCTTTATGTGAACGACTTGATTAAATCCTTATAGCAGCCTATGAGGTGGGTGCTATTGTTATTCCCATTTTACAGAGGAAGAAACTGAGGCTTGCTGAGGTTGAATCATGCACTGAGCTGAGCTGCCGCCAGGCAACCAGTCCAGTGCCAGAGCCACCTGGTTCTGAGGAGGTGTCTAGTTGGCAAGTAGAAGCCACCCCAACCAAGTACCACGTGTAGTATTATTGTTCCTCATTGTACATATGGATGTTAGGAGAGTCTGTGCAGTTCCGTGGTGTGTGGTTTTCCTACGATACTCAGAATCAATCCACGAGAGGACGGATGGTGCATCCATCAAGTCTGACACGTGGTGCGGAATTATCAGCAACATTGGACAAATGTATTGGCCCAGATTCATCATAAGCTCCTTGTATTGATTGCGCAAAATGGATGAATGTGTTGATTGCTTCAAACCAGAGGAGAAAGATAATTATTACAGCTTTATTTATTCTGTATATGAAAGGGAAAGGCATTTTAGAGATTCTGAAAATAGCTCAAGAAAGAAATGCTTTCTGAACATGTTACATCGGTAAAATCACTCAGATTGAAGAAATGGTTACCTTAAAGTAATTTCTCTAAAATAAATCCTAATGCTTCATCACAGTATTTGGCAGGCATTCTCGAGGTGTTTCACTGAGTTCTTTGATGTAGGAGCTAAGGAAATACTGCCTGGTAAAGGATCAGTTACACGTAAAGTTGAATTGTCCTCAGCTCACTTGGGAATTGAAGGGAAAATTTCCAGAAAAATATTTTAAGGGTACTTTTCTTTTTTTGATCTTGAAGATCAGACATTTCCAAATATCAGAATATGGAGTTACAGAATTTACTATGTTTTGGTCCTCTAATAAAAAGCTGTGATTAATATTTTATGAATTTGGACATTTTGTGCACAAAATTATTAAGCCAATTATTTTTGCCTTACAGATAGATATGTATGTATTAGCGTGATTGCCTAGTGTCAGACTGCGTGCCCATGTTGCTTCGCATAAGATGTCTGTCAGGAATATTAAGATCTAGAGGCAGCTCTAACAACTCTCCTAATCTGACAGTAATGAACATCAATGACATTTCAAAATATCTGCAACAATATCACAACTGTAATGCGATTTTTAAACATTCGTCTATTGGTGACAAAGCCAAGGCATTGCTAATACTGCTGTGGTTTCTTAACTTTCAATCCTAATTATAGGAAGTGCTGAATTGCAGTTCAAAGTTAGTGAAAATGGAGACACTTTTCCCGTCCAAATGTATGTGCCAAGTAAAGATCAATTGCTGCAAGGATTAATTTGTGCCGGAGTCCTACATGATTAGTGACATACACTACTCTGCTTCTCAGCCAAGGAAAAATAAAAATATTATAGTGGAAACATCACCAGAATTGAGTGAGTTACAAGCTTAAATTAACTGTAACTAGTTGAGTATTAGAAGCCTTTAAAAGGTGACTTTTTAAGAGTCATCAAAATGCTAAATGAATCATAATGTATTTAACCCGGCTTTGTGCAAGGAGGCTGTTCTTCATCCGAGCCCTCTCCTGCAGCGCACAGCTGCCTGTGTCTGGCAGCGCCCCTGGAGTGGGAGCCTTCCTCCTCCAGGTTGGGTGGGAAAGAAGAGCACAGCAAAGCCAGAAGCCTTGTCCACAGTAGCGGGTTAGGGTCCTCCAGGGGAAGTGCCTTCATCCAATGTGAACAATGCCTAAAACTAATGCAGGAGAGCTGCAGAGACTGGAGGCTGCAACCCCACCCCTCCAGAGCCCTGCTGACTTCCTCTGATCTCTTTTATAATGTACACTGTGAAATATCATTATCTTAGAGAACTCATACAAGGCTGCTACTCTAACTGTAAAGATAAAAGTTTCACAACGCTTAAAGGACATTATCATAATTCACAAATAAAACTGATCTAATAAAAAGTGAGTTTGAGTTGAATTGAATTAAAGTGCTTATTTTATTAGTAATTTCATTTCAAAGGATATCCTGGCATCTGCCTTTTCATAAGAGAGATGGAGGGCTCTTGTTTATTCTTGATGATCAGTCAAAGAGAAACAGGCGGCCAACCACAGGAGTCCCTTCCTGCTGCCCCAGACCCCTCGAAGCCACCTGGAGGACCGCATGGCCTCGAGGTGTCTGGGGACACCTGCGGACTCCTCCCCAGAATTATGTCTTTAGTTGCACAAAACACAATGCATAGGATTTCATAGGAAACCAATTATACTTAAATACAGTTATCAGAATATGTTTTTAAAACATAACATGAATTAAAAAGCACTTTATTACCACATTAAATATTAAGATCTAGAGGCAGGTCTAACAACTCTGCAAATCTGACAATAATGAACACCAATGACATTTCAAAATATCTACAACAATATCACAACTGTCATGCGATTTTAAAATATTTGTCTATTGGTGACGAAGCCAAGGCATTGCTAATGCTGCTATGGTTTCTTAACTTTCAATCCTAATTATAGGAAGTGCTGAATTGAAGTTCAAAGTTAGTGAAAATGGAGACATTTTTCCCGTCCAAATGTATGTACCCCGAGGGGTGCGTGGGCCCCGGGTTAAGAATTCCAGGTAGTGTGTGGCTCTAGGTGGTGATGGCTGTCTTGGGAAAGATCTTAAACCTTATTCTGCAGCTCAGGGCCAGAACAATTGGGATCAAGATTTAGTTAGCCCAACAGGTGTCTCAGTTCTCCCATGTTACTGTTGGGTGGTGCTGAGATAAAGCCGGGGATCTGCAGGCAGAGGCAAGGCTCCAGCCCCTTCTCCCTCCTGAGCATGGCTCACTCTGGGGCAGGCACCCACCTCCCTGAGCATCAGGGGCCTCCCCTAAAGGCAAGGAGCATAAACCCAACTGCTCACATGAATCATGAGGTTCGAAGGAAATGATGACATGTGTTCCTTGCATAGAGAAGGTGATCAATAGATGTTCCTGCTTCTAAAGAAGAAGGAGATTTATTGAATTAAATGCACAGAAATGTATGACCAAGACACAGCAGCATCCAATCTGCTTTCATAACGATGAGTGTTTCATGGCAATATTCACCTCCAGGTGCCTCAGGTATTTCCATACATGACTGTATTGTTACAGATATTCACAGGAAACTCAGAAGAACTCCTTTTTGCCCTCTTAAATCTACTGCTGTGGACACTTGTTGTTGCCTTTTCTGACTTTTCATCATCAAATCACTTTGTACCATCAGGGACTGATTTATGGGATTATGTTATTGTTCTAGTGTGGATTGATAGCTGGGTTTTTTCACCTCTTCAACCTTGGTATCATAAGAATTCCATTACATTGCTAACATCTTTAAACTGGCTTGATTTCTTTTGTTGGTGTTAAGTTAGAAAATTACATAGAAGAATATTCGTATTTAAAACATTTACCTCTGTACTCTAAATGCACACCAAATGTCCTTGTTAACCATTAAGTGTTGTTGATATTCATTCTTTGTTACAGAATGCAATGCCCACTTGAAAACTTCTTGGCTACCATTTTGCTTCAAGGTGAAAAGCCGGTTCATAAATCAAATGTTAAAATTTGTAAACAGTTGTGGACTCTAGCAATTATCACAAGTCACACAGAATGAACATCGACTGTTTCAGTACAACTGAAAGAGAATTTCACTGTAGTCAATTACATGGATCCTTTCTAATATTAATACTTTTAGGAAAGACCCTTTCTTTAGTAGAATTTAAGAGAAACCTAGCTGAAATATTCGGCCTGCAGGAATTGCCGAGTTTCTCAGAAACACCTGTGATGTGATATGTGCTCTTATGGCAGTTGGAGGCTAATCAACAGTGGAATACCAATGCCTGCTTCACATTCTCGTAACTGGTCAGTCAACTGAGGCCTTGAGCATTGGCCCAAAATCTAGGGTGAGGCTTTCTGCATGTGGGAAGAGACTGACTAGCTATCTCGAGGGTTCTCCCCCAATCTGAAGACTTAAGTGGGTAGAATCTGCATTGTCACAGGACAGGGTGTGGGATACAGTTAATTGATCCTCCAGGATTTCTACGCTTTTTTTTTCGTATTCCCAGTGATTTTCCCATAGTTTAGAAATATTGAAATGTCCTCATCTGAGATCATTATAGGCAGAAAGCATCCTCCTGTCCCCAGTGTATTTCAGCCCCCAACCCGCCCCACCTGCATATCATTCTAGGAAGGAATATTATCCTTTACGTGGAAATGGAGCCTGCAGTGATATCTAAATCAGTTCCTGGGCCTGGGTGGTGTTGCCATAACTACTGATCTAGATTTGTAGTATCAGCAAATAGAAACAGACCTGCCCTACAGTGCTCAGACCTTTTGTCCATATTTATTTATGTCTCCTTTTTGCTTCTGTTAAATACATTATTTAGCTGTCACATAATCTTTCAGTGAGATGATTCAAATCACCCTATCCCCAGAAAAATCTTAAAGGTCTTCCATCCCCACCTTGGCTCAAGTCACACACCGTTTAGAGGTCTCAGGGTCCCATTGGTTTCCTGGCTCCACCGAATGTCCCATTTGGATAAGCCTCAGGCTCTCCCAGCCCTTGGCGTCCCCAGCTTTGTTGGAAAGGTGAACATAGCAGACTCTGCAGCAGCTGTTGGTCAGCACTTGACCTTATAGGCCCTGATGAAGGCCAGTAGGCTGGACAAGCCCAAGCGAGGGTGATGGTCATGTAACCTCTACAGGCCTTTCAGACCACCCCATGCTGTCACTGTGACCAGAAGATGCTCCAAGACTTCAGAACTGGTTCTTGGTCAGGACTCGACCAGGAAAGACAATCTCAACCTAGGACTCAAGACCCACACGTGGGAGGAGGCGTATGAAGAAAGCAGCCAACGGGCTACCCTGAGAGTCAGGGACCTGGCATCAAGAAAGGAGGGGGATCTGCCGGCAGCTGCAGGGCCAGCATTGAGGTTAAGGGCAAGGGCAAAGCAGGGCCCCCTCCCCACAATTTGCATTCAGCTCTCCTGTGGACGGGGCATGTGAGCTTTCCCAGAAGCTCAGGCAAGGGAGGGATCCTGGACTGAGGAGTGAGGCCAGTTCCTGTGTTCTTAAGCTCCCGAGGGTGGCGTGGCTGAAGCAGACCAGCGCTCCTCAAGGAGCTGCCAGGGCCCAGCTCCTCCTGCTTCTGCTTAATGAGAATTGCCCGGGGGCATCTTCCCTGTGCTGCCTCATGGGGAAGCATCATCAAGGAGGAGCTGTCAAGTGCCAGGTATGAGAGGCCACTAACCGCAGGGTTGGACAGAATGACCTACTGAAGGGCTCGAGGAAGAAGAAGGCACCCTCACTCAGCGTGCACTTAGGGCAGAATAAGCCTCACCTAAAATCCCTGTGGGACTTTCCCCATAGAGTTCTGTGGAAACTTCCATACATCACCATTAAATTAAGTTGCCCACCATTAAATTAAGTTGAGGGAAATGTAAGATGTCTGCTGCAGGAAAAGGAATCTGACATTTCCGGCTTCTGAACCTAGCATGAAAGGCTGATGTGTAATTTGTTTGGTTTTCACAAAAATAATGTTGTGCAATTAACCAGTCTTAGGCATAAAGCACAGTTTGAGTGAATGATAAATGGAAGGCAGCATTTTCCGTAAGTAAAAGCTTTCAGAAGTGTGCATCTCTGAATCATCCATTTCTTTGCTACTGACTCTTTTCCTTTCTTCTGATGTTGTTATTTTCTTGACATAATTACAGTAAAGATTGGTACATTGTGCCCAATCTTAATTGTATCTCCCTTCAGTCTCATTTATTTCATTATTACCTGCTATTCCTTTAAATCAGTAAGTCATGGTATTTACAGATTGATAGGTATTCTTAAAAATATTTCAAATTGTTCTAGAAGGTTTCACTCTGAAATAGAGTGAGTAAATTCTTTTATTTATCCCAGAGCTTGCAAACATGTTTTAAGTGTATAATACAGTGACCCTAAAGAAAGGCTGGGGAAAGAATTTGAGTTTGGAGGATAGCAGTGAAAAGAGGGCCACGCGAACAGGTGAAGAGGAGCCTGGCATGTCCTTGGTGCAGGGCCTTGGGTGAGGAAGGCGCTGAGGAACAGGGTGGTGCCCTCACTTTTCTGCGTGGTGCAGACTGCAAACGCCCGTGATTTTGTGACCACCACCCCCTCCCCACACTCTGAGAGCAGCAGGACCAGGAGCCAGACCTTAAACCCAGGTAGGCTTTGTATTCATGCTGTTATTTTGCACCAAATTTTTGTTCCAGATTATTCTAAGGGCTTTTTTTTCCCCTTTGAGATGGAGTTTCACTCTTTTTGCCCAGGCTGGAGAGCAATGGCGCGATCTCAGCTCACTGCAACCTCCGCCTCCCGGGTTCAAGTGATTCTCCTGCCTTCTAAGGGCTTTTTTAAAAACACAAACACAAATGTTGAGAATTACATAATTAAGTAGAATTGGAAAAAAGGCCTAGCAAACAAGGTCAGTTGTAAACCCAGACCTCGGTGATGCTTTTGAGCTGTTGAGTGATGTTTTATGCTACAGTTGGCACCTGCTAACCACTCAGAGAAAATTATCTTCCCAATACATGACTGTTGTTGGTCCTGCAGTAGGAATAATGAAACTGCAAAAGATTTACAATCCCATATCAAAAAACAATTCCAAATTCAAGATGACAAGATGTCTCGCAAGTCAAAAGGAACGGGAAATAGCTCCCAGTGCGTTCCCATAGAATCAGAGCACATACGTTGTGGTTTTGTTTGTTCCTGTGTCTGATTCGGTTCTGAAGGTCTTTATCAGAAGTAGCTGATTTCACTGTCTTGTAGTTGAGGGTTCTTGGCCACTGCTGGCTGCACTTCTTCATTAGAGGATCTTGAACAGTTTGTGGAGGTTGGAAAGAAAGAACAAGGAGATGACTTACGGAGCTCAGAGCCAGTAACATGCTGGCAACCAGCAGGCCCGAAAGGGTCCGCAGGGAGGACTGTGTCTGCCTTCTCTGGGCTTCAATGATGGGTGACACCAAGTGCCTCAGGTCACCCTCAGTAGAATTTTAAATGCTTTAATGATGCCTCAAACATAGAGATTGATTTGGACTTAGAGTGCAGCTAATTTCTGCTCCGGGTATTTTAACCTCTTGCAGTCAGCCGCATTCATAGCTCTGCAGGGCCATCTGTGCTGGTCCCTTGGTAAGAAGCTACAATTCAATGGATTACCAATAGCACCCTCATGTATGACTGCAGAGGCACTGTCCCCAGGCTCAGGCACTTTTTAACTATAACTAGCATTTTAGTTTTCTTTTTCTTTTCTTTTTCTTTCTTTTTTTTTCTTTTTGAGACAGTCTCACTCTGCCAACCAGACTGGAGTGCAGTGGCACGATCTCAGCTCACTGCAACCTCCGCCTCCTGGGTTCAAGCGATTTTCAAGCCTCAGCCTCCCGAGTCTCTGGGACCACAGGTGTGCGCCACCATGCCGATCTAATTTTTGTATTTTTAGTAGAGATGGGGTTTCACCACATTGGCCAGGTTGGTCTCAAACTTTTGACCTCAGGTGATCTACCGTTCTTGGCCTCCCAAAGTGCTGGGATAACAAGCATGAGCCACCACGCACCATCAGCATTTTCGTTTTCTGAGACCTTTAAAAAAAAACAACAAATATTTAGAATTATATAATTAGGCAGAGTTGGGAAATAGAGCTGGAAAACATTTCGTTTTCTTAAACTTTTTCTTAATGTATTGCAGAGCCAAGTGAAGTGGCAGACAGTAATGAGGCTGAGTCTAAATAGGAGTGAATATTTTCATTTCATAACAGAAAACTGGGAGATGAGCAAAAAGTAATTTTCTCCAAGACCCAATCTCAGGATCCAGTGGTTCTCAACCTCAGTTTCCACTCCGCAGTGCCTGGGGGTGGAGGGTGCTGTGCACCTCGTTTCAACAGGAACTCTCGGGGGGGCTCTGGGATGCTTCAGGGTGCCCCACTCTGCACCCCCCAGCAATTCAGACACAGCTGCTCCGTGTCCTGGAGAGGAAAGAGCCCCCCCGGGATGACCCCTCGCTCACTTCCTGCGTGGGAATCGCTGCTGGAAATGGACCCTGACAGTCTGGGCTTCCCGAGGCCAGCTCCAGGGCGCAGCAGAAGAGCTCTTGCCCACCTTAAACCTGCCTCCATGAGGGTGGAACCTGGACTCCTCGCCATTTCCGCATTTCCACGTTTGCTTTTTCCCCCGTGCAAAGCGTTTCCACTTTCTCCTCTTAGTGTATTTGCTCGTTTTGTTCCCCCTCACTACCAGCCTGTCTCCCTCTGCTGTCCGGGGCCCCAGGTGGCCTCCCTCCCCTCACACTCCCCTTGCACCCTCTATACTCCCTTCTTGACCCTCCCTCTTCCTTCCCTCTGCCCCCGCCACCCTCCCAGGGAGGCGTGGAGGGGCTGAGACCTCCCCAATGACTCAGCAGCCAGGGTGGTGCAGCACCCAGCGTCTTCACAGTGGAACTAGCCACTTCTTCCTCTCCCTGTTTCCTCTTCCAAAAACTGGAACCAGGGTCACCTCCCAGTCCTTGTCAGCACCAGGCAGCCATCATGAGGAGCGGGCTGCTCAGCACTCAGGACGTGTGAGCTGCCCACGAGCCGCCTCACACCCCAAAGCCAGGTGTCCTCTTGGACTGTCCCCGACCCATCTGCCTCCTCCCACGGCCTCTCGCCTTCCCCACCTGAGAACATGCCACCTGCAGCTGGCTGTGGCCTGTGGGCCTCCTAGGGGGCTGTGTCCTGTCTCCCAATCTGGGGCTGGACGCTCCCCCAGGTGGGGCTGGGCAGTGTGGCCCCTGGCGGGCAGCAACATGGGGCCTGCCGGACCAGCCCAGCCCCGCGCCTAGGAAGCGCTCAGCACCTATTGTAGAATGAGGTTGAGTGGATGTCCTTCAGGCACGGCGAGATCATGAACCGTCAGAGAAAGATGAAGGGTATGGAGTGCACCGTAATTGCAGTGTCAGGAAAATGGACATTTTTAGCCACAAAGCCAGGGCCATCAAAGGGCTTTCTGGTGATGCTGACTGCCAACGGCATGTCACTCCAGCCCTGCGTCGTGTGTGCCCTACGTCATGTGAATTATCTTTCTCTAAACACCGAATTGATTGGTCAGAGTGTTTTAGTACGTGAGAATAAGCTTTATGGGGTTTTGTTTTTAATCGTGTGCCCTTGAAATGTCATCATACCCTTCGCCGGAAAATACACCAGGCAGGACGTTTGAGAGAGGTTTGTATTTTGAGTCAAGAGGCAGTAAGTGGAGGAGTCTGCTCACTGTTCTGGGACTGGGACTGTCACCCGGCACATGAGGCTTTGCTGTTTATTTTGTTAAGTAACTGAATGTTAAGAGTGTGTCGTTTGAATAACTTCTCTGTAAATACCTTTTATTTCATTGTAGTCCTTCCCTGATTAGAGATTTCTATGCTACTGTGTAAATTCATTCTCTTCCCACAATCTCTCTCATTCTCTCTTCCCCACCCCCCCACCCCCCGCCTCACCCCCTGCTCTCTCTCCCTGTCTCCCTCCCTCTCCTCCCCTTTCCTCCTTCCATTCAGTTGTGACTTTTATTCTTGGAGCCTGCATTAGCCTATATTATTATTTGAGAGCTGCTAAAACAAAGTCCCCACAGGCTGGGGGCTTAAACGACAGAAATGCATTCTCTCGGTCTGGAGATGGCAAGTCTGAGATCGAGGTGTGGCAGGGCTGGATCCCGAGGCCTCTGCTTGGCTTGTAGATGTCATCTTCTCCCTGTGTCCTCACAGGGTCTGTCTACTCTACCTGTGTCTGAATTTCCTCTTCCTAGAGGGACAACAATCCTGTTGGATTAGGCCCCACCCTGATGACCTCATTTTAAGGTAATTATCTCTATAAAGACTCCATTTCCAAATCTGGTTCTGAGGTGCTGAGGGTTGGGACTTCAGCATAGGAACTTGGGAGGACACAGCTCAGCCCACAGGAAGCCTTGCTTTCCAAGCACGTAGAAGTTTATGTCATTTGTCTTCTTTCCTGCAGCTTTTGCCTCGCAGATGTCCTCCCGTTTGTCTTTGCCTGGGTTCTCTGCCCTGCGGGCCCCACCGCCCCAACTTCTCCACCTGCGCTGCCTGCAGGCCCCCGCGCCCCCCAGACTGTGTTCCTTCCCCCTTTGTTCCTGCAGCATCAACACATCCCTCCTCACAAACTTTAGATTTTGCAGGTTTATCTGTTTTTCTTAGCTGTCCCAGAATTTTTTCTTTCTTCCTTTCTCAGATCACTGTATCGCCTTTATCTCTTATGCCTGACTTTTCCCTCCACCTTCAGGATTCTTCCTGCCTTGTCTGCTGGGCATCTCTCCTTGCTCTCGTGCAGATCAATGAACAGGGACTCGATCCATCTTCCTTGGCACTTTTCCCATTTCCCTGTGATCCCTGGATAACACTATTTTTTGTCTCACTTTCCCTTGTCACTGTCTGTATAAATCTCCCCCATCCCTGTTCTCATGCTGCTCCTCTGCACGTGTCCAAGGTTAACAGTGCTCCTTTCTCTCCTTGCTTTCCAGCCACTGCCGTCTTGAAAATGCCCTGCCCTGGCTGAGCGAACCCCCTGCCCTGTTCCCTCGTTCTGGTTCAGAACATCACCTCACCACTGCTAACCGCTCAGGGAAGCCGGTCATCCTCCCTGGAGCTGGAGCGGGGGGCGGGGTGGGTGAAGGGATACTCCTGCTGTGTGCACTGGCCTGAGGGCGGAGAAAGAGGGCACCCGGCAAAGTGAGAGTGTGGAGGAGAGGAGTCAGGCAGGCAGTGTAGACACTCAGGCGGGACAACGGACAGGGGCTGACTGGTGAATCCTTATTTCAAACAACTGCCTGGAGTATCAGTGAGACTTGAAGGTGGCTCTCCAGTGAGGAGCTGAGGCTGAAATGATCCTGGGGAATCTTTTCATTCCGTTGGTTTTGATGCTCACGTACCAAGTTGATGCTTTTTCTTCATCACCATTTTCATCATTTTAAACGTTTTACCAAATTTAGATGGAAGATGCTTTCTGAAAGCCTTCAGTTCTACTTCTTATAAGAATTTCACTCATTTGACTTACAGTTACTTATGGAAATGATCATTAGTTGTTAATTTTATTGATCAAACTGTGTGAAACAAGCACCTACCAAGAGTTTGAGGGATACACCAGACCAGTCACAAGGCACATCAGAAAGAAGAGTTATGTTCTGTCATTTGCACTTTACATGCATTCCTATTTGACTCAGAAATAGACAAATTCATTAAAATATCCTCAGTTAACACCACCAGTCTGCCACAAGACTTGAGAAGACGGTAGGATGGCCTTCGTCATGATTCCCACAAAGGCTGACAGACTTGTGCGTGCAGCCAGCCCACCGCCTCTGTATCTCTTCACGTTCTTGTTTGCCCAGCCTCCTGTCTCTTGCCTTCTTGGAATCTTGAACTCTGCAAGAGCAGGGCCGACTTGGTTTCCTCTACCAGCATTGATGGAGGGCAGCAAATCTGCCTGAGCTCTGGCTGCGTCTTCTCCATACCATTGTTATCTTCCTGTGTCCAGATGCACAGCTGGGCAGGTAACACTAAGCATCATATCCATGCTCAGGGACCCAGGCCAATCCATTCCAGATGCTTCACTAGTTGAGGGATTTTCCATAAACTTCAGAGATGTCAGAATCCATCAAAATATTATATGGTTGGGTTCTTTATATATGTGTATATAAACATAATCTATATTTTATACATTTATATCTAAATATTTTAATCCATATTTTATATCTATATATTTATATAATCTAAGGCTTATAGATGTAAGCTATGGTGTTAAGCTATATTGTTCAGATTATATATATTTTAAACATATATAATTATGTATGTATATATCCTAGATTATGTGTGTGTGTATATATACATATATACACACTAAGGCTCTTTGTAAAATGAAAATGTATGTTTAAACTAGTTATATAAATTTTTTTATTCAAATAGTATACACTTATATGTTTACATTTCAATTTCAGGATGACACCCCTGACTTTCACAATGTCATAATTTAAATGATCTATAGGGATTTTTTTCTTCCTCTAAGTGCACTTAACCCAAAAAAGCCAATTAAATGGAGAACAATATAAATAGATTTTCTCTGTTGCTGCCAACTTTGATCTGCCCTCATGATGATAACAATTTATTAGAGAAGGAGATCGCTCTAATTTGGTTTGCTTTAACAAATGTTACTCCGTTGGAATCAGGCGCCCCTCCGCGATGAGAGTGAATGCAGAGGACATTCTGTGATAGTGCCGGGCAGGACCCTGCAGTGGTCTATGGCGATCGTAGACCGAGACGACAGTGATGCTGGAGCCGTGGTGTTCACAGCCCAGAGGCCGCTCTGTTGTGTGGACCAGCACTGAACACAGAGCTCCTCTAAAGGATCGTGTTTGTTTAGAGAGCGGAACATGGTGTGATGACTTTGACCTCTAAATGCCTGGTGCTCCCCAGAGGGCCTGTGCCTTTGTGCACCTCCAGCTGATCCACGTGTGTCCAGGCCTGCAACTCGCCAATTATATAACGCTGTGATTGCTCTTACTGTTACTATGATCATCTTACAGTGCTTTGGTATTTCATGAAGAGGCCGGGAAAAGCGTGGATTGTGTGGTAGTGCACAGAATTGTAATGGCATATGTTATGTTGTCGAACCTGTAAAACTCTTAAGAATTTTTTTCTGATTATAGAAAATAGTACATGTTAAGGTAGAGAATGAAAAGATTCATGATTCCACCTGTTAGAAATACTGGCTGTTTTTCTGCACCCCTGAACCCACACACATGCACACACACATGTGCACACACACACACTTCCACAGGCACACGTGATTTTTTCAGCAGTGGGTCCATGCTCTTCAGGATAGTCTGAAGTGTACACATCTTTTCTCATAAGGTCCCTGGACATCTTCCTGGTCAACTAAATCTTCAAAAGGCTGCTAAGCCCCCAAGGGTGCAGGGTGCTGTGGACGACTGAGCCAGCCTGACAGTTTAGGAGGCCTCTAGTTCTTCCCTCCCTAAACAACCCACGGGGACGGTCCTGCATGTCATGTTTGCTCCTTGTACCCTAATTACCATAGGGAAATTCCCAGAAGTGGGGTACTGGATCAAAGGGCAGGAACACCCTCCATATTGATTGGATACAGTGCTGCCAAATTGCCCTTCAGAAAGGTTACCCCAGGTTATGGTTCTGTCAGCAGCAGGAGGCTGGAAATCTCCCAGGCTTCTCCAACCCTGCTGATTTCACTACTTCCTAATGTCACTGACAAAGCATATCTCATCTTTTTTGCTTACATATTTTGTATCTTATTCAGGTGTCGCATCTTTCATACAGTTGGGTTTTTGTATTTTTTTGTGGGGGGATTTAGGGGATGGGTTTTGGCCACTTGACTTTCTCATATTGCCCTTGGTCCATTTTTCATTTGATTGTTATTTATCTTATTATCTTTAGGAATTTTTTTGTCAAGTTGATTCCCAGGCCTCAGCATTTGTTATCTCTTGCAGCATAACCCATTATCCTAAAACTCAGTGTCTTAAAGAAACCAACATCTCTTCTCTCCTAGTTTGTGGAGTTGAGGAATCTGAGTGCTGCCTGCCTGGGTGCCTCTGGCTCTGGGTCTGTCATAGAGCTGCAGGGGAATTGAAGGCCAGGGCTGCTGTCTCATCTGCAGATCTGAATGGGGAGGATTGGCTCCCATGAGCACTTATGTGCTGCAGCAGGATGCACTTCCTGGGTGGTGTTGGCTGAAGGCCTCAGTTCCTTGCCTGTGGGCCTCTCCATGGGGCCGCGTACAGTATGGCAGCTGGCCTCCCTCATAGGGAGCTAGGGAGAGAGAGAGGGCACCCAGGACCAAAGCTGCAGTCTTTTGTGGCTTACTCTTAGAAGTGACTTTCCATCAGTCCGCCATCCTCTGTGCAATAGACGGAAGCTCAGGTCCCTCACACTCAGCGGGAGGAGGTCAAACAGGGAGTGAACACCAGGAATTGGAGATCCTTTTGGGACAGCTTAGGGGCTGCCCGATACAGGAGCATAATATTTGCTGATTACATCAGTAAGATGCTGTTTTCATTGTATGTTCAAATCAGTTATTGATGTGTATAGAAGCTATCACATTTTTACACATACATAATAAATTCTGGCATACACGTTCACGTCAACCACATTTGTATTGTGACTTTCACTTTGTGTGTCAGGTGTAGGGAGAGGTTAATGATAGCCCACCAGTCCATCCATGCAAGACCCATGGGAGCCCATTCTGTTTCTAGCGGATATTATTAAATATACTTCATCCTGTCAGGTGTGTCATGTCATTCCATGCATATGTGTGTTTCACTGGCCCAGCCGGTGCTGTCTTCTGTACCTTGCTCTGAATCTTAGTTATTCCACCCAGAACTTGGGCTGGTGGGCCAGCTGTGTCACTGTTTGTATGTCTGGCCTACTGCTTTTCACACCTGCATATTTTTCCGAGATGTGAATTGATCACATTTTGCTCATCCACTCCCCTGGGGATGCCAGCAATCTCCCACCTCCCTGTGGTCACAGGAACACGGCTACTCACCTGCAAGCAGAGCTTCTGGGCTTGATGCCCAGCTGTGAGCTCACAAGTGCATGAGCCTCCGTATGTGGATTGTCTCGAGGTATTGCCGGAAACTTCCAGAATGTCTTTGACATTCTGGAAGTGGCCGATCGACACACTTCCCTGCAGACACCTGGCATCATCCTCCTCTCTCAGTTTTGCCCCTTGACAGGACCCTAGAGGCATCTAACTGCTGCTTTCATTGCGCTTCCCTGATGACTGGGATCTGAACATCACACTGCACACTGGTCAGCCATCCAGGTCTCTTCTTTAGACATCTGTTGATCTTCTTTCCCTTCCCTACATTGTGTCCTGGCTATCTATTATTTTTCTTCTCAATTTTCAGAAAATTTTTCTTTTTTCCAGGTATTAATATTTTATGCAAGTGTTAGACATCACAAATATTGTCTTCCCAAATTTTCTTTATCTTCTTCTCTTTCTCGTCTTTTATTGGGGAGAAAAAAACCCTCCCTAATTTTGAAGAAGTTACATTACGATCGAGGCTGTTTGGAAAGACCATTTCCTTACCGTCCCATCACGAGGCATCCTCCTGAGCCTCCTCCCACTGGCTTTAGAGCTTTTCCTTTCGCATTTTGGATTTCATCCATCTAGAGCCCTTCTCCATGTGAGCTGCCAGGCAGACACCCAGCTTCCTTTCTCTGCAGTAAACACTTTCCTTGACCCCATTGTCTGAGCCACCTGGTCTTTTCCCGCGGCTTTCTGCTGCCATTGTTATCCCATGACAGTCCCATGTAAATACGATTCCCTCTTCTGCTTGGTTCCCCAGTTTTCCTACTCCCGTACAAATACCACACTGCCTTTAAGAATGCAGCCTCCTAGTCCAACAGCCAACAGAGTACGACCCCCTCTGCTCTTCTTTTTCAAAATCATCTTAGCTTTTTATGGACCTTGTAATTTTTCAATTATTTGTCAAGAATTTTACTGTGCACAGTGAACTCTCATTTCCACACAAGAGCATAGCCTGAAATCTCAGCAGTTTAACACAGGAAGACTATGTTCTGGCACAGAGTCTAATACGGGCCAGTGTCTGCTCTCTACCTGGAGCACACGGCCTCCAAATTTACAGCAGCAGTGGGTGAGAGCAGGGTGAGGGCATCAGCGCCCGACTGTTTCCACCCAAAACACACACACCTCCTTCTGGGCACCACCCACTGTCCAGAACTGGCCACATGGCCCCCATCTGACTGCAAGGGAGGCAGAAATGTAAGGACCCACATGGCTATTTGTGGAGCATTAACGCTGTCTACCAAATCCAGTTCCTCAAAAATAGCTGAGCCTTTAGGATTTTCTATGTAGGCAATTCTAGCATCTACAAATAATGAGGTCAACAGAAAGTCACATCCCAGTGACGCAGAAAAACTCAGTACCATGAGAGCCAGGCAAACAAAGCCAGCACAAAACTTATTTTTGCTGCTTCAAATATGGAGATTGAAGAAGCTTGATTTTTTGTCACCTTTGAATCTTTCCACAAGCCAATGTAAATATCACAATAACAAAGCCAGGAAAATTAATCTGTAAAATTGTTCTTATGCCATTTAAAATATCACAAAATACACTAGGGATTAACTTTTCCATTACTAGGAAAAGGGCAGTTTTAATGACTTACTTCTTAGCTCCCTTTGACTTCTGACTTAGTGCCTTCCACAATAGGCCCTCAAAAAATTATTGGCTGCAGACATAACATATTCCATATGGTCTGTTCAGTAAAATTGAAAGACTTTACTTTGAAAGTCCAGTTTTCTGAAAAAGTTTACCTTCTAAAAAATATTTATTGGGAAGCTGAGATCAGAATTTGAATGCTGGCAGAAGCTTTAAGCCTATAGGGCTAAAATGATGTTGCCTGTGCACGTGGCGTGTAGTGGTACAGCCTGAGGGCTGGCACACCACAGTCTGTGCCTGCATGTGGATCTTCCATCCAGCATGGAGCACCTGTGCTTAGGAGGTTAACAACAAGGAGTACATGCATGGCATGGGAGGGGGGCATGCTATAGCCGGAGAAGGTTGGGAAGTCCTGTCTTAGGAGGCGTTACTGAAAAATTCCCAGAGCCAGCAAGGTGCTGATATTTCCTGCCAATGCTCAGACATCACAGGGCTCCAACTCCAGTTCCAGGATGAGGCTTGGGTTCGTGAGGCACTGCCTCTTCCTGCCTCTACTTCCGCGGAGAAGTTACTTGCTCCTTCATTCTTCACTCCATCATTTGAAAAATCACAAGTGCATCTCCCTCCTGGGTGAGAATTGGATGACATAACATGTGAAATACTGCGTGGGACACATTTTGGAAAATGACAACATGCATACCATCCTTTCTTTAGAATTCTAACTGTGGCACGCAGGGGCCTTCAGACTGGTCGTGAGAACCCCACAGGCTTCGTCATTCATTCCTAATGTAAATAAGCTTGAGCGCCAGACAGGGGCAATGAGCACTTGAGTACTGGGATAATGCATGGTGGGGCATCACCTGGAGGTTCCATTGTCACACGTGGTGAGAAGGGGCTGTGAGCGCAGTCTCCAGAACCCAACTGGAGTCCCACCAGGTCACATCCCACCTCCAGCGCCTGCCAGCTGCATGGCACTGTGCAATTTACATCTGAACCTCCGTGCCTCTGTCATGAGGAGAGGCTGGAGCAGTCTTTCCCCGATGAGGACTGAGCGTGTGTGCATGTGAAGTGCTTGAGGCAGTGACTGGCGCAGCTTTCCCCACATTCTATCATAAAGTAAACAGTGTTTGAAGATTTCAAGTGACGCTTGTAAAAATCACTGATTGAATTATTTTATTTAGCTATTATGATTCTTAATCAAAAAGCCAAGATTGTATTGCAATGCCCTTATACAAATAAAAGAATTAAAATCAGAACATCTCCCAAAGTCATGACCTAAAAGTAATAATAGCCATCCTAGTTGCTTATAGAAAATCTCTTGTTAATTTTATTAGGTCAATCAAAAGCAGTCCCTTAGTTTTCTAAGCTTTTCAGCCAGAGACTAGGAATCTGAATTTAGAATCAACTTCCTTTCTTGATTACATTCTTAGGACTCTTTTATGATAATGGAACGCAGCATTGTCTGCAGAGATCCCCAACTTGCTTTGTCTACACTGACTAAGCCATTTTATGTCATGTCTTTGTCCCCTGTTTCCTTGCAAACATAAAGTGTGTTCTGGGTTTCATTTACACTGGAACCATCACCTGTATAACACCAGCCAATCTGCAAAGGTGGAATGATATTGTGTAGCCCTGAAATGGCTTCAGTCCATTCCTTTTATCCAGTATTTGTAGGACACTGCTGGGTGGAGTCTCACTGAGAGCTCTTAGTTTAACAAGAAACCAGTGTGAGCCGAGGGCAGGGGTAGGAAGGCAGGGCCAATGACAGGAAAGTGTGAGCGTGGTGGGTAGGGGGCGATGCTGGAGGAGGCAGGGGCATTGTAAAGGGAGCATTAGACTTTGGCCTTGAAGTCAAAGCTCTGTCAGGTGCTGGAAGGGAACTGGCCCTCCAGCCTGCAGTGGAGAGGACCCTGCCCACAAGACAAGCCCCGTCCCTGTGGAGCAAGCTGGAGAACCAAATCTGGCACAGAAATGCACAGGCTCTCCAGGGACTGGACCCTGCTAATAGGTGCTGGATTTCACCCCAAGACCTGTCAGAAAGAATGCTTTATGAAATACACTTATTTTTAAAAGTACATCAGGATAACTTGTGTTAAGTTCATTGCACCCATTGAAATGGCTCAAAACAGTTTTCGGACTTCAAAATCAGGGTGGGGTATGCCTGTGTAGTCATGGATGAGTATCTGGAAAGCTCAGGGAGCCAGTGGCACTGGGGATTCCTTCTTCCCAGCAGGCAGGGCCTGAGCAGGGAGGTGGGGGGTCCCGATGTTTGTGCAGAGGAGACGCCTCCGCTCTTCCGCTGCCTCTGCAGCCTGCACCTCAGTAGCACCTCAGGAGCAGCCAAGGCACAAAGCAGTCAAAGCGGTGCCCTCGGGGCAAAGGCACCAAGCATGGTTCCAGCTTATTATGAGGTGTTTGGTTATGAAAAGTTTTTCAGTACTTAAAGGTCTAATTTTCCCACGGGGGAAAACATCCCATTTTAAGAATGTATTTGGGGTTTGCCCTCTGGGTCACGGAGCTACTGGGTCAGTGTTGCTGCAGGAAGCAGCTTTGCTAGGGCTGTGCTGTCCTGACTCAATGAGACAATGACCTCGTAAAACTGAAACATCTGGGGGGCCGGTTAAAGAGCCACATGCGGCACCCCTCAGGGGTACACTATTTTACCTGCTCCTAAGCTTACCATATAATATTTGTGAACTGCTGCAAAAAGCAAAGCACACTCTGCGAATACATGGCAGGTTTGGGACAGTACCTTTTGGTTCCTTTCATTGCTTGGAGTGACCTTTGGTCATATCACATGAGAGATGCCCACTCGCTAATTAATGGGTTTCCTCACAGGAAAATGTAGTTGAGATTTATAAAAACAAACTGTGTTGTCTTCACTGGACACTGGACACTAGCTGCCACCAATAATGATTTGCCATTCACAAGGACAGGAGTGGCCCCCTCTTGGCATAGAGAGAGTGGAAACATCCCCTTCCCCTTGGAAACCAGATCCCAACTCCAGGGATCCCGAAATTCCCACCTTCACCCCATCCTCCCCAGGATGGCTCACATGGGAGCCCACAGACCACCAGCCCACATCAGTGCTGGAGGCCCACGGTCACATGAGGGTGCCCTGGGGAGGGATGGGGGCAGTAAGTAGGACCCTCTACACACCCCCACGCCTACACCAGTGCCCACCACCCTTAGGGCCAGTGATCACCGTGACACTGTCTCAAACAGCCCACCTTGTGTGCTTCTCCATCCTGACCTCCACGTGCCCCCCAGACCTCACTGGGCCTCACAAACTGACCTTGGGCCTGGCCGTGACCTCATCCCAGTCACCCTGCCACCATTGCAGACCAAGTCACCATTTTAGTCATGACAAAGATTCTTGGTGAATTGTGCCTGGAGCACAACCCCTTGCACTGAAGTTCAGCCTGCTGAGGACAGGTGTGCCCGGAGGTCAGCCTGCTGAGGACAGGTGCGCCCGGAGGTCAGTCTGCTGAGGACAGGTGCTCCCGGAGGTCAGCCTGCTGAGGACAGGTGCGCCCGGAGGTCAGCCTGCTGAGGACAGGTGCGCCCGGAGGTCAGTCTGCTGAGGACAGGTGCTCCTGGAGGTCAGCCTGCGGAGGACAGGTGCGCCCGGAGGTCAGTCTGCTGAGGACAGGTGCGCCCGGAGGTCAGTCTGCTGAGGACAGGTGCGCCCGGAGGTCAGCCTGCTGAGGACAGGTGCGCCCGGAGGTCAGTCTGCTGAGGACAGGTGCTCCCGGAGGTCAGTCTGCTGAGGACAGGTGCTCCCGGAGGTCAGTCTGCTGAGGACAGGTGCTCCCGGAGGTCAGCCTGCGGAGGACAGGTGCGCCCGGAGGTCAGCCTGCTGAGGACAGGTGTGCCCGGAGGTCAGTCTGCTGAGGACAGGTGTGCCCGGAGGTCAGCCTGCTGAGGACAGGTGCGCCCGGAGGTCAGCCTGCTGAGGACAGGTGCGCCCGGAGTCCCTACAACCACCACCCCAACCTCCAAAACCCAAGAGGCTTTACCTGGGCTTTTGGTGACATTCCAGACTTTAAGGAAATGGTTGACTGGAAGTCAGTGGGGCTTTGTTCAAAATAAAGAGGTTAAAAGAGAGACCATTTAGGCAGAAAGTTGATGAGCTAGATCTTACAACGTGCACATGGAGACAGCAGCTGCTGGCCTGGTGCCAGTGTCCAGCAGGACGTGGGTGTGTGGAACTGGCATTTGGGTGGCACAGAGAGGCTGCAGGTGGGGATTTCAAGAGTTTCCCCATGTGGCACCTGTAAGCCAAAGACCAAGTGGACTGTTGACCAAATCTGGGTGGTTCTTTGGAAACAAATTGTATATGCAAGGCTGTTCCAGGAGGTTTCATCCATATCCCATATCGCACGAGTTGCAGCTTCACTCAATGCCTCAAGAAGGCAAGCCAGACAAAAGACAGACCTGGTGTCTCCCCGGAACCCATCCTCCTGGAACAAAGTCAAATACCTCCTTGGCAGGTATTGGGGATCTCTAGGAGCATAAATTAAATCTCATTATCTTTATAAGCACAATTCCTTCTTTTAAAAATCAGAAAAGTATCACAGTAGGTGAAGTAAATAATCCATGTAGAAGTCTTGTTATTGCTGTGTTTTATTGCAAAAACAGACTATTTGAAAAAGTAACCTATCTTTTATAGAATTTGTGCCCAAATCATAATATTTTCACACTGAAATTTTCCCTGAAAATATATCTGAAGACTTCCAGTGGTTCCAAAATCTCATTTACTTTATTTATTTGACGTTGCTGAATTTTCTTCTGCATTGTGAAACTCCAGTGCTGAGCATGCTGTGTGACGTGAGCTTTCTCTGTCATTGTAAGTAACATGGCTTGGAAAGAGAGTGCAGCTGTGAACTACCACCGTCAAGCCTCCCTGAAGGCATCTCAGTAGCGAAAGCACTAGGTGCCATTTACCTGGGTTGCCTGTGAAAATCATGCGTTCCTTCTTGATGCAATTTTTCTAGAACAACTAAGTTTGGACTCTTTGGTCCAAGTTGTGAAGTTCCTGCTAGCAGGGGCAGATAGTGAATGGTGGCTGCCTCTGTTTTGACAAATTCATTCCCAGGCTCTGATTCCTGTCACATTTCCTAGTGACATTCTTGGTCTCCTTCATTTTTTTGGACTTTTCCCTTCAACAGCATTGCCGTACCTACTATCTGTGCTGAGAGAACTGTTCCGCAGCAAGGGTGGGCCAGAGCAGTTGTGAAATGAAGTGTCCTGATCACCCAATGGCAGGGGTGATCAAAGCCACAGCAGACCACAGGCAAGGGCTTAGGGTGGCAGGTGGATGATCTCCTGCACACGTGGGAGAGTGGTCCTAGGAAGTGCAGATGCATTCTGTGGGGAAACAGGCAAAAGGCAGGAGATGTGGTGAGTGGGTGCCCATCGGTGCATCTGATCTCCCTGGCACCCCTCCACTCCACTCTGCTTCCCTCCTGCTCAAGGGCTTCACCCCTCCACTCCACTCTGCTTCCCTCCTGCTCAAGGGCTTCACCCCTCCACTCCACTCTGCTTCCCTCCTGCTCAAGGGCTTCATCCTTCCTGGGAATGAGGAAGGCCAGGCCTCATGACAGAGCTGCCTGCCCTGGGGGCATCCCTTCTGTCGTGTGCAGCATCAGGAATGTGCTGGATCCCCAGTGCCCCATCCTGAAATCAGGGAGGAGTGGCAGGATGGAGGCAGCCGTGGGCATCTAGGGACCCACAGGACGGGAGGCCACAGAGCTGAGTGAGCAGAGTCCCAACCGCTGGAACAGGAGGGCAAAAGTGAAAATTAAGCCACAGAGAATGGGTGGGCTGAGACAGCGATGGGGCCCTGGATTCTCTTGCTGTTCAATATGTGTTCCAAGAAGAGGGAAAAACACGGGACGCTGAGGAAGACCAACTGTGCAGAGAAAAGAGCTGGCCAGATTCTGCCCTAAGAGGTCAGGTTGGGTAGGAGAACACCACTGTTTCTTGCAAGTCACTCATTGAGCATAGCAGCAGACAGAGCTGACTTCAACTAGGGGCAACTTCAGTAAGAAAGCGGGGGTCTCTGGGGCTAGTCAGGGAAACATGTGCCTTAATGGAGCCAAGTCCGAGGAGTAAAGTGTTGAAGTAAATGAAGAGGTGCTGATGTCTCTATCCTCCGGTGAGTCTGTCCATTGTAACAAGGGCAGGGGCTATGCTTGTTAAGACTTTTCCAGAATCCTCTGTGAAGACAGCTGGAATGATCTCACAAGGAGAAAACACAGACCGGGGTCTGCTTTGTGCTGAGTAAGTGTTTCAGCCGGGAGAGTGCAGTGCAGCCTCCTGGGTGCAGCCTTCCTTTTGAATTCTGGGCCTGGCCAAAATGACAAACACAGACTGCCCCCATCATCTCGGAACAGAGACTCACCGGGGAGGTCACCCGCCCTGTTCACCACGTCAGGCAGGGAGTGTGTGCCGAGGCCCTCACATGGGCTGCACAGACCAGAATCTACGCAGTGAAGGTAGACTCGGGGCCCTGATCATCTCGGGGCTTACATAAACCGTGTGGCAAATGACAGGATGGCTGGCCAGGAGCTCCCTGTTGAGATGATGGTGAGAGAGACACAGGGAAGCGGTGACCAAGGAGCGTCCCATGCCAGGGGGCATAGCCAGGCAGGTCACTTTTTTTGTTTTTTGAGTGAATGATCAGTACTTATTTGCCTTCTCTTAAATCTGTGACCCTTCCCCAGGTGTCCGAGAGCTGGCCTGGCCTTGGGGTTCAGAGTATGGCCTCCAAAGCCAGGAATTCCTGCACTGGGATCCTGGCCTTGGCCACTTCCTAGCTGAGTGACTCCAAGCATCTTACTGATCTGTGTGTCTCCGTTTTCTCTTCTGTAAAATAGGGCTGATAACAGCAGAGCCCACTGGTGGAGTGTCTTGGCATGGTTTAGTGAGAGTGTTTGCCCCATCCTGAGAACAGGGCCTGGCTCAGAAAGCCTTGATACAGCCACTACGATGCCATTAATGAGCATATCTGTCACTTACCTGTCTTAAAGTGCACATTAATGAAACCCACTGGGATCCAGCTGCCTATGCAAAAGTATAAGTATTAGTGGGATCTCCAAAAAATAACCTTGAGAGAATGATCTCGTATCATGACATTTTTAGCAAAAAGTTCCTTTCTCTGTGCTTGCTTCCACCAAGAAAGTACCATCTGTTTCAAAACAGATTCAGCAATTGCTAGAACTTTCTTTAAAATGTAGAGGCAAGCGCTGCCTCTGTTTTGTAAGCATCTATGAACTGTGCCTTTGGTGCTGCTGGAGCTGGAGGATTTTGTATGATATTAAGTAGAGTGGCTTCGCTTTAATTCCTGATGCATATCACCAAAGTGTACACAAAACTGATGCTGGCTTTGTCATCCTGAGAGGTTTCACCGTTTGAAGAAACAGTTTCTGAGTGCCAGCATTACCTAATACCCCGTTTGAGGTCTGTGGGGTGGCAAGTATTTCATAAACCTCTGGGGTTACAGGTTGCTCTCTTTGAACTTGTTCATGGCTAAGCTACACTTTTTTAAAGAACCAGATTTTTCTTAATGTGCAAAGAGTGCTAAAAAATAAGGTCAAAAAGAGTTTTTAAAGTTTTGATATTATTCTAAATAAAATAACCATCACACATCTCAGATGACTGTTTTCCAAGAGTTGGCCCGGAGCATGCTTCTCGGGCCATTTCACCTGTGCACGCTTCGTTGCAGCTGCACCCGCCCTAATCCCCCTTTCCTAGATTTCTTGCTTCTCTTCTTGACTGTCCCCAGCCAAACACACCCATCCTCCCAGGACCCCACAGCCTGCTCCTAAGACAGTGTCTCTCTGCAGGCCTGGCCCCGGGTCACTTGCCATAGTGGCTCACCACCTCCATCCCATCTCGCCTTGCATGCCAATGCTCATTATCCCCATGCAGGAGGTGTGGGCAGGTAGTGACACAGGTGCAGCGACTAGGTGCAGGGAGGGTGACCTGCTCATGGGCCTGTAGCTGGAGAGCAGAGAGGAGGCCCGCTCCCCTCCCCACACACCTCTCCCTGTGGAACCTCATCATTTAGGTTCCCTGGTGTGAGCTCCCACCATTATACCCAGCAGCCTCCTGCCTGGATTTCTGTGCACACCTCAAAGCCAGCCAACCCGAACAGAACTCAGTATCTTGTCCTGCAGAAGCCTGGAGTGGCTCAGGCCTCCCACTGATCCTTCCCCCAGCCCTGCCCACGTGGCCTTAGTTGGACTCACTGAGTGGCCTCTGCCAGGCCCTTGCCATCTTCTCTGGACCATGACAATAACCTAACTGGACAAGACCCCAAAACTGATGGCCACACCACCTCCCAAATGACCCACCCACAAGGAAAACCTGGTCCAATGTGCTCCCACCTGCAGAATGGGCGCGAGTGCTAAGGCACGGGTGAAAGGCCACTCTGTCAGCTTTACGTCTGCCGTGGGCAGAGTTGTGTCCTCCCCGAAATAGTTGAAGTCCTACCCCCTGTGGCTGTAAGTGTGACCTTATTTGAAAATAGGGCCTTTGCAGAAGTCATCGAGTTGAGACAAGGTCTTGCTGGGTTAAGGTGGTCCCTAATCCAATGACTGGTGTCCTTGTAGGAAGAGGGAGATTTGGATACAGAGACAGATTCACAAAGAACGCCGTATGGCAACGGAGGCAGAGATTAGAGCGCTGTGCCCGCAAGCTGAGGCACACGAGGGTGCTGGCAGCCCCCGAGTGCTGGAACGGCGTCCTGGAGCAGACCCTTCCCCAGGCCCACATCTCCATGTCAGACTTCTGGCCACCTGAACTGTGAAAGCACATTTCTGTGGTTTCAAGCCCCCAGTTGGGGTGCTCTGTTCCAGCAGGCCCAGGAAACTAGGGCACCTCCCATCCCTGCCTTCCCCACCTCCACCCCACAGCAAGCCCTGACTCCCAGAAGCCTCAGGATGCTCACTGCCCACCCTCACACGGCGTCTGCTCCTGCTGCCCCCTCTCCTGCTTTCTGGTTGGATCACTGCCACTTGTCTTTTGCGTTCAGCTCCTGAACCACCTTCCCCTGGAAGTCTCCTCCACCCGTCCGGGCCCCCAGCCCCCTTCGGTGCCCCCTCCTGCACCCCCACAGTCCACTCTAGACCACGGCTTCTCCACAGGGCTATTCAGCCCCCTAGGGAGTGCTTGGCAATAGGCAGATACGTTTTTGGTTGCCACCACTCGGAAGAGGGGTACTAATGGCATCCAGAGAATGGAGGCCAGCCTGAACAGCCTCAGTGCACATGGCTGGGAACAACCCAGGGAGGCTGCTGAACACCCTCGGGGCACATGGCCAGGAATGACCCAGGGAGGCTGCTGAACACCCTTAGTCCACAGGAGCCCCCAAGCCGGGAATGATCCAGCTCCAGCGTCAGCAAGGCCCAAGCAGAGGCACTCTCATCTAGAGGACACCTGCTCCTGCAGGCATTCCAGATGTTTTCATCTTGTCTCCCAGCTCCAAGTGGGAAAAGTGCACATCCATGGTTGTGCACCACCCACCACGCCAGCAGGGCCTCCCTGCTGCGAGTCCAACACTCTCTGATCAGATCAATGCTCTTGTCAGCACCCAAAGAAGAAAAGACGTGCTTACCGTGTTCTGTACACTCTCTTCCACATCTTGATGGGCTCAAACTCGCCTTTAAAAATGAGAGCCCTGGCCGGGCGCGGTGGCTCATGCCTGTAATCCCAGCACTTTGGGAGGCCACAGTGGGTGGATCACTCAAGGTCAGGAGTTCAAGACCCACCTGGCCAACATGGTGAAACCCTGTCTCTACTAAAAATACAAAAACAATTAGCTGGGCGTGGTAGTGCAGGCCTGTAATCCCAGCTACTTGGGAGGCTGAGGCAGGAGAATCACTTGAACCTGGGAGGCAGAGGTTACAGTGAGCTGAGATCATGCCACTGCACTCCAGCCTGGGTAACAGAGTGAGACTCCGTCTAAAAAAAAAAAAAAAAAAGAATGAGAAGCCCACAGATGTGATGCTCGGAAGGTGCGTTTGGAGTGAAGGATTGTGTTCTCTGCATGTCAGCAGGGTGCAGCCAGCCTTCTTCCTGAGAACACCGCATCACCTGCTGGGACTCTGCTCGCCTCTCCTGGACATGCACAGCCCTTCCATCCCCAGTCCCAGGCCTGGAAACATTCTCGCTAGAGAGAGAATTTTACTATAATGGGAATGGGTTTCACAGTGCATTTTTTTCTGCAGAAACTACTTATCTCTATCAAGGTGGGAGCAGGGCCATGGAGGAGAGTGGTCTCTTCCACCTAAAACCGCGCCAAGGACTGGTCCCCTTGTGGCTGGTCCCTGTGTGGTTGGTCCACGTAGCCATGTGGCCCCTTTGCCCCACCACCCAATGCACTGTCCTCTGTGGCCTCAGATCTGGCGGGATGTTCTAGTCATCTACTTTGTGAAGCCACTTCTCTGGTCGCCTGTATGTGTTTGGCTTGGGCATGAGTCAGCAGGTCTCTGAGGCAAACAGTGCGTTCTCAAAGTGTAACCAAAAGATCACGTTTATGGCTTCCGAGGTGACTATTTTGAGTTGACACTTTCCAGAAACCACCCAACAAATGTTTTAGCTACCAGATCTAGGAACTAAATCACAACTAGTCATGGGGGGTGTGTATGAATGAGTCTGCTGTTGGTGTCTGAACAATGAAAGGAACCCGAAGCCACATTGGGCACAAACTTTGAGTGAAACCCAACGGGGATCGCAGAAGCCTGAGCACCCCATGTTGGCGTCAGAGGGGCGGTGAGCGGGGAGGGCTGGTCTGCATACTCCAAGGCCTGGTTTCCTGGAGGGAGTCACCAGCCCATATGGCTGCCTCCAGCCCTTTCCCTGATGATTCTGGGGCCCTCCACAGGCCCTGGCCCTGAGGCTACCTGTCTTTGGTCTCGCCCCTCGTGGTGCCCTCAGGCCACTCTTCTGTGGTGCCTCTGCCTTCAGTCTCAGGAGTCCTTGATTTGAACCCAGCTCTTCTATAGCCCTTGGCAAGTTGGTTAATGGAAGCCCAGTTTCCTATTCATTGCAAAGGTTGCCCAGGTCAACATTTAATGAGATGGGATGTGAAAACAGCCACGCAGCAGCCCCACATCAGAGTGGGGCTGAGCATGGAGCAGTCGCCGCGGCATTTGTGGGCGGTGTGGGGACTCAGTAGTCTCTGAGGTTGCACTTCAGACAGAACCTCGACATGACCTCATTGGCGGCTCATCGTTTCCGACAGCATGTTCCCACCCTGTCATTTTCCCCTCCCCTGTCTCTGCTCTCCCAGCCCTCTCTGCTTGTCCCCTCTGGGTGGTGCTGGGTAGGGTTCTGGCAGATTCGGAGCCCACCAGGCTGAAGCTTTCCCTGTGCAAAGGGACTGCCCATCAAACTGGCTCATGTGGCCTGGGGCTCCCTCCACTCAGCTGAGAGCCTTCCCGCAGGTTACTGTGGACTCTAGTCAGCAGCCATTCCACAGCAGGGAGGCTCACATCGGTCCCTGCAGGGAGGCTCACATATGGTCCCCACCATAGCCACCTGCATGTGCACACATGAACACACATGCTCACATGTGACATAATACGTGTGTATAAGTACCCACAAACACACAAATGAGCACACGTGCACACATATGCAAATGCACATGTATGTACATGCACTACTCATGGGCACATGCTCACATATGCACACATGTGCGTACATACACGCACATACGCCCAGACTCACAATAAGGGCTATAGTCACCTTCTCCGGATCCTTCTGTTTCCTGTCTCATCGGACCAGATCCAGCTGAAGTCCCCTGCTTGTCAGTGGCTTAAATGTCATTGATCTGATTTGGGAATGTGTTTCTTAGAAGAGTCTAATCTGTTGTAGAGTCTCATTTGTCCTTTAGAAACTTACAAGTTGAATTTTTTCTAGGATTTGCTTTGAACATTAAACCTTAAAAGAAAGGTGAAATCCCCAATGTCTTTCCAAAGCAGACCTCCTTTGAAAGATGCTTGTAAGCATTGGTTTTCCTCAAGCCCAGAGTCTAGTGAGCTTTAATTTTTGCTCCCAGATAGAAGTTTTAGGGGAAGCCTAAAATGAGTCCTGCACACGTTTACAACCCATGTCAGGGAGCTCAAGGTTATGAGTGCTTTTAGACTGACAATTACTCCTTCAAAGACTTTAAAAACAAGTAGCAGCTCTATAATTTTGGCTCAGGAAATGAGTTCAGGAAACTCAAAACTTTACGTAAGGAGTCTGAACATTTTAACTATTTTTAGAGGGCAAAAGTCTGTAATTCATAGGCAAGCGAAACACAAAAATACCAAGAAAGTAAGTTTGCAATGAAAAGGAATGAGAAGAAAACTCTAATCGTAAGAAGTATAGAATTAATGTATTAATGTCAACTTGTTAAGACAGACATAATTCAAAAGTCTAAGCAATTAGCCATGTAAATGCAATATGCTTTATTTGCCTGTGGACATTTTTGTGACTGAATAAGTCATAAAATCTACATGAAAAGACAGAAATGTTGTGTGTTCTTTCAAGAGGACAGAATGAAAGTATCTTTACCAAAGGAGAAGACCTTCTGAGATAGTTGAAAAAATAAGAAGCTCCATTTATTGTGTTCACCCTGTGCCTGGCATGGAGCAAAGCATCTTTTATGTTTTAACATATTAAATTCTTATAGAATCTAGTGCCACATAATACTATTATAATGCTTATTTTACATATGAGAAGGTCAGAATTCAGAGAGGTTAAGTGATTCACCCAAGGTCACACAGCAGGAAGTATTGGAGCAGGGATTTGAAGCCAGGTCTATTGAATTATGCAACTCCTTCCCCACCAAATACACACACAAGCACGCACACACACACACACACACAGACACACACACTCTTAAATTCCATGCCCAAGCCTCGCCCTTCCCCAAGCATCTGTCCATCGTTCCATGAGTATAATGAGCCATTTCACACCTTCAATTTGGGACCCCTTGTCCTCTCCCACCATAGCCTGGTAGACACCTGCCCACCTGTGTCTCAAGGCTCAGCTTACGTTATTGTCAATAGAAATATTTCTGAACACACAAATCACTACCACCACCCCTCTTCCCTCTCCTTTCTTTCTCTCTTCCCCAATGTAGAATCCATCATACCCTCTGGGCTGTAAGTTCCATAAGGACCAGAATTATTCTTTTTAGAAAGCTCTGCAGTCCGGGTCACCAGCACAGTTCCTGACTGAGGGAAGACCTGCAGCAATCGACTGCTGAATGAATAAAGAATAAATTGACTCTTCCTGCCTCTGGCTCTTTTAGTTCTACACACCAGTGGTTCTCAATCAGGAGTGATTTTGCTCCTGTGGGGACATTTAACAATGTCTGGAAACAATTTCTTGTCATTACTCATGGGGTGCTACTAGCATCTAGTTGGTAGAGGTCAGGGGTGCTGCTAACTTCCTTCCATGCAGGTATAGCCCCTACAGCAAAGAATTACCTGGCCCAAGATGCCAACAATACCAAGAGTGAGAGACCCTGCCTGCTCCACACCCTCTGTCCCAGCAGCTGCAACATGCCTGGTTATCTGCCCGTAACGGACTCTAAGCCCTAAAGGCAGGGACCTGGTATCACTTTGTCTTGTTAGACCCGGCACCCAACACATTGAATAAATGCATAAATGAATGAATGAGAAACATTAGACAATTGAGGGAGATGCAGACGTGCCAGGCTGAAATTCAAGTACATGGGGACTGAACTGGGGACTAAGTTTGGGGGCACTTGTCATCTTATTAGCTGTGTTGAAATGTTTTCGTGCTGAATCGTTGCTATTGGCCCTCAAAAGGCCATAAGGGAAAAAAAGAATCAAATCAAAGTACCACCTACTGGTTTTGTTTGACAGATGCAGCCCTGGAGAATTGTATTCTCATTAACACTGTTCGGCTTCGATATTACAGTGAGACTTTTAAGGTGGTGATGGCAAAATCCTGTAGTTGTTCATAAATACACACTTACCATGTGTGGCTCAGGAAAGAGACAAATTGTAACTTATCAAAAGTGTTGCTGTAAACACTGAGTGATAACACAAAGCTGTTGTAGTGGATGAGTGAAAAGTCACATCCACGCCCTTTAACATTAAGCACAAGTAGAGATATTTTAGAAGAAATGAGAGTCATTCAAAGGAAATATCTCAGACTAGATTCTTTGATTATTAAATAGAACTGGACAAGGGAGAAAGGTAAGTGTTATGAGAATAAGAAAAACGCTATTAATTGTATGAAGTTCAAAGTCCTCAGTGTTTTCAAATGCATTATCTTATTGGACGTTCGTCATGATGTGTGACATTGTCTGCACTTGATTCCCAAAAGTTCACTTTTCAAGAGACTGTATCCTGGAAGGATGAATGGGAGTGCCCAAACATCTGCAGCAAGCAGGGAACACAGGATGGAGGGGTTCCCCTCTTCTTGGTGTAGTGGGCACAGCAAGGGCATGTCAGAAAAACAGCTCTGTGACACTGGGAGAGCCAGAAAATAAAGGGGGAATGCAGGGAGTGGCTTCCAAGTCCAGCATTTCACTGTGTCAAATTTAAACAGCCAATCAGAATCAGATGAACCTATGAAAAAAAAATTGTTAATTGTAAACGTGGGTGTAAGAGACAGGAGATGAGATGAGAGCTCCTTATCAACAGTGTAGTGCAATAAATGCGCTGAGCCTCTGACTGACTCATAACGGGCTCTGTCTCCCGGTTGTGGAATTGACTAAGCACTGGGACTTTCTGTTCATAATTCTAACAGGGAAGAAAAGGCAACAAAGAGTGGTCTGTTCCTTTGGGGTTTTGTTTGTTGTTTCTTGTAACAATTGAGACTTTCACAAAGAGTAGGCAAAGTGTGGATTCATGCCAAAAGCCACAGAATATTCCAATATGATTGTGAGCCTCTATTTGTCTAGCTACCTTTAGCTCAGGATTTTCATATAATACCATAGATTTTCAGTATTATAGAGAAAAAGGATAGAGATGGTTTAAAAAAATCGTTTTAGCCAAAAAAAAATCAACCCTTGATATTTGCTGTCACTTGATGTAGAAATTGATGCTGGCCGGGCACACTGGCTAATGCCTATAATCCTAACACTTTGAGAGATGAAGGTGGGAGGATTGCTTGAGCCCAGGAGTTCGAGACCAGCCTGGGCAACAAAGCGAGACCCTGTCTCTATAAAAAATAAATTTTAACTAGCTGTATGTGGTGGTGCATGCCTATAGTACCAACTATTTGGGAGGCTGATGCAGGAGGATCTCTTGAGCCCAGGAGATCAAGGTTGAACTGAGCTATGATTGTACCACTGCACTCCAGCCTGGATGGATGACAGAGCGAGACTGTGTCTCAAGAGAAAAAAAAGAAGGAAGAAATTGATGCTAACATCCTCGCAAAGATGTGAAAGATGTGTTTTCATATGTTTAATAAGATAACTTTGGACTTTGATCTCAGCCCACAATGATGATGATTATGAATATATGAGCTCTGAGTGGTCTCTTTTTTTTTTTTTTTTTGAGACGGAGTCTCGCTCTGTCGCCCAGGCTGGAGTGCAGTGGCGCGATCTCGGCTCACTGCAAGCTCCGCCTCCCGGGTTCACGCCATTCTCCTGCCTCAGCCTCCCGAGTAGCTGGGACTACAGGCGCCCACAACCGCGCCCGGCTAATTTTCTGCATTTTTAGTAGAGACGGGGTTTCACCGTGGTCTCGATCTCCTGACCTTGTGATCCGCCCGCCTCGGCCTCCCAAAGTGCTGGGATTACAGGCGTGAGCCAGAGTGGTCTCTTTTTATCAAGTATAATTACATCACATAAGCAAATATGCTTGAAGTTATAAAACTCAAAATAGGAGTCAATCCTAGTGAGGCATGGGGATGTTGCTAGCAGTAAATAAATGGCCATTTCCTGTCGTCTTCTCCTCCGATCTTCCTTCATCCTTTTAGCAACTCTTCTGATGTGAGCTATACAGCATTTTTGAAAAGGTGTGCATGGTGGCACATGCCTGTAATCCCAGCACTTTGGGAGGCTGAGGTGGGAAGATCACTTGAGGCCAGGAGTCCAAGACCAGCCTGGGCAGTGAGACCTCATCTGTATAAAAAATAAAAAATTAGATAAGTGCGGTGGCTCACACCTGTAGTCCTAGGTACTCAGGAGGCTGAGGCAGGAGGATTGTTTGAGCACAGGAGTTTGAGGTTGCTGTTGAGCTACGATCATGCCACTGCACTCCAGCCTGGATGACAGAGCAAGATCCTGTCTCAAAAAAAAGAAAAGAAAAGAAAGAAAAATAAAAAGAAAATTTTTTTTAAAAAAGGAAAAGTCCTGCTGCCCCCAATGACAGATGCACAAGTGAAACCAGAGGGATATCCAGAGCAGGCAGAGTTTGGTAACCCTGGACTCCTGACTCCTCAACTAAGGATCGGCCTGTGTGTCCACTGTTGAAAAGACAATTATTGAGAAGGAAGCCTAGGTAGGCTCCGAATACAGGCATGTGAAATGGCCTCTTCCCCTCCACATTTCAGGTGACTAGGCACCATCTGCCCAGTAGATTTAGAGGTCATTGCAGCTGCCTTCCCACTGGAGTTGTCAGTGGGTTATTAGAGAGCCAGGATCGGGTGGATCGTACTTGCTGGTGGCCACACAGACCCATGTGGCTTCTGCCCTCTATGGCTGTCCAAGGCTCCTGGCTGCTGTGTGTTGGAGCTGCTGGTGGGGAGGCCTGGACCCTATTCACATCCCAGTATGTGCCCACAGTTGTGCTGTAGCACCAGTGCCCCGTATTGGGAGTGCAGAGGGTCTATTCAGAGAGAAATTCTGTTCGCCAAGGTTCCTGAACAGCAGGCGATGGTTGGTAATCATGCACCTGCCAGTAGACGAAGCTCAGCCAGGTCTTTCCAGGCATTTCTGCCCCATCTGCAAAACATGTACATGGGATGCCCAAGGAGAGGAGCAGATCTTCCAGGAGAGCCTGGGGGAGGCTCAGTGGAAGTAAATGTGCCTCAGAGGCTAAGGGAACGTCTCAGTTGATCCACCATTAAGAGGCTTAATGAAGAGTAACTGAGACTGGAAGAGTGAGAGCTGCCACAGGTCCAACTGAGGCGAGCATCACCCCAACTCCTGGTTGTCTTACATCTGCTCCTCCCCTCTGGTGCCAGATATGCCACATTTTCCAGGGCTTCCCGAGATACTGTCACATGGGCAGTGTTGCCTGATTTCTTCTTTCTCATAGTCCAGAGCCCTCTTGTGCCATCTGAAGATGGGTCAGTCCCTTTTGACCACTGCAGAGACAAGTGCTCTGTCCTTGGGAGCAGAACACGCCTGGTCACTGTGAGGGGACGTGGCTCTCTCCACCAGCCCCACCCCCTCCTGGGATTGTGTGACAAAGCACCTGCCCTGAGCTCTACCCCCTCTTGGACCTCGAGGACAGGTCTCTTCTTCCATGAAAATGTCCACCGTCACCTCACAAAATGGTGCTGAAGTGACACAAATTCCAATAAATTCACTAATGGCTCTGGAACTTGAATTTTAAAAAATAGAGTTTTAAAATATCTGTAGAAATATACAAATATACACATCTCTCTATAAATACATTTATCTTCACTGTTATCACAGATGGAATCTGAAGTGGTAATTAAAGGCATTCTTTGGAGGGGGGGAAAGAAAGTTCGAACAGTCTATTGCCTCAGGGAGAGCATGCTTGGCTGTGAAGTGATGCCCTTTCGATAAGGCTGGCCCCTCCTGCGTATCTCAGGAACTGGGCCAGAGATTGCTCTCCGGCACCGTGAAGTGAGCAAGTTTGGATTCAGCCAATGCTGTGTGTGGGTTTGTAAAGACAGCACCCCCCTCCCCTAGAAGGCTGCCAGCCCCAGGCTGCCCCATCTGTTTGGTGCCAGAGCTGAATTGTTCTGCATCTGGGCAGTGAGGCTTGCCCCCACCCTGCTGGTGGACAGTGCATTGCATTGATTCAGACATCAGAAATCCCCACGACTCCGTGTGTTTTTAATAAAGATGGTAGGAAACAGAATTCCCAGTGACCTTCTAACCTGGTTTTTCTTTTCATCTCACGCAGGGACGGATCTGTAGGAAAGCTGGCAAATCAAAAAAGTCCTTCAGTCGCAAGGAAGCTGAAGCTACCTTTAAGAGTTTGGTGAAGACACATGAAAAATATGGCTGGGTCACCCCGCCCGTGTCCGATGGCTGATGTCTGCCACGTGCAGTAGACGCTCGAGCGCCTGTCCACACACACACCAGTACCCTGACATCTCCTCAACGCTGTGCATCCTCCACCCTTTTTTACTCCAGCCAGAACTGCATCCTGAATGCCAAGGAGACGTTTAAGTTATTTATGAACAGATGTGTTTACAGAGAGGAAGCGGGAGCAAACGCCATTCGGATTCTGTTTCGATTATAAATGAATGATCACCTCGAAGTCACTTTAGAACACATGTTGAGATGGTGACATTTCCCAGCCTGCCTGCCCCTCTGCCCACCCCGGTCACATTGCCCTGAGCTTCTTTCCATGACAGCAGCTCCGACGAGCCGGCAGGAAACTCAGTGCCCCTGCTGGCTCCATTTCCATGTAAATGGCGCCGTTCATATTTCATAGGGACGCCGTGCATCGCCGCCGTGCGTCCCCAGCACGTGTTTGCTGTGCTCTGTATCTCTGTTTTTCTTCCTGGAAAGTCAACATAACTTGAAGATGTGTCTTTCTGTGGCCCATGGTCCGCTGTGATGACATTTAGACCTCATTTGTGCTATGACCTTTGGCTCATGAAAACACAAATTTAACATTGCCAGGTTCTAGTGATTTAAAACCACAACTGCCCACGTGGTGGAAATGTGCCCTCGATGCTGATTTGTGGTGTGCTGCTGTCCACAGATAAACCAGTGCCATTAGATGGAAGGCAGAGGACGCTGCGGCCACCCCCGGCAGACGGTGGCGTGGACACCAGATGCGCCCTCTGGGGCTCAGAGCAACGGGTGGTCAGCTGCGAACAGTCTCGTCTGATGTTAGGAAATGGTCCTATGGCCACGCCTTTGTGTTCCTGTCTTCTCTCCACCACCAAAAGCAAAAGACGATTTCCCATTCACTGCGGTCATCTGACTCATTTTATTATCTGTGCTAGTGACAAGGAATGTCAGAACTGCCAAAGGATACCAAGTGATCATATGATGATTTGCATGACCGGGTCTCTTTCACCCAGTAGTCACTTGTGTGTCCCCCGAAACTGGGATGGGTGAGCACCCTTGCTGTGGTGTAAACTTCCTGTTATTTAATCTCCCCACAATTTCATTTTTCTCTTCTGTTAAGTTACTTAGAACTTTCTAAGAAACTCCATGAAATGAGGAAATACTGTTTCTAATAATATGAGGAAAGAGGTAAAAATGTTCATTCCAAGTGGAAAGTCTTATTGGACACATTTTAAATAAAATCATGCATACCTGATACACTGCCTCAAGGATCCAGTCATTGTGGGCTATCCTTCCATTTAAAATATGTCAGATATTCTTAAATTTTTTAAATATTGCAAATACTACAACATGTAATTCTAGAGCAGCAGTCTAAGTCAGGTACCGGAAATGAGTCTTAGGAACCCATAGTCTTTGCAAAAATTAGGTAGATTGAAATGGTCCCCAGAAACAGCCAAGGATCTGAAGGGATGATTGGATCAAGTTCAGATGTTGCCAATTGTATCTTACCACTGTGAGGGAGGAGAAGTCTTCCGGGATAATATATTCAATTCTTCAGGCAGTTTTGCCTACTTGGGAACCTGCCCATTTGGTTCAAGGCTTTCAGAGGTCCAAGAGGCCTCGCCTTCAAGAACAAGGATTGATGCCTTTCAGCAGGGCTGGCCATTCACCAAATTTATTGTTACTTTTGTTTTTCTTTACCACTTTCTTATTTGCCCCCAAGTGCACACAGCAGCTCTGCTAGACCAGAATGACAGTGTATTAAGAATGCAGGGCCTGCTCAGGTTCCCTGTGGTCATAATAGTCGTGAAACTTGATGACAGTGAACTTACAATGTTCATTCATGCAACCCTCTATGGTGGCATTCTCCATCCCGGAAACCTGACATTTGGCTGACAGTCTTTGGACCCTGGAGCTATTGACCATCCTGGAATTACACTGTGGAGATTAAAGACCTAGGACAGAAACATCTTGCTAGGGAAAGCACCTGAGTTTATTCCTTTCTAAATAATTTCCCCTTCTAATGAAAACTAAAAGCAGTTTTACTTTAGGGGGAAAAATACATCCACAGGCAGGTCATTTCGGTAGTGTTTATTACCTGATTGAAAAACAGGTTCACGTTGGTCTCTGAGAACTGCACCAAGGGGTGCAGCCAGGAGACTGGTCTGACCCCGGATTGGGCTGGGTGACAGCCAGTGACAGAGCAGAGAGACACTCAGCTCAGTGTCGCCCCTTCCATACACTCAGAGTTTGATTTTTTTGCATGGCATTTCCATTGGGTTTATTAGAAACTTATAGAAGAAATCAATTCTTTAGTGAACGAAATACCGTTTTTCACTTCAATTGGTAAGAATTTCTCACTTTAAAAGCAGTAGGAAGTAATGTAAAACTCAACCATTGCTTGGACTGTTAGGAGTGCAGACTCCCTTTTTGGTGGACTCCCTTCATAGGCAAGCATGGCTGTGCCCAGCCATGGAGGCACCCTTAGGACAGTGAGCACAGGCCTGGCTGCCCATGCCTTGGCCATAGCCTCCTTCCACCCTGCTGAAGTGGACACCTGCCTCTGGAGCCCAAGGTGAGAAGGAGAGCCCTAGACCCTGGGGCCACAGTCCCACATAAGCCAAGGAACCTCTTCCTCTTTGGACAGACAGCGAGGGAATAATCAGACAGTGGCTGCAAATGTTCATGTCCCGATAGCTCCACACACCCATGCATCTGTGGAAACTCAAACCAAGCCAGAGCTCACAGAGCCAAACAAACAGAAAATCACAAACTCATCTGTCCTCTTCTCAATGCAAAACTCCTTCCCATCCAATAGTTTTCCTGAACCAATCACCCTTGTTATTGGGTATCTTCTCCGCTGCTGGGTAAGACCTGCGTATGGTCTGGGTGGACTGAGAACTGCTTATGCCTTAGGGAGTTCTATGTAAGCAGCAAGGTTATTCCCCCAAGTTTTACACACACACACACACGCCAATACTCCTGCAAAGACTTGCTGTCTCTAAAATCCACTACTCAGAAAAACCAGGATGTAGGCTTAAAGTTTTCAGCTCCATCTGTCAAAATTTGACCTTTTTTTAAGAGAAAAATATGTAGACGAGTGAAAAAGACCTGGGATTGAAAGACAAAAAGCCATGTATCCGTGTAACCCTGGCCAGTCACTCCACCTGCCTGAGCCTCGGTTTCCTCAGCTGTGTACTCCTAGCAGGTCAGTGTGAGAATTGGCCAAAATGATGCAGCAGAAGTGCTTTGGAGACTAAAGATTGTCAACAAAATGTAAGTGTCATTTTCATAGTATCAGGAAATTTACATTACAGCAGGCTTTAATTAGAACCCACATAGATATCGACTCAGAATGATCAATTACAGTGGTTAAAATACACGTACCTGGTATACTTGCTTTCTGTCCCCAGTTCTTACATTAAGTCAACCAACTGACCCAAAAATCAACCAATAACAACTGACCATCTCTCCACTCACTCAGCATTCTCCTCTTACATGCAGGGCGTGCAGAAGATTAAGGTACAGCCCCTTCCCTGGATAGCAACTGAAAAGATAGGAATAGCACACAGGCACCAGCACCAAGCAAGGCAAGTGCCAAACTGCATTGCAGAAATTAAAGACATTGTGCAAGTCCAGAGATTTTCTGACTGAAAACCAGAAAGATTTCATGGAGTCAATCAGGTTTGAGCCATGGTTGGGCAAAGGGAAGAAGAAGGGCAGGTGTAGAAATAGGAGGGGCTGAGGGCACCTTGAAAGGGAGTGTGGACTCTGTCCTCACTGGCCTTGAATGGGAGAACTGGAGTCTCCTTGCCACCTGTCACCTGCAGAGACCCTATTCATGGAGCTGATTTCAGGAAGCAGGACACAGTCCCACCTGACAACCTAGCCTGGTGTGTGGAGCTTGCCCTGTGCGTAGGAATTCTATTTCCATGTCCCCATCCAACAGCAGGCGAAATTTTAATGGCATTTGCTTTCTAAAGGGGCAGAGCTTACTTCCTGACTGTAGTGAGGGTAGAGTCACTGAATCTGGAAGACCACTTAGTCTAATTTTACACCCTCTGCAGTGAAGGAGGCGAGCCCAGAGACTTTGAGGGGCTTGTCCACAGTAGGACAGGAGCAACAAGGCCACTGCCTTACTGTGGCTTTCTGATCCTTTATGTTGCTTCATGAGACCATTAGGCAATTCATGTTGCCCTCATCAAACACACACTCTTCACCCAACCATTGAATCAGTACAGTCACGAGTCTTCCAAGCCAGCTGGGAAACACCCACATGATCCATTCTGTGCCCAAAGCAAATTGGAGCAGAGGGCAGAAATTCCCTCCAACTGCTTTGGGAAGCTTCTGTAAGGGGCTTGGAGCTCAGCCCGTGGGACTGTAGTCAGAACTTTGTAAGACTGAAGTCATGTACAGCTCTGTTCTTAGTTTTCTGCTAGGTTCTACTTCTCTTTCTAATTTTTGCAGCCTCTAATTCACATAGTATTGAGTATCATTTTTAAGCCCAGGGCCTGTCTGATCCACAGAATGTGGTCAATAAACTGGAAAGGCAAACAAACTCTGTTGACGTTCGGGAAAGCAATAAGTGATGTTAGTTTGGTTCCAGAAGAAACACGGGAGCAAAGTGTGCTGGCCAAACAGAAACAATCAAAACAGAGGAAAGTAAGATTTTCTTTCAAGGTCATGATAAGGCCAGACAAATAGAGTGCAATGAGGGGGTCAGGTGCGAGGCCGTCCTCCCAGGTCAGTAAGGCCGCATAGAAGGAAAAAAAGATCCCTGCACTGCCCCCCACTGCCAATTCACCCTGTGTCTCTTGCACAGTTAAAACCAGGAGGTGGCTTTCTCTTTTCTTCTACTGGTGGTAAATTAAGTGACTGTCCTACTTTGTAGACATGCAACCATTTTGTGTCTCTAGATCTTGGGCAATCACTGGTGATGACACTACTTGAGCTAACACAGAAACTGCTGTCACCTGATGTGCTTGGTTTCATTCCTGCCTGCCTTCTCTACAATGTGACTTCATTTCATGAATGTGGTTGCCATCATGACAATGCTAGGATGCTGATCTGTATACCGTGAGTGACTGCGAACTTTCAGACCCTCACTGCAATTCATGGGGAGACTTTGGTGTATCCTATTTCCAGAGTTATCCTCTTCTGTGATCCTCAGAAGCAGAGAAAAAAATGCATGTGGCATAAATCAATAGGAAAGAAATGTTTACCACTGGAAGATGGTGAGTGCATGAGTCAAATAATCTAGAGGCACTGCCCTAATGAGAAAAAAACAATGATTCTGGAAAACAAATCTTTAAAACCAATAAACGTCTTTACACAGAATGCTTGCTGTGTCCTTGCATGGTCTGTGTTCAGTAACTCTCAGGATTTATCTGGGTCTCCACGTGTGTTCTCCCCACCAGCCATGGTGAGTGAGACCCACTTGGCACCCTCTGATCTTTTGTCCTTTGACTCCTTTGTGGTTTGCCAAATGAAAACCTTAAAGTATATCATGGGTGTTCTCCAAAAAAATCAATGAAATGTAGCTGAACCAAATCTAATTAATGTAATCAGTGTGACTTAGATTTCTCCTTCAGCTGCCATTTGCATTACAAAGATTCGTAAACATTATTGATAAAGAGTTCCATTAAAATGTCTTGATGTAAGTGAAATAGTGTGCTCAGCACAAAATGTAGCCTAAACTACTACTGAACTATAGAGATATTTCTTTGGAGAACTTATAGAGTAACAATTCTGGAAAATGACAATTTTCAAGTGCCCTAAGCACCATTTATTGAAGAGGCACTTCAGCTCACTTTTCACACTAACATGTATGTTGGTATTCAGTTTTTGTTTTAAGCCATTTACCCGAGGAATTTCTCAGCCCTAGTCAATATTCAAGATCATTTTCTAATCAAGAGCGTATTTTTAAAAATCTCAAAATGTGGCTAATTTAGTACTGAACAGTCCTGGGCTGTTGATCAGAAAACCACGCCTCTTATCACATGTAGGTAAGGCACTCAGCCTTACACCCAGACACTTGGCTTCCACTTTCCAAACTGAAATTCTGAAGTGCATATCTACTGTTGAGGGCTGTGGTGACAAGACAGGCAATGTGTGGGAAGCAGGCCCAGGGCCTGATGTGTAACTGGAACTCAGTACATTATTTTACAAATAACAGTGAGATTGGTTTGGCACAATCAAGCTGACCACTTGAGTTAGGATCCACTTCCAGGCTGTTCATTTCATCAAGGTGAATTTGCATCCTTTCCTTTGGGTGAAAGCATGAAAGATACACCATCAATAGGGCATTGACTCTGAACTTGTGGGGTGATGGAGATGGAAGTGTGCCAAATCACAAATTCCCCCCCACAGTGCATCCAACCTCAGCTGTGTCAGAGTATCAGGCAGTGGTCTGGGTGATCTGTGTCCAGGGACGTATTTTTGTTAAGGCAAAAGTAAGAGACCCAGCAGGATCGAACAGAGCCCTGGCCTTTCACATTGGCAATCCAAGGTGTGTTCTGTGTCAGTAGGCTAGGTGCAGGGCAGAGCTGTATAAAATTCACACTCTCCAGCTCTTCTTCGCCACTTAGGCGTTTGTCTTAAGAGAGGTCTTGATATGGTTTGGCTCTGTGTCCCCACCCAAATCTCACCTTGAATTATAATAATCCCCACGTGTCAAGGGCAGGACCTGGCAATTTCCCCCATGCTGTTCTCGTGATAATGAGTGAGTTCTCCTGAGATCTGGTGGTTTTAAAGGGGGCTTGTCCCTTCATTTGGCACTCATTCTCTCTCCTGCCACCCTATGAAGAGATACCTTCCACCTTGATTGTAAGTTTCCTGAGGCCTCCCCAGACATGTGGAACTGTGAGTCAATTAATCCTCTTTTCTTTATAAATTACCCAACCTTGGGTATTTCTTCATAGCAGCGTGAGAATGGACTACTGCAGGTCTATTTCCATGCCGGAATAAATGTTATTGGAAACAAGTTATTTTTACTTAAACAAGGGGAAATGATAGAGATATTAAAGTAGATATACACACAAACTGCTTGACAAAATGGAGTTGAAATAGATCATGTTTCCTTTGTTCAACCTTCGAGTGTCGGGATTATGTATAACTGTACAGCAGTGAGCCAGGATACCAGCAACAAGGTCAGGATATGATGAGTTTTGAAAGTATAATGTTTTTTTAAACCCATCACAGAGTATTTTTTGAGTCATTAAAGGTTTCTGAATAAATAATTTTGAAGGTAACATCCAATGGAATAATTCTAAGCAGCATGAATAAACTTTCACATAGGAAAACATCCTTTTTTTTTCTTTTCCTACATCTGCAAAGTTTTTAATTTCTCAAATACCTTTTAGAACTGTCTTCTCATTTCATCCCTAGGCAACATGAGATGCAGATGTAGTAGGCAATAGTGTGCAGCTTATAGATCAGAAGCAGGCATTAAGTATAATTGATTTTTCTAATCTGATTTTACTTAAACATGGTCAATTAATTTCCTGTGTCACTACAACATTACATTAAGTCAATACTAAACTTTTAAGTCTCTAACTTCAAGGATGTTTCTAGCTACAACTTTGCAGTTTACCTCTTTTAAATGATTCCCATAATTTTGCATTAGATAATGTTCCTCGCCTTTACCAAATGCTGTGTATACTCCCACACATACATACTTGATTTATGTAATCCTATTCTCATTGTTTCAAGGGTTTTCTTCTCACTTTACTCTAGTTTCTACATGTTATGGTGTTGTTTTTCCATTAAACATGCCAATTTCCAAAACAGCATACAGTTTCTTGTAACACTGCTTCCTTTGTTCTCCTCCTTTTCTGTGCTCCTGGTTGTTGTGGTGGGGGGGCCTCCTTTCTTGCCTGCCAGGGATCTTGTGTCCCTGTCTGATATCCTCAGAGCCATGGACTTCATGGCATCCAAGCTTCAGGCCTTCTCATATTCAAATGGGAATAGAAGCTGTTTTTGGTAAATGGTATTTTGGAGCTTGTTAAAATTTACTCTAGAAAGATAGCATCAAAAATTAAAGCAAAGCCTATGACTTCTAATTTTCATGCCAATTATTTACTTAATAAATAAATGGAAAGGACCTCAGAGATTCTTAGGATCAGCTCCCTGATTTAACTGGGTTCTGTCTGCCCCAGGCTCAGTCCTCAGCTCAGAGCCTGTTCAAACACACTTCCATGCCTTCACGTAGAGGGGTTTAAAACTAGCCTAGTCCAATGACTTCTAAGAGTGAAAGGATTCTTTATGACAAGGGAAGTATAACCCAGAGACCCCATTTTCTGGAAGATTGTTTTAAAGCACAGGAAGTTAAATTCAGAGTCGGGGGGGGGGTCCTCATCTAATGTATTACGATGCTGGGACCAGACATGGGGCCCTTGTGACTTCAGTTTGCTGCCTTAGAAATATAAAGTATATCTGCCTGCACATGCGTAGGATGAATCCAGGAGTGCGGCACTGCCTTGGAACCTGAGGAAAGAAAATAGAAGAAACCAACCCTGGAAGTGCCTTGATTTGGACTTCTGACCTCAAGAACCGTGAGAATAAATTTCTGAGTTTGTTTGTTTGTTTGTTTGTTTGTTTTTAATTTGAGATGGAGTCTTGCTCTGTGGTAAGGCTGGAGTGCAGTGGCACGATCTCAGCTCACTGCAGACTCCACCTCCCGGGTTCAAGTGATTCTTCTGTCTCAGCCTCCCAAGTAGCTGGTACTACAGGCACACGCTACCACACCCTGCTAACTTGTTTGTATTTTTAGAAAAGACAGGGTTTCACCATGTGGGCCAGGATGGTCTCAGGATGGTCTCGATCTCCTGATCTTGTGATCTGCCTGCCTCAGCTTCCCAAAGTGCCGGGATTACAGGCAAGAGCCAACACACAAGGCCAGGAGCTGGGAATTTAATAGGCACGTTTGTGCAACGGGACAAGGAGTCTCTGAGTGAAGGATGTGGGACCCAGGCCATGGCAGGGCTGTGGGATGAGTGATTGGATGGATGGGTTGGGTGAACTGATGAATGAATGGATAGATGGATGGATGGACTGGATGACTGGATGGATGGAGGGACAGATGATCAGATAAATGGATGGATAAATGGATGGATGGATGGATGGATAGATGGATGGATGGATGGATAGATGTTGCATGGATGGATAGATAAATGAATAAATAGATTAGATAGTGGATGGTGAATGATTCAGGCCTACCCTGTGGGCCTTCCATGAAAATATCATTTTTCCCTTGACATTTTTTCTAGGCAAGGTTGTTTCTCCCATAGGGCCTCAGGTTAGGCTATGGGGACCCAGGAAAGGAGCCTAAAGAAGCAGTTCATTCTGCTTCTTAGTACCAAAGGCCAGAGGCACACGAAGAGTTCTCCTTTACAGAAGACACAGCCCCTCCTCCCACCCCCACCAGTGCTCAGGGTTCCTCTGAGCCTAGTGGGGCAAAGCGCAAGCCAGGAACGCAGCTTGTACCTGCCAGAGTGTCCTCCAGGCAGACATCCCCTTCTGGTGTCCAGGTAGTCCAGGCCAGAATTTAGGTTCAAGTCCCACCCACCACATCTTAATCACCCAGGACCTCACAGATAAGAGTGCTGTAAGTAAGAAATCCTCAGGCATATGGAAAGTTTGCTCCTGGTTTCCTGCCATGTCAAAACAAGAAATGCAAAGCAGAAATTACTAGATAATATACTTCTATGTCCATGTAGTTCACTACATGTTTTATTTATATTTATTCTTGTTCTTTTGATAAGACCTCCAATGCATCCTTAGTATCTATTATAACAGAGTTTGGAATTTTTATTTTTTGTGCCGCTCCTACTGCCTTTCAGACATACTTCATGAGCACAAAGAATAATATCCTGTACTACGTCCTGGGTAATTGCTCCCGAAGTCCCTAAGATCCTGGACAGAAGGCAGCAAGTTAAAATTCGATGTTTTTCCTGGCTTTTTCCAAACTATCTGCCTTCAGAGAAGCCTTTAGGAGGACTTTGGCACTTGGCTGTCTGAAGTGATCCTGTCCCTGCAGGACGCTCTGGACCGTATGTGCAAGTGTGTGGGAGGTTGTGGGCCAGGTTCATTACATTTCTTCCCAAACCTCATCAGGCCATGGCTAAATGAAACACAGAGTCATGCATGTTTCATGGGAAACGGGCGGCATCTGGCCTCTGTTGCCCTCTGCATCAAAGCATCCTGCAGGGACAGGACCACTTCAGACAGGGCTGCAGGTCATGGAGCGGCCGGGCATTGGGAGCCCCTGCCAGACACTAGACTCACAGCTGGAAACTCATGGTCCCATTTACGTTCATCTGATGTCATGTTAGTGTCAACATTTGAGGGAACGTTAGTGTTCACAGTTGAGGGAAAAGAGACACCAAAGAGCTGAATTGACCCACCTTCAGCCACACTCTGATGAGCAGAATCGAGTATAGAATAAATTCCACAGGATTCCTCCTTCGTGGGTGGCAGATTATTGGATTCACTGAAAGCCATCCCTTTAAGTTTCGGTCTTTCTGAAAATTCAAGCGCCAAGGCCTTAGTGCCATCAATGCTTTGTCCCACTGGGAGGAAAGAGCAAAGATCCCAGCAGTGCATGGGTGCTGGGCTTCAGGTGAGGAAGGAAAGGAGCTAGGAAGAAATCAGAAGCTTGCAAAGAAGAGCAAGGAAAGAAGTCCCTGCAGGTGAGCCAGCCACACTTGGAGGTGACCTCCCCAATGAGTCACACCCACATCATCCCCTGCCCTGAAGTGGGGAAGCCAATAGAATACGGCAAAGGGAATGGGATATCACCCCATGGTTATGTTACGTTATATGGCAAAGATGAAGAGGTTTTTGAAGATGTAATTAAGGACAGTAAGTTGAGTTCCAGTTCATCTAAAGGGAGATTAACTTGGGTGAATCTGACCTAATCAGCTGAGCCCTTAAAGGCATGCCTAGGCTATCTCTAAAAAGAGAGATCCTCCTGAAGGTCTTGAAATAAGATGCCAAATTATGAGGAGGCTACAGGGAAGGGCACTGTAGGTGCCTCTTGGAGCTAAAAGTGGCTCCTGCTGACAGCCCACAGTAGATAGGGACCTCGGTCCTTCAGCTGCAAGGGTCTAAATTCTGCTAACCACCTCCTGAGCTTGGAAGAAGACCCCCGATGCCCACAAAGAGACATAGCCCAGCCAACTCCTCAATTGCAAATTTGTGAGGTCTTGCATAAGGGACCCAGCTAGACCATGTGCCTAGACTCTCAGCCCATGCAAATTGGGAGATAATAAATAGATGTTTTTTTAATAAAAAATTGAGGGATTCTTTGAATATTATTATTATTTCAATAGTTTTTGGGGAACAGGGGGTGCTTGCTTACAAGGATAAGTTCTTTCGTGGTGATTTCTGAGATTTTGGTGCACCCATCACCCGAGCAGTGTACACTGTACCTAATGTGTAGTATTTTATCCCTCACTCCCTCCCCCACACTTTCCCCCATGTCCCCAGAGTCCATTATGTCATTCTTATGCCTTTGGGTCCTTACAGCTTAGCTCCCACTTATAAGTGAGAACATAGAATGTTTGGTTTTCCATTCCTGAGTTACTTCACTTAGAATAATGGTCTCCAACTCCACCCAGGTTGATAATAAATAGATGTTTTTTTCAATTGCTAAATTCATAGTAATTTATTACACAGCCACTAATGTACCTGGCAAAGCTCACATTTTTGCCCTGGTCTGCCCCTACCCTGAGACATCAAGCTTAGCAATGAAAAGGTGGTTCTGGCAGAATTCAGAGGGCTTGTCCTTGTCCAGCTATTTAGACGTGGTTACGTGTGCCTTTGGGCATTTTATTTATGTCCTGGGCTACCATAACAGATGGCCACAAACTGGGTCAATTAAAACAACAGAAATTTGTTCTTTCACAGTTCCAGAGGCCAGAAGACCAAGATCACAGTGTTGGCTGGGCCATGCTCCCTCCAAAAGCTCTAGGTGAGGAACGTCCCTGCCTCCTCCAGCTTCTGGTGGCCCCGGGTGCTCCCTGGCTTGTGGCTGCCTCACTCTAGTCTCTGCCTCCATCTTCACATGACCTTCTCCTCTTCTAGCCTCTTCTGTCTGTGTCAAATCTCCCTCTGCCTTCCAATTACAAGGGCACTTCCATGGGATTCAACAGCAGCTGAACTGAATTCAGAGCCCGTCCAGATAGACCAGGATGATCTCATCTCAAGCTCTCTTATTTAACTACACCTACAAAACCCCATTTCCCAAAGAAAAGAAAGGGTTTCAGGGTTTAGGACGTGGACATATCTTCGTGAGGGCCACTTCTCAACCCACTCCAGCATCATTGTCAACATGGAGATCAGCACGAACATCTGCCTCTCCCATCCACCTGTGGCTGGCTTCAGGGGAAGCCCTTCCCTCCTCTGTGATCTGCAGACCCCTGCCACCCGCACTGCTCCATGATCATGGCACTGCCACACCAGAGCCCGCTCAGCTCCATCTTTCCTGTGCTGGGTCGGGGCAGGGCCTGGCCCCACTGAGCAGGTCAGTGCACCTGAGGCCAAGGCCAGTGACAGGAGGGACACGCGGTCTTGGTCCTTCCGCTTCTCCAGTGGAGATTTTGTTCAGGGAGAAAAGAGGAAGCAAGGAACTTGTGGTTCTCTTTGGTCTTAGGGTCCACAAAGGACAGCGTCAGAACAGCTCATTTCATTAGGCAACCCCACACTGGCTCCTTCAGGACAGTGAATCACCAGCTGCCAAAGTGTACCTTTTTGCTTTAATTGGATTTTCCTCTATTGACTCTGCTTTAAGTAATGAAAACCTGCAGTTAAATGTTTGCTGAGTCACCAGCTGACCACCCCAGTCCTGCCATTTGGTTCTGCAGATGTTCCCTGCAGTCCTGACTCATCGGCCCTCATCGCCTGTTCTCCTCCTTGCTGGGAACAGACGTCTTTAGGGGCAATTCGAGCATGAGGAGAAAGAACAGAAAAAAATGATTTGGGTACAAAAAGATCAATCTTTCCAGGAAAGGAAGGGGCTAGTCATTATAATTTCATCACCAATAACCACGAGAAAACATTGCTGCTTTCTGAAAAACAAAATTCCCTCATTGCCCCCTTCAACACACATGTGGGGCCTGCATCAATGCTAAATAGCACCTGCTTGTTCCCAGCCGCCTGCCAGAATTCAGTCCCATGCATAGCCCTGGTAGAGCTGTCTTGTGCAGAGTGGATTCTGTAAGACTTGGTGCAGCGTTGAACAGAAACAGGGAACATTTTAACGAAAGAGAAATTAGAAATAGGGACCAAGAGAAGAGGGCAACGGAGGCCAGATGCCGCCCCTTTCCCATGTCCAGCAGCCTCTGGACCGCGTGTGCAAATGCGTGGGAGGTTCTGGGCCAGGCTCATCACTTTTCTCCCCAAAGCTCATCAGGCCAGGACTACATGAAACACAGAGTCATGTGTGAAATAATCAGACTGCTGCATTAGATCAGATTATCTCTCCAGGATAGCCGGATGCCAGTAATTTCTGTTGGAATGGATGGTCCTGGAGACAGCCCTGCACAGGAATCCGGGCGGGGGGGCGAAAGCTTCTGGTGCTGCCCTACGGTGCAGAGGGTTCGTGCCCAGGCAGACCCGCTGGCAAGACCTGCCTGCGGGAAGACATGTGCCTTCCCATCCCAAGCCACCAACAGAAGACTGGCATTTCCCAACCACAAACAGAACACGAGCCCGCCACATGAGCAAGACCTGAGCAAAAATATCAGTCCAGAGTGTGCCCTATAATTTACTTTCCCTCTCATTTCCTTCTTTCTTTCTAAAGCTCCGTTTTCCTACCCCATCATTCTGAACATGGAGTGGAAGTGCGGGACGCATCCATAAAAGGTTCCCATCCTGCTTGGGGTCGCCTGGTCTGCGGCTGCACTGATTCCACTGAGGCCTGCCAGGGAGGTGCCCTTGAAACAAAGATTCCTTGGGAGGAAGCAGGGCTGCGTGGGCCGGCAAGTGACAGAATTCACACAGAATGGCCCAAATTGCCCACTTGAGCTTCCTCAAATTCTATTTCTGTGGATTCTTTTTTTTCCCCCATTTTAGTAGGGAAAAACACTTTATATTTCCTGTCCATTTTTACTTAAAAGGAATCAAAGGTAAAGGGAGCAGTAAGAAAGCAGAAATGAAAAGGAAATCTGTGGCCAGGAGGCTCCAAGAGACGGTGTGAGTTGAAGGGGGGCATCTAATATTTAAGGGGTTGCAGCAATGTCAGGCTGAACACAGAGCGGGAGGGATGGGGGTCACCTGACTCTACCCCGGCGCTGGCATGGGTGAGAGGAGCGGGTAAGAGAAGAAAGGAGGTGGGTTGTTCTGAGTTCAACAGCAGCCTCTGCAGCAGCCCCGTGTGTGCGCCCTGCAGCACATGCGCCTCTAAGGACGTGCAAGTTAACCCAGTTAGGTCTCCTGAAAGACCCTTAGCAATGACTCGGGGACAGCCTGGGGACCACAGGTCATGCACCCCTTTTATCAAACAGTAATTTTCAGGCCGGGTGCCCTTCTCCAGTGACCAAAGAGCAGACTTCTCAGTGGTGAGGACACTGCACAGCCCAGCCCATCCCAGCAGAACATAAAAGGCCCAAGACCTGCCATGGGTGAGACCAGCAGGGGTGACGAAAACATAGGCCTGGCCCGGTGCAACCGGCAGACTCAGGGCCTCTGAGGACATCCTAACAGATGTCTTCCTCAGGACCTGTGCCTATGTCACCTCGAGGGGCAAAATGGACTTTGCAAGGGTGATGAAGTGAAGGCTTTGCAGGCGTTGCCCTGCATTGTCCGGGTGGGCCCAGTGTCATCACAGGGGTCCCAGCCGAGCAGGGAAAGGGGGCAGAGTCAGAGGAGACGTGACGACAGAAGGAAGAGTCGGAGTGATGTGAGGAAGAAGCCAGGAGTCACAGTACATGGCAGCCAGATTCTCCTCAGGGCCCCCACGTGGAGCCAGCCCTGCTGACAGTTTGACTTTGGGATTCCTGACTTCTTGCATGGTGTGTGTGCTTTAAGCCACTATGTTTGTGGTGTTTTGTGATGGCAGTGACAGTAAACCATCATACCTGAGCCTGGAGGCGAGCTACCTGAGCTGCAGGTCTAATGTAGTTTGGATGCCCCCTCCAAATCTCATATAGAATTGTAACCTCCAGTGTTGGAGGAGGGGCCTGGTGGGAGAGGTTTGGGTCATCAGGGGCAGATCCCTCGTGGTTTGGTGCAGTCCTGATGAGAGTGAGTGAGTTCTCAAGAGAGCCGGTTGTTGTGAAGTGTGGCACTGACTCTCTCTCCCTTGCTCCCACTCTGTCACGTGACGTGCAAGCTTCCCCCTCCGCCATGATCGGGGGCTTCCGGAGGCCTCCCCAGAAGCAGATGCCAGCACTATGCTTCCTGTACAGCCTGCAGAATCGTGAGCCAATTAAACCTCTTTTCTTATAAATTATCCAGTCTCCGGTATTTTTTTTTTTTTTTTTTTTTTGAGACGGAGTCTCGCTCTGTCGCCCAGGCTGGAGTGCAGGGGCCGGATCTCAGCTCACTGCAAGCTCCGCCTCCCGGGTTCACGCCATTCTCCTGCCTCAGCCTCCCGAGTAGCTGGGACTACAGGCGCCACCACCTCGCCCGGCTAAGTTTTTGTATTTTTAGTAGAGACGGGGTTTCACTGTGTTAGCCAGAATGGTCTCGATCTCCTGACCTCGTGATCCGCCCGTCTCGGCCTCCCAAAGTGCTGGGATTACAGGCTTGAGCCACCGCGCCCGGCCCAGTCTCCGGTATTTTTTATAGCAATGCGAGAACAGCCTGACACAAGGTCCCTGCAGGTGACCTTGGGGCCTCGACGCTCACAGGACATTGGAAGTCCCAGGGCCGCGCTGTTCCCATGTTTATCACATCTGACCGTCATCCAGCCAGGGCCACAGGGAGTGGGGCTCTGAAGGTGAGAATGATTCCGGGGGTTTAACAAAGAAACTTTGACATGGGCGGGTGGGGGTGTAGGATCCCCAAGGGACAGTACAGCACCTGGGTCTAGAAGCACCTGACCTGTGAGCACCCCAGGCCTAAAGAACAAGGGGAGAGCATGCCCCCCAGCCCTGGAAGGGTACAGAGAGCTACCTTGGGGGTCAGTGACCTCTGTTTGAGGTGCCCCAGCACCTGATGAACTTTGGGGACAAAATAAACGAATTCCCTGTGTGCCCTGGTAGAAGTTGCCTCTCCTGGAAGAGAGAAGTCCCAGTGAAGGAAAGAGACGCACAGACAAGGGCAGATTCCCATGAGCGCTGTGAGCTGGGGAGCAGCTCGGGGGCCCTGGCTCCTATAGAAGCAAGTGCGGTTGGGGAGCAGCTTCTGACCTTTGGGTTGCCGTGCCCAGGTCAGGGAGTATCCCTGGCAGCGGAGCAGCTTCATCAAAGGCCACAGCGGCAAGAAATGGTGGGAATGGTTGGAGGAACAGAGGGGTGCACAGCCAGCAATGGGCGCATTGAGCCAGACAAGCACAGGGAAGGCTGAGCTGTGTTTCTAGAACAATGAGAGGCTATAGCACAGGAATGGCCGTCTTTGATTGTCCCCAATGCCCAAACCAGAAAGGCCCGGGATAGGGAGGCCATTCATTACAGACATCCAGTAAAGAGAGGCCAACCATACATCTGGGCAGCAATGGCCATGGTGTGGGGAAGGGGAGACACGGAGACTTGTGGCAGCACCTGGTGACAGCGTGCTCCCCGGGGGCGGTGAGCGGTGTGAGGAGTCCAGGCTGATTGCTGGGGCTTCACTCTGAGACATGTCCATGACGACACTCCCAAATCGTGTTCAGCCACGTCTTCCATCACAGCATCTGGTCTTTGTGTCCACCCACAGCACCTGAGGCTCAACTGTCCCCAAGGGACTCGCCAACCACCTGAACATTTGTGTACTCATTTTGCCTTCCTCTGTGAAGGTCACCACAACCCACCCTCTACCCATCCTGGAGTCCTTGTCGCTCCCATACACACAGCCAACACCCACCCAGTCTTGGCCTTTGATCCTGGACCAGGACCCATGGCTGGGCACCGCCTTCTCCATCACCTCCCTGGCTGGATTGCTGCCTGGGCCTGGCTGGCCTTTGTGGTCCTGCTCTGCCCCAGAATGCCTTTTCTCCGGTGAAAACCAGAAAGGCCTGTGAAGAGCCACTTGGGTCTGGTCTAGAAATCACTGACCAACCCTAACACCCCACAGAATACTCAGCTCTGGAGACAGGGGAGTCATGCCAGGCCTCTCTAGAACACCCTTGAGTGTCTCCCTTCACTAACTGCACAGCCTCCGGGTGACCCCCAAGGACAGGCCTCCCATTCTCCGTTTCTACTGGGACCCCTCTCCTGCTCCTCCCCCAGTCCTTGGAGTGTGCCAGCCATTGCTCTCTGCCTCGGGGATTTTGCCTTCTCCCACCTGAGGTGCTCCTGCCCCAATACTTACTAGCCAGCCTTCACCCAAAAGCCTTGGATTGACATGCGCCTTCACAGTGAGGCCCATTCCTGTCCACTCTGTCCGTGATGGTGACCTCCTCCACCCCATCCCATCTCCCGGACCCCCTTGCCCTGCCCTGAACTTTGCTGCCCCTTACCTGAGATGTTTCAACATTTTAAAAAAATAAAGAGATGAAATCTCTGGATTCAAAGTTTTATTTGGAATAATATGCAAGAAGTAGGATTGTACTCTAGGACATACATGCAGAGCAGAATGGCCTCTGGCATGTTCAAAGAATACAGGGAAAGCTTAAGGCTTCCTGGAGAAAGAGGAGGTTATGGAAGTTATTTTAAAATAAAGTTCATTGGCACTGGCAGCATTTTACAACAGCTGGTGAGTGCTGACTGGCAAGTGTCAGTAGCTGCTAGATACAACTTCTAATCTTGGAATTAGAGTTAGACCCCTGTAGTTTTGTACTGGGTTTGTGAGACAGTGCATTGGGCAACTGTTTATGAATAAGCAACTAGCTGTGCTGTGTGACTTATCCAGTCAGCTGTGGTTTGGAAAAAGTTCTTGTCATAGTTCCTATTATCAGGCAAATAATGCATGAAAGCCCCTCCTGTATTAGTCTTTCCTCACGCTGCTATAAAGAAACACCTGAGACTGGGTGAATTATAAAGAAAAGAGGTTTAATTAAACCTCTTTGGCTCACATTTCTGCAGGCCATGCAGGAAGCATAGTGGCTTCTGCTTCCGGGGAGGCCTCAGGAAGCTTACAATCATGGCAGACGAGAAAGAGGAAGCAGGAACATCTTACATGGCTGGAGCAGGATCAAGAGAGAGATAGCGGAGGTACTACACACTTTAAACAACCAGCTCTCACAAGAACTCACTAGCTCAATGACAGCATCTCAAGAAGGATGGTGTTAAACCATGAGAAACTGCCCCCATGATCCAATCACCTCCCATCAGTCCCCACCTCCAAACCCAGGGATTACAATTCAACGTGAGCTTTGGTGGGGACACAAATCCAAACCATATCACCCCCATTCTCACCCTCCCCAGCTCCATTTGCCAGGGTTTGACACCAGTGATTCCACTGTGAGTCTTACAACTTTTACATTTCCCCCTTTTGATGAAGATCTTTCTCTGAAAGTATTGTGGATCAACTACTCTGTGGTTAGGTTTTGATTGTCCTGCTGTGCCAGGGCACACCTGTCCTTGGTTGCTGGTCTGGTCCTATTTCAGTGGAAGTGATTGGTGAATAGGAGCTAGTGTCAAAATCCTCTTAGCCACATTTCAGCAACCAAGGCGGTCTGGAGAAAGCAGCTCTCAGGCTAAGTCTACCTGGAGTCCACTGTAAAGTTTCATGTTGTCAGTTCCATAAGTGTTGGCTATCATTTTAAAGTGCTGTGCCAGCATTACTATTTTTGGAGTGTCATTCCTGCAGAGGTTGGACAGACAAGAGGTACAACGTTTAAAGGAAATAATTCAGAGTAAATTGAATTATGCACAATTCAATTATGTTCCAGAACAATTATTTATTATGTAGGAGCATAAAAAATTGAGTTTATGACCAGGTGTGGTGGCTCACGCCTGTAATCCCAGCACTTTGGGAGGCCAAGGTGGGTGGATCATCTGAGGCCAGGAGTTCAAGACCAGCCTGGCCAATATGGCAAAACCCCATCTCTACTAAAAATACAAAAATTAGCGAGGCGTGGTGGTGGGCACCTGTAATCCCAGCTACTTGGGAGGCTGAGGTGGGAGAATCGCTTGAACCTGGGAGGCGGAGGTTGCAGTGAGCCGAGATTGCACCACTGCACTCCAGCCTAGGCTACAAGAGTGGAAAATCTGTCTCAAAAAAAAAAAAATCCAGTATATTCAATGGCTTTGGATCAAGAGCACAAGCCCAAGCCTATGGGCAACAACTAAACTAATCAAAAGGCTAGGGGGAGCTGGGCAAGGCCTGTTGTAGACTTTGAGTAGCATTCCATGACTTGGCTGAATTAAAGCAGAGTACCAGCTCTACAAAAGGGACCACTGGTACAGTTTGAACAAAGAGCTGTGTTAAGGTTGTTGTTAAAGTTGCCCACTAGATGGACTAAAGGAATTTTTATGTCAAGTTCTGTCAAGTTACCCGTAGCAGTTACTAACTGTGAAATTTTACCTTCGGCATAATCCTGACAAGCAACAAAGGTAAGAGTATAGGAGTCTCATTATGATATGGAGGCTTGCTCTGATGTCTTAGGAAAAGCTGTCTATAGCGTGAAGTTGGCAAACTGTTGTGCAAATGTCTCTGATTATGGCACTGGGCAGTTTGGTGAACTCTCTGTATGGTCCAAACATTAGGCACAAGATTTGTCCCTTGAAATGCATTCAGTTTCAGCTTACAGGGCCTCAGGAAGACAACAGTTCTCATTCTTCCTGGGAGGGTTGTAACCAGATATTGAGGAGAACTCGAATTCAGGATCTAGTACAGCCTGCAGGTAGATAACAAGAACTCCAAAACAATGCACAGAGCTGCAGTCCAACGGCAGGTGATAGATAGTCATTCTGATATTTGCCAAAGATAATCAGAGTAAGAATAATTCACTTGTAAAATAAATTTAGTTTCATCAGATTTGGCCTGATTATTTACATAAGTGTAGCAAGAATCGTGATTTAATCTTGGCTTGAACTTTTTTTTTTTTTTTTTAAGGCTAGAGAGCCTCAAGGCAAGCTTTGGATTTTATCTATAGTGCCTATACACAATTTTAAACATGATGTGTTACTAAAATCTTGGTAATACAATTAACATTTCTAGATGCATTCTGTTATAAAGAAAACAGATTTGTATTGAACTTATGTAAATAGCTATATCACCATAAAATTAAAAATTCACAAACAGTTTTTGAATTTTGAAGGATCAAGTTGGAAGAAAAAAAAATAAATGTTTTCACCTTCATTTATAACACTTATACTTCACCAAATTGCTGCAAACTATGGGTAGCTTAAAACAGAAACTCATATTTAATCTGGAAAGCAAAACATTTAAGAATCAACAATGTTTCACATAAAGAACCAACAATAATTCAAATAAATATCAACAAAATCATAATTTTTAATCAGTTATTCAATCTCACATAATTAAGTTTTGTTCTGCTTCATCTTGATTAGAAGTTTCATGAATCCATCAGTTTTTCATTTGAATTTTAGAAATTTTTATTTAGTCCACTGATCTTAAAACTTAGTAGAAGCCTATATTTAAGAGCACTCATTAGAGTCTTTTTTTATTAATCTGATAGCAGATGCCTTTAGAGAAAAGTCTACCTGTAGATGACAAGAACTTACAATGATCATAATTAAAATTCGATGAAGTTCAGTAATCGACAAGAAAATTCAGTTATTTCTATTGCATTTTAAGATAACAACCAGAATCATGATTGACAGCATCACATCAGAACTATAAGACTTTTATAAATGTCATATGTTTAAATATTCACATCAATAACATATCCACTTAAATATAAGTTTTAAAAGATCTAGTATCACTTTATTATTTGGCAGTGCTTTTTCCATAATCTAATAGATCAAATAAGCCTAATGAGAAATACCTCCTTTGAGGCCTTTAAGGAAACCAACTGAAAAATCCCAAAGTCAATTTTAGGTTAAAAAGACTTTAATTATAATCTGATTTTGGGAAGTTTGTCAAAGATGTTAAAAGGCTTAAAATATTTAATTAAAATAATATCACCTGCCACTGAGAAATAATAGTCACTTATTTACCCAGAATGATATTTAAAAGATATTAAAAGCAAACACAAAAAGTTACACAGTTGAGAGGAAAAAAATCTTAGACCTGAATTAGAGATGACCATTTTCCCAAGTAATCAAAAACCTAATAAAGCTGGCACAAAGCACACGAACCTGCCTTACAACACATTATCTCTGTTTCTTAGGCTGTTCATCTAAAAGGTAGAAACAAAACAAAACACATTTCCTACAATATGACTGTTTCTTTTTAGAGGAAGCCTGTTTAGATAACCTGGAAGGCAAACCTGATGAAAAAGCACTTGAATTCCATCAGGTAACGGAATAGTAGGCATCTAAGGTTGTTCGTGTACACCGATATTATAGAGGAATCATATAATCAAGAGAACCAATACCTGAGCAGGGGAATGCATGGCTTTCAGAAAAACTAAAAGAATGTGAGACGGCCTGGTTACATAGAGCAATTTAGGCACCACGAGAAAATCTAAGAGTACAGAATCAAGTTCTATAAAAGAAAATGTTCTCTTAGGCCTTAGAGAAGCACTCTCAGCATCAAACCGCAATAGCAGAGTCAGATCTGGAGGGGTAAAAGCTACAGCAAAGGACAAAAAAATTGAGGGAGAAAGTCACCACTTTAGTTAAGCAAAAAGATGTGCCTTTTTAAGGAGAGAAGGAAGAGGAGTGGAAGGCAATGATGCATGACTCACAGACTGCATGTAGTGACATGGGAAGAAGCCAGACCCTTACGAACCTGAATCAGGAACACTTTAAGAGGAAAACTCTACACTGAGAAATAAAATTATCATTTTAAATGAAGAAGACAGTACGTCCGACTCGAAATTAAACAGAAACTGCAAAACAGGAAAAGCTGTAGTTCAAAAGATGGCTGGAAATTTAAAGAAACCAATTTCAAAATTGAAATCAAAACCCCTTACAATGCTTTGTTTTGTTTTGTTTTTTTCATAAGAGCAAATCAACATCTTAAGGAAACCGTGCTCCAAACATACAGGACAGTCTCCAGGCCTTTATCAGTGTGCCCTGAATCAGTGCTCAATTCTCAGAAACACTTGTAAACGATTCCCTTCCAATCCCAGCCAGCCTGGTCACACACGAAACTCCAGCTCCCTGTGCCAGGACCGTTCTTCACAAACTCCGCACGAGCTGCTCAGCCCATTCAGCATTCTCCTACGCCCCCAGTCTTGGTCCTACATTTCCCCCTTTTTATATTGAAACATTCAGTTATTTTACCTTAGGACAAAAATCATCTGTATTCCCTTTGTCCCTGAGATCACACAACATCCTTTCCCATACAAAAAATTATTTTGTGTATATTTTGCATACAGAATATACATCTATTACATATATTAATTTGAAGTTTTAATTTTTAGTAACCTTAATTTTTAGTAAAAACCCAAAAACTATTATGTATTGTGTATATATTAACAGCTCGTGACTATATATTTTATAATCTCGGCTGGGTGCGGTGGCTCACACCTATAACCCCAGCACTTTGGGAGGCCAAGGCAGGCGGATCACCTGAGATCAGGAGTTCAAGACCAGCCTGGCCAACATGGTGAAACCCCATCTCTACTAAAAATACAAAAATTAGCTGGGTGTGGTGGTTGGTGCCTGTAATCCCAGCCTCTAGGGAGACTGAGGCTGGAGAATCGCTTGAACCTGAAAGGCGGAGGTTGCAGTGAACTGAGATTGTGCCACTGCACTCCAGCCTGGGTGACAAGAGAGACTCTGTCTTAAAATATATATATATATAAAAACATATTTTATAGAGCAACTTCTCAATGTGGAGGAAGACACATTTATTTACTAATAGACCCGAATATCTTTTGTCTTTTTATACAATTTAGGAAACCAAAAGTAAACTTGAATCTATGTTTAGCAATTCATGTTTCAGTATTTTATTTAGAAATGACCCAGATATAGAACACATGGACACAGGGAGGGGAACGACACACACTGGGGCCTGAAGGTAGAGGATGTATGGCAGGAGGGAGAGCATCAGGATAAATAGCTAATGCACACTGGGCTTAATACGTAGGTGATGGGTTGATAGATGCAGCAAACCACCATGGCACACATTTACCTATGTAACATACCTGCACGTCCTGTACATGTATCCAGGAGCTTAAAAAAAAAAAAGAAAAAAAGAAATGACTCAGCTATTTTATGAGTCTCTATTATTTAATTCAATATAACATATCTAAGATTCCAAATTTCATGCAAAGTTTAACTATCGACATTTATTCCATTTATATTCACTTTATTTTTAACAATTGTACCTAGATTACTTATGCAAACTGAGATGTTAGACAGAGCTAGTTATTATTTCAAATTATTTTCCTGTCAAAGAAAAACCCAAATATTTAAATTATTGTCTTTAATATTCAGGAAACAATGGACATTGCATTGTACTCTTATCTGTACTTTTGTTCTTTGGTCAAACACATACTTTTATGATTTTTAAATCATTTAACAGAGACAAACATAACCTTTGGCCAAGAAACCCAGGCCCCTGCCTCCAAAAAAAACAAAATGTACTAACAGTTCTGAAGGTATCTTCATTTTCATTTTGTCAGCCGATTTAAAGTCAGCCTATTTATCAAAGATAATTAAATCAGGTGAACTAAAAGGAATTTAGGATGATTACTGTATTTGTGATAAATTATTTTACTTGTTTGTTTTTTCTTTAAGCCAATAGAGTTATTTTACACATTTTGGTAGAAAAATATCATATCATATAGCATATAAATATTTTTAAAATTATATAAACATATAGACAAAGATCTTACAGTTTTTATTTAAAACATTTTGTCATGAATAAAACATAGTAATACAAAATCATTAGTTTATAAAAAGAGAATTGAATTCTAAATATATGTCTGAAAAAATGGAACAAGGCTAAACTCGGAGGCTTTTCACTAGCCCGGATAGCTAATCTTATGAAGGCTCTGAACCAAATTGTGTGAGGAGGCTTCAAAGATAAAAGTTACTCTAACAAGGTCTGTGCAGTATTTCCTTCGCTTTAATTCCTAGTCCTTGAAGATAAGACTGTCTTCCCTTCTGGTTCAGGGAGTGTGTCTTTTACATGGGAATTGCATCTTTTGCTTTTAAGAAACAGCATGAAGGTCAAATGATTCTTTTTTGTACCTGCTGTTTTTCAAGTGTTGTTACTTATATAGTCAGTATGCCAGAATAGCCAAGGAGTTTTGGAAAATAGACTTTAGCTTGAGGAGGAGGCGTGGGAAGGTGGGCAAGGCTCCCAAGGGGAGAGAGCCCAGCTGGCTTCGAGGCAGTGTTTTGCAGCAAGGCAGTCCTTGAGTCCTGGGTGCAGCTTGAAGCTTTGCGTGACCCACGGAGATGCCCATCCTATCTGGACTATCTGATTTTAAGTCGGGGTCTTTTCGTGTAGTTCTAAGAAAAACAAACTGTTTGAATGACCTCCAGAATGTTTGAACGTGTCACCAGCTAGAGTCCCAGAAGAGAGGAACGATCTTAGCCTGCCTTTGGACTTTAAGAGCCCATACTTTAAATTAATGTATCGAGGCAAGTCAGCACTAAGGCCAAACACATAAAAGCAAAATATCAGGTGTGCGAAATGAAGCCAAAGAATAAGGTATGTGCTCACTGGGAAAGACAACAAAGCCTTCCTTAACAGGAGGGAAAGTCCTCCATAAATCAGGGGAAGAAAAGGCCCTTGTATTAGTCCATTCTTATGCTGCTGATAAAGACATACCCTAAACTGCGCGATTTACAAAAGAAAGAGGTTTAATTGGACTCACAGTTCCATATGGCTGGGGAGGCCTCACAATCATGGCAGAAGGGAAAGAGGAGCAAATCGCATCTTACATGCATGGCAGAAGGCAAAAAAAAAAAAAAAAAGAGAGAGAGAGAGAGAGAGCTTGTGCAGGGGAACTCCTCTTTTTAAAACCATCAGATCTCGTGAGACTTATTCACTATCAAGAGAACAGCACGAGAAAGACTTGCTCCCATGATTCAATTACCTCCCACCAGGTCCCTCCCACAACACGTGGGAATTCAAGATGAGATTTGGGTGGGGACACAGCCAAACCATACCACCCCTCTTAATAGGAGACCTCAGCAGCAGAAGGGGAAAAGACCCCTCGCAAACAAATCCCAAATAAAACCAAAGAACTCAACTGAAACAAAAATGAGAGCTCAACTCAAGAAAGAGTCATGGGACCAGCGGAGGAGGCAACCCCTGGAAGCCAGGGCCAGGGACACTCAAGCAGCCCCAGTGTGGGCACCCCATGCAATCCTTCCAGGGGCGCTGATCTCTTCAAGGAAAGTCAGCTTCAAACACCACTTCTGACACCAGATTATGTCAACATAAAAAAAAAAAATAGAGATGAATCTCTAAATAAGAAGGTTTTGTTTGGAATAATATACAAGAAGTAGGATTGCAATCTGGAACATCCATACAGACCGGGGTGACCTCTGGTGGGTACAGAGAACAAAGGAAAAGTTAGAGTTGATAGGGGAAAGAGGAGTTGCCTGAGTTGTTTTGAAAGAAAGTTCACTGGGGCTGGCAGTGACTTGCCAGAGCTGGTGCATGCCAATGGGCAAATGTGAGCAGTTGCTGGGTGTGACTTGCAGTCTCAGAGCTAGGGTTAGTTAGCTAGGGTTCGTCATATATACAAAATCTTGTCGTTTTGTATGGGGCTTGTGCAACAGTGTGCCACACGAGTGTTCCTGTGTAAGCAGGGGGCTGTCCTGGTGCTGCTGGCTGCCCTCGTGTGACTCATTAGTGAGCTGCAGTTTGGGATGATTTCTTGTGAGAGTTCCTGTTATCAGGCAAATGGTATGTGAGACCCCTGCTGCTTCCCTGGCTCTATTTGTCAGAGTTTGACACAAGTGACTCCATTTTGAATCTGACAGCTTTCACGGTGTGCGCTCCTTGTGTATTGAACTGGAATTTATGGCTTTCTATGTGGGGCGAGGGTCTGTGCATGGGTGCACTCAACTGCCTAGGCACTACCTGGCACGGAGGAACCCCCCATTTCTCACTGCCTCCCCGAATTTCACCTCTTCTCTGCCCACCAGAGTGGACTTCATTCTGTTCCTGGCCTGGGGCAAGGCTAGATCAGCCCCACACAGGCCACCGTGCCCCTTCCAGGTTGGGTTGGTCCTGCCCATTCTATGCTTCTCCACACCTGCCCCTCTCCTCCTGACACCCTGACTGGGTCATAGCCCTCACCCCACTGTTACAAAGTCCAGTTTCCTGGTCATCAGGTGCTCAATAAGCATCTGTTACAAGAACAAATGGAGGAGTGTGAACAAATCCCCAGGGATTCTGATGAGGTGTCAGAGGGGGCTGGTCCTGTGGAAACCCAGAAAAAAAAAAAAAAAGAGTCCTGAATTATTGAATCATGTCCCTGCAGGGTCACATTTCCTATCTCAGGCAGGTTGCCAAATTTAGCTATCAAAAATATAGACTGCCCAGTTGAAGCTGAATTTCAGATAAACAGCTAGTGATTTTGGTATGGGACATACTTACACTAAAATGTTGATTGTTTTTATCTGAAAATCAAACGTACCTGCAAATCCTGTGTCTACTTCAACTGTACACTAAAGCATCCTGTACCCCAGGGCATCCTGTACCCTGGAGCATCCTGTACCCCAGAGCATCCTGTACCCTGGAGCATCCTGTACCCTGGAGCATCCTGTACCCTGGAGCATCCTGTACCCTGGAGCATCCTGTACCCTGGAGAATCCTCTACCCTGGAGAATCCTGTACCCTGGAGCATCCTCTACCCTGGAGCATCCTGTACCCTGGAGAATCCTCTACCCTGGAGAATCCTGTACCCTGGAGAATCCTCTACCCTGGAGCATCCTGTACCCTGGAGCATCCTGTACCCTGGAGCATCCTGTACCCTGGAGAATCCTCTACCCTGGAGAATCCTGTACCCTGGAGCATCCTGTACCCTGGAGCATCCTGTACCCTGGAGCATCCTCTACCCTGGAGCATCCTGTACCCTGGAGAATCCTCTACCCTGGAGCATCCTGTACCCTGGAGAATCCTCTACCCTGGAGCATCCTGTACCCGGAGCTTCCTCTACCCAGAGCATCCTGTACCCGGGACGTCCTGTACCCAGAGCATCCTGTACCCCGGAGCATCCTAAATCCCAGATCATCCTGTACCCCAGAGCATCCTGTACCCTGAAGCATCCTGTACCCTGGAGAATCCTCTACCCTGGAGCATCCTGTATCCTGGAGCATCCTGTACCCCGGGGCATCCTGTACCCTGGAGCATCCTGTACCCTGGAGCATCCTGTACCCTGGAGAATCCTCTACCTTGGAGCATCCTCTACCCCAGAGCATCCTGTACCTGGGGCATCCTGTAGCCCGGGACATCCTCTACCCAGAGCATCCTGTACCCGGGACGTCCTGTACCCAGAGCATCCTGTACCTGGGGCATCCTGTACCCCGGGGCATCCTGTACCCTGGAGCATCCTGTACCCTGGAACATTCTCTACCCTGGAGCATCCTGTACCCCAGAGCTTCCTGTACCTGTGGCATCCTGTACCCCAGGGCATCCTCTACCCAGAACATCCTGTACCCTGGAGCATCCTGTACCCTGGAGCATCCTGTACCCTGGGGCATCCTGTACCCTGGAACATCCTCTACCCTGGAGCATCCTGTACCCCAGAGCTTCCTGTACCTGTGGCATCCTGTACCCCAGAACATCCTGTACCCCAGGACATCCTGTACCCTGGAGCATCCTGTACCCTGGAACATCCTAAACCCCAGATCATCCTGTACCCCAGAGCATCCTGTACCCTGGAGCATCCTGTACCTTGGAGCATCCTGTACCCTGGAGCATCCTGTACCCCAGAGCACCCTGTACCCTCCACATCTGGGACCTACACCTGAACATCCAGCAAACCTCCACCCTTGGTTTCCACTTTTCTCAAATACAGGGAGGGAAGTTTCTTACAAATGGCTTCTGTTTTGACCGTGTAATATGACTCACACTCACCTCACCTGAAGAAACAAGGAACATGAAAACCGGGTCACCCCATGAAATAGCGGGTAGGGAGAAACCAGAGAGAAGACACCAAATCACGTACCTGAATAAGTGCATCTCTCACCAGCACCCTGCAGCAGCTGGCCGGGGGCAGGTACTGTCCGAGCCTCACCACAACCCAACCTTTACAGCAGCCCCATGGGGAGGGAGCAATTACGATCCCATTTCAGAAATGAGGAAAGTAAGGTAAGGACATGCTAAGGGACTCACCAGCAGGGAATGTGACATCAGAAACCCCATCCAACCAGCAGAGGTCCAGGGAGAAAGGCTCCCCCATTGTGGTGGCTAATGTTATGTGTCAACCTGTCTGGCTATGGTCCCAGTCATTTGGCCAAACACTAGTCTGGATGTTGCTATGAAGGCTTTTTTTTTTTTTTTTTTTGAGATATGATTAACCTTTAAATCAGAAGACTTTGACTAAAACTGATGACACTCCATACTATGGGTGGGTCTTATGCAATCAGTTGAAGGCCTTAAGAGCAAAGACCGAGATTTCCCAAAGAAGAAGGGATTCTCCTGAAGACAGCAACCTGGAAATCCTGCCTGAGTTTCCAGACCACTGCCTTGTGAGACTCAGACCCAAGACAGTAACCCCAACTCCTCCCAAATTTCCAGCCTATTGATTCTGTTTCTTTGAAGAACTCCAACTATAACACATCCCCATCTCTATGTGGACAGAGTGGGGAGATTTCCCAGGAAAGCCCAGACTTTGGTCAGAGGACCCCATCTGGCACCAGTTACACCATCAACCCCCACCCCTTGCCACCTCTAGTGCCCCTTGCTTCCCCCGATAGCATTTATTTACTTGGGGTTCACGTGGACCTTGATCTAAACACATCCCCCTTAACAGAGAAGTTCCAATGATGCATGAGTATGTGTATGTTGACTTGAGTTCTGTTTATTTTTCTTTCAAAATACTGAAAAGGTTTTTCCTTCTAAATGTCTGTCTACTGACAAGTTTTGATCTGTCTTCATTGTTCTGTAATTGCCACTGAGATGTGGTATTCAGTGTGATGAAAATCCCCATTGCATTCCTCTAATTGAAGGTTTTAAGGAAGGAAATGTGTTCAAGACAACAGGGATCCATACTTAAGATTGGACGTCACCACCCAGGCCAGCAAGCCAGGTAGGGAGAGTGTGTGGACATGGGTGTGTTGGCTACAAACAAGCATCCCCAATCAGTTGGGTTACTCTGTGGGGGAAAGTCAGCCAAGCCATTTACCTGGACCCAAATAGTCAAAGAGAGGTTTTAAAAATATTACAATCCACTGAGTTAGCTGCAGGTAGTCATATGCTAGGACAGAAAACTAAAAAACTAGAAAAAGTTGTTTTTTTACATTACTAACAACAAAAGGATATAGCTGAAATCTTAGGGAGATATACTTTCTCCAAAAGCTTCATTTTGACAAGAATCATGCATTCGTGAGACCTCAAAACACTCTAGATCCTGATGCACTATCAGGATTTGCATTTTAGGGTGGATGTGTTTTTATAGACTTGAACATGTTGGATCTTTGGGGCCTTTTGAATTTTATAATCCTCTCTCATGTGGCGAGAGGAGTCAGTGTAGACAGGGGGTTGAGTAAGAAGGAACCTGGAATAGACTTGTGGTTAATCAGGTCACCAGGGGCAGAAAGGGCCAGTCAGGGCCAGGTGGCTGAGCCAGACAGGATCGGGTTCCTTGGAACCTTCAGGAAAAGACTCTCAGCCCAGTCACCTTGGACTGTGCTGGGTGAGCCATGGAAGGCGGGTTTGTTTATTACAGGAGCTCTGAGACCCTCTCATTAGGTAGGGACTGTGTACTAAGAATCTCCTGGAGAGCAGGAATGCTGGAGTAAATATTGTGGGAGGCATTTGCCAAACTCAAGCGACAACAGTGAACATCAGAGAAGGAGCCAGCATTTACCTTTGGGGAACAGGTGCCAGCCAGCAGCTGCGGGTCTCCCTGCAGGCAGGGTGGCTGAGCCAGCTGTGGTCTGGCCCCAACGCCCATTGGGTGGGGAAGGGATAGCAGCGGGCTCTAAATGCGCAGAACCTCCAGGGCCTCCATGGAAGCTGTCTGGGTGCTTTGAGTGGGACCCATATCACACCTTTTCTTGAAAGATAAATTGAGTCAGGCCATCCGAATAAGTTTGCCCGCAAAACTCAGCCCCTCTTTCTAGTGTTCTAGAGTCACACAGACCTCCTTTTGCATTCAGCACCTTCCAAGCTGGTATCACAACCACGCTAAGCACAAGCCCCAGAGCACCAAGGGGACCCCTGCCTGGAACAGGGACGCAGTGAGAGTGCCTGCTAATGGGCTCAAGGTCCTGGCGTGAACAGCCAGAATCAGAGGGGCTATAAAGGAGTCAGCTGGGCATCCCCCACCCTGGGAATGAGGACCTCGGCATCCTTCCCTCCTCAGAGAGGCCGGCGAGTCTCACCCTCAGCTTCCTGGGCCGGGAACCTGCTGCAGGCTACCACTGGCCCATTGAACACCCAGAGGAAGCACTGTGCACCCACATCTGAGCCCACCTCTAAGCTCTGAGTGCCCACCCCAAACACCACCCTTTATCTCCTCACTCCTCTTCCTTCCCATGGACTCTGGTCCCCATCCTCATAGCAATCTCTGCCCTGACATTCACCCCTTCCAGGTACCCTCTCTCCAGGCCCCTTCGGGCTACACTCGCTCCCCAGCCACCTGGACTCAGGAACCGTCAGCTCTGCTCCTGGCAGCACCTCTAAGCCTTTGCTTCCTCCCTGCTGTGCCAGTGCCCATTACTTCCCTAAAACTTCCTTCCCACTTGGGAGTTTTCTAGAAAACTAAGTGTGGACACCTGGCCAGTGGCTACCTGATGAACAGCAGCAGCTGGTGTTGCTGGCTGGTGCCCACCCCATCTCTCTGTCTGGGGAGGCTGCTCTGCTCTCTGTCCTCTCTCCCCTGTGCCTCCCATCCCACCGCCCACTCCCCTGCTCCTCCTGGTTTCCTTCTTGCCTGCTACTTATAACTGATTACCATCTTATGTTGTAACTTAAACTCCTGGGTGATCTCACTCATTGTACGTCTCTACCTACTACTTCAGTGTAATCTGTACCCAAGGCCTATTCCTTAATTCCAGGTCCCCATTTCCAATAGCCTTAGTGTTCTCTGACCCAAACCAAGATCGTTACATTCCTTGATGTACTTCTCTCCCCACCTCCAGCTCTGCCAGTGCAGTACTCAAGCATAAAACGTGAGTAGCATCTGAACCTCTCTCTTTTCTTCACACCTCCTGCACCAACTACTCATCAATACTCACGTCTTGTGCCACCAGGATGAATCAACCAATAGTCTTAATCTCCCTTCCTTAAGTATGTTAGGATTTGATTCAGCTACCTATAACAAAAAACCTCCAACCCACAGAAATTAAAACATAAAAATATATTATTATCTCACATAAAATCACCTCAGATGGTTAGTCTCTGAAAGAAGTCCTGACTTAGTCTCTAGCATGAAAAGTCTGGAGCCTCCACACCAGAGGTTTATTTGGGAGACAGGTATAGTGACCCCATGGATGCCAGGGCCCAGGCTACTTCTCTCTAACTCCTTCCTGTTCCCAGTACATTGCCTCATCATCCAAAGCAGCTGCTGAAGCTCCAGCCATCACATCCACATTCCAGACAACAGGAAAGAGGACGGGAGGATGAAAGTTATGCCTCTGTCTTTTGAAGATAGTTCCTAGACACTTCACACAACATTTCTGCTTACGTCTTACTGGACAAAAGCTGACTCCAAAAGAGGTAGAAACATTTTTCATTTATTTATGCCTCAAACAAAACTGGGGTCTGTTACTGTGGAAGAAGAGGAGAATAGACATAGGGAAGCAACCAGCCTTTGTGGCCACACCACAGCATTTTCTCCAAATGAGCACCAAGATGAAGTACCGTCATCCCTCGGTATCCATGGGGAATTGGTTCCAGAACCACCCCCAACCCCTACAGATTCCAAAATCTAAGAATGCTCAAGTGTCATATAAAATGGCATAGGCTGAGTGCAGTGACTCATACCTGTAATCCCAGCACTTTGGGAGTCCGAGGTGGGAGGATCACTTGAGCTCAGGAGTATGAGGCCAGCCTGGGCAACATGGCAAAACCTCATCTCTACAAACAATACAAAAATCAGTCAGGCATGGTGGTGCATGTCTGTGGTCCCAGCTACTCTGGAGGCTGAGGTGGGAAGATAGCTTGAACCCAGAGGCGGATGTTGCAGTGAGCCAAGATTACAACACTGCACTCCAGCCTGGGTGACAGAGCAAGACCCTGACTCAAAAATAAAATGGCATAGTATTTGACATAACCTATGCAATCCTCCCTCATATTTTAAATCATCTCTACATTGTTTATAGTATCTAATACAATGTAAATAGTTATATTTGGGTTTTTTCTCTTTTTCCTTTTTTTACTTACATTAAATACATCAGTAAACCAGCAATCACATTCCGTTACCACGATTGTTATGTTGGGAGAGGAATAAAGGTAATTGCTTTCTTAGAAGCAAAACAAAGGGGGGCGGAGCAAGATGGCCGAATAGGAACAGCTCCAGTCTCCAACTCCCAGCGCCAGCGACACAGAAGACCAGTGATTTCTGCATTTTCAACTGAGGTACTGGGTTCATCTCACTGGGGAGTGCCGGACAATCGGTGCTGGTCAGCTGCTGCAGCCCGACCAGCGAGAGCTGAAGCAGGGCGAGGCATCACCTCACCTGGGAAGCGCAAGGGAGAAAGGGAGTCCCTTTTCCTAGCCAGGGGAACTGAGACACACAACACCTGGAAAATCGGGTAACTCCCACCCCAATACTGCGCTTTAGGCAAACGGGCACATCAGGGGATTGTATCCCACACCTGGCCGGGAGGGTCCCACACCCATGGAGCCTCCCTCATTGCTAGCACAGCAGTCTGCAATCTAACCGCAAGGCAGCAGCGAGGCTGGGGGAGGGGCGCCCCCCATTGCTGAGGCTTAAGTAGGTAAACAAAGCCTCTGGGAAGCTCGAACTGGGTGGAGCTCACAGCAGCTCAAGGGAACCTGCCTGTCTCTGTAGACTCCACCTCTGGGGACAGGGCACAGCTAAACAACAACAAAAGCAGCAGAAACCTCTGCAGATGCAAAGGACTCTGTCTGACAGCTTTGAAGAGAGCAGTGGATCTCCCAACACGGAGGTTGAGATCTGAGAAGGGACAGACTGCCTGCTCAAGTGGGTCCCTGACCCCTGAGTAGCCTAACGGGGAGACATCCCCCACTAGGGGCAGTCTGACACCCCACACCTCACAGGGTGGAGCACACCCCTAAGAGGAAGCTTCCAAAGCAAGAATCAGACAGGTACACTCACTGTTCAGCAATATTCTATCTTCTGCAGCCTCTGCTGCTGATACCCAGGCAAACAGGATCTGGAGTGGACCTCAAGCAATCTCCAACAGACCTACAGCTGAGGGTCCTGACTGTTAGAAGGAAAGCTATCAAACAGGAAGGACACCGACACCAAAACCCCATCAGTACGTCACCATCATCAAAGACCAGAGGCAGATAAAACCACAAAGATGGGGAAAAAGCAGGGCAGAAAAGCTGGAAATTCAAAAAATAAGAGTGCATCTCCCCCGGCAAAGGAGCGCAGCTCATCGCCAGCAACGGATCAAAGCTGGACGGAGAATGACTTTGACGAGATGAGAGAAGAAGGCTTCAGTCCTTCAAACTTCTCAGAGCTAAAGGAGGAATTACGTACCCAGCGCAAAGAAACTAAAAATCTTGAAAAAAAAGTGGAAGAACTGACAGCTAGAGCAATTAATGCAGAGAAGGTCATAAACGAAATGAAAGAGATGAAAACCATGACACAAGAAATACGTGACAAACGCACAAGCTTCAGTAACCAATTCGATCAACTGGAAGAAAGAGTATCAGCGATTGAGGATCAAATGAATGAAATGAAGTGAGAAGAGAAACCAAAAGAAAAAAGAAGAAAAAGAAATGAACAAAGCCTGCAAGAAGTATGGGATTATGTAAAAAGACGAAATCTACGTCTGATTGGGGTGCCTGAAAGTGAGGGGGAAAATGGAACCAAGTTGGAAAACACTCTTCAGGATATCATCCAGGAGAACTTCCCCAACCTAGTAGGGCAGGCCAACATTCAAATCCAGGAAATACAGAGAACGCCACAAAGATACTCCTCGAGAAGAGCAACTCCAAGACACATAATTGCCAGATTCACCAAAGTTGAAATGAAGGAAAAAATCTTAAGGGCAGCCAGAGAGAAAGGTCGGGTTACCCACAAAGGGAAGCCCATCAGACTAACAGCAGATCTCTCGGCAGAAACTCTCCAAGCCAGAAGAGAGTGGGGGCCAATATTCAACATTCTTAAAGAAAAGAATTTTAAACCCAGAATTTCATATCCAGCCAAACTAAGTTTCATAAGTGAAGGAGAAATAAAATCCTTTACAGATAAGCAAATGCTTAGAGATTTTGTCACCACTAGGCCTGCCTTACAAGAGACCCTGAAGGAAGCACTAAACATGGAAAGGAACAACCGGTACCAGCCATTGCAAAAACATGCCAAAATGTAAAGACCATCGAGGCTAGGAAGAAACTGCATCAACTAACGAGCAAAATAACCAGTTAATATCATAATGGCAGGATCAAGTTCACACATAACAATCTTAACCTTAAATGTAAATGGACTAAATGCTCCAATTAAAAGACACAGACTGGCAAACTGGATAAAGAGTCAAGACCCATCAGTCTGCTGTATTCAGGAGACCCATCTCACACGCAGAGACATACATAGGCTCAAAATAAAGGAATGGAGGAAGATTTACCAAGCAAACGGAGAACAAAAAAAAGCAGGGGTTGCAATACTAGTCTCTGATAAAACAGACTTTAAACCATCAAAGATCAAAAAAGACAAAGAAGGCCATTACATAATGGTAAAGGGATCAATTCAACAGGAAGAGCTAACTATCCTAAATATATATGCACCCAATACAGGAGCACCCAGATTCATAAAGCAAGTCCTTAGAGACTTACAAAGAGACTTAGACTCCCATACAATAATAATGGGAGACTTCAACACTCCACTGTCAACATTAGACAGATCAACGAGACAGAAAGTTAACAAGGATATCCAGGAATTGAACTCATCTCTGCAGCAAGCAGACCTAATAGACATCTATAGAACTCTCCACCCCAAATCAACAGAATATACATTCTTCTCAGCACCACATCGCACTTATTCCAAAATTGACCACATAATTGGAAGTAAAGCACTCCTCAGCAAATGTACAAGAACAGAAATTATAACAAACTGTCTCTCAGACCACAGTGCAATCAAACTAGAACTCAGGACTGAGAAACTCAATCAAAACCTCTCAACTACATGGAAACTGAACAACATGCTCCTGAATGACTACTGGGTACATAACGAAATGAAGGCAGAAATAAAGATGTTCTTTGAAACCAAGGAGAACAAAGATACAACATACCAGAATCTCTGGGACACATTTAAAGCAGTGTATAGAGGGAAATTTATACCACTAAATGCCCACAAGAGAAAGCAGGAAAGATCTAAAATTGACACTCTAACATCACAATTAAAAGAACTAGAGAAGCAAGAGCTAACACATTCGAAAGCTAGCAGAAGGCAAGAAATAACTAAGATCAGAGCAGAACTGAAGGAGATAGAGACACAAAAAACCCTTCAAAAAATCAATGAATCCAGGAGTTGGTTTTTTGCAAAGATCAACAAAATTGACAGACCTCTACAAAGACTAATAAAGAAAAGAGAGAAGAATCAAATAGATGCAATAAAAAATGATAAAGGGGATATCACCACCGACCCCACAGAAATACAAATTACCATCAGAGAATACTATAAACACCTCTATGCAAATAAACTAGAAAATCTAGAAGAAATGGATAATTTCCTGGACACTTACACTCTTCCAAGACTAAACCAGGAAGAAGTTGAATCCCTGAATAGACCAATAGAAGGCTCTGACATTGAGGCAATAATTAATAGCCTACCAACCAAAAAAAGTCCAGGACCAGATAGATTCACAGCTGAATTCTACCAGAGGTACAAGGAGGAGCTGGTACCATTCCTTCTGAAACTATACCAGTCAATAGAAAAAGAGGGAATCCTCCCTAACTCATTTTATGAGGCCAACATCATCCTGATACCAAAGCCTGGCAGAGACACAACAAACAAAGAGAATTTTAGGCCAATATCCCTGATGAACATTGATGCAAAAATCCTCAATAAAATACTGGCAAACCGGATTCAGCAGCACATCAAAAAGTTTATCCACCATGATCAAGTGGGCTTCATCCTTGGGATGCAAGGCTGGTTCAACATTCGCAAATCAATAAACATAATCCAGCATATAAACAGAACCAAAGACAAGAACCACATGATTATCTCAATAGATGCAGAAAAGGCTTTTGACAAAATTCAACAGCCCTTCATGCTAAAAACGCTCAATAAATTCAGTATTGATGGAACGTACCTCAAAATAATAAGAGCTATTTATGACAAACCCAGAGCCAATATCATACTGAATGGGCAAAAACTGGAAAAATTCCCTTTGAAAACTGGCACAAGACAGGGATGCCCTCTGTTACCACTCCTATTCAACATAGTGTTGGAAGTTCTGGCTAGGGCAATCAGGCAAGAGAAAGAAATCAAGGGTATTCAGTTAGGAAAAGAAGAAGTCAAATTGTCCCTGTTTGCAGATGACATGATTGTATATTTAGAAAACCCCATTGTCTCAGCCCAAAATCTCCTTAAGCTGATAAGCAACTTCAGCAAAGTCTCAGGATACAAAATTAATGTGCAAAAATCACAAGCATTCTTATACACCAGTAACAGACAAACAGAGAGCCAAATCAGGAATGAACTTCCATTGACAATTGCTTCAAAGAGAATAAAATACCTAGGAATCCAACTTACAAGGGATGTAAAGGACCTCTTTAAGGAGAACTACAAACCACTGCTCAGTGAAATAAAAGAGGACACAAACAAATGGAAGAACATACCATGCTCATGGATACGAAGAATCAATATCGTGAAAATGGCCATACTGACCAAGGTTATTTATAGATTCAATGCCATCCCCATCAAGCTACCAATGAGTTTCTTCACAGAATTGGAAAAAACTACTTTAAAGTTCATATGGAACCAAAAAAGAGCCCGCATCTCCAAGACAATCCTAAGTCAAAAGAACAAAGCTGTAGGCATCACGCTACCTGACTTCAAACTATACTACAAGGCTACAGTAACAAAAACAGCATGGTACTGGTACCAAAACAGAGATATAGACCAATGGAACAGAACAGAGTCCTCAGAAATAATACCACACATCTACAGCCATCTGATCTTTGACAAACCTGAGAGAAACAAGAAATGGGGAAAGGATTCCCTATTTAATAAATGGTGCTGGGAAAATTGGCTAGCCATAAGTAGAAAGCTGAAACTGGATCCTTTCCTTACTCCTTATACGAAAATTAATTCAAGATGGATTAGAGACTTAAATGTTAGACCTAATACCATAAAAACCCTAGAAGAAAACCTAGGTAGTACCATTCAGGACATAGGCATGGGCAAAGACTTCATGTCTAAAACACCAAAAGCAACGGCAGCAAAAGCCAAAATTGACAAATGGGATCTAATTAAACTAAAGAGCTTCTGCACAGCAAAAGAAACTACCATCAGAGTGAACAGGCAACCTACAGAATGGGAGAAAATTTTTGCAATCTACTCATCTGACAAAGGGCTAATATCCAGAACCTACAAAGAACTCAAACAAATTTACAAGAAAAAAACAAACAACCCCATCAAAAAGTGGGCAAAGGATATGAACAGACATTTCTCAAAAGAAGACATTCATACAGCCAACAGACACATGGAAAAATGCTCGTCATCACTGGCCATCAGAGAAATGCAAATCAAAACCACAATGAGATACCATCTCACACCAGTTAGAATGGCAATCATTAAAAAGTCAGGAAACAACAGGTGCTGGAGAGGATGTGGAGAAATAGGAACACTTTTACACTGTTGGTGGGATTGTAAACTAGTTCAACCATTATGGAAAACAGTATGGCGATTCCTCAAGGATCTAGAACTAAATGTACCATATGACCCAGCCATCCCATTACTGGGTATATACCCAAAGGATTATAAATCATGCTGCTATAAAGACACATGCACAAGTATGTTTATTGCGGCACTATTCACAATAGCAAAGACTTGGAATCAACCCAAATGTCCATCAGTGACAGACTGGATTAAGAAAATGTGGCACATATACACCATGGAATACTATGCAGCCATAAAAAAGGATGAGTTTGTGTCCTTTGTAGGGACATGGATGCAGCTGGAAACCATCACTCTTAGCAAACTATCACAAGAACAAAAAACCAAACACCACATGTTCTCACTCATAGGTAGGAACTGAACGAGATCACCTGGACTCGGGAAGGGGAACATCACACACTGGAGCCTATCATGGGGAGGGGGGAGGGGGGAGGGATTGCATTGGGAGTTATACCTGATGTAAATGACAAGTTGATGGGTGCTGACGAGTTGATGGGGGCAGCACACCAACATGGCACAAGTATACATATGTAACAAACCTGCACGTTATGCACATGTACCCTAGAACTTAAAGTATAATAATAATAATAAATAAATAAATAAAAATTAAAATAAATAAATAAAAAGAAAAAAAAGAAGCAAAACAAAAACAACAACAACAACAAAACAGAACACTGCACCCCTGCCCCCACTGCCTTCAAAAAAACTGGCCAGAAGGAAAAAATGAGCTGGGAAATTTAAAAACACTAAGATCCCCAGCCCAGCAGAGCTCAAAGGAAGGCAGAAGATCTGGTAGGAAGTAGAGGGAAGGCAGCCCATCACCCAGAAGCTAAGACCAGATCCTGTTTCTGTGGGGGTGGGGGAGGGAGAAGCCTGGAGAAGTGGTTTCCGAGCCCCACTGTGCAGGAGTGAAGATGTTTCAAGACAATGAAACATCTAGAAAGCCATCCTAGTTCTTCCATTTGTAAAAAGGATGCATTGGGTGCTCTGGGGGACTAGAGGCTTCTGGGAAAGGAAGTGATAAATGTGTGTTTCAGGGCCATGGGAGCTAAGGCTGCCACTGGAAAAGGAAGGGAACTGAGGCCTAAGAGGAAGAACCTAAGCTGGGTCCTTCAGAATCTCAGCTTCATAGATTTCTCAGCTGTTCTGGGATAGAAGGCAGTCTGCAAGCCAAAATGGCAGAAAGGTTCCAATCCTACATCACTGTGACTCTCCCTCTCCTTCTCCTTCTCTCCTTCTCTCCTTCCTTTGTTCCTTCCTTCCTCTCTTCCTCTCTTTCTCTCTTTTTCTCTCTCTCTGTTTCTTTCTTTCTTTCTTTCCCAAAATTCTGGGCTGGAACAAGGAACTTAAAGTTCTCTTTTGCCTTGATGGCTTCCCACAGACATCTTAAAACACGTGATGAGGGATATGAAGAAAGGCTAGAGATTTAGAAAGGACCAGGGTCCTCTGATAATATGAGCCAGTTGCAAGGTACCTTTAGTGCGAGTCATTCCCTGTCCACAGAAACAGGTGGTATGATATAAGGGCGCCCCAATGAGGCCTCTGTGGTACTAGCCCCTAGTGGTACCTGGATTAAATCATTGGTTGCATGGTGAGGAGGGGTGGGGATTAAGGATGGAGGGACAAAATTCAAGATATCAACAAAAGAGAAAAGAAACAGGGCCTGATAGGAGACAGAAGATAGAACAGACTATACAGTGGGAATAAAGATCATACCTATTTGCAGGGAAGTAGAAAAGACATGGTGGGCACCAGATATCGGGGGAACCCCCACCCCCAATATTCAACGTGGGTTATTTTCCATTTCCCTAAGCGTCGGCTGGTCTGAGAAATAAAGGGAAAGAGTACAAAAGAGAGAAATTTTAAAGCTGGGTGTCCGGGGAAGACATCACGTGTCAGCAGGTTCCGTGATGCCCCCTGAGCCATAAAACTAGCAAGTTTATATTAGCGATTTTCAAAAGGGGAGGGAGTGTACGAATAGGGTGTGCGTCACAGAGATCACATGCTTCACAAGGTAATAAAATATCACAAAGCAAACGGAGGCAGGGTGAGATCACAGGACTACAGGATGGGGCAAAATTAAAATTGCTAATGAAGTTTCTGGCACGCAGTCTCATTGATAACATCTTATCAGGAGACAGGGTTTGAGAGCAGACAACCTGTCTGACCAAAATTTATTGGGCAGGAATTTCCTTGTCCTAATAAGCCTGGGAATGCTACAGGAGACCGGGGCTTATTTCATCCCTTTGGCTTCGATCCATAAAAGACAGCTGCCCCCAAGGGGGCTGTTTAGAGGCCTACCCTCAGGGGCACATTCTCTTTCTCAGGGATGTTCCTTGCTGAGAAGAATTCAGCAGTATTTCTCCTATTTGCTTTTGAAAGAAGTGAAATATGGCTCTGTTCTGCCCGGCTCACTGGCAGTCAGAGTTTAAGGTTATCTCCCTTGTTCCCTGAACATTACTGTTATCCTGTTCTTTTATCAAGGTGCCCAGCTTTCACATTGTTCAAACACACATGCTGTACAAACAATTTGTGCAGTTAACGCAATCATCACAGGGTCCTGAGGTGACATACATCTTCCTCAGCTTAGGAAGATGATGGAATTAAGAGGTTAAAGTAAAGACAGGCATAGGAAATCACAAGGGTATTGACTGGGGAAGTGATGAGTGTCCATGAAATCTTAACAATTTATGTTCAGAGATTGCAGTAAAGACAGGTGTAAGAAATTATACAATTATGAATTTGGGGAACTAATAAATGTTCATGAAATCTTCACAATTTATGTTCTTCTGCCATGGCTTCAGCCAGTCCCTCCGTTCAGGGTCCCTGACTTCCCACAACAGTAATGGATATCAAATTGAATATGAAATCTGGGACAGGATAGAAAACTCCTCCCTTTTGCCCAACCTCCTTTTTACTCCCCTACCTTGGCCTATGCTATCCTGAGACACTCCCCAGTTGTCCAGTTAATTCTCCAGGAAAGGCAAACCTATACCCAATAGCTAGGTTGGCAAGAATATAGGTTAAGAATTGGAGTTCAAGGAAGCTAACAGTGGATATTGGACTTGAGTAACTGCCACTGGTATTTTTATCTATAACCTCTCCAAAACCTCATATTAACCTCAGATTCCATGGAATTAAAAAGAAGGTGGGAGGGCAGGTAAATCAATCAAAACTCCCATAAAACAAGCACCCCAGCTGAACTACGATCAGTTAAAGTGCAAACTGCAGGGGCATATGGTAGCTAGGGCTGAGGCCATTTAAAGGCCAGAGGTGAAAAATGCATATGTATAAATCAGAGGATGAGTATCAGAAACTGGTCCCTCCTCCAATTAGATCACAGCGAAGCCAAAGATGCAGGCAACCAGTTAAGATTCCTTGGAGGACTCTGGGGTCCAATCCCCACAATAGGGGAATCGCTACTTAAGAGGCTGAGTGAAGGGAAAGTAGGCCTTGGAAGAGTTCCAGAGCCGCAGATGACCCTGCACCTCCACCTCTGCCCAGTTAGCTAACAAGACACCTCCTGCCTGGTGCCTGGGAGCTTGCCTCCCCATTCTCATCTCTACCTAGGAACACCCTCCGCAAGGCCAACTCATGGATACTGCAGTGTTTTCAAATGTGAGAAACTCCAACCAAATACAAACAAAGGAAATGTTTCCTTATTCCCTCCTGCTCTGAGCTTTATTCTCCCCCAAGGCCCTTAATGTAAATGAACTGGAAACCTCCTTCCTCAGCTCCTGGGTTCACCACCTTCTGCATCGTGGGGAGATGAGAAAAGACGATCAGGAACAGGGATTGACCAAAACCAGATTGACCAAGAAGGGACTGGAGACAGAAGTGTTTTCTGAAAACGTGGGGAGGAACAGTAGGAAGAAGGAGAAAAGAGAAGTAAATCACTGTCTTGTACCTAGAATACAAAATGAAGAAAGTTGGTTTTGGAAGGTAAGTCCTGGGGGAGTTGACCCCCAAGCCCTATAGTAGGAGCTAGGAGGCCAGTGGCAACAGCTGCCTGGTGTTTGCTGCTGAAGTGTTAAGAAGTGCCATAGGCCAGGCGCAGTGGCTCACGTCTGTAATCCCAGCACTTTGGGAGGCCAAGGCAGGCAGATCACCTGAGGTCAGGAGTTCGAAACCAGCCTGACCAACATGGAGAAACCCTGTCTCTACTAAGAATACAAAATTAGCCGGGCATGGTGGTGCATGCCTGTAATCCCAGCTACTAGGGAGGCTGATGCAGGAGAATCACTTGAACCTGGGAGGCAGATGTTGTGGAGAGCTAAGATGGCATCATTGCACTCCAGTCTGGGCAACAAGACTGAAATTCCATCTCATAAAAAAAAGGGGGGGCCATGACAGAGGCATCAGGAGGCAGCCCGTGGGAGCCAGGGCTCAGTGTGCTGTTAAAACAGATTGCAGTAAAGAAGCCAGCCAAAACCCACCAAAACCAAGAAGGCAATGAAAGTGACCTCTGGTCATCCACACTGCTCATTATACACTAGTTATCATACATTAGCATGTTAAGAGACACTCCTACCAGTACTATGACAGCTTACAAATACCATGGCAATGCCCAGAAGCTACTCTATTTGGTCTAAAAAGGAGAGAAACTCTCAGTTCCAGGAATTGCCCACTCCTTCCCCAGGAAATTCCTGAATAATGCATCCCTTGTTTAGCATATAATCAAAAAGTAACTATAAGTATGATTAGTTAAGCAACCCACACCTCTGCTCTCCCTGTGCAGTAGCCATTCTTTTATTCGTTTACTTTCTTAACAAACTTGCTTTCACTTTACTCTTGACCCCCCAAATTCTTCCTTGCAAGAGGTCCAAGAACCCTCTTTTGGGGTCTGGATTGGGAACCCTTTCCAGTAACAACTGTAGACCTTAATTACACCTACGGAATTCCTTTAGAGCAACACCTTCATGAGGCTTGACTGAGTAACTGGGGACTGGAGGCTTCCAGGTTGACAGAGAAGACTGCACCATCACAGGTGCCTGCTCCATGTTCTAACCATCTGTTCCCTAGAGCCGACTCTCACCCACATAAAGAATGCTGCCATGAACATGTTCATGCAGGTTACCTTAAGAACCTTGGTGAGAGTCTCTTTAGTATCCATTTGTAGGAGCAGACCTGCTTAGGCATAGCTATGTGTATACCTAATGTCACTAATTCTGACAGATTGCTCTAAAGAATGAGTACACTAGTCTATACTTCCCCTCCACACCCTCCACCCCCATCCCCACCCTGGAGAAAGTTCTATCCCTAGATACAAGTGACATTATTATCCAACTTGCAAATGTTTTCAAGCCTAATGGTATAAAGTGAGAGTTTTAATGGATGTAAAGTGTGTCTTTCAATTTGCAAATTCTTTAATTACTAGTGGGTTTAAACAACTCTCTCTTTTTGCAAGTCTTTGATGTTTCTTCTGCTGTAAATTGCCTCTTTGCATACTTTGTTCATTTTTCTAGTGGGGTTCTTGCCCTTTCCTTGTTAATGTCAATGTTTCCTTGTATGGTCTACTTATTTTTCACTCAATGGTTTTAGACATTATACATATCTTCTCCCAGGTAGCGTTGAACAGAAATCTTTATCATGGTAATACTAAATTCATCAATAGTTTTTTCAGTTATGACATTTTGGGATTTACAGGTCTTTCTCCACCTCTATATTACAAAGATATCACTTACATTATCTTCTATTATTTTAAGGAGGTACCACTTTTGTTGTATATTCTATTCCCATGTGAGATTCCCAGGATCTCTCTCTCTCTCTCTCTCTCTCTCTCTCTCTCTGAGCTCTGTCCTATGTTTCCTTGGCTGTTTTTTTCTTTCGAAAATACCATATTGTTTCTATTACTACATCTTTACCGAATGTCCTTATACCAAGTAGGACAAGTCCCCTTTCCCACTCCTTTCTGAGTTTTTTTAGATTCTGACAAATCTTATAATAAGTTTATCAAGTTCCTCCAAAAAAATCAATTATTGGATGTCTCAATTTAAGGACTATCTTCTTTAAAATATTGTCATCCCAGCTGGGAGAGGGATTATTTTCTATTTATTCATATCAACTTCTAGTATCTAACATATCTGTCACTAATGTTTTAAATGTTCCCCCATAGAATGCTTCTACCCAACAAACACCTGTGCCTTCTACCCACAAACACCACCTTGCTAAATGCCTTTAGATCTCACCAGGTTAAGGTTAATCCCTGCCTCTGGTTGTGGGTGACCCTGAGAGCCTCTTTGTCCTTTGAGGGTCCTGTCAATAAGTCTTTGCCTCGTAGGACCCACAGAGCCAAGAAGGCAACCAAGATGGTACTGGGACAGGCCAATCCAGGGCAGGGCAAGACCAAGCCCTTTGTCTTCCTTTGAGTCCACAAGCTGGGAGCAGAAATTTGTTCCATTCCTCCCTGGACCTGCTGCTTTCCCTGGTGATCAAGAGAAATGATTTCTCCTCCAGAGAATCTAGAGAGGGCTGGTCTGTGGGCCCTCTACAAATGCAGGCCTCAACAACCTAAGGGGCTCAGAAGCTGGCATGCCCGTGTGTCTTACTCCCCAAGAAGTCTCCTAACCCAGGCTGTGACCTGGCATGTTAGCCTGCCACAGAGACCTCCAGTCCAGCTGCTATTAGCTCAGATTGTCCAGATTGTCACTTGTTGCCCACACTCATCAACCCAGGGCCACAGAAGAGGCCCCTGCAGGGACCTCAGGACCCAGATTTCTTGTCTCCCATCTCCAATGTCCCATACCTCTGTGTCAACATCACTCGTGTTGAGGCTTAAGGATCCACTAAAGGTGGGATTCTCCTTTCTCTGGGCTATTCCAAACTTGGACTTTCACCACAAGCAGACAGTTTACCAAGAGGCAAAAACCAGCTAAATGGTTTTCACTGGATCTTGTTCCTACAGAATACCATGTCTAGCAACACCTGATTATGACCTGCTCCACTCCTGCCCTTTGTGCAAGGGTGCAGAACATCAGTCTTTAAATAGTCCAGGGCCTCTGAGTGTGGTCACTCAGTCTCAGGCAAAGAACGGTTCTCTCCCCTGTACAGGTCCCCTGAAGCATTCTGCTGTATTTTACTGCTCTCCTCAGGAAAAGGACGTAGGCCAGAGCCAACAGCCACTCTCAGCTCTCTAACCCTCCAATTTAGGCTTACTGAGGATGTTCAGTCACCACCAGAGTCACCAAAGAGCAATTTTTTTTCTGCTGTTCTTTAATAGAAAAAAATAAAAATTTAGTAGGCCTAATTTCAAGGCAGAGCAGATTCTCATTAGAAGTGTGCAGATGTGAGGCCAGGTGCAGTGGCTCACGCCTATAATCCCAGCACTTTGGGAGGCCAAGGATCATTTGAGGTCAGGAGTTCGAGACCAGCTTGACCAACATGGTGAAACTCTGTCTCTACTAAAAATACAAAAATTAGCTTGGTGGTAGTAATCCCAGCTACTCGGGAAGCTGAGGCAGGAGAATCACTTGAGCTTGGGAGGTGGAGGTTGCAGTGAGCCAAGATCAAGCCATTGCACTCCAGTCTGGGCAGCAGAGTGAGACCCTGTCTCAAAAAAAGAAAAAAAAAAAAAAAGAAGTGTGCAGATGTGAAATGTTCTCTTCCCTCTGCAGTGTGTATCGTTTGTCATCGTCTAGTGATGGATTTGCAGGTTCTCAAAGAATTCTGCTCAGGAACAATAGAAAATAGCCCATACACACAAGATAAAACTCACCCAAAAGCTCTCCCTTCAACAACAAAAAAAGAAAATTGGTTCCTCCCTTATCCCAGATGCTCACAGCATTACCCACCAGGAAGGGAAGGATGCTGTGTTTGGTTTTCAGGGTGACCATTTAGCTTTTCTACAGCACAGCTCCCAAACCTCCCTCATCATAACAATGCCTCTCATTTCCTATGACCTCTTCCTGCTGGACAGGTCTGCAGCTCCTTGTAGTGTGTGAGGGTTAATTTTATGTGTCAACTTGATTGGGCTACACGGTGCCCAGATATTTGGTCAAACTTTATTCTGGGTGTGTCTATGAGGGTGCTTTGGAATGAGATTAATATTTAAATTAATAAACTGAGTAAAGGGGATTGCCTTCCCTAATGTGGTGAGCTTCATCCACTGAAGGCCAGAATAGAACATAATGGCTGATTCTTCCTTGAGTAGGAGAGAATTTTTCCTGCCCGATGACCTTCAAACTGGGTTGCCAGTTTTTTCTTGCTTTTGGACTAAGCCCAGCTTGCTAACTGCAGATCATTAAATACATATAAGCTCTTGTGTACACACACATATGCCCTTACATTTGACCCTTGAACAACATGGGCTTGAACTTCATGGGTTCACTTATACTCAGATTTTCTTCTACTTCTGCCACCCCTGAGACAGCAAGACTAATCCTTCTCTCTCTCCTTCTTAGCCTACTCAATGTGAAGACAATGAGGATGAAGACCTTTATGATGATCCATTTCCACTTAATGAATAGTAAATATATCTTGTGTTCCTTAAGATTTTCTTAATAAAATTTTCTCTAGCTTACTTTATTGTAAGAATACAATATATAACAAATGTATCATACAAAATATGTGTTAATCAGCTATGTTTTTAGTAAGGCTCCAGGTCAAAAATACATTACTAATAGTTAAGTTTTTTGGGAGTCAAAAGTTTTGGAAGGTCAACAGTTATAAACAGATCTTCAGCTTCTCAGAGTTTGACTCCCCTAACCCCCTCATTGTACACACACACACACACACACACACACACACACACACATACATGTATGTATATCTTATTGGTTTTGATTCTGTTTCTCTGGAGAACCCTAATAGAGAGCATTGGCAATCTCTTCATTACATGGCTTCAGAACAACTCAGGCTGGGTCATGGCCTGCAGAGTGCCAGTGAGCTCACAGCAGCCTCTGAGAATGCTGGGTGGGAAGTCAAAACATGTGTATTCTCATCCAGCTCCACCACCTCCTCCTTCTTGATGGGTGATCACCTTTCTGGGCCTCACTGTTCCATCACTAATAGGAAAGAGTGAGAGAAATAATTCCTCATGTCCTTTCATTTCTAGCATTTTATCTAAGTGTCATTAAGGCCGGACCCTGGTCTGTCATGTCCACTGCCTATTATCAAGTGGCTGGCACAATGCCTGGCCATGGTAGGTGCTCAGCGAGAAGTTGTTTAATGAATAGAGGAAGGAATACTTTGATGGATGATTGGATAAAGAGATGGATAGATGGATTGATGGATGATTGGATAAAGAGATGGATAGATGGATGGATGGATGGATGGATGGATGGATGGATGGATGAATGGACAGTTGGATGGATGCTTGGATGGATGGATGATGGATGGAAGGATGGATGGTTGGATGGATGATGGATGGATGGATGGTGGGATGGATGTTTCGGTGGATTGATGATGGATGGATAGATGGATGGATGATTGGATAAAGAGATGGATGGATGGATGGATGGATGGATGGATGGATGCTTGGGTGGATGCTTGGGTGGATGGATGATGGATGGAAGGATGGATGGTTGGATGGATGATGGATGGATGGATGGTTGGATGGATGTTTCGGTGGATTGATGATGGATGGATAGATGGATGGATGATTGGGTGGGTGGATGGCTGGATGGATGGTTGGCTGGATGAATGGATGAGTGGCTCAATGAAGCTGGTTACTCTGTACCCTTGTTCTTTTATATGTTCTCATCATACTCTGGTGTTTCAAATCAATATACTGTGATCCCCAGTAGATCTAGTTGGCACCTGTCAATAAGAGTAGTGATTGTCATGCACATGTGCTGCTATATACCTGTACAAGTGCCTGAGTTTATAGTACAGAGTGAGGATGGGGAAGTGGTGAACAGAGACTGGACATGGGCCATGTTCCATTCACAGTTCTAAGCAAGTGAGCACAGAATTTGAAACTTTCTGGTGTAGACCTTCTTCTGAGCCAGTCTAGCTAGGAAGAGAGCTTCTCAGCAGCTGAGTTTTCCTAGGACTTCCCTGGTTCTCCTACCAATCAGAAGCTAGTCCTGAGGGATCCCAGTCTTGGACATCCCCAGTAGCAGAAATACTGGTCAGGGCCAGCCTTAGATTTATCCTGGTCTACGAGTACTTATGAGCTCACTTATGGCAACTGTTTGTTCTCCAGCTTTATTGTAGGATGTGTTGATCCACAGAAGTTGTTTTCCAGTCCACAAAAATCTTAAAGTTTAAACAAAACTTTAAGAATTTTAGCCATCTTTGATAAAAGCACTGAAATATGGGTGCACATTACCATACTTTTGAGTAAAGAACTCTGCCTTAGTTATAAACACCATAGTAACTCAGTGTGAGCTTCAGGAGTGGGAGTTGTCCTAGCACTGCCCAGACCCCTTGCAGGTGATGTGCTGGTGTGTGCCAAGCAATTTCCTCAGCATGCAGATGGCTATGAGCTTTTGAGTTCTTGGCCTGCATTAGATAGTTCCAAGCTGCTCTCATCTCTTGTTGCGGCCCTAGGTCTTAATCTACCAAGTCTGATCCATTCTGATTTTTTACATCCAGCCTGTGGCAGCCTGGAAAAGCAGTTTGCAACATTTGTTGGAAATTTATCAAAAGTCACAGTCTTAAACAGGCTCTGAGTAAGAGTTGGAGAGACTCTTCTACATTAAAAATACACACACAAACAAGCATTAGCAGGTGGACACTGTGACCTCTAGTTTACTTGCTTGAGAATTTTTTTGCACACACCTTTGAGTTCAACACTGTATTCCAGCAGATCATAATCCCTGACAGTGTAATGTTTCAGGGAGCCTGAACTCATTCACAAAATATAACCATTCGCTCATCCTACAAGTATTCACTGAGTGTTTATGTGGCAGACACTATTCTAGGAGCTGAGAGCCCTGCAAAGACAAAGTTCCTGCATGATGGAACTTACATTTTAGCAGGAAGGACAACAAAAGAGTGAAACATACACAAATAAATATAACAGTTTATAACTAGGTAACCATAAGTGCTCTGAAAAACAAAACAGAGCAAGGGGAAAAAGAGAGAGGCTTGAACAGGGGAGACCTCTCTGAGAAGGCAGCACGTCAGCAGGGACTGCACTAACGAAAGCAATGGCAGCTCGTGTGAATGTTCGAAGAAACAGCTTTCAAGGCCAAGGGAAGAGCAAAAGCAAAGAATCCACCTTGGAAGACGCAGAGCATGTTCCAGGACCATGAAGAAGGCCAGTGTGTTACAGCAGGATACGTGAGGAGGACAGGGGAAGAGCATGCAGAAGGGACAGCCTGGCCACGTAGGGTTTTTGGGGGCCACCTAGGGAATTGGGCCACCATTGCACAGCCACGTGCAAACTGAAGGCATCAGTGTGGGGGGCTGAAGTATGAGGCCTTTGCTGGATCCAGACAAGAGATGATTGGAGCTTGGATACTGCAGCAAATGGAAGTGGAGGGACAGTGGGACTGTGGACATACCTTGAAGGGAGAGTCAACAGGATTTGCCAGTGGAGACAAAGAAGACTCAAGGATACGAATTTCTACCAAAGTAACCTTCTCGACAAAGCAGATTTGGGGTCCAATAAGTTATAACCTTTATATGGAAATGCCAGGACTGAATTCTCAACCCCGGCCCTGCCTACATTTTGCACTGGATAGTTCTTTGTTGTGTGAGACTCTCCTGTGCACAGTACAATGTTTAGCAGCATCCCTGGCTTCTACCCATTTGCTGCCAGTAGCACATCTCCCTTCCAATTATGACAATCAAAAATATCTCCAGACGTACATAGATGTTCATAGCGGCACTATTTGCAATAGCCAAGGGGAAGAAATACTTCAAATGCCCATCTATGGATAAGTGGGGAAACAAATTGCAGTCTATCCATACAATAGAATATGATTCATCCATAGAAAGGAATGAAACATCGATACATGCTGTAATGGGGATGAACCTCGAAAATATAATGCTAAATGACAGAAGCCAGATACAGAAGTGTGGACTGTGTGATTCCATTTATATGAGCTATCCAAGGTGGTAAATCATAGAGACAGAATGCACACTGAAGGTTGCCAGGAACTAGAGAGAGTGAAAACACAGAGTACCTGCTTGATGGGAATGGGTTTTCTTTTAGTTGAAAATGTTTTTGAACTAGATAAAAGTGGTGGTTGCACCAGGCGTGGTGGCTCACACCTGTAATCCCAGCACTTTGGGAGGCCGAGGCAGGTGGATCACCTGAGGTCAGGAGTTCGAGACCAGCCTGGCCAACGTGGTGAAACCCCATCTCTACTAAAAGTACAAAAATTAGCTGGGTGTGGTGGTGAGCACCTGTAATCCCAGCTACTCAGGAGGCTGAGGCAGGAAAATTGCTTGAACCCAAGAGGCGGAGGTTGCAGTGAGCTGAGATCGTGCCACTGCACTTTGGCCTGGGCGACAAGAGCAAGACTCCTTCTAAATAAAAAGTGGTGGTTGCACAACATTGTGAATGTGCTCGAATGTGCTCGATGCCATTGACTGGTTCACATTAAAATGGTTAATTTCATGTTATGTGAATTCACTTCAATTTAAAAAAATTTATAGGTATATATATATTTTTATAGGTATATATATATTTTTATAGGTATATATATATATATATACACACACATACACACATACACACACACACACACACACACACACACACACACCCCAAGCAAAATAAATATATCTGCAAAGATTGCCAAATGTTCCTGGGGAAGAAAAATTGCCCTTGGTTGGGAACCAATGGTTTAGACCCAACTATGTCCAAATAGATCCTAAACCAGAACCATGGCCTGGAGGCCTCGGGGGGAGTCCCTTTGGGGCTGTGAGCCTCTGCACCCCCCCTTCAGAGAGATGGGTGTGGATCAGCTCACCTGGCCAGCTGCCCGTGTCAGGCCAGGTGATGGCAAAGCAGGGGTGATCCCAGTGGCAATGCAGGTGGCTAAAGCGAATGGTGTCTTCCTGCTGAGACTCTGCAATGGCCAGTGCTCACCAAGGTAAGAAAAGATGGCCTTGGGGTTGTTAGTTCATCTCAGCAGTCCTGACCTCGCCCCTTCTCCAGTTGCGTGGGGCCCCACCCCACAGAGCTCCTTCAGCCACACCTGCTCAGCACAGCAAGCTGCTCTCAGACACTCTGTGTTCCAACTGGCTCCTCTTCTGGAGGAGACATGAAGCCATTCAGAGCATTCTGGTGGGACCATCTGGCAGGCTCAGTTAAGGAAACAGGGAAGAAAAGTTTTCCCAGTTAGGGCCAAAAGAAAATGCGGCATATGTCTTATAATTGCCCACTTTGGAAATTCCCAACCAGACGTGAGGGCCAGGTGCCCTGTGCAGCAGGTAAAGCAGGAATATCCTTACCAACAAATGCACAGTGGGCCCCCCGGACAGGACTACCGAAGACCCGAGATGCTGGCTGTGCCAAAGTCCTCCCTTGGTCCTTGGACTGCTCCATGGTTCCCTCAGAGTGCATGGAGCACAGCAGAGGGAGCCCCAGTGCCACAGAGGTCACAGTGGGAGGGTGTCACTTTATGTGCAGTGGCACAGGTGGGCACCCTAGGGTGGGAAGTGGGCAACCGCTGAGCACCTCAGTGGGCTCGCAGATGTAGGAAGATGAATTTTATGTAAGGAACTTGGCCGACACCGCTCTGCCAAAAGGAGGACATCCTGAAGTGTGGCTCTGCCCCCACAGCCCTGGTGGGGCTCAGCGGGGAGAGTCTGCCAAGCCAAGGGTCACAAACCCAGCCCCAGCCCCCACCCCAGCTCACCTACTCTCACTTATTGGGGGTGATGTCAAAAACGGCCTCTGGAAGGGCAGTCCCTCCTCACCAGCTCCCTGCACAGAGCTCCCCTCCTAGGGAGTAGCACACTGAAATGGCAACACATCCCCGACAGCATCCTGGCTCAGGGACCCGCCCTCTGCTGTGGTTGGACGTTGGATGCTTTCTGCTTATTCTACTTAGATCTTGTCAAAGTCACCATGACATCTTCAAAAAGGGACAGAAGAGGGTTGGAATGAATGGGACTAAGTGTTTCCTTCAGTTTGGGCCCTGTGATGGATGGAATGCTTGTGTCTCTCCAAAGTTCACATGTGGAAGCCCTAAACCCCAGTGTGACGGTGTGTGGAGGTGGGCTTTCTGGGAGGTGATTAGGTTTAGACGAGGTCGTGCAGGTGGGGCCCTGATAGGGAGACCGGTGCCCTTATAAGAAAAAGCAAGAGAGCTCTTTTATCCGTCCTCTGTCTCTCTCTCTCCCTAACTCCATGTTTACACACACACACACACACACACACACACACACACACACACACACACACACGAGAGAGAGAGCAAGGTCACATGAGAACACAGGCCATCTACGAGCCAGGAAGAGGGCCCTCACCAGAACTCGGCCATGCAGAAAATTATTTTATCCACTCTGTAATGTATCCACTCCCTGCTCCTCAGAACATAAAACGGTCACGGGCTCCAGGCATCCCTGGGTGCCTGCATTCCAGAAACACCAAAAGGGCAAACAGTCCACCAGGATGGAGTTCACAGGCATCTTTAGCACCTGTTCACCCCCTTTCTGGTCCATGAAACTTCCCCCTGGTCTGGTCCTTGACCCCAACCCCAGCCCCAGCCCCGTTCCCTCCAGTGCCCTCCTGGCCTCCATCCCTGGCCCTGGTTGCCTTCATCCCATAGCCCTTCCAAATGGGCCCTCTGCCTGGGCTCTAAGTAACCAGCGGGAAAGCTAAAGGGGGAGGCGGTGAATTCAGGGGCGAATGAGTCATGGTTACTTCACATAACTTCCCTCTGCAGGGGGCAAATTGTGCCCCCGATAGATACGCTGAAGCCCCAGCCCCTTTTACCAGTGGATGTGACCTTTTTTAGGAAATAGGGTCTTTGTGGATGTCATGAAATTAAGGTATCATACCGGACACGTAATCCAATGACTGGTGTCCTAAGAGGAGAGGGAGGTCTGCAGGCAGAGACAGAGGACCGCCAGTCACATGAAGATGGAGGTGGAGATTGGAGCCCTGCGGCCACAGCAAAGGAACATCACAGGCAGCCAGCACCCTCAGAAACCGGAGGAGGAGGACGGAACCCCACCACTGCCTCCACCCTCAGAGGGGGTGCCGGCCTGCCGACACCGCCATCCCAGTTTTCCGGTGTCTAGAAATGCGAGTGAACAAATTTCTGTGGCTTCTAGTCGCCCAATTTATGGTGATTGGTTACAGCTGCCCCAGGAAACGAATCCACACTCCGTGACATCATTGGTGCGCTCATTAGAATCGTCAGTAACCGTCACCAAAGAGCAAGTCACATGGGAATGGTGAAACGTTTTGGGGACGTAGAGCCTCTGGTTCCCCTGAGACCACGTCCCTCATGCCACCCACACCACACCTGTGCTGGCTCTGTGCCCGCGGTTGGGGTCCCTTCACCCAGCCATCACTATACCCGCTGGGTCCCCTGCACAGGGCTCTGTGATCCTGTGAGGCCTGGTTCCTTCTCCACGAGATCAGTGCCAGCACCTCCCAGACACAACTCATCCAACTCCCTGACCTGGACTGCCTCCCTTAACTCGTCTCCACCACTGCCCACACCTGTCTCCAAAGGAGCTGAAATGGGCATCCCAGCACCAGCACTGGCGCATCCTGCAGACAAGCTGGGGAGTCTAGGGAGGCCAGTGTCGTGCCCACACCCTGCTTCTGTGGCCTCAGCAGCCTGCACTCTTCTGGTCCTCCTGTGGGCTCTTCAGTGCTCCTTCCCTGAGCCTAGGACCCCCCAGGCCTCCAGCAGGACCTTTTGTCACCTCCCTTCTGCTCTGAAGCATCTTTCCTTCCTTTGTCCCGTGAAAAGTTGACCATTCCCAGAAGGCGTCGCATTGCCCTGAGTCCTTCGTTCTCTCTCACACCCAGTTCCACCAGTGCTAAGGGGAGTGGGACAAGTCCCCTGTACTCCTCACTGTGTAACTGAATCCAGGCTCAGCTCCTCACCACTCAAAAGCCAAAAGTCAAGAGATAAGAGTTGGTGGGAGGAAAAGCAGGTTTATTCGGAGAGCCAGAAAACGAAGATGATGGCCGACTAGCGTCCTAAAGCACCATCGTAAGTCAGTTCAAATTTTAGGCTTTTTGTAGGTTAAGGGCAGGAGGAAAAACGGGGATTGGGAGCGAAAGGAAACTGACAATTGCAGACACCGGGGCACCAGGGAGAGTCAAAGCAGGTGGGGAATGTGTTTGTGCTTGATCAGGTGGCCGTGCTCCTATAAACCCTAAACAACACATCATTGTTTACATACTTTCCCTTTTATCCCAGAGTTAGTTTTTAGAACTCCTCGACTGCTGTTTTTGCATATGATCTCAGTGCTCTAAAATTATCCTAGCCTACATGCAGGAATGGGGGTAGAGAGCCCTTAAACAAAAATGGAGTTCGTTATGTCAGTTCTTTTGCAGTTTCACTGCGACAGCTGCCCCCGAAGACCGCTCCCCTGCCCAGGTCCTCAGAGCTCTGTGCTTTGCCCTCTTACCACTGTCATTCCCGAAGCCTGCTATGTGAAGTGGGCTTCTGGGCCCAGCAGCAGCAGCCTTCCCTGAGAGCCTGTGGGAAATGCTGAGACTCAGGCCCCGCCTCGGTCTTGAGAATCAGAACCTGTATTTATCAAGGTCTCCAGTGGTCTGCACCTGCAGACCGTGCGCCACACACATTGCTTCTAACTCCACAATTTTTGAGGACATCAGCACCCACGTCATCACCCACGTCCATGCTCCTGGCAAATCCCCAAGCCAGTTAAATCCAATTTCCCCAACTCTGCTCCTACGTCTGGGCAGCTGAATATAGCTAGAAAAATAGCACTTACCACGCCAGCCTCATTCAACCTCACGGCCGGGGACATCCACTGGGCCCTGGCACTGCCCAGCACCCAACCTCATGCCTCTCCTTACCTCAGTCTCCTGTCTCCACTGCGTCTCTTCTCACTCTCAGCTGACCATCCCGCTTGTTCGCTAAAACTGACCCTGCCACAGAATTGACAACCCACTTGCCTGTGTGCCCCTTCCCTGCCTTCGGTTCCCACGCAGGAGGCTGAATTCTCTGTGTGCCACTTGTGCATGGGATCCCACCTCCTCTCTTCCTCTTTTTTTCTTTTCCTTTTCTTTTTTTTTGTTTGTTTGTTTTGGAGACGGAGTCTCACTCTGTGGCCCAGACTCCAGGCTGGAGTGTAGTGGCGTGATCTCTACTCACTGCAACCTCCGCCTCCCAGGTTCAAGCAATTCTCCCTGCCTCAGCCTCCCAAGTAGCTGGGATTACAGGCACCTGCTGCCATGCCCAGCTAGTTTTTGGGTTTTTGTTTGTTTGTTTGTTTGTTTTTGCAGAGATGGGGTTTTGCCCTGTTGGCCAGGTTGGTCTAGAACTCCTGACCTCAGGTGATCCACCCACCTCGGCCTCCCAAAGTGCCACCTCCTCTTTTACACCCAAAGACTTCACCTCATCGCCAAGCCTCAGCACTGGGCCAATTGAGACTCAGTGCAGGGGTGACTGACCCCTGGGGCTGGGATGACTGAGTCCCAAACCTACCCCTTCCCTTCCCTTTCCACTCCAGCTCCCCGCAGTGCAGGCTTCACTGTATGCAGCAGCCACAGGCCCTTCTCTTCCCCACTCCAGGCCACCTGGGGCACACGGCCTTTCCAGCCCATCTCAGCCATTTCGTCCCTGAGGAAGCTGGGCACTTTTCGGTCTGGACCTGGGTACTTCAGAATCTGACCTCCAGCTCCAATCTTTACCCCTAGGCACAGAAGACTGTGCTCCTTCCTCTCTCTTTTTTCAGTTTGTGGAACCTAAATAGACTCCCCCAGTACTGCCACCTCCAGTCATGAAGGCTGAGGACCATCTCTTCACTCTACGAACCCCCAGGTTGCTGCTACGTGCAGGGCCCGATGCCTCAGTCCTTGGAGGTTGTCTTTCCTTATCTTCCCACCTGTCTACTATAGCTACTCTGGTCTTTTCCTAAGAGCTCCTAAATTACTTCACCCTCATTCTTTTCAGGTTCCCGACCCCAAGGCTCCCAAACTCCAGTCTGAGCCACCACAGTTAGCACGGTGTTTGCACTCCCATCTCACAGATTGCAGTCTCCCTAGCGTCCTCATTGTTGGGGGGCTTCAGGTCATTTACAAGCAACCTGGGAAGAAAAGGAAGAGGGAGGCAGGAGGAGGAAAGGAAAGCCAGGCAGATCCGACGTGAGGTACATTATGGCACAGAAGGGTCAACTGAATGGCTCGGATAAGTTTCATCTTTTCTGACCCTCGTTGACTCTAGAATCATTCGCCGCGATTGTGTTGGTTGGCAATCTGAAGTTTCATTTTTCTCTAATCTCCCTGCCCAGGCCAATGCATGTGAAGGAAATTTTGCATCTGGCTTCTCTCTTGGTTTTCATTTGTCACATTAAACATAGATGGAAGGCGGCCCAGAGGCTGGGCCTAGGGCAGACACCTGCCAAATGACCACAGCTGAGATGGTTTGGCTGTGTCCCCACCCAAATCTCATCTTGAATTGTAGCTCCCGTAATTCCCACGTGTTGTGGGTGGGACCTGGTGAGAGATAATTGAATCATGGAGGTGGTTTTCCCCATACTGTTCTCATGGTAGTGAATAAGTCTCACGAGACCTGATGGTTTTGTAGAGGGTTTCCCCTTTCTCTTGGCTCTCATTCTCTCTTGTCTGCTGCCGTGTAAGATGTGTGTCTTCCTTTCCCTTTGCCATGATTGTAAGTTTCCTGAGGCCTTCCCAGCCACGTGGAACTGTGAGTCAATTAAACCTCTTTCCTTTTTAAATTACCCAGTCTCAGATATGACTTTATCATCAGTGTGAGAACAAACTAATACGCCAGCCTAGTAGACCCCTGCTCCAAGGTGCATGAGAAGGAAACAAGAGAGATGAGTGAGGGCTTCTACTTTCCTGCCTCTCTCAATGTTTCTGTCTGTAGAAGGGGGCGGCGCCAATGAACACTGATTACTACTGAGCCTTTCCACCCCACCAGCATCAAAGGAGATGTTAGAGAAATAAGAAGATTATATCAGAAGGAAACTCTGTTTTTCCAAGAAGAAAATCTCTTCACTTCACTTACTGGGCTTTGTTCGTAGCTGCAGTAGGGAAGGAAAATTTGCAATTTGGAAAACGCTGGGGGAAAATTCCCTGCATGTTCCTTTAAGAGTCTCGTTTTTAATAAAAGCATTCTCTCTTTTCTTCTGCGGCTATTCTGTAAAATGTATCATCAGAGAGGAACCTTTATAACCTTGACATCGCCATTTTATCAGCACTCAGCATTTTTCAAAGACCTGATGGATATAAATACAACAACTTTTTTATTGCATTCTAAGCACGAACAAGTTTCCAAAGAAATCTATGATGTCGGTGACCTCCAATGTAGCTAGAAGCAATGGGTGGAAGATGAAATGGCTTGTTCCAAGTCATAAAGCAAGCAGCAACAAAGCTAGACTTGGGCTCCATCCCTTCCAGGCCATTTAATCTACTGCCACTTTCAAAGTGTATTCCTGCCCAAATCTAGAAAACATCTCAGACGAATGGGGAAGGCCTGAGATATGTACACTGAGCAATACTCAGAGCGGAGGCGGAATGCCTTCTCCCCATCCAGCTTTCAAATGCTTGCATTCTCCCTTCGAAGCCTCAGTCTCACAATTACCTTTCAGCGGTAATTTCACGATTGTGTGTGTCCTGGCTGGGCTGGGCTCCCTCTCCTCTCGCTCTGTACGCCACCATTTGCTTTGGAACCCATCCTAAAGAAAAGGGAGGAGAATTGGAAGAAGAACAGGGTGAATTCCTACATGCAACATGCTATACCTATAGCCCAATGGGCTTTCTCTTCTCTCTTTTTCATCTCCCATATCAAGTCTGTCCAAAAATTCAGTGAATGCTTCCTTTGAAAGGACTTTTTAAAAACAGCTTTATTGAGATATGCCATACACTTCACCCACTTAAATTGTACAATTCAATAGTTTTCAGTATACTCAGATATGTGAAACCTCAATCAATTTTAGAACATTTCATCACCTCAGGAAAGAAATTCTTTATCTTCAGCCATGCCCCCGGCCCTTCAGCTGCCCCCAGACTCCTAAGCAAACACAAATCTACTTTTGGATCTATTGATTTTACTCTTCTGGACACATCATACAAGTGGAATCACACAATATTTGTCATTTTCTGACTGGCTTCTTTCGCTTAGCGTAATGTTTTCAAGATTTGTCCATATTGTAGCACATATCAGTATTTCGTTTTTCAAGGCCAAATACTATGCCATTGTATAGGTAGACCACATTTTGTTTATACACTCGTCAGGTGATAGACACTTGGATTCCTTCCACCCTTTCGCTATTATGAATAATGCTGCTGTAACTTGTAATATGTGCAAGTTTTTGTGCAGACATGTATTTTCATTTCTCTTGGGCATATACCTATGAGGGGAACTGCTAGGCCATATGGTAACTGTGCTGAATCCTTGGAGGAGCTACCAGACGGTTTTCCAAAGTGGCTTCACCATCTTACATGTCCACCATCAGTGTATGAGGTCCGATTTCTCCATGAAATGACTTTTTTTTTTTTTTTTTTTTCCTGAGATGGAGTTTCACTCTTGTTGCCCAGGCTGGAGTGCAGTGGCATCATCTCGGCTCACTACAACCTTCACCTCCCAGGTTCAAGAGATTCTCCTGCCTCAGCCTCCCAAGTAACTGGGATTACAGGCGCCCACCACCACGCCCTGATAATTTTTGTATTTTTAGTAGAGATGGGTTTTCACCATGTTGGCCAGGCTGGTCTTGGACTCCTGACCCCAAGTCATCCTCCCGCCTCAGCCTCCCAAAGTGTGAAGTGACTTTTAACTATACCAAATACTCATTCTTGATGCCGCTATCTAAGCCCAGGCCCTCCAACCTCATGACTGCTGTTCTGGGCTTCCCCCGAAGACCACATCAGCAGCAGAGCTGCTGTCCCACCAGCCCCACACCAACATTTACACAACCCCTGAATAATATTCAGTGTAGAGCGACTGCTGACACCCGTGAGCCTCCATCATCCAGGCTGAGACTCGGCCACAGTCATCGCAAACCTTCCCCTCCCAGCTCACCTCCTCCCCAACATGAGACTCTGCCTCTAGCCCATGCCTGAGGTCCCCATGTCATGCCCCAGGGCAAGAAACTCCCAGCCTCTCAGCAGCCTCTCATGTCTTCTCGACACCCGCTCCCCAGAACATCCTTGCTCTCTATGGGGTTGGGGGTTCTGGTCACCATGGTGTGCATTCTTTGGGCTGCTTCTTTAGCTTTGTTCCGGCCCCAGCCCCTAACTGACTCCCTTCGATGAGTCTGCTCTCCTCTCCACCTACCAAGGGCCGCTCCCCTCATCATTTCAGTGAACACCATTCCACATCCATGAGAACTCACAAAACTACCCTCCCTAAACTCCTACTGCACCGTTGGGCTTTTCATTACATGTCCTTAAATAGTATTGCACAAATAGGTCACGATGCCAAGATAGTTTTTGGTGTCCTGAAGATCATGGTGGCCCCCTGGGGGGTAATGATGGTGTCCTGTGGATACTTTTCCCGTCAGGGTGACAGAAAGTGGATATAGTAATACAGTAATGTCTGCAGTAGACATTTATTGTGTTACATTCCACTGCAGTGAGCTACGTGTTGCAGTTGGAGCAGCTCAGCAGCTAATGAGGCAGGTTGGTGATGATCTGGAAGACATGCCTGTATGGGAAGCATGGCGTATGGGTGTGGGAGGGGTCCGTGGCCCCAATTTCACCCTCCCATAGCATGGTGAGGACTGAGACCCAACATGACCACAGGCTTGGCCCAGGTTACACAGCAGGTGACTCATCCAAAGCTGAACAGCTGGTAGCCTCAGCTCACTGCCTATTCCCTGGCAGGATGCTCAGAACACTGTGCTGGCCCCCCCTGCCAGCCCAGGAAGCCCCCATGATCCGTCTGGCTGGTACATCTTGCCCAAGCCCCACTAGCCTCCTCTGTACCAGCCAAGTCGCCTCCTTTTGAGTCCCCTAAATACACAAATTGTGTCCCTTCTCCACGCCTTTGCCCAGGCTGTGCCTTCTGCATGAGGGCCATCCTTCCTGGCCTTGCAGATTTCTGTGCAGGGTCAAATCCTCTGAGAGGCTTCTGAACAGCCTGGCTGAAATGGCCGCTGTTTGGGCTCTGCATGGTGTCTGGCATGATGTGATTTTTTCTCTTATGTGTTCACATACTTCCCCCCGCCCCCGCCCCCATGCTGAAGGGAAGCCCCTCGACGGAAGCCGGGCCTCATCTGTGTCCCATAACCATCATATCCACAGCACCTCCGGCACCTGCATACAGCAGGCGTCAAATAAGGGAGTCTGTGAAGGAAACCAGTCGTACTCTGCCATCTGGAGACCTTCAGCACCAACAGCTGCAGGAATAGGACTTCTTGGCAGGAATATTCCGGAAGTGAAGCAGAAAGAGCTGATGGGGAGCAGAGGAGTGGCTTGGGCCATGGCCCACGGTCACAAGGGCATGCCACCATCCGACTGCTCATGACTTCACACAGATTAACTTATTCAACCCAGGCAGTGACCCTGTGCAGTACTCACTTTAGTCCCCTTTTGCAAATAAGGAAAGTGAGGCACAGAGGGGATTGAAACTTGAGTGAATCACACAGCAAGCAGGCAGCGTAGCCAGGTTCAAAGCCAGGTGGGCCCCTTTGCAACGAGCCTCCTCTCTGTTGGTCTCTGCCATCTGCCTCCTTGTTTGCAAAATCCGTGAACGCATGAAAAATAAAAAGGGCTCAGAAAGCTATCCCCAGCCTTTATTCTGATCCCAGCCAACATCATCCAATTGCATGTTCAGAGCTCTGGGCCATCTTTCAGCTCTGGCCCCATGATGCATTTTCATTTCATCGTTGGTTATAAACCGGCATTCTGCAGTCAGCTAGAAGGAAGCCAAGGCTGAAGACTCCTCTTTTGTTTGACATGCTCGCCTTGATGTCCAGGGAGAGGGGTGCTCTGGTACCCACCTGTCCCAGGGCTGCACGTGAGACTCCAGACCTGTGTCCAGGGCTGCACAGGGCAGAGTCGACCCTCTGGGACGCCATGGAGCAGAGTTCTCTGGACATCAGCATTGGTCTCTGGGCATCCACAGTTCCCATGACCTCTGATCAGTGTCACCACCCGGGGAATGTATGAGCATTCCTATCCCAGAGACCCTGCTCCGTGGGCCTGTGCATCAGCATGCAAAGACTCCCCGGTGTGCAGTCAGGGTTAGAAGCCGCAGGCCAGACAGGCTCTAGAGCTCCCCTAACTCCACAGTTGGAACGTTTCTACATTTCCTATCCAGAAAAATGAACGCAATTCCCAAATAGCTGTTCTTGTCTGGCCAGGGAGAGAAGTCAATAAACGTATTCAATATTTATCCGCCGTATCCTGTGCACAGAGCCCTGTGCCACCGTGGCATGGGGACAGCGGGGAACCGGGCAGAGTGACACAGCCAGTCCCCAGCAGCCACGGGCCCTGAATACCTGCACAATTCTCCACGATTCCCCCGCTGGTAAATGACAGTTCGTAAATAAACACAAAGGAAAGTGTCATTCCAGAGGGCTTGGCAAAAATGCAGAGAAGGAGAGAAGGTACTCATCATCCCGAGACTAACCCTCTGGCACCTTTGGGCTGAGTGACGCTGTCATCCTGCGAGGGTTGAGGGAGGGAGATGGGAGGGAAAGGAAAAGGGTGAGAGCAGAAAGGGGATAAGAAGGGAGGCAGGAAGTCAGTAAGGGAGGGAACGAAGGAAGCAGAGCGAGGGAGAGAGGGATCTTATGAATGTTGGTTGCATGTGGAGGCCGTTGGCACTGGGGAGGGAGAAGGGGAGAGAAGACAAGCTGAAAGGGAGATTTTTTTTTTTTTTTTTTTTGAGATAGTCTCCCTCCGTCATTCAGCATGGAGTTCAGCGGCACAATCTCAGCTCGCTGCAACCTCTGCCTCCCAGATCCAGTGATTCTCATGCCTCAGCCTCCCCAGTAGCTGGGATTACAGGCATGCGCCACCACGCCTGGCTAATTGTTTGTATGTTTAGTGGGCATGAGGTTTTGCCATGTCGGCCAGGCTAGTCTTGAACTCCTAGCCTCCCAAAGTGTGAAAGGGAGATTTTGTGTACACACACACACACACACACACACACAGCAATAGGCACAACGTGATCACGTTTATAAATCAGTATAGAATCATACAGACCTGTGTGCACATGTAAAAATAAGAATTCCAAGAAGGACGAGGGAGGGAGGTAAGCAGATCAGGCCTGCTGGAACAGTCCCCGCAGGGACACCTGGCCTCACACAGCTCACACGGCAGGACCGGGATCTCCTCAAGGCTGAAGGAGAAGACGGCATCTCCGCATTCCTCACCAGTGAGCAGAGCAGAGCTGCACACTTAGATCTGCAGACACTCCTTACAGCAGGGCAAGACCCACCCCAGCCCAGCCCCGCGCCTGTCCTCCTCTCTGGCTGGGAAGCTCGGTGCTGTGAATGAATCAGACTATTCAACTCCCCCAGGAGCACTCCTCCACTAGAAACTTGGGCATCCACAAGTTCTGCTTCAGTTACAGATGCCCAACAGATACCAGATGCTTTTCCCCTTTCCAGGGTGGGACCAGGGCCCCTCACCTGGCTTGCCCTAAGACACTTGGGGAGAGCTTGGCTCCTTTTCAGATCCAGAGGGTGGGAGAGGAGCCCAGGAATGCCAGGGTCTCCTATGGGCAGCCGGGCCACACTGCCTCCCACAGAACATCAGACGTGGAAAGCATTAATATACAAATCTGCATGGAAGAGACTGGGCCGTATTGAAAAAAGTCCCACACAGCTTTCAGAATTGTCTTTCTCGTTCTCCATTTCATTCATTTAAGTTTTATATTAACCCTCTCTCTTTTAACTTCTTAAGGTTTACATTGTTATTTTGCAAAATTTGTGAAATGAATTCTAAGTATTCTTGTTTTTCCTCTTTCTTCTTTAATCATGAAGGAATTAGAGATGACACATTTCCTGAAAGCGTTATTCTCTCTCTGTCTCACTGATTTTAGAAAGAATTTTTCTCTTTTTATGGTTTCTACGTAGTAATTTTCCTTTTAATTCTTTTTTGACCTAAGCAGTATCAAGAAATGTGTTTCTTATTTCCAACTATCTTAAATTATTTATCACTACCTATTTCTAACCTCATTGGTTTATGATCAGAGACTGCGGCCTGTATGCTTCAATTTTTGGAATGTATTAAAATCTTCTTGCTGGAAAAACACTGTTTTTATAAGTGTTCCTTGGATCTAGGGGGAGAAAATGTACATTGTCTTTCAACAGGTCTGTGGCTCCTTTTTACTTATTACATCAAGTTTACTAATGGCATTCTTCAAATCCTCGATATCCTGGTTATTTTTGATATTAATTAGATGTAACTCTGAGAAAGGTAAATGGAAATTCCTCACCATTGTATTTTTTCATCAGGTTCTTTCTGCATCTTTAAGTGTTTTTGCTTTATGTATTTCTGCTCTGTTGTTCAGTACATGCAAATACATGATTATATCATTTCATCAACTAAACCTTTTATCTTTATGTAATGTTTCGTGTTTATCTTTGCATGTGTAGCACTTTTAACCTTAAATTTGATATTTTGGATTATCCACTGGTTATTAATGTTATCACTTCTGATTCCTTTCAGCTGGAATTTCCTAGCAATCCTACCATCTCAGCCCATTGAGTAGCTGGAACCACAGGTGCATGCCACCACACCCAGCTAATTTTTGTGTTTTTTTGTAGCAATGGGATTTCACCATGTTGCCCAAGCTGGCCTTAAACTCCTAAGCTCAAGTGATCCTCCTGCCTTGGTATCCCAAAGTGCACAGCATGAGCCGCCACGGCTGGTCAAAATTTTATCATTCTAAGTGTGTTTCTTGGGCTTTGTTTTTTAACACAGTCACATAATCTGTCCTCTAGTGGTACCTTTAATGGTAGAAACTGCTGCACTCTCATTAAGTGTAAAGGCTAATGTTCTTGATTTCATTACTTCAATCTTATTTCCTTAGTACTTACTTAGATTATTGTTTTCTCTGCCTGGGGAGTTTGAGGAGTGAGTCAGCACCTAGACCAGCTCCCTAAGCCTTCCAGCCTGCATCTGCCATCTCCCTCTCATTCGCTGCAGGCTCTGGGTCTTGGCAAGCTGGCTGTCTAGACACTAGGGCTTTGGCCAAGAAGAGCCTTTCAGAAACTGTTTTTCCAAAAGAGCTTGTGGCATTCTTGGCAAAGATGAAAAAGAATGGCCTTTCTGCAGCACAGCTCAGAAATGCTCCAAAGAGCAATTGACATTGCAAACTCACTTCCAAGGGCTTCCCTCCAGCAGTCTTCAGAAGCTGGGCTTCCCTGGGAACCGTGCCTTGGCCTTGACAGTCCATGATGGCAACAGATTGAAGAGGTGAACCCTACCTGGCTGCCAAACTTCCTCCACGACTGGGGCTGCACAAACAGACAGGGATGTTCTCAGGAGGCATCAGCTGCATCAGGGCCCTTGGGCTGAAGCTCCCAACCTGTGATAGCTTGAGCAGGCACCAGGTGGCATTCATGGGGGAACCTGGCAAACCTTGTTGCTCCTCCAAGGAGCTGCTCATCATGGAGTCAGCACCCTTCCCTCCCAGCTGCAGGGGCACCAGAAACACTCACTTTTTCACAGGACATAGTGCTGCCTCCGATGAGGTTGGGTGTCCATTTGTAAGGCAGGGGAGTGCATACTGCATAGGCTTGAGGCAGTGTCTGCCCTGCCCATGAAGACGCCCCATCAGAAGGAGCTGGGGACCCTTGATACTGCAATGGGGGCCAGGGGCGCTGGGCTTCATGAGCTAAGGAGTGAATGTGGCCAGCAAGGGTGGGTGGAAAAGCAGATGATGCTCTCACGTTGCCAGGGGAGGAAGAGCAAGAGCTCGAGGACAGGGAGAAGCATTTGTCTTCTTAGGATGGTGAGGAGTGGACACTGTAACTTGGTGAGGGGAGGAAGCTAGGGGAAGATCCTTCAAAAGGGTTTGGGGAGGTGGAACATTGTGAGTAAAATCCTGAGCATAGCGGGGCTGTTAAGCCCACACCCCAGAAGACAACGGGTGGCTGGCGAGGACCGAGGGTGTGGCCCACCTGCCTCCAGTTCCTGCCTGAGGAAGGGGTGAGTGCTGCTGAGTCACTCGTAGCTGGAGCCCCTTCCCGGTCTGTCCTATGCAACCTCAGCTTGGTGGGGCTTGTTCTGGGCCCTGAGGAGTCCAGCTTCAGGCCAAAACCCTATGTGTGCTCTTTCAGGCCCAACCACAGGCAGTGACACAGCTTCACCAGGAGCCTCCTGGGGGCAGCTGCCCTCCTGTTGTGGAGCTTGGTGCACAATGAGTGCATTGCACTCTCCTGGGGGGCAGCTGCCCTCCCCTTGTGGAGCTTGGTGCAGAGTTTAAGGGCATTGCACTCTCCTGGGGGTCACAGCAGCCAAGGACTCAAGCCCCCTGGGGCCAGACATACTCACATACAGACCCAAATTCCTTGACCGAGCTCCTCCACCCAAAACCTCCTCCTCAGAGACCTTGGCTGAGGCACTTTCTCCAAGCTGACTCGGAACTTTTCCACTCCTAGCCCCTTCCCCTCCCCTCTCCCGCCACCAGGTCCATAAAGAGGGAGAAGTCCTCAGTGTTGGGTCCCTGGGCTGTGAGAAAACTTTCCCATCTGTGCTGGTCCCCTTGACCCTCACCTGGTGCATTTCTTGGGGAAAAGGAATGAACCCCAGGAGCCGATGCCTGTCAGAGTAAGTGCATAAAGGATTGGTGGTCACTTTCAGTGTGGCTCATTGTCCTAACTGACCCCCTCAACACCCAATTGCATGACAGTCTCCTTGTTCCTACTGTCACCTGGGGGTCTCTGACCTCTCAGCAGGAGACAGGTGAGAGAGCTGGAGAGAAGGTGACTAGGAATCAGCCTCAAAAGGGACAGGTGTAGCAGTTGACCCCCATGTCAGGCATTCAAGTTACTCAGCAGACAGAAGCAGAGGCCCCCTCACTGCCCACTTCAAAGCCACTTCCCACCTGAGACCTCGTGGAAATGTTCATTCCCTGGAGTGCACTTGTTCCCTTCCTTCTGTGTTCACTTCCTGTCAAGGGAGCCATGGCATGACCTCTGGGCCAGTTTTTAAGCCCAGGACTTGAAAAAAACAAGATTCCATTTCCTGTACCTTGGGACCCAGCAGCCATGCTGTGAAAAAGCCCAGGCTACGTGGAGAGGCCATGCGGAAATTCTCTGGCCAACAGCCTCAGCTGAGGCCTAACTAACAGCCAGTACCAGCCACCAGACGTGCAAGTGAGGACACGTTTGAGATGATGCTTGCCCCTAATTATCATGCAACTGTAATCACACAAGAAACCCCAAGCAAGGCCCAACCAGCTGAGCTCAGTAAACTCCCTAAAGGAGGAGGAGGGGGAATAATATGAGTAAAAATAATGATAAAATTAATGTTTTGCTTTAAGCCACAAAGTTTGGGGTGATGAGATATTCAGCAATAAGAAGTGGTACAAATGGTAGACTAATAAGCATTGTTTAAACTGAAATAGAGTTCACCACTTGTCCCTCTTTGAATAAGACTACTCAAGCATTCCACTTTCATACAAATAGGTTGTACCTCTTCTTAGGAAAACCACTCTACTCTTTTTTGAAAAATCACTTTGAATCTCTTTTGAGAGATACCACTAGGTATCACCAATATTGTGTGCTAGAGTGGAAAAAAGTTAGACCATTTAAAGAGTCTTTAAATTTTAAAATGTCCATTTGCAAATATGCCCTAAAGGCCACTCATAATAAATATCTAAGTGAGTCTATTCACTTTGTTCATTAATGCAGTATTTTCTGCCAGATTCTTTGTTCGAGCAACATAAAACTGTTTGCTCAAGGACCCAATATTTGAGCATGAACAGGGTTACTTTAATAATTAATCATGAAATAACTTCAATACAGAATGTAAGTCAGAATGAAACATGCACACACGAATACAAACGAACTAGGTTAATAGCATCACTGTGGAAAAGACCTCCTGAAACCAAGAAGGTTAATGTTTGCATGGCAAGAAGTCAGTCACCTCAAAACCCCTTAAAGAGGGGTCAGAACATGTCACCCAATACCAGGGAACAGGCAAAGCACAGCTTTATTGTATGGAAAGGAAGAACTTCTTTGCACGTCAGCAGTCTCTTCCTCAAACGGTGAGCATTTACAGAGCAAGAGTACTGGGCCTCAACTATACCAAGCCCTGGAGAATGTAGTGTTCCTTCTTGTTGCCAGAAACACAAAACTACAAGAGTTTCAAGGAAGTTGTAGACAGCTGCATGCTTTATCTAGATTCTCTATCTAAACTTAGGAGTAGCATGGAACAAAAGATGTATTTGCTTGGGGTGGGGATAATCAAGATTGTTTAAAAGATTTACATAGCATTATATTGCAAGACCTTTACAGCTTTTGTCATACACCTCTTGAATCAAGAGTGGCTGTCGATCTTGGAAGATGGATTTTGAAAGTAAAGGCAGTTCACCGGATTAATAAACAGTGCATCATTTACTCCTAAACTTCTTGACAGCTCTATTAAAATAAGGGGCTTTTTTTCTCTTTTTTCTTCTTCTTTTTTTTTAATTGGACCTCAGCTGCACAGAATTAGGTTGACATAATCCTTAATTCAGGTTATGATATCATCATTGGTTCATTATTATTCTCTTTGGTATGTGCATCTGTCTATCTGTATTGCATAATGAACATTCTTGAACCCACCAGCCAATTCAAGAATGAGAACATTGCAGATAATTCACACCTATGTGCATTTTTCCCATTGATCACTTAACCTCTTTCCCCAGAGGCAACCACTATCTTGAACTTGGGGATTATTATTTCTTTGCTTTAAAAAAAAGCATTATGATATATGTCAATATGCTTAAGCATATTTTGTTTAGCTGTGCATTTTCAAAAACATGTATCCTAGCCAGAGCATTTAGGCAAGAAAAAGAAATAAAAGGCATCCACATCAGAAAGAAAGAAGTAAAGTTATCTGTTTTTGCAAATGGCACAATCTTATATGAAGAAAATCCTAATGACTGTGTGCACACACACATGTACAGGCGTGTGTGCGCACACACACACACAAACTACTAGTACTAATAAACAAATTTATTACAGAATATATAATCAACATACAAAAATCAGTTGAATGTCTATACACTTACAGTAAACTACCTGAAAAGAAAATTTAGAAAATTCCATTTACAATAGCACCAAAAAGGAATATAATACTTAAAATTACCATAACCAAGAAGGTAAAAGACTTGTACATTGAAAACTACAAAACACTGATGAAATAAATTAAAGAAAAGACAAAATAAATGGGCAGGAATTTCATGTTCATGGGTTGAAAGGTTTAATATTGCTAAAACATGCAATCTACAAATTCAGTGCAACCTACAATCTACCAATTCAAATTCAGTGCAATCTACAAATTCAGTGCAACCCTATGGACATACCAGTGGTATTTTTACAGAAATAGAAAAAATTATAAATTCATTTGGAGCAACAAAGGATCTTGAATAGCCAAAACAATCTTGAGAAAGAACAAAGCTGGCATCACACTTCCTAATTTCAAAATATATTATCATGTTACAGTAGTTAAAACAGTATAGTACTGGCGTAAAGACAGACATGTAAATCAGTGGAACAAAGTACAGAACCCCAAATAAACTCCACCTATACAGTCAACTGATCTTTGTCGAGAGTGTCCATACAATGGAGAAAGGATAGCCTCTTCAACAAATGGTGCTGGGAAAACTGCGTAACTCACATCAAACTAGAAGTTTCTGCACAGCTAAGGAAACAATTAGAGAGTAAGAAGGCAGCCTATGGAATTGGAGAATGTATTTGTAAACAGTTATATATGATAAAGATTAACATCAAAAATATATAAAAAACTCCTTCAACTCAATAGCAAAAACACAAATAATCCAATTTAAAACTGGCAAAGGACTTCAATAGACATTTCTCCAAAGCACATATACAAATGGCCAAGAGGTATATGAAAAGATGCTTAATGTCATTAATCATTAGGAATATGCAAATCAAAACCGTGATGAGATATCACCTTACACCTGTTTGAATGGCTGTCATTTTTAAAAAATGAAGGATTACAAGTGTTGATGAGAATATGGAGAAATTTGAACCTTTGTGTCCTGTTGACGGGAATGTAAAATGGTGCAACCACTATGGGAAACAGCAGGGAGGTTTCTCAAAAAGTTAAAAACAGAAAAACAGAAATACCATATGAAATTCCTCGATTGAGCGTGTATCCAGAAGAATTGAAATCAGGATCTCAGAGAGATATTTGCATTTTCACATTCACTGCAGCATTACTCACAATAGCGAAGATGTAGAAGCAACCTAAATGTTTATCAAAAAGAAATTATATGTATACAAATACACACAATGGAATATTAGTCAGCCTTTTGAAAAACAAATCTTGTCATGTGAGGCAACATGAAAGAAACTTGATGACTTTATGCTAAGTGAAATAAGCCAGTCACGGAAGGACAAATACTGCATAATTATATTTATTTAATGTATCTAAAATAGTCAAACACATAGATGATTATAGTAGAATGGTGCTATGGTTTGAACATCCCCTCTGAAACTCATGCTGAAACTTAATATTGAGAGGTAGGGCCTTTAAAGGTAATTGGATCATAAGGGCTTGGCCCTCATGAAGGATTAACCCATTCATGAATGAATGGATTAATGGGTTAATGAGTTACGATGTGATGGAAACTGGTAGCTTTAAAACAAGAGGAAGAAAGACCTGAGATAGCACACTCAGCCCCTCGCCATGGGATTCCCTGTGCTGCTTCGGGACCCTGCAGAGCCCCCTCCAGCAAGAAGCTCTTACCAGATAAGACCCCTGGACTTCGGACTTCTCAGCCTCCATAACTCTGAGAAGTAAATTTTTTTCTTTATAAATTACCCAGTTTCAGGTATTCTGTTATAAGCAACAGAAAATGTTCTAAGACAAATGGCAACCCCCAGGGGCTGGGGGAAGAGGGAAATGGGAAGTTGCTATGTGATGGGTATGAAGTTAGAGTTATACACGATGGCTAAGTTCTAGAGATCTGCAGTATAGAATTGTGCCTATAGTTAACAACATTGTATAGTATATTTAAGAATTTGTTAAGAGGGTAGATCTCATGTTGTGTTCTTATCACAATTTTTAAAACTATATAAAAGAATATCATATTATATGAGTCTTCTGAGACCTGCTTTCTCATGCAACATTATGTTACTATGATGCATCCATGCGTTGAATCTGGCTGTAGTTCATTCCTTTCCAATTCTGTATAATAGTTTATTATATGAATAGACTCAAATCTGTATGGGACTTTGGGATGTTTCCAGGTTTTTGTTATTAAAATCAGAGCTGCCACAAGCATTCTTCTTCATAGCTTACATGCATTTGCAAGCATTTCTCTTAGGTACATATACCTAGAAATGGAATTGCCAGATTGCAGGGTATGCTAACATTCAAATTTACAAGATTGATTTGCAAAATGGTTGTGCTAATTGAAGTTCCCACCAGTAAAGTATAAAATATACTCTTGATCCATTCTTCTCCAATACTCGGTACTATCAGATTTCTTGGTTTTGCCAATCAAAATTGGTATGCAATGCTATATTAGTGTGTCCCTAGAATGTCCCTGATTACCAGTGATATGTATCATCTCTTCATAGCTTATTGGCTTCCTGTATTTCTTCTTAGAAATGCTTGTTCATATTTTTTACCAGATTTTTTTAAATTCGATTGTCTTTTTTTATTAATTTTTAGAAGTTTGTTTCATATAGTTTGTGTTGGTACTTTCTGCCAGAAATGTGTTTTCTTTAACTCACAAAATTCATCAATGTTTCAGAGTTTAGGCTTTTTGTGCCTCTTTTAAGAAATATTTTCCTATCCCAGGCTCAGGAAAATAACCACCTCTATTTGCCTCTAAAAATTTTATGTTTTGCTTTTGTTGTTTCAAATTTTTATTGTATATGTTGTGAGGTAGAGATCCAGTTTACTTTTTTCTACGTAAGCAATGGAAAACTAACTTTTCCCACACAGTTGACTACCCTGTCTCCCCTTCAGCCAATGATCTTTCATCCCACTGATGTCATATATCAAGTAGTCCTACTCTGTGGTTCTGTTTCTAGTATTCTATTCTGAGTCACTGCTCAATTTGTTATCCTTATACCAACACCACACCGTCTTAACTACTGCAGCTTAATAAATAGGTCTTGGCCGGGTGCGGTGGCTCAAGCCTGTAATCCCAGCACTTTGGGAGGCTGAGACGGGCGGATCACGAGGTCAGGAGATCAAGACCATCCTGGCTAACACGGTGAAACCCCATCTCTACTAAAAAATACAAAAAACTAGCCGGGCGAGGTGGCGGGCGCCTGTAGTCCCAGCTACTCGGGAGACTGAGGCAGGAGAATGGCGTGAACCCGGGAGGCGGAGCTTGCAGTGAGCTGAGATCCGGCCACTGCACTCCAGCCTGGGCGACAGAGCGAGACTCCGTCTCAAAAAAAAAATAAATAAATAAATAAATAAATAAATAAATAAATAGGTCTTAACTTTGATAGGCAAATCCTCCTCCGTATTTCATTTTTAGAAGATTCTAGGCTATTCTTATCCTTTTGATCTTCTCTACACATGTTAAAATCCAACACTGTTGTGATTTTTATTGACACTGCATTAAATCTAGAGATCTGTTGGAAGAGAATTATCTTTATGATATTAAGTTTCCCTACTCATAAGCACAGGATATATATCCATTTATTTGGTACTTCTTCAAAGTCTTTGTGTATACGGATTTTCTGTGTGGGCCTTACAAATGGTTTCTTAGATTTATTTCAAGACAATCTGCAGCATTTTATCCTATAATTTTTTCTATAACTTTTTTGCTATTGACTTTTGTATATTGATTTTATATCCAGCCACCTTGCTAAACATATTTCATTTATAATAATGTATAGAATTTTGGGTAATCTCTATAGATAATCATATCACCTGCAAATAATGACAAATTTCTCTCTTTTTCCATCATATGCTATTAATTCCTTTTCCTATATAATGTCAAAGAGAAGCATAGTAATATAGGACATCAGTATCTCGCTATTTTTAAAGTAAGTGCTTCCAATATTTTATCATTACAATGATTCTTTGTGTGTATCTTTAGATAATTCTTTGTCAGGTTAGGAACATTTACTGTTTGTTACTCCTAGTCTTAAAAGAAGGTTTTTATTTCTCATTTCGATTGGGTAATTTTATCACATGCTTTTTCTATATCTACTGAGATGATTTCCTCTTTCAAAACAGTAACGATTTTTACATTTTCCAATATTAAATCATCTTTGAGTTTCTAGGCAATTTCTAGATATTAATTTTCAATTTTCTACACTGAAGGGTGCAGCTTGCTATTTTGTTAGGATCCTTCCATACATCTTCATAAGCGAGGTGGGCTTACAATTCGGTTTTCTTGTACTGTCTTTGTTTAGTTTTGGTTTTAAGGTGAGACCTGTCTCATCAAATGAGGGAGGAAAATTCTCTCAAATAAACTAACTTTTCTAAATCAACTTATTGGCCTCCTCAAACAAACTTGTTCATCCCAGTGAGCAAGATGGGAAGGAATTCAAAATGGGACAAGAGGGGCACTTTATAGTTGTTAATATATACACAAGCAATGTTTTTTGGAGACTGAGTATGTCAGTGTTCCTCAGCTGGGACACAAATTAAAATCTCTTAGGGATCTTTTATAAAAATGCTTATGAGGTACCTATCAGCCCAATTAAATTTGACTCTCAGGGGTGTTGGGCCAAGCCATTGTAATTATGAAGAGCCGCCTTGAATAAGTCTCATCTGTAGCCAGGGTTAGAAACATTTTTCCATGTGGCAATCTCACGTACTCTCTGTCATCTTTTTTTTTTTTTTAATACTTTAAGTTCTAGGGTACATGTACACAACGTGCAGGTTTGTTACATATGTATACATGTGCCATGTTGGTGTGCTGCCCCCATTAATTTGTCATTTACATTAGGTATATCTCCTAATGCTATCCCTCCTCCCTCCCCCCTCCCACAATAGGCCCCGATGTGTGATGTTCCCCTTCCTGTGTCCAAGTGATCTCATTGTTCAATTCCCACCTATGAGTGGAGAACATGCAGTGTTTGGTTTTTGGTTCTTGCAATAGTTTGCTGAGAATGATGGTTTCCAGCTGCACCCATGTCCCTACAAAGGACACGAACTCATCCTTTTTTATGGCTGCATAGTATTCCATGGTGTATATGTGCCACATTTTCTTAATCCAGTCTGTCACTGATGGACATTTGGGTTGATTCCAAGTCTTTGCTATTGTGAATAGTGCCGCAGTAAACATATGTGTGCATGTGTCTTTGTAGCAGCATGATGCACCTTATAGTGAACTGGTCCATCAGTTTATCAACCAACGAGCATTTGCCAACTGCTGACATATTTCTGGAAATACAACAGGCTTAACTGAATTGGTGTGATATGGTTCTTTTCTCCATGTACAGGCGCACTGGGAAGAAAGAGTGACCACCTGGGTTTCCGTTAGAGAACAATCTATTAAAACAATCTGTGCATTAACAATGAAGCTGATCACAGCGTAAACACAGACAGTTGACAATATGCTATTGAATAAATTATGGCTCATTTATTCAATGAACCTAGTCAACTACAAAAAGATGTTAATGAACTAGTGTTCACGCAGATGACAAAACTATAGGTGCTAATAATCACATTTTGTAACATATCTTGATATAAAAAAAGTTAAATGAATAAGGAACAAATAACAGTATTAATTGCCCTGTGTTTAAAAAGAAGAACTGTTCAAAGGGTACAAAGTTTTAGGCAGGAGGAATAAGTTTTTGTGATCTATTAATAATAATATATTGCATATTTCAAAATCGCTAAATGTTCTCGTCACAAAAAAAGGTAAGTATGTGAGGTGATGGATACGTTAATTAGCTTGATTTATTTACTCTACAATGTATACATATATTATAACATCACACTGAATCCCATAAATATATACAATTATTATTTGTCAATTTAAAATAAAATAAGAAAATAGGAATTATTTCATTTTGCTTTTATTTTTTCCCAGCCTCTTTGCAATGCATTGGAATTTCTTATGCAATAAAAAAATGCAAAATATAGCAAGAGACAGTTACAAGGTGGTTTATTTTATTTAAGTCATTTTTGTTACAACAAAAATTTTGCTCCTTTTGGCTCTAGCGCTGAGGAGCAGGGGTTTTATATGGAACTTTCACATTAAGAACTGAACAAAGTCCAGTTAGCCTAGAACTAGAACCCAGAAACTCAGGTGTAGCGCCTTCACTGGGCTCCTCTCTTCAAGAGCCTGCTCCTTCCTCAGTCTCCCTAGAAGTCTAGTTAGCTTGAGAGTGTAACTTGCCGTGGAGTGACCCAGACTGTCGCCATGGCAACATGATCTTTTGATACAGTGCTCATCCCTTTAGGCAAGTTGCTCCATCTTCCCAAGACTTAGTTTGTCACGTACAAATAAAGATATAATAGAACAACCTCAAATATATGTTTGAGAATGATATTTCTAGCAAAGTACCTGTTGCATCAAAAACTTTCCCCAAATGTTCACTATAAAATGTTTGTGTCCTTACTTGTTGAAGATGGGCAACCAAGCTTCAGCATGTCCACAGCACGAGGGCACAGGGAGCCCAGGACCACGGCCCACCTGGGCATGAATGGTGCCTGTGGACCTGCAGAGTCGCTCTGGGTCGAGGGCAGCATGCAATAGAATATTACCTAGCCATAAAAAGAAATCCAATTCCAACACATGCGACAACATGAATGAACCTTGAGGACATTATGCTAAGTGAAATAAGCCAATTACACAAACAAAAATCAAATATGGTGACTCCACTTATATGAGACCTAGAATAGGCAAATTCATGGAGACAGGAAGTAGAATAGCAGTGACCAGGGCTGGGCAAAGATGGGAATGGGGAGTTATTGTTTAATAGCCTAGAGTTTTGGTTTAGGATGATGAAAATATTTTGAAACAGTAATGATAGTTGCACATCATGAATGTACTTAATCCCACAGAATTATACATTTAAAATGATTAAACTGCTCTGGGCATGGTGGCTCGCACCTGTAATCCAAGTACTTTGGGAGACTGAGACAGGCAGGTCACCTGAAGTCAGGAGTTCGAGACCAGACTGGCCAACATGGCGAAATCCCATCTCTACTAAAAATACAAAAATTAGCCAGGCATGGTGGCGCACGCCTGTAATCTCAGCTACTCAGGAGGCTAAGGCAGGAGAATCACTTGAACCTGGGAGGCAGAAGTTGCAGTGAGTCGAGATTACACCACTGCATTCCAGAAAAAAAAAAAATTAAACTGATAAATTTTATATAAAATATATGTGTGTGTGTGTGTATATATATATATATATATAACTACAATAATAAAACTAAAACAAACAAAAAATCCCACAAATTTATTATCTCATGGTGTCTGTGGAGCCTGGGACTCAGAGGCTCACCAGGCTGAAATGAGGGTTTGAGTAAATTGTCCTCACCTGGAGGCTTCACCGGGAAAGATCCACCTTCCATCTTTTTGGGGTTATAGGGAAGTTAGCAGGATGGAGGTCTCTGTTGTCTTTCTAGCTGCCAGCCAGGGACCACTCTCAGCTTCTAAAGACCACCTGCAGGCCCCTGCCATGTGGCCCCTGGCAAGGGTCCCTCACATGTGCCATCTCTGGCTCCAGGAAGGGACTGTCTCTTGTAAGGACTCACCTGATCAGGTCGGGCTCTCCAGGGTAGTCTCGCTTCTGATAACTCAAAGTCAGCTGACTGGCAGCCTTTTCATGGGCGTGATGTTCCATCACATTCTGCAGGGCTGCCTGCCACCCAGGGAAAGGGATTACCCAGGGCATACCCACCAGGGAACGGGAATCCTGAAGGCCATCTTAGAACTCTGCCCATCACACCTTCCCCTGCACATTAGACATCTCACATCATCTCATGTACCCGAAAGTACCCAGGTGATGACCGGTGCACACTGAGGCTCTCCACTTCACTTGTGGAGCCTCGGGGGAAAGAAGGTTTTAGTCTGGGGTGCTGAAGGAATAAAGCTGAGTCTTGACTTTTCCGGAGGGCCCTGCCTGTGTGTAACACCTGGGGAGCATCACTTGTAAGACACGCGCATTTGGAAGGGCCAGCGCGAGCTGCTCCACCTCACTGGACAATGAGGCCCCTGGTGATTTCCAATTAGGCTGAGCTCACTGGCTTAATAGTCCAGCCCCAGCTGTTGCCTGGGCTTGAAAGAAAGAAAACTGGGTCAAGCAAATGATTTCAGGCATCCAGAGCCATTATTTCCACTAACCAGCCTGTCTGCCCTCTGGATACTGTCAGTGCTTTGAGAATGGGCTGGGCTGTAGTTTCTCCACCATAGCTGCCCATTAAGACCACCCAGGGACCCACCCACCCAGACGTATCATCTCAGGTTCTCTAAGATGGGCCCAAGGTTTTCTCAAAGCCACTCGGGTGATTCTAATGGCCAGCCCGGGTGGAGAACCACTAGATTGGATAATCATTTGGGAAACAACTTTTCACAGGATGAAAATTAAAATAGCAGTTGACTTTGTTGAAGGGGATTCAGTTTATTAGAGCAAGAAGTAGAGCCCTGCAGGGAGTGGAATGCATTTTGGAAAGAAATTGGTTTCGTGCAAATGGGGAGGAAATAGCTTCTTTCAGGACATCCAGACGCATTCTATGAGTGCTCATGGAGTACTCCCAAGCGCAGGGTGCTAAGACACAGACAGTTGTGCACAAGCTCCTGCCTCCTGGAGCTGATAGTCTCCTGGAAATGTACATTAGCAACACAACGTGTCCTTAAAGCTGCTAAGATCCTGAACTTGTTTTTAAACTGGAGCGCAGCAGAATTCAACTCTGCCTTACAGTTTCCTGTAGGTGAGAAAAATCACATCACAGTTGTGTTAGGAGAAAACACATCCTGAAAATTTATGAATGAAATGATAGTGTCGTGTGTGTGTGTGTGTGTGTGTGTATGTGTGCGCGCATCAGGGGACCTGTCCGCATAGGCATAACTAGATTAGCCAAAGTTGTCACTTGTTGGAGTTGGGTGACAGCTGCATGAGGAAGGGTCATTGTGCCATTCTCCCCACTTTTGTATGCTTGAAATTTTCCATGACAGAAACTTAACTAAATTAAATTAATAAATCAAGAGACAAAAGAATAACATATTGTGATGGTTAATACTGAGTGTCAACTTGATTGGATTGAAGGATGCAAAGTGCTGCTTCTGGGTGTGTCTGTGAGGGTGTTGCCAAAGGAGATTAACATTTGACTCAGTGGGCTGGGGAAGGCAGACCCACCCTTAATCTTGGTGGGCATCATCTAATCAGCTGCCAGCGTGGCTAGAATATTAAGCAGGCAGAAAAATGTGAAAAGGCGAGACCAGCCTAGGCTCCCAGCCCACATCTTCCTCCCATGCTGGGAGCTTCCTGCCCTCGAACATCGGACTCCAAGTTCTGCAGTTTTTGGACTTGCACTGGCTCTCTTGCTCCTCAAGCTTGTGGACAGCCTATTGTGGGACCTTGTGATCATGTGAGTTAATACTTAATAAACTCCCCCTTTTATATTTATATGTATATATATAATATGTGTGTGTGTGTATATATCCTATTAGTTCTATCCCTCTAGAGAACCCTAATACACATAGCAATTAAAATTTTAAAGGTGTATTTAAAAAAAATAAGCCGGGCGCGGTGGCTCAAGCCTGTAATCCCAGCACTTTGGGAGGCCGAGGCGGGCGGATCACAAGGTCAGGAGATCGAGACCACAGTGAAACCCCGTCTCTACTAAAAATACAAAAAATTAGCCGGGCGCGGTGGCGGGCGCCTGTAGTCCTAGCTACTCAGGAGGCTGAGGCAGGAGAATGGCGTGAACCCAGGAGGCGGAGCTTGCAGTGAGCCGAGATCGCGCCACTGCACTCCAGCCTGGGCAACAGCGTGAGACTCCGTCTCAAAAAAAAAAAAAAAAAAAAAAAAATAAATAAAAAATAAAAAAAATAAAAAAAATAAAAGCTGAGAGTTCAAAGTGGAGCAGAGAACTGTTGTATAAAACCCTTAGCAATACTGAACTTTTTAAACTCTGCACGTTACTACCTGGCACACATACAAGTCTAGAAAGCAGACTTCTGCAAAACCCCATTTCGGGCTGCAAGCCCTGCCACAGCCTGTTGACTGATGACATGGAAATTGTCTGTTGTGGTGTTTGCCTCCCTTAGAGCATGCATGGGGAGCAGCCTCAGGGCCCACAGGCCTGAACCCCCAGCCCTCCGTACAGTGTGCAGCCCAGAGAGGGCCTGAAAAATCAACAGTTATTGACAAAATGGAAATGAATCAACACAAGCACTGTTTCTCCCCGTATCAAGTCTGGTCAAGCCCCTGTGGAAAATGTTTCCTGTTTGGGGATCCACATTTCCAAAGAACACATTGGACAGAGTCAAGAAGAAAGGCCTTAGCCAAGGCTACCAGCAGAGGCACAGGCCAGGGTAGGCGGAACAGTACAGGCCCCAGCTGCTTCTCCACAGCACACCCAATGGAGGACAAGTGGGTTTCTCTTCTGGAAACAGGGGATAAGCCACATTAGAGATGCACTGAAGACCCCTGCTGAGTGACATCTTCACAGGCCCAGGTCCTGCCTGTTTTCTCACCAGCCATCCTGAGTACACATCTCAGGGGCAGAGCCTCGCTATGTTGCCTAGGCTGGTTTCAAACTCCTGAGCTCAAGAGATCCTCACAGGAGACTTTCAAAAGAAAACACAAAGCCTATTGGGATTTGGAACATTGAATTGCAACATTGAAAATGCAGGACTCAGATCAGCGGGGAGGACCCGAGCCTTGAAGGGGGATGCCAAGATCCCGAGGTGGCAGTTCCAGGCTTCGCGACTGGGCTATACAGTGCCGGCTTCCTGGTCTCACAGGGAAACAGGTATCGGCCTCCAACAGCCCCCAGTGTGTGCAGGGCGATCCCGCACAGGAGAAGCCTGGGGTGATGGCTCTGCGGTGAGCAAGCTGGCTGGGCTGAACTACACGGCCCAAAATGCTCCGTCCCCTGAGGTCCTGGTGGGGCGGACAGCAATGGATATTCTCTCCTGAGAATTTTAGGGGAGGGAGTCAACCTCTCTGTAGCCTGGAAGGTCTGCTGCATGAATCAGCAGCCGGATCTACATCTGCTCTATCCTCGGCGCCCCTCCCCATTGGCCTGTGGCTCTCCCACACCCGCAGCAGGCTGTGTGAGCCCCGGGATGAAGGCCCAGCCTCTGCAGGACACCCTCTCACCGAGGTCAGAGGCAGTGAGGACGGATGCGGGTCCCAGTCCATCCTCAGGAGGTCCTGGCTTGCGGGGGCCCAGCTCATCCTCGTGGAGTCTCCCCTTGTGTTTAGGGGGTTCCCTGCCTGATCACCTCCCTGTGGGCTTCATCACTAGCCTCTCAATGGCACAGGCTCAGTCCCTGCAGCAAATCCCCACTCACGGTCAGCTTCTCTGATGGAAGTCTGACCGACAACCACTAAATCGGGGGATCCCTCGGCCTAAACTGACCTCAGCGGCTGAGGTCCTGGGTCACCGCACTGACCTGTCACTCCTGCGCTCCACCAAGTTCTGCCAGACACAGTTGAGTACGTGAGGGCAGCGTCCCTGGCTCAGGGCAGATGGCCGTCCCAGATTCTTTTTATTTAGCGATGCTCATTGCAATCCTACTTTGCTGCACACGGCTTCTGCTTCTACGGGCTCCAAAGGCCTTGGAGAAACAGCCTGGATGGCTGGTTAAAGGCGTCACATTTTGAGACCGGGCATGAGTGGAGCCGGGGTTCCCAATTCCTGGCCTCGGAGCAGGTTTCTCACCCTGGGCACTGCTGCCACAGGTCTGCTGTGTGCACTGAGGACATTCAGGGGCACCCCTGGCCTTCGCCCACCTGATACCAAGTGTACCCTTCCCCACAAGTTGTAGCAACCAAAATGTTTCCAGACATTACATGAGGCAAAATCGTCCCTGGTGGGGAACCACCGCCTTTGACGTGGACCAGATAAATAAAGACCGAGATAGGTGACGAGGAGGGCTGCACACTGTCCTTTTTGGGGGAAGATCTGCCCTGGATTTCCAGGTCAAGTACTTCTTATTCTCTTGGCATTAAATGGCCCTTTCTCTCTTGAAGATCTTGATGATCCAGAAAGGTTGTGTTTCATGATCCTTCTTGGCAATCACATTTTGGTCCCCACAGTGGCCTTTGAGAACTGTGTTGGTCTATGAAATCTGAAAGCTTGAGATAGCTGCAGATGTCTCCAGCCTGGTTGGTGGGCTTCTCTGCTGGTGTTCCCAGCAAGTCCCACAGTGCCTCGTGTGGCACGTGCGATGCAGAGCGAGACGTGAGTCCACGGGATCCCTGGCGTGTCTGCTAAAACACAAGTGGTGGTGGCTGAGCTCTATCAACAGCGAGCTCTGTGTCAGTAGCCTGAGCTCCTCTCTTATGGCTGATCTTCATTTATTTCTACAACTATGCCTCTCAGACTGCTCTCCTCCAGCCTTGCACATGCCAGGGGGCGGCCCTGGCTGGCACTGCTCTGTTCTGCCCTCTTTGCTGCTCTTCTGAAGGTCACACTGTCCTTTGACCCTGTGCCCCACGCCCCCACCCTGGGGAATCCTCTCAAAGCACTCTGTCCCTTTCTCCCCTCCCTGCTCCGTGGCTCTACTCCTCTTTCTGCCCTTACTTGTTCTCCAGGTGGGGATGTCGGATAAGATACAGGCTGGGCATTACATTTGAATTTCAGATAATGAATACTTTTTTAGCAAAAGTATGCCCAGAATATTGCATGGGACATACTATGCTTTAAAGCTGTATTTGCATTGCTGATCTGCCATTCACACGGAACTGGGGACCCTGCATTTGTATTTGCTAAATTTGGCAACCCCTGGCTTCCCCAGCTGAACGTTTGCCACATCCAGACTCCTCTTGTCAGCATTTCTGTCCCAGCCTTCTCTGTGCGTCACTCACAGTCACTCCTCCTGGCGCTCCCCTGGTTTCCTCGTAGGCATGTTAAGAGCCATTGTTCACCCACAGGCCAGGGATGATGAAAGAATAGCTCCTGGCAGCAGGGCCACTATCCTCAAGATGTCAAAGGGGGAGTGAAGGGTCAGGGAGCTGCTGCAGTGCTCAGGGCGCACACGCACCACGGGCCGCCAAAGGAGGGGTCCCAAGGCAGACCCAGCTCAAGAAGCTGGCAGGAAATGTGCACCACATCTGTGCTCTCCAAAAGCCACCGCAGCTGGAGACAGGTGCCCTGACCACTGCTGAAGGGCCCCACGGTCACATACATCTCATGAATCAGATTCTCATAGCAACATTGTGTGCTCCCCTTTCCTCCTCATTTCAGATGGGAAGCTGAGGACACACAGCTGGGCTGGACCCGTGCTGCTGCCACATCATTTGGTTGGGTGTTCCCCTTGTATGGCAGACTGAGTAAATTACAGAGAGCAAGTGACTCTCTCCCCTCTCCTGTCCTGAGGCATCAAGGGCTATGAGCTGAGAAGTCAGGGAGGGACCTGCTGAGAATGACCCCAAGCTGGAAAATGCCAAGTGTTGTTGGGCACACCTGCTAAGGGTGGTCTTTTGTGCTCAAGGAATGCTTTTGACTTGATCAGAGCCCACACTCTGTGATGACAGCTATTAACTTGATAAACTGCAAATACATTTGTCCAGGAGAAAGGATGACCCCAGAGGCCACGCTGTTACACTCAGTAGGTGATGGCCCAATTTTGCATGTCCACAGCCAAGATATCCCAGCGTCTCTTTTCTGATGGGCTGCATAAATCAAATGCCCGTTAAACCAGCTCCACCATCCTGCTGCTCCCCTCGTTGCTGAGTGAAATGAATCTTCAATGAATCATTGGCCACACTTCACTGTATTTTAAAATTATACTCAGGTCGCGTGATAGCATGCTTGTGTTTACCATGTTCTGCATACACTGCAAATCAAGTCATGTTAAAAAAAATATTATTCAATAAAAGTCTGGCATTATGATTTATCTATAGACTAATATGTGTCTTGTCCTCTAATACCAACATTATGTCTTTAAAAAGAAAGTAGGCTGAGCGTGGTGGCTCATGCCTGTAATCCCAGCATTTTGGGAGGCTGAGGCAGGCAAATCATGAGGTCAGGAGTTCGAGATCAGCCTGGCCAGCATGGTGAAACCCTGTCTTTACTAAAAATACAAAATATTAGCCAGGCATGGTGGTGTGCACCTGTAATCCCAGCTACTCGGGAGGCTGAGGCAGGAGAACTGCTTGAACCCGGGAGGCAAATGTTGCAGTGAGCCAAGATTGTACCACTGCACTCCAGCCTGGGTGATAGAGCAAGACTCTGTCTCAAACAAAAAAAAAAAAGAAAAGAAGGAAAGAAAAAGAAAGGAAGGAAGGAAGGGAGGGAGGGAGGGAGGGAGGGAGGAAGGAAGGAAGGAAGGAAGGAAGGAAGGAAGGAAGGAAGGAAGGAAGGAAGGAAGGAAGGAAGGAAGGAAACAGCTTGTTAGAACAGCATCCAGCATCGAGGCAGTAGCCACTGGAACCCCGCCCTCTGGGAAGGCTACCACCAGCTTTGGTGTCCTGAGCGACACCACCAGGCTGACTGGGGGCGTGTTTCACATTTCAAGTCCAGTGACAGTGCCATTTCCATATCTATAAAACCCAGAGGAGTCAGCGCTATTATGGGGAGTAGCCATGGCAGCAGGTCCTCTCAGGTAACCCTAATTTGGACAGGAAAGGAGGCAGCCCATAGGAGTGTCTCCAGGGGGGACCCAATGTGAGGGGAAGCCAGGCAGTCATCTCATGGAGAATGCAGGGGACCTGGGCTCCAGCCTCACCTTAGCCCTCCCTCAATAGCAAAGCAGGTGGATAGGGGACCTGTAAGACCCAGCTGTGGGGGAGAGTCTATTGCAAAATTCCTAGAAGCAAAGCTGTGTTATCCCTCAAAACCATTAGTCAAAGAGCCCAATAGTGTTCCAAGAAAGTCCTGGTTTCTCACAGATCTTAGCCACCCAACATTCAAGAGTAAAGTTTCTTCTCAAAGCCTCACCTAGTCACTTCATTTCTTCTACCCCTGGCATCCTTCAAGGGCCAGCATGCCCTGCAATGTTTCTTTTTCTCTACACTCACTTCCTCCTTGAGCAAAATTTCTTGTGACTCATGGCAACAAGAAAAGAAAAAGCATTTGCCCTTCCTGTATCTCTCTCCTCCCAAATGATGCCAAATGCTACACAAAGAAAAAGAAAGAAATAAAAGAAAAGAAAAAAGAAAAGAAATAAACAGGATGTACCTTAAATTACAAGTGGATATTGAATGCTCATCAGTTTGGGAACACTCTATGATCCAGGGTTGCAATGGAGAAACACAGGACAGAATCCTTAAGGCATGTAGAGAGAGAGACAGACAGAGAGACAGAGACAGAGAGCTTTATTTAAAGGCATTAGTTTACTAGATTATCAGGGCTGGCAAGTTCAAATCCATAGGGCAGGCCATCTGGAATGCAGGCTGGAAACTCCGGGGCAGGAGCTGTTGCTGCCACCTTGAGGCAGAATTTCTTCTTTCTCTGGGAAACCTGTTTTGTTCTTAAGGTCTTCCGCTGATGAGATGAGACCCATCCACATTTTCGAGGGTAGCCTTCCTGACTTAAAACCAATTGATTGCAGATGTTAATTGATTGCAGATGTTAACTGACTGCAGATGTTAACTTCAGCTACAAAATACCTTTGAGGCAACACCTGAATTAGTGTTGGATTAAATAAGTGGATGTGAGAACTTAGCCAAGTTGACCCATGAAACTGATGATCACAAAATACAGAATTAACCTTCCAGTATGGTGATGCGCACCTGTAGTACCAGCTACTTGGGAGGCTGAGTGGGGATGATTTCTTGAGCCGATGAGGTCAAGGCTGCAGTGAGCTGTGACTGCACCATGGCACTCCAGCCTGGGCAACACAGTGAGATCCTGTCTCAAAAAATAGAAAAGGAAAAATTAACCTTCCAACTAGAGTGTGCATCATTCTCCTGCCATTTTGGTCTGTCCAGACAGGCGACACTGACTGGCATCTCAAGAGACACAAGGCAATGGTGCTTGAGTCATCCCCAGACAGCAAGACACACACAGTGAGCTCTCAACCCTCTGCCCATGGGCCCTCTGAATATACATGGACAAAAATGAGAAACCTGTCCTCCAAAACTCCCAACCAAAGTAAGAGACCACAGGTTTAGAACTCAAGAGATGGTTTCAGCTCTTCTCGCTCCCTGTCCAATACCATGTATGGCTGGGAAATGGAGGCCTGAGCAGGCGTCCATGTGACTCTCCCAAGTAGCAGAGGATGCAGGACTGGCCATCAGGCCCACCTCATGTATTCTATTTGAAAACGCTGCTGTCCACGTGACTACAAACCCCACATGACTAGAGCCACCAGTTCCTCTTTACCCTGGTTCAGTTAGAAGGGACAAGGATTATTCAAATAATCCCCCACCTCCCTTCATCTCAAAACCTGTCCATATCATATCAAGAAAAAAAGATCCATTGAACGTTTCTCATGTGTTACAGCAGGATATTGATTTCAGAGAAGTTGAGATTTGCAGTCCTCAGGAACAGTGTCTCTGTGCATAGGTGGGGTGTATAGGGGAGTGGCACAAGGGCCCCCGGATCTGCTGTGCCCCACCCTTCACTGGGGAGCCAGGTACCATGAGCTTTGGAAGGCGACCCAAGTATGGGCTGCTGCCCTGCAGTCCCAGCTCTGTGACTCAGGATGAACGCCCTTCCCCATCCATCCTCTAAAATGAACAGGGAGGGCTAATTGAGCCCTAAAATTCTGAGTGTTGGCAGATAATGATATTCTTCTGTGACTACGGAAGTTTATAGTTGTTTTATTTTTCTGTCCATGACATCTCTTTGGTTTTAGCCATGACTTATTTGCTGCCACGTCCTTGGTGTGACAGGCGATCCCCGATCACTTTATACTATCCATTACTTCCATTGTTCCTTTGGGAAAATGCTGCCTGCTTTCCAAAGCAGTTTGTAGAAATGCGTTACACAATGCCTGTGGTGTCGGTGACCTCATCCATCCTTGTCGCCTGGTGAAAGAGCTTCTGTGATTGTCGGGAGGATCATCTGAGAGCTCTCTGCCACCCGTGGCTTCCTAAAGCAATGGTCCTGAAGGTGCAGAGGTGTGGAAAGGCCAGAGAAAGAAAGGCCCCAAAGTTACACTGCCTCCGAGTCACCTCCATGTCACCACAGATGCCACGGTGGGGAGGTGGGGTGACCAAAGGGGGCATTCCATATATTTGCAAGCACATCTCATAAACCACTGCACTCGCTTCCAAAGAAATCAATCCTCTTGGTACTTCCCGCGTGTCTTGGAGGCTTTTAGAATATTGGAATGTGTTCTTTCTTTGGAGAAATGCAAATTCCAGCCAAAGTTATCTCCCACCGTACGAAGGAAAGTCTCCTGAAAGTGCCGGGTACATGGCACAAGCGGAGATATTGTGCAAGGGCTGGTGGTGACCATCGACAGGAGATTGCGGGAATCACCTAAGTGGGCCGAAGTGGAGGCCATGCCTTTGGAATGTGCAGGTTCTAATGTCTCTCCAGTGGCCTCCATCCACATTTTTCTCTTCAGGACAGTGTGTTACCAGCCTACAGTCTCAGTGGGCAGGCACCAACCTCCACTTTTTGTGGATGACACCTCCTGCCGGGGCTGTACAGGGAACTCAGAGGAGCCCTGAAGCATGTGGATAAATTTAGGCGGCTGTATTCGTGCGTTTTCATGCTGCTAATAAAGATGTACCCGAAAGTGGACAATTTACAAAAAAAAAAAAAAGAGAGAGAGAGAGATTTAATGGACTCATAGTTCCACGTGGCTGGGGAGGACTCACAACAATCATGGCAGAAGGTGAAAGGCACGTCTCACATGGTGGCAGACAAGAGATGAGAATGAGAATCAAGCAAAAGGGGTTTCCCCCCTATAAAACTATCAGGTCTCATGAGATTTATTCACTACCATGAGAACAGTATGGGGAAAACCACCTCATGATTCAATTATCTCCCACCGGCTCCCTCCCACAACTCTTGGGAATTATGGGAACTACAATTCAAGATGAGATGTGGGTGGCGACACAGCCAAACCATATGAGCAGCTGTGCTGCAAGCCAGGCCCCGGTGGCCGGGAGCTCGGTTCCTCAGGCGAACTCGGTGAGGCCCAGATGGCGTCGTAGATACACAGGACATGAATTTGCTGTGTACGTTCAACATCCCTCTAAAAGGCATGGGAACCAGTTCCACAGAGCAGGCAATTCCCTCTACCATGGTACTCATGAGCAGGGCTCCGTGGTGAGCGTGGCATGGGCAACCTCTGCTGCTGTGCACGGGCAGTCTCGGTTCCCAGCCAGAGTTTGAGGACGGGTTTCCTCACCACAAGCCACTCCTTCATCAGAGGCTGACTTAGAGAAGGAAATCCACTCCAATTCTAGTGCAAAAGCCACCACGCTTTCATTCTGACCACACAAATGTTCTCCCATAGGAGTTTACTGTTTTTAAGTGCCCTATTTATTTTTAACAAGTAATACACAGATGTGGAACAAAATGTAAAGGTATACAATGTGTTCCCCTCTAATTGCCATCCACGAGGCACTCAGTCTCCTCTCGAGAGATGAGTCCTGGATCAGGTTCCCTGCATGTCTCTCCAGAGACATCCGTGTAAAGTAGACAGACACCAGAGATTCTGCCCATCTGCACCTTGATTTTCTGTGTTCACCGAGATGTATTAGAAACACGCATCGGCAAATACAGAGCTGCCTAACTCTTTCAGAAAGTGTGCGATGCCGTTTCCTTTTGTGGATACGTGGTAATTTATTCAATCAGTTCCCTATTAGCAGGTGGTTTCCCATCCTTCACTCTTGCAATGCTGTGTGATTAGCTTTGCAAGTCTGCCTCAAACACTTACCAAAAGATGTGTTGGATAAATTCCTGGAAATACAATTCCTAAGTCAAAAGGTCTGAGTGTTTTTAATTCGATAATTATTGCCAGCCAGTAGGTTTAATCAATGCATACCCTCATCTGCAATATATGAGGGTACCTGGTCAATACAGCTATGGGAGAAAGCTCATTGCTCAACTTTGCACCCTCTAATGAAATGGGGCATATTTCAACATGTTTAATGGCCATTAGTGTATATATAGAGATATATATTTTTACCTCTTTCTCTGTTGATCTTTTTCTGTTTGATTTGGAGGCACTCTTTGTTTATTAAAGAAGAAATTAGTCCCTTGATTTGGGATAACTTTCCTTTTTTTTTTTTTTTTTTTGGTCATTACTATTTTATGGGTCTTTTTTCATTCAGAAGATTTTTGTGTGGTTGATTTTATTTTATATATATATATAAATGTATATATATACACATCTGGATTTGGGATCAAAATTTTAAAAGCCTCCCCACTCCAAGACTGCAAGTCTGCTGACTTGAGATCCCCACACTTTCCCTTCTCACACACACTGTATAAAATTTAACTGTACTGCAGCTAAACTGCTAAATACTGTCAGCCAAAATTAAGGCTATTGAGGCAGAAATAATTTGAGAAAGGTTTACTGGAAGCCAAATGTGAGGATTGTTCCAGGGTCGAAATAGTTCTATGAGAAAGTTTAGGAGCAGGGAGGGGAGGGCACTCCTTACATTGGAGTTGTCCTTTCCATCGGAGAGTACCAGGATGTCCCAAAGAGGTTACAATCATTAGCTTCAGATTACAACACAAACACAGGCTAAAGCATTCTATCTGCAAGACAACTGGCAAAACTTCATGATTCAGAGACAAATCAGGGCCTGGTGCACTGGTTCATGCCTGTAATCCCAGAGTTTTTTGAGGCTGAGGTGGGGGATCCCTTGAGGCCAGAAGTTTGAGGTTACAGTGAGCTATGATCATGCCACTACACTCCAACCTGGGCCACAGATCAAAGCCCGTTTCCAAAAAAATAAAAATAAATAAAACAGAAATAAATCAGTGTCCTTTTTCATACTGATCTGTACGTTGACAGTAGGATGAGGTTACGAGAAGATTTGAGGGATTCACGAGAAGACCCTTTACTCAAGGACAGGATACAAACCATGTATCACGAAACCTTCCCCAAGCAGATAACTCAGAAGGCTGCCAAGTGGGACCTGTAGGCTCTCAGCACCTACCTGTGGAATGACAGATCCAAGCTGGAAGGGATATGGACAATCCATAGGTCCCACCCTCCTGTTTCAGCAGTGACAGAATTGAGACACCGTCGGGTGTCTCCTGAGGTCACCCAGCCACCTGGCCCTAGGGAGCACAGGCCCCAGGAAGCCCACCCTTTGTCTCCCCCAGATTCTGACCAACCGCCACATCATCTCTTTGCCTGGTTTCTCCGGGAAACCAGGAAAAGAGTTGAAGAGTAGCTTCTGCTTTATAATGTTTAAATTCCATTTCTAGTTGAAAGTCAATTGATTTTTAAATAATGCATCGCCTCAGACTGTGGGTTTTGGCAGGAATTTCAAAATACAGATAAAATTCCAGAGAGTAAAAAAGAGAAACACATTTACTGCCAATTTCTTTTGAGGGGAATAGAAAAACACATTTTTTAATAAGCTCACCCTGGGTTCAGTTTTCCCTGTGAGAAGGACACATGTTACAATAAGAAATTAAGGGCTCGTGAAGGAGAGGGGCCACCCTGTGCTCACCCCTACACAGCCCTGCTAGGAAACCCGGTGAACGGTGCCCAGGTGCCTGGCTGGCTCCTGGGCTGGGAGGGGACATGGAGGGACAGTGGCCGTCAGGTTCTTTGTGGACACTGGGGATTAACTACTGCCTGTTCTCAGCTCACTGGTGTCCAGTCCATCAATAACCTCATCAATAACCTAACTTTGGTCAATTAGATTGGAGTTGGAAGGTGGCTGATTTGCTGGCAAGAGGTTTTCTTTCTTCCTCTGTAAAATGGAGTCCTTCATCATCCATCGCAAGGAAACAACTCGCCTCCTAATGCCTCTGCATCAAGGAGCCATGCTCTGCAGCTCTTTGGTACCTTATCTCAAATAGATTCACGCGTCATTCTGCTGACACGGTGGGTACCTCCCAGTGTCCAGCACTTGGAGCATGGACACACACTCTAACTCCAGCTAGGGGAGGGCGAAGCCACTTGCACCTGGGAGGCTGGTGCTGCCTAAGCAGGTCAGGCAAGTCCTCGCCTTGGAGGGGAGAGTCCTTATGATCCTCCCTGCCTCTGCTCCCACCAACGGGACAGGACGGACCCAGGAGAGGCGAATGGTATGTGGGGCGGGGACGGTTTGTTCAGATGGAGTCATGAACCCCGGGTCCGTCTGGTCTTTTTTATTCACTGCATATTAAGGTGCATGTGGCCTACAGCTGGTCCCCGCCCTGCACACCTGTATGGCCTGGACTAGGCCCGAGCGCCTCAAGGGCCGAGCTGGGTCCTCCGGATCCGCTGGATTCCCCAGCGCCCAGGCCCATCTCCAAAGAATTCCGCCCCGCCCCCTTCCCGCTCCCCGGAGAGCAGGTCCCGGCTTCTCAGGCGTCGGGGCTCGCCGCAGTCACGCTGCACACTCTCCCGACCTACGACAGCGCCCAGCCCGGGACTCGCGTCTCTCCCCGCGGCGCCGCCCAGGGCCCGGGCCTCGGAGCCCGGCAGCACCCCCTGCTGGCTGCTGGACAGAGGCGCCGCGGGAAGCGGGGAACGCGGGGCCGCGGGGACGCGGGGCCGCGGGGGCCGGGCTGGCAGGAGTGAGCGGCAGAGGGGGCGGAGCGGCCGGGGTGCGCGTTAGAGATGGGGCGGCGCGGCTGGGGCTCGCCAGCTCCAGCCCTGGAACCCCGCGGGGTCCTCGACAACAGCGCCTTTGCGGCGTGGGCCCCTTTCTGCGGCTCCTCCCCCTGCGCGCTGTCAGCTCCGGGCCACCCGGGCTTCGAAGGGCGCCAGTTCCCTGCCCCACTTGCACGCCTAGGAGGGCGCAGGCCGCGTGTCCCTGTGGGTAGAAAGCCCCGGCAGCTTGCAAAGACCTCACGTCACAGAAACTTGCGACGTTTGCCCCCGATGCGCGCGTCAGGTGCTCCGTCCCTTCTAGGTGGCAGAGGAGAGGGAAGGGTCCCGCCTGGTGGGGCCCTGAGAGCCAATGGGCTGCGGTGCTCGAGTGTGGACGCCGCCCCCGCCTTCTGCGTCTACAGCCCGGGGTTCTGGGACCTTTGGAAACCGCTTTGGACGAAGCTGAGCATCTCTTTCCCCACGCTGACCTCCCCCATAGACTCTGGATGGGGGTAAATGAGGGTAAGGGGTGCCGTCACCGCTGGAGGTGGGTTTTCTATGCTCCACAAGACAAAAAATCTGTTGTTTAATTTTCTGCAGTTTGTTATTTTTTCTAAGTTTGTAATTTCCTCTTCCAAACGTAGAATTTATATTCATAGAACTAGAATTTATATTCATAATGCTAGAATTTATATTCATAATGCTAAATACATATGCTTTTAAATTCTACCCCCTAATAAAAGTACAAGGCAATCTCTCCCCTGAGGAATTCGAACCCGCCGCACAGTCCCCATTCCTGAGGTCACATCGCAGCTAAAAATTTGAGCAGGGAGTGAGGGACTTGTCTTTCCATGATATCTTGGATGTTACCTAACACATATACATATACATCACACATGTCATATGTGGTATAGTATGCACATGATACATGACATTGATTTGAGAATTAGTTTGATTACCCAGGGAGCCACTCCAGGGCAAGCCCTTATTTAAGGATGTTGCCAGTATCCAGATTGTGTGCTGCAAAAGAGAGCAGTGGTAGACTGGAGGGAAGGACCCAGGGAGAGAAGGAGGGGAAAAAGGAAGAGGGAGGAAGTTTTTCCACGAAGCTGTTACCCTGCAGTTCCCCTTTGTTGGTGAGCCCTGGGGTGCTATGGCCAGTACCCCTGGAACATGCTTGGTCGGCTTCTTCTCTCCAGGTCCAATCCTCTCCGTGTTCTCCCTGGAAGGGGAAGATGAGAAGATGAGCTGGGGCTTTAATTTTGTCCTAAGTATCAAAACTTTAGGCCAAACCACTCTGCCCACCTTGATGATGGGAAAGCCAAGGGTATGGCAACAGTGAGTGGCTCTATTTCCAGGTCGCAGTGAGGATCTGGAAGGTCAAGAGACAAGGTAGCCCAGCACCTGGCCCTCATTAAGGAAGGAGACCACTACTACTCCTGCTGCCCTCCTCCCCCTACCTTGCTTAGTTCACAAGACAGGAAGAAAAAGAGAAAGCAAAAAGAGAGAAAGAAAAGTAAGATAAATAGCCAGACAACCTCGGCACCACCACCCGGCCCTAGGAGTTAAAAAAAAGTAATAATAATAACATCAACCCCTGACCTAAACTACTTGTGTTATCTGTAAATTCCAGACACTGTATGAAAAAAAAGCATTGTAAAACTTCTTGTTCTGTTAGCTGATGCATATAGCCCCCCAGTCACATTTCCCTCGCTTGTTCGATTTATCACGAGCCTTTCACGTGGACCCCTTAAAGTTGTAAGCCTTTAAAAAGGCCAAGAATTTCTTCTTCGGGTAGCTCGGCTCTTAAGACACGAGTCTGCTGAAGCTCCCGGCCAAATAAAAAACCTCTTCCTTCTTTAATCCGGTGTCTGAGGAGCTTTGTCTGTGGCTCGTCCTGCTACATCATGATAAGCAATTTCTTCTTCGAGATGATGAAAAAAAAAAAAAATCCCTGGGTCAGTTCCTTCTTGAGGTGCTGGGCTCATAGCTAACCTTGTCTTTTCCCCTCACTACCGTCACCCAGCCTCCTGTGAATAAAGCATCACAACAGTCAGCATCACAAATCCCCGTCAGCCCCATGCAGTTGTCCTGGACCAGAGGCCATCAGCCTGGCCTTTGGGCTCTCCACAGCGCCCCGCCCAGCTGCTCAGGATGGCCAGGTCCATCCTCCATCTGACACTGTGTGCTGCCTGCACCTGGCCCCAGGATGTGTGCAGTAGGCTGAACTGTGTCCCTCTTGAAGTGCATGTGCTAAAGTCCTAACCCCGAGTACCTCAGAATGGGAGCTCATATGGAGGGAGGGTCTTTACCAAATTAAATCGAGTTGTTAGGGTGAGGCATCAGCCCATGTGACTGGTGTCCCTACAGAAAAAGGGAAATGTGGCGACAGAGACACACACACACAAGGAGAACACAGTGTGACCATGGACACAGCCATGGACAAGCCAAGGAGAGAGGCCTGGAACTGTTCCTCCCCACCCAGCCCTCAGAGAGGACCAGCCCTGCCCACACCTTTACTTTGGACTTCCCACCTCCGGAACAGAGAAACAATCCATCTCGGTTGTGTAAGCCTCTAGTTTGTGCTGCTTTGTGATTGCAGCCCCAGGAAACCGAAACAATGAGCCAGCAGGCAATGAAAAGGGCAGGCCCACCCCAGGCCAGCTTCAAAGTGAGTCATCTTCCCCTTTCCTTTCCTGAGAGGTGGCCACCTTCGCCTGCTGTCCCAGCTCACACCAGACACCGTGCCCAAGTACTGGCCAGTCCCCAAAGGGCATGGGAGAAAAGCCATCCATCCCTGAAATTCACAGGGAAGGCAACCACTCGTCACCCACTTAGGAGCGTCCTGAAAGGGGATGCAATCAAGCCAGTTCAATTTGGAATTGCTTAAAAATGTGGATTTTAAGCAGAATGTAAAAAGGAATGATTTCAGACGGTGCTAGTGAGGTTTTATTTTTTTACTTTTTACAACTCGTAGGAAATCCAGAAAGTTCACTCTAGAGAAGCTTGTTTGGCCAAACCTTGCTTTGGGTGGTGAAGACAGAATATGATGTCCCGGATCAGCGTGTGGTGACTTTGGAGGTATTTACACGCAGCTCACTCCAGCTCTGCTGCTGAGCTGGCTGAGGTGGCTGCAGTACACGGGGCCCATCCTGAATCCCAGGTTCCTCACATGTGAACAGCATGAAAAGTGCCTCTAAGACATCCACAGGTGTGCAGGGTTAGAGTGGGTGAGTGTCCTAGTGTAGACTCAGCGGAGTGGAGCTAGGGCGTGGGTAGTGGTGTTTCGCCCCTGCTTGCTACCCAGCCCTCCCTCTCCCTCAGACCTGGCCTCAGCCCTCAGGCAGACCCATATCTTCTCTTCCACCCCCTCCTTCCTCCTCCCTAGCACTCAGCCTTGCTCCTCTACTCTCTACCCTCCCTCCCCAGGCAGCGCCTCAGCTTCGTCAGCTCCCTTAGGTGCTGTGGATCCCTTAGGACAAGGCTCTGTCCCTCAGAGCACTGAGCGCCATCTAACGCTGGCCTCTTGGAGACGTTGTATTCACCAGGTAAGATGGATTCAGCATTGCACCCCAGAGTGCCTGGCGCACAGCAGGGGCCACATAAATACATCTGCTGGGCGCACGAACACTTACTCCTTCCTTGCCACCAGCCAGCATCACAACCAGCCTGGCCAGGCTCCCAGCCCAGCCCAGCCCAGCAGCTAACCCCAGCCTACAGAGTGTTACAGGCCAAGAAAATGGGGGTCATGACCAACTCAGTATACCACTGGAGGCTCTATCAGTGAATGGAAAAATGTTCTCATGAAAGCAGGATGTTGGAAAACTGACAACTGCATCTGCCCCCAGAGGGAGGGCTGAGGGCAGTCAGGCCCTGTTCCTTCTGATTACCTATAGAAACATCTGACGCCTGTTGTATGAAGAACGCAATTATGTGCACCTGTGATTAATTAAGCAGCTGACCAACCATTACCTCTCCCTCCCTGCTCTTTGTCCCTAATAAATACGAAGGGCTGTGGAAGCTCAGAGCTGCCTTTGCTCACTAGAAGCGAGGAGCCCCCGACCCCTTCTTTTAAAACAGATCCTCTTGTCTTTTTACTTCTGCGTTCGGCCGCCTTCGTTCACTCCCGTAGAAACCGTCAGCAATAGCACAGCGTTCATCACATCCATGTGGGAGCCCTCAGGGACCCTCTTCTTTACTATGTAGTAAGTATTTCCTGAACACCTCGTGCCGACCTCACCAGGCACAAGGCACCCGGAAGCCTCCGTGGACAGAACGTGCTCATGGAGCTGGTGTTCCATTAACAGGACAGATGCCTTAGAAGGTCATCACAAACAGGGACTTTGGACTGCAAGTTGCGGTAAGTCCCATGAATGAAACCAACAAGTTGCCAAATGGAAAGAACCTGAGGAGCTCAGTGTGGACGGGTTAAGCAATGGCCCCTGGGGGAAGGGAAACTGAAACTGAGACCTGAGCGACTGGAGGCTTGGCGAAGTGATTTTGGGGATGCAAGGGGTGGAGCGAGGGGATGAGATCCTTCCACGCACAGGAACAGCATGTGCAAAGTCCCTGGTTTGGAGTCAGAAGGACCCCTCCTATGACCGGCCTGGGGGCGTGGCACCAGAAGAGTGGGCGGGGCCAGTCGTGTGGGCAGGGCCATCGCTGGCGCTGGGGTCGGGGTGGGGGCTTCTTGGCCACAGCAAGGAGCCTGAGCTTGCTTGGAATGTCCTCATCTTTAAAAAATTGCTTCACCACGTTTTGGTAGAAAAATGTGGACTCCAAATCAGGAAACCTGGGTTTCCCACTGGGCTGCCCCTAAATGCAAATCTTTTTAAGTGACCCTAATTTCTTGGGGCGGAGGAAAACTCCTTTCCCGAAGCGCCTCACAGATCTTGTGTGAACATTAAAGGATGAGCCGGAAAGCCGCTGGGAAAGCCACAGTGCCATCCAAGGAGAGTGATGGCCACTCCAGATGCTGTCCTTGTGAGGCAAGAAACTCCAGCTCCATCCCCCAGCAAGCCCCTCTGCCTGCACCTCAGCTTCTTCACGGAAGACGAGCCAGGTCATGATACCACCAGGGAGCATGTTTCCATGTTGAATTGAGACACTAAGCCCTTGGCAAATGTTGGCTAAGAAAAAAGGGGGCTCCAAGACGGGACCTGTGGTTCAGGTAGAAGACGGTGAACAAGCATTGCCTGAATCAGAGTTCGCTACTCTGGTTACGCAGGTGTCCCCGGCGGATTGGTCCAAAAGCCCTTCCCTGACCACTGAGGGAGGGAGGCAAATCAAAGACCCCCACGCACCTCCCGCATGGATGGCCAGAGCGCTGGTCCCACCTCCTTCCTTCCAAACTGCAACCCAGATCAGCACAGCGGAGAAGTCTCCTGTGCCTGGGACTAGTCTGGGATCATACAGAACACTAGATGCTGGGGATTTGTTCACAAACATTCATTCAACAAACACTTACTAAGGCTAACACCGGGAATAGAGACAAACTTCCCTGTCCTCATGGAGCTTGCTTTCAAAAGGGAAGGAGGCAGACAGTAAACAAAACAATCAAATCAATATAAAGCATGGTGCAGAAAAGGTGTGATGCCACCCTCTTGCGTGAGTTTAGAACAAGCAGAAGATATTGTTCCAAGAATTAATTTCAGCTGGTGAAAGTGCAGGCAAAAAACCTGGTCTCGGACTTTCAGGTGTTGCTAAAGAACATGGTTGCAGTTTTTGTTCTGATTCTTTGTGCATCTTGCACTAGTGAAAGATTCTGCCATGATTGCCACCTCTGGAGATGTCACAGCCAGCACAGCCGTGACCAGGGATGAACTTGGCCATCATCCAGCAGCACCATGGGAGGACCAGCTGCTGTAAGTGAAGGTCATCATCCATCTGATTTGCTGGCTTTTTGCCACTACTGCGGTCGAAGTCTTAAGAGTAGCCACCTTCTCTGTACTCAGACCTTCACTTCGCCGGATGTCAGCACGGCAGTGTCAGCAGCTTGATCAAAGACAAACACCGCCACTTTTCTGGATCAGAAGCACATGGAAAGCCCACATTCCAAGAAGACCCAGCTAATCCAAAAGTACCCATATCCCTGTAGCATCCTCTTGGCTGGATGTCACTACTCCTTAAACTTGTACCACTTTGAAGAGTAAAAGTTTAAATTCATTCATATTATCATTTTTTAGTTTTTAGTATAAGTAGAGCTGTTTATTGGCCATTTGTATGTCCTTTTTTTTTTTTTTTTTTTTTTTTTTTGCAAATTACCTCTTTGCCAAATTTTCTCTCAAATGAGTCATCTTTTTCTTATTGATTTGCAGAAGCTATTTACATATTATGGATGTGGAGTATCTAACATACACAGCAAATACTTTCTCCCAGTGTGTCACTTTTTTAAAAAATTCCTTACGATGTCTTTCATCCTTATAAAATTATTAAGCTATTGGGAGCTTTTATGCCTTTTCAGTTTATTTTCGTACATAGATAATTATCTGACGTGCAAATAGGGACAGTGTTAGTCTTATCTTCCCAAGGCTGCACCTCAGATGTGGAATGTTGACAGCAATATCTGTTACCTTGTTCCTGTTTTTAAGATTTCACTGTTAAGGCCAGGCATAGTGCTCACGCTTGTAATCCCAGCACTTTGGGAGGCCGAAGTGGGTGGATCATTTGGAGCTAGAAGTTCGAGACCAGCCTGGCCAACATGGAGAAACCCTGTCTCTATTTTTAAATACATTTAAAATATTAACAATTAAAACATTTTACCATTAGTATGATGCTTGATAAAGGATTTCCAGTACATACTCTTAGATATCAAGTTAAATAGGTTTCCTTTTACTCTTGTTTATTGTTTTGTGTTTTGTTTTTTTGGCTTTTTGAGACAGAGTCTCGCTCTGTCACCCAGACTGGGGTGCAGTGGTGCGATCTCGGCTCACTGCAAGCTCTGCCTCCTGGGTTCACGCCATTCTTCCGCCTCAGCCTCCCGAGTAGCTGGGACTACAGGCACCCGCCACCACATCCAGCTAATTTTTGTATTTTTAGTACAGATGGGGTTTCACCTTATTAGCCAGGATGGTCTCGATCTCCTGACCTCGTGATCCTCCCACCTCGGCCTCCCAAAGTGCTGGGATTACAGGCTGTTGTTCATTATTTTTAAAAATAAGGAACGAATCTTGGATTTTAGTGTATCAATAATTATATTTTAGTTCTTCTTTAACTGCATAATATTCCTTATAATTCCTTATGTCATATTAAAGATGTAAATTCCTATTTATTTTATCATACAAATGATTCATAAATGTGTAAGCATGTCATCATATGAGAGTATACTTCCTTATGTTTCATGAAGGCATCGTGACAGGCTCATTGTTTTAATCACTGCTCAATTTGTGCCACTGATGTTTTATGAGGCCTGTTTATGTCGGCGATGGTAAGAGTGTTAGCATTTCGTCTGTGGGTACCTTCATCTACCACGAGTCTCCTGGATATGCTAGCATCACAGAATGGCAGGGGGACATTTCCAGCTTTTTCTATAGAATGAGTTTAACATAGAAACTAGATCTTCCTTGAAAATTTGGTAACACTTACCTGGAAACCTCCCTGGCCTAGTGCCTCTTTTCTGGGGGATAAATGGTATGAAAATGGGTAGATCTCCAAATGCTTTTTCCATTTTTCTATGATTATTATTCCTACTTAGGCTTTTCTCTTCTTGGAACAATGCTGCTAACTTGTGCTTGCTTGGATATTTCTACTTCTTGTATGTTTTCAAATCCATTGGTGTGCAAGTGGACTTAGTATGTTCTTACAAGTGTAAGAGTCTCTCCATTAGTGTAATGACCTTCTCTCTTTCTGTTTTCCTTGAGCAATTAACAAAGATTTCTCTATTTTATTGGTCTTTTCAAAAGAATATGCTTCTGAGGTTGATCACCCCTACTGTGTGTTCTATCTCATTATTCTGTGTTTACTCAAGCTTGTTAATTGATACTCAAATCTGTGTATTTTGTCAATTTCTGTTAGATGCTAGTATTAAAATTTCTTTATATAATCACAGATTTGTCTATTTCTTATTTTATAAGTAACAGTTTTTGCTTTTTCCAATATTTTGTTGTAAGGTGCTTTTTAAAGGTCTTTTTGAATTATTTTGTATTTGTGGTTATTGTTGTAAGGTGCTTTCTTAAGTTTTGAATTATTTTGTATTTGTGGTGATTGTCGTATGGTGCTTTTTTACGTTCTTTGTGAATTATTTTGTATTTGTGGTGATTGTTGTACGGTACTTTTTAACGTTCTTTGTGAATTATTTTGTATTCATGGTGATTGTTGTAAGGTGCTTTAAGGTTAAGTGCTGTCACGTGTTCTTGACAGGTTATTCCTTTTATAAATATCAAATGTAGAAAGTTTCTCTGTTCCCCCATTTACTGTGCCTTGCGATGAAGTATGGTTTTTTGATATATTGACATACCTAATACCTATCATAATTTAAAACACACATACTCCTTGACCAATAAATATGACTCCTAGGAATTTATTCGAACACACACACATGTGCAATATTTGAAATGAAAGGTACAACGTTATTCATTGCAGGCTTTGCAGGTAATAACAAAGGATTGGAAGAAATCCACATATGTATTCACAGGGGTCTGGATAAACAAGGGACCCTCTGCCACTCTGGAAAGAATGAAACTACTTATGTACCAATAGGAAATGATCTGTCGGACCTATGATTAAACAAAACAAATCCTAGGAACAAAACATTCTGAACAGATGTCAATATTTGTTTAACAGAGGTGGGCAAGGTGGCTCATGCCTATAATCCCAGCACTTTGGGAGGCCAATGCAGGCAGATCACTTGAGGTCAGGGGTTTGAGAGCAGACTGGCCAACATGGTGAAACCCCACGTCTATGAAAAATACAAAAATAGCTGGGTGTGGAGGTGCATGCCTGTAATCCCAGTTACTGGGGAGGCTGAGGCAGGATAATCACTTGAACTTGGGAGGCGGAGGTTGCAGTGAGCCAAGATCATGCCACTGCACTCCAGCCTGGGCAACAGAGTGACAACCTTTCTCAAAAAAAAAAAAAAAGTTTTAACAGGAGAAAATCATATCTACCTATCTGCACAGAATATCTCGAGGGATGGACGGGACAGTTACTGTTGGCTGCTCACAGAGGATGCGGCTGAGGAAGGGGGTAGGAGGGAGCATTTCACAGAGCTGAATCTCTCAAATATTGAACTCCGTGTTTAACTATTCAAAACATAATTAAAATTAAGTGTCCACACCTGCATCTTGCATTAGCATTTGCCTATGTATGTCAGTTTCATTTCCATTTTGTGAGCTGTTTTGCATTTTCTGTTTAGTATGTATTCTCGCTATTTCTAACCTTCTAACCTTTTTTTTTTTTCTGTTTTTTTAGAAGGAGTCTCACTCTGTCACCCAGACTGGAGTAGTGCAGTGGTGAGATCTCAGCTCACTGCAAGCTCTGCCTCCTGCGTTCTTGCCCTCCTGCTTCAGCCTCCCAAGTAGCTGGGACTACAGGAGACCGCCACCATGCCTGGCTAATTTTTTTTGTATTTTTAATAGAGACAGGGTTTCACTGTGTTAGCCGGGATGGTCTCGTCTCGATCTCTTGACCTCATGATCTGTCCGCCTTAGCCTCCCAAAGTGCTGGGATTACAGGCGTGAGCCACTGCCCACCCACTGCCTTCGATCCTCTTTTCTCCCTTTCTTCTCTTTCCCTAGACTGATGCAATTTTGTGACTTTTCTTTTCTAGTGATTTGGAGGTTATACTTCCTGTTTCTGTCTTTCTCCTCATTACTCAACCATGTGAACAGATGTATTGAAGTGGTGCAGCAGATAAGGAGGTATTCAGGGCTGGAGCTGTCTGGGAGCTGAGACAGTGTCAGCTGGGAGCTGAGACACTCAGAGAGTTCCCCCAGCTGAAGAAAGTCTCCCTGCCTAAGGTCGTGATCTTTCCCAGGGCAGCCCACACCCCACATCTAATGACTGGTTGATATTAGAAGTGCGGTGTCAACTCTCACCCCAACTCTGCCAAGTCATGCAGCTCCAGAGCACCCCATGGGACACGCTGGGGCCTGTCGTGCCTGCAGCACAGCCCCGTGTCTCCTTGAGCCCTATCCACCCAACCCTGCTTCTTTCACTCGGCTGCCGGGAATGATCCAAACTTCCTGCACGCACATCTCTAGCAGGAGCGTTTCCCAGGGAACCTGGCTTCCAAACACTGATTTCTCCGACAAGTTCTAACACACACCGTTACAGACAAATGGGCAGTGCCGCTCGTGAAAGGCGATACAAAGAGGCTTATCTGTATATTGGTTCTGGTAATATCCCATTAGTACATTCTCTGGACCCTTTATATAGTAGTAGTTGTTTAAAATGGGTTGAAATTTTAGAGATCTTGATACTGGAAAATGTCATTTGTTGTAACCAAAATCCACCTGGAAAAGCATACCACAGATATTTCCATTTTAATTGTAAAAAGGGAAGTCGTTCTCTTGATACCAACAGTGATCTTATAAATAACCTAATTACCTAATTAGAACACAAATTTGCATCAATTGCCAGGTGCCTGGATACTTGGAGCACAGGGCCAATGTTTTCTAGTTTTTATTAGTTTTTCATAAGGTACTTTAACATAATCTTTGATGTTGAAGCTTGGCATTGAGGAAGTGAGAGGTAGGTAGTAGAAATTCGTGTTTGACATTAAAAAGCAGTAATGCAATTCTGTTTCCTGCTGCAACCAGCTCCGGGGTGCCCTGCCACTAACAGCTCAACAGAAGGGCATGAGGCACCTCTTCCCAGACTGACACAAGGAAATTAGAACAAGAATATATGAACTATGTGATGCTCCTTGGTTCTCAGGGCTGTGATTCAATGACTATGTTAGTTTCTGCTAGTACTGAAGATTTTGCAGCAGCCGAATATGTGAGCAAAGACGACATTTAAGTTCTATATGCTTCACCCACCTCATCTTTGGATCCCCCAATCAAAAAGTTTTATTTGCTAGCAAATAGATAAATAAATGATTATCAGTAAATGTGCAGTCTTAGCACCTCGCACCCCAACCAGCCCCCACCTTGAAACACTAGCTGTCGGGTGCCGTTCTCAGTGCACTGCACATTTGTTGGGGTGATCAGATCCAACACCAGGTCGTGGGGGCGACGCAGTCTGGCAGAGTCAAAGGATTGAGAAAAAGTTTGAGACGTAAATTGGGACCAGGAGGGCATCGCGATTGTGGAGGCTGCGAAGGCCCCGAGCTCTGGGAGCCCACGCTGTTTATTGGTAATCCAACAGAGAAACAGGCAGCGAGAACGTGGGGGTCAAAGGGCGCGTTGCATAAAGCACATGATTTACAGGTGCAGATGGTTTAGCATTTGCTCTGCTACTTGAGATAATGGAGAGCAGGTTCTTTTAACTCAACAATCAATCCATCCTGAGAGAGCAAGGAGCAAGGAGCCAGCAAGTCTAGACACATTCCAGAGCCATGAGCCCTGGATTCTATCCAAGCCACCAGGGATTTTATGCCCTGGGCTTAGATTACGGTTCGTCAGGGTAGCCTTCTACCCTTTAGCACAGAGCTTGGTGTTCCAAAGGCCAAAAGGGGTTTTAGACCCTGGACCCCAGACATGTTCCAAGACTCATTTACATTATGTCGGACATGCAAGTCCTGCCTCAGCTTCTTCCAACATTCAGCTTTTTCCCAACACACGTATTCACTAACTCAGGCCTCAGCACACCTTTTCGGGTAGGTGCTACCATCTGCCCATTTTATAATGAGGTAATAAAGGCCCAGAGATGTTAAGAAACTTGCCCAGGGCCATACAGTCAAGAAGAAAGGGACTGTATCAGTCATCTATGGCTCTGTAACAAATTACCCCAGGATGTAGTGGCTTGAAACAATACTTAATATCTCACAACTTCTGCAGTCAGGAATGCTGGCTTAACTAGGTCTTCTGCTTCAAAGTCTCTGTAAACTAAACTTCTAAGCCCCCTGCTGACTGAATGGACTCCTTGTGGTCAAGAGGACCCCAGAAAAACCTTAAAACTCAGCTCCCAGCCATAATGAGATGTGAGGTCAGACACACCTCATTCTACCCCTTCCCTTTTGTGGTTTAGACACAACTGACTGACATTAATGTTAAAATAGAGAACGTAAGACTGGCAAATGGACTCTGTGGCAGTAAGAGACCAGATTGTAAACAGGACCCAAAGCCATGCCAGGCAAGGGTTAAGTCACACATCCCTACCCGTTCTTCTAACCACCATGGCTTTTTCTTTTTCTCTAGCAACTAAACAAGCACTGGCCTTGAGATACATTAAACAATTCCAGCTCATCCGGCTCAGAGACATTGACTAACTGACCCCGTTCCACCGGCCATAACTGCAGCTTTGACTTGAACTTACTGAAATCTCTTTGTAGTACTTCAAAGAGCCTGTAGTACAAAGAGATTGATTTCAGTAACTTTCTCCTGACCATGAACTGGTCCTGGCTGGCTGCACACTTGGACGCCTTCATGTCCTGAAAAGACCTTTTGACATATAGGGTCTAACTGTAGTACATTTAAATGTTAAGTCTCCATCCCAAAGTGAACATGGGTGGTATGTTACACGCATGTTTGTCCCGTACACATGTGCCAGGACCATCACGAATATTCATAGCTCCTCCTGTCACCTGTTCAATATGCATGTTTAGCCAACCAGTTCAACCTTAAAGCTCCTGTCCCAGCTTCCCTTCCTCCGACGTGTTTCTCTCTGGTCTTGGCTGGAGGCTGTGCTTCCCAGGCTGCAGGATGGCCACCTTGCAGGCTGAAACCTTTGCAAGAAATAGTCTCCTCTGTTTTCTAAATGTATTCGTTGTGGTTGATATGGTTTGGCTGTGTCTCCACCCATATCTGATCTTGAATTGTAGCTCCCATCATTCCCATGTGTTGTGGGCGGGGCTTGGTGGGAGGTAATTGAATCATGAGGGCGGTGATTTCTCACACTGGTCTCATAGTGGTGAATAAGTCTCACAAGGTCTGATGGTTTTATAAATGGGAGTTCCCCTGAAAAAGCTCTCTTGCCTGCCAACATGTAAGACGTGATTTTCCTCCTCATTCACCTTCTGCCATGATTGTGAGGCCTCTCCAGTCATGTGGAACCATGGGTCAATTAAATTTCTTTCCTTTATAAATTACTAGTCTCGGGTATGTCTTTATTAGCAGCATGAGAACAGGCTAATACAGTGGTTTTGTATTTTTAAAGTTAACATCTCTCAAGAAGTGGGTCAACTCAAGCCTCAACTAGGGCAGGATCTGTTTCCAAGCTCACGTAAGGGGTTGTTGGCTGGATTAGGGTCCAAGGCACCAGTTCCTTGCTTTTCCAATGCCACACCTTACTTCATCGCAGTAAGGCAGGTGTGAGGACTTTTCCCAGCAGGCCCAAGGCCACGCTCCCTAAAAAGGCCTGAATGCAAGACTGGACCTTAGTTGGCCTCTGGGAACTTGGATTTTGGGAGTGTTCCCACCATCCCAACTGATAAGTGGTTCACTGTACCTAAACTGTTTATGCAAACAATACGCTGAGTGCCTGCTTTCCCTGCCAGGGTCTGGAATGCTGGAGGTGCGAGACAGAAGGTGCCCACATGACCCCTGTAAGCTCCCTGAGCACTGAGTCTCTAATGAGCTTCCCTAAAAGACAACACTTTTCATGTGTAATCACAACTCACTGGGGGAATCAAGTGTGTCCTGTTTGATTCCTCTGGGAAAGGACTCTCGGAAGCCTGCACCTGTTTTCTTCTAGATGTTACCCCATGTGCCTTTCCCTTTGCTGCATTCATTCACAAGCCTTTTGTGTAATAAATCATAGCAGAGTAGGACTATGTGCTGAGTCCTGGGAGTCCTCACCAAACTCAGGGGTGGGTCTTGGGGACCCCAACACAGCACAAGAGTATCACCACCAAGACAGAAGTCGTAGTCTTCTATATAATCTCATTGGAAGTGACACCCCATCGTCATTCTATGAATTAGAAGCAAGTCATAAGGTGCAGCCCACACACATAGGAGAATGCACCAGGACATGAACCCCGGAGGCGCGGGTCAAAGGGGCTGTTGTGGAGGCCCGCAGGCCACCGTGGCAGAGCCAGCAGTCAAGCCCCTCACCCTCCACCCCAGGCTGCTCAGCATTCGCCAAAGTGAGCAAGAACAGAGACGTCCCAAACCCACTTCCTGAGAAGTGCTAGAGAATGGAGTGCCATTTGCTAGGGTGAAGCGTGTATATATACAATCCCAGACTTGTGGATGCCCAGTAAGAATTTTGTCCTCTGGGCTCACAGAGACACAGATATCTCTTTTGCAGCACTTACTCACTTCCTAACTGAAGAGATCTAAGATTACCACGTTTTAATAGAGAGGGCCCCTGCCTTACAATTCAACTCACGACCTTTTGGCTTTATGGTGGTAGGAAAGCAACACATATTCATTGGAAACTGTACTTTGGATTTTGATCTCTACCTGGGCTGGTGATCTGGAGTCGATATCCTTGTGACGTTGGGCCGTGGTCCTGAGTTGCTCCATCAGCCACGTGATCACAAGGGTCAACAACCAACCCTCCGCAGGGGACGGTGTTACCAGATGATTTTCCCAACTGTGGCATGAACTGTTCTGAGCATGCTGAAGGTAGTCTAGGTGTACTTAATGCACTTTGATGTAGGACATTTTCAACTTGCTGGCCTTATCAAGACATAATCCCATTGTCAGTTGAAGAGCATCTGTATTTAAAATCTTGTTAACGTTGGCCCCAGTCCACATAGATCCCCTCCTCAGAGACAACCAATACCGTCAATTTCTTCTGTATCCTTCCAGTTACTTTATGCAAATTCAAAAGCACGTCTGTCTCTAAGCCTGCGTATTTCCCCCTTTACACAATGGCATCAGAATGCACATTCTTCTCTACACCTTGCTTTTTTTTCTTCGTGGTCACTGGACTCCAGGACACAGTGAGCTGCTTTAGCCCCTTTGCTGGCCAGTGTCCACTTGGGGGCTCTGCACCATTGTATCCCAGTGCCTCGTTGTGGATGCTGAGGGGCTTTTGGGTTTCTGCTATTATCAACAACATTGCATCAGATGACTCTGCAGATGCATTTGACTCATCTGCGGGCCTGTGAAGTGGACTTGCTGGCTCAAAGTTGTCCTTTTTTTTTTTTAGGAAATTAACTTTATTTATCTACTCTACAGGTATGTCAAAGTTCAAAGGAAACAAAGAGTTTTCCGTAAAAAGTTTTTCTCCCATTTAAACACCCCTACCAGAAGGCAACCGCGATTCCCAGCCCATGGGGCTGGCTACTTCAGAGAGGCCCTCATCACAGACAAGCCTGCCTGGGCGGAAGCGAAAAATCCTTCTTCAGCCAGTGTCTTTTCTTCTGCAGTGCACTCTTTGGGAATCGGAAGACCCTTATCAAAATGCTGATTAAAGTTAGAGAAAGAAAACCCTTCATGTTAGGAACAGTCTTCTCCTGAATGTTTCCTCAGGCTTATCCATGCACCGTAACTGTCCACCTTATTTATCAAGTTTTAAGTTTTCTCCTCCCTGTGTGGTCTGTGCTTGCTAACTGCTGCTCTGTTGTCTTTGACCTCTGTGTCCAATGCTGGAGGCTGCCCTCAGGTGCTCACAGGTCTGGTTGCCCTCAGGTCTGGTTACCCGGGGTTGTCTACTCTAACAAGGCAAGGTGCTCACAGGCAGTGCTGTGCTCCTTGCTTTGAGCGTAGCTACAGGATGATAAGAGTGGGCCATTTCCCAGGAACCCTAAGGCCGCTGTCTTACAGCTTTTCTGGAGCTGGACAGTTTCCCCAGAGAAGTATCTTCCAACAATCTCCTTCTATAGACCAAGATCTCACTCCCCTAAACGTTCTGGGGGCTGAGGGAGGACAAGGATGCCAAGAGCACTAACCCCATCCCCACACACCTGTGTGGCCCCCAGGTCCCCACCGTGCCCGGTATCCCCAGTCCAGGGCCTGGACCAGCAAGTATCCTTTATCGATAACGGGGCAGGTACAAGGACACTGAAACTGACTGGAAACACTTCCCACTGGCCAATTCCGGGACAACCCGAGAACCAAAATAAATGACAGTAAAAATAAACAAATGACGGAATAAAATGGAATCCTTGAATCCATACTGATAGAAATGAATAAAGAAGTAAAAGAGAGAGGTGTGCTTATTCTATGTAGAATGAAAACTAATGATGTAGAAGGGAGGAAAAACGGGGGAAAATCATTTGTAGCTATCGCAGTAAAAGCTGGCCAAGGCGAATTATCAAGAAACACTAAAGCTGGCAGCTAAAAGTTTGATGAGAGAGAGGAATAGTCTTGAAATGTCTCCTTGCAAAATACTTACAAATTTTTCAGTGGAGAAACTCAGCAGGCAGACACCATATTAATAAAACAAAAAACACCACAAAAACTTCACCAGCACCGTAAAGAGAAAAACCAACATCATCAGCCTCCTGACATGATGCAGCGAAAAGAACACAGCACCGCCTCTGTGGCATTCCTGTCAAAAATGCACTAATCACAGGGACACGTCAGACCACCCCAAACTGAAGCACACTCAGACTACCTGACCGGTATCCTGCAAAACTGTCTCAGTCATAAGAGACAGACTGGGAACTGTTTCAGACTGGACTGAACTCGAGACAAGACCGCCAAAGGCAACAGGTGTCACCCCAGACAAAAACTGGACATTGTGACTGCAAAAGACATTACCGGGCCGCCGGAGCGAGCTTGCTGGTTGACCTGCATCTGCACTTCTGACGCCTATGCTGCGAGCTGCAAAGAGGGCCTCTGTTTCCAGGAAATACCACAGGAGCAAGGGGGTAACGGAACACGTCTGCGACTGACTGTCAAAGGGTTCAGAAAAAAATGAGTGACATGCAGACACACCAGAAGATGCAAACGCAAATGCAGAGAAATGTTCAGTGGAGAATTTGGGCGAAAAAGAAACAGGAGCTCTTCACGACACAGAGCTTCAAAGTATTTCAGAGTGGAGACTCTAGAGACAAACCCACCAAAGGCAGTGTGTGGTCGGTGTTTGTACAGACCAACACACAAAATGAGGCAGACAGGGAGACGGCAGCCTTCACAGTAAAACTGCTTTCACTGGAGAAAACAAGGATGTATTCTAACACTGCCATTGAGCCAGAGTCAGTTTGTTCTTTCTGCTTCCTAAGAGCGAAAACAAGAATCACACGTATATATTTTATCATTAATGACTTTATTTAAATATTTCAAGGATCCCAACCCCATTTAAAAATAAAAATTGTAAAGCACTCCATTCAATAAAAGCACATAAGTCCCCCTCAATAATAAGTATGACAATTCACAATACAGCTCTTACTCTGGAGTTTATTTTACCCTTTATTCCAAAAGGCACAGTCATCTGAGGCCTCAGATATTAACCCCACCGCATGTTAATGTCACACCACTAATGTGCAACTCAATGTAATTATTAAAGCTTATAACACACTTCCCCAGGAATTTATAGATTCTTTCTATAAGTAATAATTAAAAAAATACTGGACCTTAAGACCAATACAGGCTTAACAAGAGACCTGAAATTTCCGCAAGGGGAGTTCTGTTTCTTGATAGAAGTACGACTTCTGAATGTCTATTCCCAGCAACAGAAAGACTAGACCCAGCTTGGCCAAAGAAACAAAGTAAAACGAGTGATTTCTAACACGCTAAAAGAGTATGTTTTCATCCGCTCCACAAGAAAGCAGTCCTGGCCATTCAGAAGCCTCCTATCGTGCCACCAGTCTGCAGGCATTAGAAACAGACGCTTCACAGGCCACAGGCTTGTGCTGGATTCGGTTTCAGACACCAGTGACACGAAGAGGCCAGTTTTGCGTGTGAGGGATGTGGGTCCCCACTGCCTTGGGCCTGCTCACCGGGGTGGGGGGACGCCCGCAGGGTCACAGGCCGCTGTCACGTCCGGACTGTTGGCCTCTTCTGCATCGGGGCTGTTGGGTTCTCCTGCTCTCTGTTCCTCAGGCACCTCATTCTCTGGCTGTCCAGTGCTGGCTGCACTCTCATTGGTGAGGATAACCCCTTCCTTCTTCTTTTCTCCCAACACCTCCAGCCCCATCATCCTGAGATAATGAAGCCGCTCATTCTTGGGCACAAAAGTTCGAATGGAGGCCTTTCCCCGCCATCCACATAAGACGATGGGGCACTGCAGAGCGTCTGGATTCCTGCAAGTGAAAGTGGCTTCATGTAGAACATTAAACATTCCCATAACTAAATCGAACGAGATATAACATGCAACTGCTTAAAAAAGAAAACCACAGAAAACCCATACCCACAAAACTCCCAAAACTACTGGGAGGACATTTTCATCTGTGATCCAAGGGGCAGGTTTTCTCAAAGGGAGATTAGCTTCCTTCTTCATGTCCTGAATAAGATTCTCACCCTCACTTTCACCTTGCCTCTAAGTTCACAATGGAGTAGGCCCCAAATCTACAGATTTCACACACTTTCACTGCTGGAATTTCTACATACTTCCTGCTCAAACTTAACTTACTGTCCCCCCGCCCTGTGTCACCTCACCCCACTAAATGAGAAGTGTTTCTCGACAGGCTCCTCGCAGCTCACCTCTAAGTTTCCTAAGTGAATTGAGGCTCCTGAGAGGCGGGGAGACTCGGCCCCTAGCAGGGCTGCCACAGCAGGACCCAGGACCACCCATCCTTTTGATGCTCAGCGTTTTGCGTGATTTGTTCTGTAGGGACCCCACATGGCAATCTGAGCCCTGCTGGGCACACAGTGCTCATTTCCGTTCCCAGCATGCAGTGTTACCCACAGTCAAAAACATCCCCGCCTCTCTGAACCTGCTCTGACCCTCCCTACCTTCCAGGCTCCACCTGTCCAGCCAGCTAGCATCAATGCCCCAACAGAGATGGAAGCCACTATTTCCAACCCTCTCAAGTTACCTAATTTCTTTCATACGGGACTCTGAGCTAGATTTTAGGTTCCTAACGGCCATGTTTAATCACCTTTCCATTTTTCCTAATGTAAAGCAGGGGCACTACGTTGGTTTCAAGAGGTGAGAGGAAAATATAAGAAATTCCCAACTCCCATCTTCTTTAAAAAAAAAAGAAAAAAACTCATTATTCCTGAAGTTGACTTTTCACCTGTGTATTTTACCAAGTAGAAAAGTTTGAATATGGAAAAGTGAATCCACACCTTAAAATATCCCAATGTTTTCTATGTGGGCCACATGGGACTGTTATTTTAAAAACCATTTATGTGTCTTTACTCAAACTCTTGTAAAAACACCCAGAAGCCATCAATCACTAGATGCTCCTGCCCCTTCACCATCCAGACAGCATCCGCCTCCAGCAGGTCCCCAGGGTGCCCATGCGCATGGCCTCGCTGACCTCCACAGCCCATCCATCCAGCAGGTCCCCAGGGTGCCCATGCGCATGGCCTCGCTGACCTCCACAGCCCATCCATCCAGCAGGTCCCCAGGGTGCCCATGCGCATGGCCTCGCTGACCTCCACAGCCCATCCATCCAGCAGGTCCCCAGCGTGCCCATGCGCATGGCCTCGCTGACCTCCACAGCCCATCCATCCAGCAGGTCCCCAGCGTGCCCATGCGCATGGCCTCGCTGACCTCCACAGCCCATCCATCCAGCAGGTCCCCAGGGTGCCCATGCGCATGGCCTCGCTGACCTCCACAGCCCATCCATCCAGCAGGTCTCCAGGGTGCCCATGCGCATGGCCTCGCTGACCTCCACAGCCCATCCATCCAGCAGGTCCCCAGGGTGCCCATGCGCATGGCCTCGCTGACCTCCACAGCCCATCCATCCAGCAGGTCCCCAGCGTGCCCAGGCGCATGGCCTCGCTGACCTCCACAGCCCATCCATCCAGCAGGTCCCCAGCGTGCCCATGCGCATGGCCTCGCTGACCTCCACAGCCCATCCATCCAGCAGGTCCCCAGCGTGCCCATGCGCATGGCCTCGCTGACCTCCACAGCCCATCCATCCAGCAGGTCCCCAGGGTGCCCATGCGCATGGCCTCGCTGACCTCCACAGCCCATCCATCCAGCAGGTCCCCAGGGTGCCCATGCGCATGGCCTCGCTGACCTCCACAGCCCATCCATCCAGCAGGTCCCCAGCGTGCCCATGCGCATGGCCTCGCTGACCTCCACAGCCCATCCATCCAGCAGGTCCCCAGCGTGCCCATGCGCATGGCCTCGCTGACCTCCACAGCCCATCCATCCAGCAGGTCCCCAGCGTGCCCATGCGCATGGCCTCGCTGACCTCCACAGCCCATCCATCCAGCAGGTCCCCAGCGTGCCCATGCGCATGGCCTCGCTGACCTCCACAGCCCATCCATCCAGCAGGTCCCCAGCGTGCCCATGCGCATGGCCTCGCTGACCTCCACAGCCCATCCATCTGCTGTTCCCTCACCAAGTGCCTGCCCCTCCCACCTCAGCCCCTACCTGTCCTCTCTCCACATTGGCAGCCTGACAGCCTGAACCCTGAGGACATACGGCCCCTCGGCCTCCCTGCCAACCTCTTACCTGTCCCTCCTCCTTCCCTCCTTGGCTGGGCCCGCCCCGACCCCCACCTTGCTCCTGCTCAGGATCTGCACTGTGGTGGTTCGTTCAAGCTAGCACTGGATCCCCGGTCCAACACTAACTTCCCAAAGAAATCTGTACAGTGGTTCTACCTATTCACTCCCCCAAATCCCAGTCAGCCCTGGACCCCATTTTATTGCCTCCTCTCAGAAATGGTGTTTCATGTCACCAAGAAGGAGCTGTTGCAGGTGAGATCCTAATTCTGCCATTCATGAGCTGAGAAGCTCTGGGCAAGCCACATAACTTGCTGTCCCGGCTTCCTCCTCTGGCAAGTGCTGCCAAAACCAGCACCTGCTCCCCCAAGGCCCCCCATGAGGCTGCAGGGTGAATACATGCAAGCAGCATGGAGCAGTGGTCCCGTGGGGACCGTGAGTGCGAGCGTGAGCAAATCCCATGCTCCAGCCCTAGCACTCCTGATGCAATAACATGTCAGCAATACACAGTTGAACCAGCCATGAGGACGAAAGAAGAGAACCTCACTCAACTGTCCAATCTTTACACTTACTCTGTACAAGACAGAAATTTTCACTGGTTTCTAATGCTTAAAAAATAAGTACTATGCATTTTATTCTCTGTAAGTAAAACTTCATTTAGCCCGAGCTGAGTGTTCTATGAAACAGTATCTTCATGATAGGAATATTTTGGTTCTGAAGTTTTCACAAGGCTACTTCTGAGGAACAATCATAAAAGGCCTGAAGAAGGTCCCCACCTTCCCAAGTCACTTTCCTCACCAATGGGAACACTGTAGCTAATGACAAGGCGTGTGCATCTAAGGACAGGGCTTGTACTGACTTACGCAGAATCTGGTTCATACTTCAGCACGACGCTTCCCTTTGCTGCAAGAGAAACAGACACACATTTGCCGAGTTTTCCAGGGACTGGATGTGTGCGCTGAGCACGTTTCTGCACCTAGTGATGTGTTAGGTATTCCGAAGAAAGAGAACAACAAATACTCTACATTCTTGGCCTCGAGGATCTAGATGGTGAAAAGAGGCCATCTGAACACATGAACCAAGTCCAAATGACGCAGTATGGACGATCTGGAAGAGGACCGAGGCAAAAGCCATTCAGGGCCTTCAAGGGATGTCACCTGACAAGCCACTCTGAGAAGCAGGGAGGCCGGGGATTAACTGCTGGTTCATTCTTCAAAATTCAAGATTAAATAAATGTAACACCAACTCCCAGAATGGCATGAAATACATAAAAACTGTCTAAAACAATACTGCAATCATCTAAGTGCAGGATTAAAACAAAACCAGTATAAACAGTTCCCTTATCCTTTACAAGAATCTCCACTTTAAATTGTGGTTCTTGCCTGGAGACGGCAGCGGGAGGCAGACTCCACAGAGCAAGTTTTATATCCCGAAGGAACGCAAAGTTTTAAACGCAAGTAAGAGACATAACTGCAAGAAGTGATTCATGTACTTTTGATCAAATTGACCCAAAAATATTAAACAGCAAGTTATTTAAAAAAATAAACAAGAATGAAGACAACAGAAAAACAAAATTAGAAGAGCCTGGAGAAGTGATTTTTATGCTTAGGGGAAAAGGTCACTGGAGTGATGTGAAGTGGAAGTTGATGACATATAAAAGCAGCAATACGACCAATAATCTACTCTGGCTGGCTAGCAGAAAAGTCAGACCGCTGGCAAGACTCTGACTTTGCTCTAACACAGGCGATTAAAATCCGCATGTTAGCCAGTCTTGTGAGGCTGTGTACGTTAAAAAACAAATTTACCAGCCGGGCGCGGTGACTCACGCCTGTCATCCCAGCACTTTGGGAGGCCGAGGCGGGCGATCACTAGGTCAGGAGATCGAGACCATCCTGGCCAACATGGTGAAATCCCGTCTCTACTAAAAATACAAAAAATTAGCCGGGCATGGTGGCAGGCGCCTGTAGTCCCAGCTACTCAGGAGGCTGAGGCAGGAGAATGGCTGAACCCAGGAGGCGGAGCTTGCAGTGAGCCGAGATCGCACCACCGCACTCCAGCCTGGGTGACAGAGCGAGACTCCGTCTCCAGGAAAACAAAAACAAAAACAGATTTACCCAGGCACAGAGACCTACTTCCACCCACCCCCGACCTGCTGACAGGCAAGTGGGTCAAGAGCTCTGGCTGCGGGCCCTGCTAGGGCTGCTCACAGGCCGACCCCTCCTCTCCCCGGAACTCTGGCCCAGCAAGGTGAGCGAAGGCCAGCCCTGCATGCCACACAGACACACCACAGGCTGCTGGGCAGCAGTGGGGCACCACCAGGGCCTGGGGAAGTACAGCAACCCCAAGATGGCTTTGACCCTTAGCATTCTGAATTGTCAATCAGGGATCTACAGAGCCCTCTGGAAACTGATGTAGCCATAAATAAATTGAAAAATATGACTGATAAATATGCCCCAGAGTACACCACCTGTATTTCTGCCATCCTTTTAAAAGGGAATACAAGCTATATGTCTATGCATTTCAAACTACTCACCCAGGTCCTTCGCTTGACTGTACGTCTCACTGCTGAGTTTTCTAAAAAAGGGATTTTCCTGGGTCAATAGTATCTTAACATCTTCCATTGATACAGTAATAATTCTTGAATTAATAAATGGATACAATGTATATATTCCCTGTGTGAACAAAGAGAAGGGATACCATGATGTCATTCACCAACAACAATAGCCTACTCTCCGGCTATGATGGCCTGTCGAGCCCTCACTACGGCCCCTCCCCTTGGACAGGTGTGGAACCCGCCCCCTATGAGGGGAAACCAGCACCCTGCGTGAGCTCAATAACCTCTGAGGGTCAAGTGGCTGGTAGGTGCCAGCCAAGCCCTGAGCCACTCAGACCATCTGGCTGACCAGAAAGCCCATCTACTCCCAACTGCTTCAGTCATCTGTGGCTACTGCTGTTCAAATCCACTTCCAAAATTACCTCCTGTGCCAGCCGGAAAGCACAGTCAAACTCTTCCCCACTGTTATTTCGACACCAGACTTTTATCCCTGTGTTAATAACCTTTAAGTAAAAAAAAGATGAGTAAATATAAGATGAAGCACACAGAGGTGAACACAGGACCATCTCCCGTAAGGACGCTGGGCCACATGGAGCAGCCGTCATGGAATGGGAGAGGAGAGGAGAAGCAGAAACCCACTGAGAAACCCCGGTAAGAACCACCTGATACTCGCAACTTGTGTTTACGTAGTTTAGAGGACAGTAAAGCAAACGAAAGAAGGGCCCCCAAATGGCCAAATTCTAAGGGAAGTGTCTCAAAGGACAAATCCCAAGGGTCGAGGCAGCAGTACTCGCAGCCTCTAGGCCCTCGGTACCTTCTCTGCCCAGGAGGGCAGCTGTGAGAACTACACCAAGGCTCACCCGGCTGTGGGAATGGGGCACAGAAAAGACACAGGCCACCAGATGCGGGACTCTGATAGGAACCACTCAGCCCTGCGCCAGTCAACAGCTCTGAAATCACAGGGCAGGCTCAGGGACCCAGAGCCGTCACTACAGGTGGGGAGGGCAGATGCCAGGGTCTGCTCCAAATGAAACCTAAGCGGCTGTGAGAAGCCACACGCATCCTGAATCACACAGCACTCGGCGTCTGCGCGGCAGGCACCTTCATCTTCTCGCTGTTGTTCAGCAGCACGTTCCGCAGCTCCTTAGAAACCATGTAGAGCTGCCTCTTCTTCCCTTCTGTCGTCCGAGTCAGCAAATTCATCCTCGGGAATGAAGGCGCCAAAGCATAAAATTTCCTGCACACAGAAACGGTGTTGTTTACACACAAGGACTTCAACATCTGGTAGACTGTTCTAAACACCTTATTCTCCTCCTCTAGAACTCAATCCCTAAAACTGCAGTGTGGTTCAAGGGCACTGCGCTCTGTTCTGGACTCCAGCTTCTAAACTTCATCCACTTCTACCTGAAACCCCCACACAACATTTGGGGCACGACTTGATCAGAAACCTAAATTAACAAGTGCAACTTCTCTCCCTCGGCCGCTACTCCAATAACAACGACCTGGTAACACTACTTCCGAGACTTTTTTTTTTTGAGACGGAGTCTTGCTCTGTCGCCCAAACTGGAGTGCAGTGGCGTGTTCTCGGCTCACTGCAACCTCTGCCTCCCGGGTTGAAGTGGTTCTCCTGCCTCACCACCACACCTATTTTTTTTTTTTGTATTTTTAGTAAAGACGGGTTGTAAAGACGGGTTGTATTTTTAGTAAAGATGGGTTGTATTTTTAGTAAAGACCACCAGGTTGGTCAGGCTGGTCTCGAACTCCTGACCTCGTGATCTGCCCGCCTCAGCCTCCCAAAGTGCTGGGATTATAGGCATGAGCCACCGCGCCTGGCCGAGACTTACTTTTTAATAGACTTTTACAAATGGATGCAAAGCACCAGTTATGCAAAAGACAGTAAGTGACCGCCCTGGTAAATAGATTCTAAAATTCAATGAGTAAGAACAAAATGAATGTCAGACTTATCCTAAACCCTTTTCCTCTATGTTCTGTCTATGTCATCCCTAATTAGCCCCCACACACGCAGCTCTTCATTTTTCTACAGAAACTGAACTAGACAGCCTTGGCCACTGGTCTATATAGTCAACTCAGCAATTTAGGTTCAGGATCACAACTAATTTAGATTCATAATCTAAATAATCAGTTTTTTTTATCTATCATGTTCACAAAGTTTACTTTCTCCTTAAATTGAAAGGTTGAGTAAATAACCTCTAAAGTTTCATCCTACTCTAATATGCAGTTTAAAAGGTTAAAAAAAAGAAGCTAGACAGAGCTACATACAAAACAATGGTTACCTGTGATCAGTTGTGCATTTGATACTCTATAGTAAATTTCTTTAAATGAGTAATTTAAAAGGCTGAATCCTTACTCAATAGGTGGAAATAATGGGTCATCTTCAGGAATAAATACAAATGGGTCTTCTTTAAATCCAAATAACTTCATTTTCTTTGATGGAGGAGGACTAAAAAGGAAATCAGGATGAGACAAATCAATCTGTAATGGGTGGTAACCTTCGATACCAAAAGTACATTCTTCCTTTCCGTCAGTTCTGTGCAACATGGAGTTTGCGGCAGCAGATGCTGACACCTTCCAGCTTCCACAGGGTCCGTCCCTCACACTGCATAAACCTGATACCACACATGCACTGCCCCCTCAAACCCACCAGTGGCTCTGGGATCCCATTTAATCCAAAAGGACAGTGAAGACACCAGAGTGTTAGATCAAGACATAACCCCCTTTCTTACCCACACACGCCATCTTTCTTATTGCCATTATTCTCTAAATCCTCAGCTGCATGAGCTATTTCTGTGTCACCAGTTCCTGTGAATGATGGACTTTCCAGCTTAGAGGGATCTGCAGGTTTCCCTTCTGCGGGACCTGCAGGGCTCAGCTGTGTGCTTTCTCTGGTCTCTGCAGATTTACCCTGCAGCTGTCATAGAGAACAATTTCATTGACACACAAAGAGCAGCATTCTTTGTGCTGCTACGAAAAGTTAAAAATAACAAGCTCACAAAATCCATCAGTTCTATGTTTCCTACAGCATTATATGTAGAGAAAGACAACAGATTTTTTTTAAAGTGTCATTTTAAATCTATTTGCTATTATAAACAAAATTCATGGACAGTTTCTTTGGAGTTAAAGCTGATTCTACCTTAATCCCACAAAGAGCATATATAGCCTGTTCCTTAGCAGAGGCTTACAACACCAGCTTATTCTCATGTAAAAATGCTTATCGTGCATTCTGCTCTGGGTAAGGCACACTGAAGGACACAAAGTGCAACAAGCACGATTTCTAAAATACCCGGCGAGGCAAAAAGACAAGTATATATATAATGAGAAAGGAGGGTAGGAACTGTTTCTGGGCACCTGGACAAACTGCCACAGGAACTAGAAGACAGAGTGCCCCAGGCACCAAGGAAACACCTGCCAAAGAATGAACTTCTGAATCAGGGCCACGGTATAATTTAAATTTGGCTTTGGGAATGAGCAAAATGTTTTACTTTCATTAAAGATCTTTTAAAAATACGTGTCCTTTTTAACAAGTCACAAAACTGATAAAAGTCGTAATTCCTCAGTCCCTATGAAGTAAGTTTTAAAAATAGGATTATTTCAGCACAGGCAAGTTCATTTTATTCAGAGCCACAAAGCTACTAAGCAGAGAAGCCGGGAGCATCCCAGGGAACACATTTTATTGCCATGTTAATATAATGTAAAAAAGCAAAAAACAAAACAGATGAACCCCAAGCCTGTAAGCAGGTCAGTGAGGGCACACACCCCTCCCATCCAACCTTAGCTTCTCCCAGAGGGGCGTTCTTGTTGAGTCCAAGGGCATGTTCTCCCATCTCTGTTCTACCTCAACAACCTCATTCTGGACCTTCAAATACCAAGGTCAGTGTCAGCCTCCCTGGCCTGACTTCCAGCCGAGTGCTTACAGGCCTCAGCACCACAAAAGATCACGGCGTCCTGACCACGGGGACTCTACCTGCGTTCCCAGTAGGACCAACAGCAGCACAGGCCATGCTAGCACTAGATCTGTTGAACTAAATGAATAAGAAACTGACACCCTAACAGAAAGAGAGAAGTATTCATATTACTTAAATAAGAAAATGACAATAGGTTGTTCTAAAAAGTAAGATTACACATAAGGGACGAACTGAAAAAAAAGTCAAAAACCTTTCTACATAAGTATTAACACATCAGAAACGTCAATGTAATTCCCAATGCAGGCCAACCTAAAGCATGCGTCTCTAGGACAGGCTCCCCTGTGACCGCACTGTGCTGTGCAGCTGGCAGTCACGAGCCTGTGGGCACCGACCACTTAAAATGTGACAAGTGCAAAGTCTAAAACACATACCTAGTATGAGTGAATGCAAAGTATCTAATACTTTACAATATAATTTCTTAGACTGATTCCATGAAAATAACATTCCATCAGAGTTAAGACACCTTGCGAGACTTTTAGCCTCCAAGTGAAACACTTTCTAACCGGACAGAAAAACCCTGGTGACGGCAGGAGAAGTGCAGTCGCCCCCTTTGCCAGTCTGAGGCTGTACATTCCAACGTTAATCTGCATAAACTGTGCCCCAGAAAAAGGCTGGAGCTCTTTGCGGAACTGTTTCCTTTTTGTTCCTCCATAGGCTGAGCTTTTTTGTCCTAATTTTCAAGCATGGATCTTAAAGAAATAGAGACTTCCAGACTTTGATTCCAGGCCAGGTTCTATCATCATGGAAGGCAGATTTATGAATAAATAATGCTGGCGTGATACAGGTGAGACAGGATGCGTTACAAAGGACTGTGTTAGGATGAAGGCAACACTCTTTCTTCACCACTCTGCTTCCTGGCCCGCCTTGGAAAGCAACCAGCAGGCAGTTTAGATCCATCGCAAACAGGCCGGGCTGCATCTTTCTAGCCAGGTCTGGACAAGGCTGTCACCGTTCCTCGCAGCCAAGGTCAGCAGAGCTCTGCTATCTGTAATCGGTGAAATGAGCCACTCACAAGGACTGGAGCACAAACACCTGGGGCTTCCGATTCAGAGCTACCGAGCAATTTTTCGTGTCTTTTCAACTTTTTTAAATAACTGGATTTACAGTGTGGCAGGAATACATTCCCCCAAACACTGACTTCTCCACGTAACTATCACCTATGAGAAATTTCTGCTTTTTGGAAAACTTGATATTTAAATGAATTTCCCCCTCATTCAGGCTCAGCTCTCCTGCTGCCCACAGGAAGAAGCTCTTCTTTCCTCTGCACTTCTACTACACTCCGGCTAGTTTTTGCCTTAAATGTATAAGATCAAATGTTATGTCATTTTGGAAAAAGAAAAACTCACCTTTGGCTGACGTTTATTCCACGGCATTGAAGATTTTTTCACCAATACTGCCACAAAAAACCCTCCAGTATTCTGATGATGCGGTAATATCCTAAGGCTAAATATATATACATATATAAAATTCACACTTCTGAACTAATCAAAAATGCATTCTTTTACTATTAAGACAAATACTGCAAAGATGATGCAAGAGAAAAACCATGTCTTCAACCCTCACTTATAGAATGGTCAATATGTAAACTTACATTTTCTTTTTTTGAGACAAGGTCTGGCTCTGTTGCCTAGGTGGGAGCGCAGTGGCATGATCTTGGCTCACTGTAGCCTCCACCTCCGGAGCTCAGGCGATCCTCCTGCCTCAGCCTCCCAAGGAGCTGGGACTACATACAGACATGCAACACTCCGCCTGGCCAGTTTTTTTTTTTTTTTTTTCCCTGTAGAGATGGGGTCTTGCCACATTGCCCAGGCTGGTGTCAAACTTTTGAGCTCAAGTGATCCACCAGCCTTGGCCTCCCAAAGTGCTGGGGATTACAAGCATGGGCCACTACACCTGGCCCACTTTGTAATCTTTAAAAAGTTCATGAAGGCTGAGCACAGTGGCTCATGCCTGTAATCCCAGCACTTTGGGGGGCCGAGGCAGGCAGATCACCAGAGGTCGGGAGTTCGAGACCAGCCTGGCCAATGTGGTGAAAATCCGTTTCTAATAAAAATACAAAAATAAGCCAGGCACGGCGGCGGGCACCTGTAATCTCAGCTACTTGGGAGGCTGAGGCACGAGAATTGCTTGAACCCAGGAGGGAGGTTGCAGTGAGCCAAGATCGAGCCACTGTACTCCAGCCTGGGTGACAGTCAGACTCTGTCTTAAAAAAAAAAAAAAAAAAGTTCCTGACATATCCTAAGCATTACCATTTACATTCTAGCCAATTCCACTATTAATAAATGCTCAATGCCAGCAACTAACAGGCAAGACAGCCATATTGGCGGGGAAGTTCACACACATGGGGTTGACCCTGGCATAGCCCAAGCCTCACAGCAATGTCACCTGCTGCCTCCAACTCACCCCAACAAGACTCACCAGCTCACCAGGGACGGGGCTTAACCTTCCCCCTCCCCACACCTGGAGGCCCCACCAACTCACCATCGCTCCAGGTGCATGGCCTGCAGCTTTTCCGGGTCTTTCGGAGGGAACATGGTGGGTCGGATCTGGGTATGTCTGCTGTGAGGAACGGTGTCCCAGTCTGTAAACCACTGCCCATCTTTCGTCATTACCTGCAGAACCACAGGGTACATTCCAGATTACTAGCACTATCCAGTAACAAAAATCACAGGGTAGCAGTGTCCATTCTCTCAAAGGTAACAAATGGTCATTCTCCTTCGCTCCAAAGACAGGAAGATTATTTGCCAAGACAAAACAAAACAATCCTTACAGAAAATCCCCAAATTATTAATACATAAATTCTGTTAAAAACAAAGATGAAATACATTTATTCTAAAAACCAGTACAAGCATGATAAGATAACATTTTCCATCTAGTGATTTCTTTTTAAACAAGCCCCAGGCTGTTTCTGGCCTAAAATTGTAATGAATTATTTCATATTGCAAACAAGGCTTGAATCCCAGCCCAATTTAAAAAAAAAAACTTAAAAAAGCAAAGCTACCCTTACAGGAATGAGAGTAGAGGAGTTTATTTCCGAACATGGAGTAAAGAAAACTTTTCCACCGCCAGGAATAAACATGCCACTTGTCATGAAATGTGTCATGAAATAACACTCTGAAATGGATTCTAATTGGCACAGCAGATGTAGTATTTACTCAAGTTACCCACACGTGAATGCTTTCAAACTTGACTCTACTTCGGTGATGCTGCACCTACTCTTTAGAACGAAAGTTCTCGAGGAAAGGTTACCTTCCACTGTGTGATTCCAGGCATCCACTTCAGCCCTGGCAGTTCATCAGACACATCAGCGAGCTCCAAAGCACCTGTGTAGCAAAAGCATGGACGTCTTTTGTTTTTCAAAAAAGTATAACATACTACGCCCAGTGAAAAAACCAGACACAGATCACATATTATGAATCCATGTACAGAAAATGTCCAGGGAAGGCAAACCTATCGACAGAAAGTGGATGAGTGGTTGACGTGGCTCGGATGGAACTGGGAGCAAGTGCTGTTGGGCAGGAAGGGTCTGCTAGGGTGACAGGAATGGCCTAAAGCTGGACTGTGGTAAGGGGCTGCCAACTAGGTAAACTTACTAAAAATCACTGAACCGTACACTTAAAACGAGCGAACGTTAACAATATGTAAACGACACCTCTAAGTTGTTCCAATGACAGGGCATTGAGGAGTCCTGCCACGAACGCGAGACTAACTCCGCAAGAAGAGAAACAGGAGGCTGGGCTGCAGGACGCCTGCTCCGTCTCCCCATTCCAGTGCACACCAGGGCGATGCTGTGGGTTTTCATGCAGGCATGTCTAACAAACCTCCCAGAACAATGCTGAAAATGAACTGTGGGAATTTTTAAACCTCAAGTTTGTGGTCCCAGGAAGTTTCCTAAAACTGCCCATCAGGACACAGTCAGCCCGATTTTAAAACAATGCAATAATAGCTGTGAACACACACTGGCCTTAAGTGTCCATACCAGTGACACAACAAGAAGCTATAAGGTGAGGCCATTACAGGAAACTGGTGAGACCGGCAACTAGCACAGATACTGATGTGACAGCCTCTCAGCAGAGGAAAATTCATCAAATCTCCCAGAAAACACGAAAATGGGACAATGACAAAAACAAAGCAGAAGAATCCCCAAGACAGAGCGCGGCAGTAAGAAACCTCTGAAGCAAGCACTGGACTGATTGCTGCCATCATTTGTGCATTCTCTTCCTTTTAAAAGCTAACACTAAATGACAGTGCAGGCAAACACTGATGGGCTTCTCCATCAAACACTGTCCAGGGGCCTCATAAACGAGCAGGGCAGGCATCAGGTGTTACCTCCCCATCCCAGCACCTGGGTTGGAAGCTGCCAGTGCTGCCCCATGTTGCCCTTTCTCCAGTAAAGCTGCTGAGCACTTTCAGGTGGGGAATGCACCCCACTCCAGTCAAAATCACCAGCAACCACCTACTCTAAGGCTCAGCCAAGGTCTGCTCCTTCCTGGATAGAGCCATATCCACGCACACCGCCTCTGACAGAGGAACGGAAGGAAGCATCTCCAATGCGGTCTGAAGCCCCCACACGCAGAAAGCTGGCCGTGACGTCATATGCACACAGGCCCCCCACACACGCAGAAAGCTGGCCGTGATGTCATACCGCACACCGGCCCCTCACACGCAGAAAGCTGGCCATGACGTCATACCGCACACAGGCCCCCCACACACGCAGAAAGCTGGCCGTGATGACATACCGCACACCGGCCCCCCACACGCAGAAAGCTGGCCGTGACGTCATACTGCACACAGGCCCCCCACACACAGAAAGCTGGCCGTGACGTCATACTGCACACAGGCCCCCCACACGCAGAAAGCTGGCCGCGACATCATACTGTACACCAGCCCCCCACACGCAGAAAGCTGGCCGAAAAGTCTGAAAAGATTTGCAAGCATTCACTCAGAAAACCAGCAGTAACATTCTAAATACAAGAAAAATACAGACACTCCAGCCTGGGGAACAGAGCAAGACTCCATCTCAAAAAAAAAAAAAAAAAAATGCTTCCCACCTTGCAAACACACATACAGACAGACATAAAGTCAGCTAGAGCCACAAATTTAGTGAAGTCTGAAAAGACTGGCAAGCATTCACTCAGAAAACCAGCAGTAACATTATAAATACAAGAAAAGGAACCAGCCAGCCAGTCTGAAAAGCAGAAAGACCAATGAAAATCCATAAGCAAGAAAGTTTCAGACCGGATGAAGACGAACCAGGACAATCCCACATCTGCTCGTCCCTCCTCACAATCTTGATCACTAGCATTCCCGTTTTCTTTTTCACCCTGCAGCTCTTCCTCACTGCCCCGTGCCTGGGTCACACTTGCTCACTCTTAACTTTCAAATGCGGTGCACTGTGTGTGAGGTTCTGTCCACTCTTCCCCGACTAGAGATCAGTGGGTTTTCAGGAGAATGATGCTTCCCCACTGCTGCTGCAAAGAGAGACCCATGGGAATGAGAACTAGAACTTTGATTCAACCTGCTTTCAGATGACAACCCCTCACGAAGCCACTCCTTCAAACACTGGCATGTTCAGGAAACAGGAGAGGGTGGCAGACAGCATCCAGAGCTCCAGGCAAGTAACCCAGTCCTACAGCACAGCCAGCCTAAAGAGCACACAGTGTGTTCTCTGAACGGTGACAATTTCGTGGTAATGAGACAGGTAAACGGCAAGTATCTCAAATGTGAGGAAAGTAAAGCCTGGTGGACTCAGGTCAGCAAGTCCTGCCTGCAACGGATGATTCCAGCCATGAGTAAGGACAGGCTTGTGCGGGCAAGAGCCTCTCTCGCCTAAGAACTTAGGAGACCTGGCTTTTGGTCCCAGCTACAAGCTTACAACAGAAAAAGGGGAAAAATTAACCACCTAGAGTACTTAACTAGGCAACAGAGACTTAGGAGAGTAGCAAATGCTTAAAGAATCTACAAACATTTTAAGTTAAGCAGCACAAGATGGGCTGTGACCGCTCACCCCAAGTTAAGAAAGCCGCTCACCGAGAAACTGGGAGAAGCTGTCTTTAAAAAAGACAAGGCGCACCAGCAAAGAATGCAGTGAGAACGCCCAGGAACTGGGGCTTGCCCTCAAGTCTGAGTTGTAAATGGCAACTAGGCATGCAAATTAATAAATGCAATCCATTTTCTTTCTCAGGGATCTGAAAGCAGACTGTGGCAAGGGAAATAGGAGGTGTTTGTGCTGTTCAAGGTGCCTGGAATCATGGTTTTCTAAATTCCTAGCTAATGAACACAAAAATCTGAGCAGGATTCAACAGTCCTAACAACCGATCCCAAATCACACTTGAAGGAGTAATTTCACTACAACTAAACCATTATGTCCCCCACGCTCCCCCTCACACACCTTTTGGAATAAAGTATCACCAACACCATGGCAATTATGACCATGCAAAACACATCATCCAGAAATGACATCTTTACAGCGGTCTACGTAAGCACAGGAAAATAAACACAACAGTAAATTCCAGCTTAAAGGACTGTGAAGGCATCCACAACCACAGGGCTGAGGGCACAACCCAGACCAGCCAGTCGCCGAGGGGAGCCTCACTGGAAGGATGGCAGTGGGTGGGCACTGCCCAGGAAATGCCTGTCTCACTGGCTACGCACCAACTGACTTCACACACATGGGTACAGGAAACACGGTAAGTTTGAAATTTCTCATTATTGACTCTAAGGAGAATATGATGGGAAAAGCTAACATTTTGGCAAAACATAAAAGGAGAAATACTTTCTATCAATACACTGTAGAAATACGTTGCTGTTTCAGAATATTCTGTATTATCTGTCGGTCCCTCAGTATAAAACTGTATGAGGTGACCTCACACCCACTAGGATGGCTATTAACAACAAAGAGCCCCAGATAAGAAGTGTCCCTGAATGTGTAGAGAAATTGGAGCCCTTGTGCACTGGGGGTAGAAACGTAAAATGATGCAGCCACTGTGAAAAAGAGCATGGTGGGGTCCCCCCAGAATTAAACACAGAATTACTATATGATCCTATGATCCAGCCATTCGACTTCTGAGCGTATATCCAAAGAATCGTAACCAGGGTCTTGGAGAGAGATTTGTATACCGTGCTCACAGCAGCATTGCTCACAACAGCCCAAAACTGGAAGAAACCCAGATGTCCATCAACGGATGGATGGGTAAACAAAATGCGGTTTACATAAACAACAGAATAGTGTTCAGCCTGAATAAGAAATGCAATTTTGACACACACTACAACACAGGTGAGCCTTGAGGACACTGCAGTAAGTTAAATAAGCCCCCAGTCACGAAAAGACAAATACAGTATGATTCCGCTTCTGTGAGGTCTAGAGTAGTTAAATTCACACAGACAAAAAATAGAATGGTGGTGTGAGGGGCAGGGAAGAGAGACGGCAGCTACTGTTTAAAGGAGTTCAGAGTTTCAATTTTGCAACGTGAAGATTTCTGGAGATGGACGGTGGTGATGATTAACAATGGGAATATACCTAACAGGACTGAACTGCAGGCTCAAAAATGATTAAGATGGTAAGCCTCATGTTATGTGTATTGCAGTACAATTAAAAATTTTTAAAAAACAGTGATAAGGATCTGACAATCTTTCAAACTTAGGAAAAAATAGCCAAAACTCCTTTTGTTTCCAAACCTCCAAATTCCAATCAATTCACAAAATACAGCAAATCCACATATCCACGTGTTTTTAACTAGGACATCTCCTTAACCCATAACCGTAAGTTAGAGGTTCATCATATAAACAAATTCCCAGGAAAAGGTCTACATGAATACAAAACACAAAGAAAAACAGCGTTTCTGAAAAGCGTATGCTGTTAAAAAAAGATCCATCAAGTGTGCTTACCTTCACTTTTTTCCAGTAAAGATGCTATGACTGCTTCATCCTCAATAGGGTTTAGTGAACATGTGGAATACACCATCCTTCCACCTTCAGCCAGCTGTTCAGCCCCGCGCGTTGCAATCCGCAGCTGTAAGCTAAGGGGAGATATCAGGTGACTGTAAGGCCAAACATATCCATAAAGTGCACATATTAGAAGCACCTACTTACGTCACATATTCATTACAAGTTTTTGTAACACAATTATACTTTTAAAAAATCTTATAGGGATCTAAGTGAAGTTAGAGTAAACTTATATGAAGTATTTCATGTTAATAAAAAAATGTATTATATAAATGTTCTTACTGGTCTGTTAACCTTTCCCAATATGTCAACCAGCAAAGCATAAAGTTCAGTAACAACAGAATTCAACGTATCAGATGAAATTTCACTATTTAGAAAACCTCCATACGTTCTAAATATGTGGTATTTCTACGAAAAATTGGTATCATACATTCCAGTCCTAACTCTTGTCTCTGTGTCACAAAACAGTAGACAGTATTTTACGGAGGTGAGGCCTCCTGCTATAACTGGCTGTGGTGGATGCTAATTAGTATGCTTTGGCTCAGGCACAGTACAGTCCTGCATGCAAGACCATGGCATTTGTCATGTCAAATGAAAAAAAGAATACAAAGCTCTATAGACAGCATAATCAAAAGTATTTGAAAAAAGTACTTAAAAAATCCCTATAAACAGAAAAACAATACAATACACCAAACATTAACAGACACGATCATTGTGTTATGAGATTTCTCTTTAAGAATGTTCCAAATGTTCTTCAACGAAGAGTTCCCCATCATAAAAAACCAACCGAAAAATACTTCTAAGAGATCAAAATGTCTCTTAGCAAAACAATGATACAAGAGAACAAAAACAGAGAGAAAAAATTAGTAACACATATATCAAGAGGTAAATGGTCATTTCATGGAAAAATACATGTTTGAAGTGTTGCAGGAAATTTTTACAGAAGGCATTTTTCATCAACATGTTATCTGAAAGGTCTACAATGTGCAGTTACTGCTCCTGAAAGATTTTCAAATAACTTCTGATCAAACTGCTGAAGGTGGCCATTGCCCATCCTCTGATGCTTACAGCTCTATAATGAAAGATTGGATGCTCAGTTGCATAACAATAAATCTGTGCTAATCTACTTGTCACACAGCGTCAGCAGTGATGAAGTTTTACTTACCCATGTAGCTGCAAGCTATTTAAGGTGGTCCACTTTTTCCAAACATCAATGTTTTTTCTCATAGTGCCGTCTCCACTGGAAAAAAAGGTATTTAAGAGTGTAAAGCTCCCTACAGGTGGATGACTGCACTTTAAAAGATATGTCACATTCAAGCTAAGTGACAAAACAAGCATTACAAATACCAATTAGGAAACAATCTCCATTTTCACCAACTACAATTAACTTTCCATTTTTGTTTTCGGGATTTTCTGATGTATTATACTTTTAAATTATACTTCAATTTTCAAACAGAAAATAATGGATTTGAACAGCAAACTCCATTTGCTATCTAAAGAGATATTAATGTGCTTCCATTTGGAAAAAATACTAGGCAAGACTAATTTGCAGACCTAGGACACAGACCCTAAAATACTATTGAAAACCTCAGTTAATCAACGATATTTTAATCTGAATGACATGAATAATGACTAGTAAGAAATTTTCCACAGTTAGGCTAATATATTAGTTAAATTTTTCCTACAATCACAGTTAAACATTTCTGACTTTCTACTTTTATTTAATGAAAGCTATTTTCACGTTTTTGTTAATGGAAGTTACTTCCATGTGTATTTCATAATAAAGACTGGATTTGTTACTTTCTGTGCCTAATTTTATCTATCCTGTTTTCCCAGAAGGTAACGCATTTCTGCTGGCTTCCTCTGTAAATGCTGATTTTCCTTGGTGGTCTAGCCCCATGTACAGGAGGGACTAGGTCTGCAGGATGGAAGTGTCCCATGAGATGTAATCCCCACTTTACAATGGCATTCCTGGCTGTACACTAGTGGCTTGCATGGTAGAAATCCCACCACAATTTCAGAAATTTCCCCAGCTTGCAACCTCTTGCTCATAAGGTCACTGTGTTCTCAGATCTCAGAATATGATACAAGGAACAAGTTTATCTTTCTGATCAAAAAACAGGTGTGGGAAAACATGAGACCCAAAGGAATACTGAAAAATTGCAACCTAGGGGAAATAAAACTTCAGTTCATGACCTATTTTAAATTTTACTTTCAAGAGGACTTTTTCCAGATATTTTAACACTCGGCTATATTCAGAGCCACCAGCTGCAAGTTTCATACTGAGTTCTGCCATGAGCAGTAACTCTGCCACTCACTGAAACAAAATGGCATTCTTCCATAATGTGGTATCGTATTTAAACCTTGCATTCTGTGCTAACAAGTTTTGTGGCAGCTTTTGGATTCTGGTCTTGACAAACTTATGTCATTCAGAAGGCATTATCACCTGGGATCATCATCTGTGCACCTCCTATGGGAACGGAACAGATGACGTCTTTACTTGTGTTTCTTTCCTTTTAAAAAAACTGTTACTCGGCCGGGCGCGGTGGCTCAAGCCTGTAATCCCAGCACTTTGGGAGGCCGAGACGGGCGGATCACGAGGTCAGGAGATCGAGACCATCCTGGCTAACACAATGAAACCCCGTCTCCACTAAAAATACAAAAAAATTAGCCGGGCGTGGTGGCGGCGCCTGTGGTCCCAGCTACTCGGGAGGCTGAGGCAGGAGAATGGCGGGAACCCGGGAGGCGGAGCTTGCAGTGAGCCGAGATCGCGCCACTGCACTCCAGCCTGGGCGACAGAGCGAGACTCCGCCTCAAAAAAAAAAAAAAAAACAAAACAAAACAAAAAAAACTGTTACTCAGTTATACCATGAGTATTATTTTATAATAATATACTAAATAAACTATTTTAGTTTATTAACAAAACTAGCTTAAAAAATAATAAACTATTTTATAAATACAAACTAAGTATCTAAAATGTTGACGTATTATCTCAAGAAAGGTATAAATACACAAGTAAAATGAATTTCTTAAGGGCTTGAACTCCAAAATGTCTTTTTTTTTTTTTTTTTTTTTTTTAAGATGGGGTCTCTCACTCTGCCGCCCAGGCTGGAGTGGTGGCACCATCTTGGCTCACTGCAAGCTCCACCTCCTGGGTTCACACCTCAGCCTCCCGAGTAGCTGGGACTACAGGCGCCCACCACCACACCCGGCTAATTTTCTGTATTTTGTTTAGTAGAGATCGGGTTTCACCGTCTTAGCCAGGATGGTCTCCATCTCCTGACCCTGTGATCCACCCGCCTTGGCCTCCCAAAGTGCTGGGATTACAGGCGTGAACCACTGCACCCTGCTCAAAATTCCTCTCATTGAACTAAATACCATAAAATCCAATGTGATTGCATATTATTCTATGACAAAGTTTTTTTTATCTACTGTACTCATTGGAAGAACTAATACAAAATAGTAGGGGTGCACAAATTGTTCCAAGCAATGACATCCTAAAACACACCACAATGACTCTAAGATTCTATTTTCCTCTTAGGTGTTTTCTCAGTTTGTTTTTCTCTTTCTCTTTCTGCAGGCTATCGCAACCACCCCTTTCCGTTCTTTATCCAGCACCTGCTGTGCTGCTTCTCATTAACACTCTACGTGTCCATCTTTTGGTTTTGGCTCACGCTATCTTTCTTTGCACCCCAAGACTCACGTACAAATGTGTCATGTTCATGCACAACTTCATTTAGTCTCTATTTGACTTGATATCTTTAGTGGATTTGGGCTTTCTGGCCAATAAGAGACACACCTGCAAGGGACATCACATAAAATTCGATCATAGAAGAGGATCTCTTTCCTGCCGTCCACATCTATCTGGAGCCTGGGTATGCTGGAGGCATCATGGTTGACCACCATGATGCAGGGGCTGCTCAGCCTCTTGGCTTGATGGACGAGCAGGTAGCAGCGCTTGTTGTCCACATCATTAGCAATAACAAATCCCTCTGGAGGCACAGAATTGCAGTGTCAGGTGAAACAGAGCCTAACGGAGTCACATCCTGAAATATGTGACCTCTAAAGGTCAGCCAGTGAGAAGCAGCAATCCACCAAACTTAAGACCCACAGTCAAGGTTTTCTAGAAGTATGTTAAGTGGTTCAAAAAAACGAACCAGGTGGCTCTGGATGGATTTTTATGGACACTTGAATTTTGAAAGCCTCAGAAGTCATCTATTCAACAATTACTCACTTTGTGCCAATTACCATACCAAAAATGTCTTTTCTATTATTAGTAACAATTAATTACCAAAAAAAGATGAGGAGAAAGGTGTAGAAACAACAAAATCACCTTACAAATGTTTTAAAATCCTGAACATGAGCCGGGACTCTGCTCTGACTGTGAGTCAGGCTCCCAGGGTGGGGCCCCAAGCACCTGAACGTGGAAGCTCTTCCTGGGAGGCTCTGCAGGCTGAGAATTCTACTGGGTGTGCCTCTGCTCATTTCTGGTTCTTCTCACACCCCCAGCAAAAAGGCAAATATACCGACAACATTTATGATCAAAGCCACTCTTCAAAACAGTGTAAAACGCAAAACATCCACAAAACAAAGAGGAGAAGCTGCTGCTGCTGGGACACCAAGGCTCTTCACTGCCAATGTAGAGAAAATAACTAAAAACAGGGAAAAGTGAAGCAGGCCTTTTAGCCAAGGCATTATCTTTAAATAACGTAAAAAAGAAGACTTCAAAAAACAGACCTAACAAATATGCCTATTAAAACAGAACTAGGGAAGTTTGCTGGAACAAAGGTAGGACGAGAAGAAAGCTGACTCTAAAACATCACGAGAGGTATTTGTTTCCACTCAATAGAAAGGGGTGCGGTGTCACTATAACAGCTGCCATTTCCTGAGCACCTTGCAAGCTACATACTGATGCATCCCATTTCATATGGGATGTCTAACACTGTAAGTAACTTGCCGATTGGGATTTGAACCCAGGGAGTCTGACAGTAGCTTTCAACAACTATACACTACCGCCCTTCATGTAAGGCAGTAAGTAATAATAATAATAATAGTAACAATAATGAGCAAAGGTGGGGGAGGGGGAAGTTGTTACTAAAAATTCAAAGAGTGAAATCTATCTTCCATAAGGAGGCTTGATAAAGAAACACCATTTGCTTTTATAGAAAACACACATAATTCTAAAATAAAGCTCCCCCAAGGCATGAGTGTGCTGGTTTGAGTACTACTGACGGTGGCAGGCAAGATGTCCAGGTCTACTTCCGGTAGACAGAAAACACATCTGCTTGTCACAGGAGACTTTAGGGCCAAATGAGCAGGCAAAGTTAGAGTCTTTTCCTTGTCTACAATCTGCCAAAGTGGCATTCCTACCCTTCCGAACACAAGTCCAATGCATACCTGGAAAGGGGACATTCATGTCGGCATGTAGCATTTCAATTAACTGTGTGGTCTTTGAGCCAGGTGCTGCACACATATCTAAGATCTATTAACAAAGCAAGAAACTGTTTCATGTTTTTAAAAAACCAAATATTCTGCATTTAATTTAAAGCAATTCTAGCTTTTCAATTTCTATTCCCAGATCTAAATATACTTCCTTACAGAGTCTATAGAATGACATACTTTACTTTTAGGGATTCCATAATATACACTGCCCCAAAATCACAGAATGATATAGGTCCAGTCTCCAAAGAGGATGGGAGCAGAATGAAACTGGAAGCCAGTGACACTAATTATAGAGATGAATTAGTAAGAATTATGAGAATATAATGCTAAGGAACAGAGCTACCTAGGCTCAAATCTCAGCTCAGCCACTTATCAGCTCCATAACATCAGGTCAATTACTTCTCCTTGCTTCCTTTTCCTCATCTGGAAAAATGGAAATGGTGACAGTATCTGCCCTTGGATGGCTGTGTGAATGATAAAGCAAACTAATTCACCTAAAGAGCACAGAGCAAGGCCAGAGGCAGTGGCTCATGCCTGTAATCCCAGCACTTTGGGAGGCTGAGGCAGGCGGATCACCTGAGGTCGGGAGTTAGTGATCAGCCTGACCAACATGGAGAAACCCGTCTCTACTAAAAATACAAAATTAGCCGGGTGTGGTGGCGCGCACCTGTAATCCCGGCTACTCGGGAGACTGAGGCAGAATTGCTTGAACTCGGAAGGCGGAGGTTGCGGTGAGCCAAGATTGCGCCATTGCACTCCAGCCTGGACAACGAGAGTGAAACTTTGTCTCAAAAAAAAAAAAAAAGGAAAGAAAAGAGCACCGAGTGATGCTTGCCATACGATGAGCTCTTGATACATGTTCACTACCATTTTCAACCTAATTTAGCCAATCACCATCACCGAAGACAATCCATATAGTAAACAAATCAATAAAACTAAAGGGGAGAAAATAGTTTTCTAAACCATAAAAATTAAGTAGGACAAAAACGAAAAAAAAGAAACTAAGATATGTACATATCACTTTTTATCCAAAGTGAAAAGGAGAAAAAAAGGACTAATTATATTAAGAAAAAATGGTTTCAACAAAACAAACAGGCATGACACTGTTAACAAGCTGCCCGCCCACACGCTTCTAGCTGCTGTACGCTACCTTATGATGAGGCCGGACGTTGAGAAGTAGTGGTGGGATCATGCTAACAGCTTCTTGACGACTGATATTTCCCTTGAGGAAAAAAAAAGGCAGCAACATTTACAAAAACAAACAAACAAAAAACGCAGAGAATTTCAATCTTTGTCATTGTTTCAAAGGCAACAGGAAAACGGCACAAAATCTTACATAGAACAAGAGAACTCATACTATCGCACAGAACACTAAATGAGGATGGATCTGTACACTAGTGGACAAATGGTAGCTTTACCATTCAAGTATTAGAAATTCAGGTAAAATATCAACTTTTATGAAAGAAAAGGGACTTGAAGCTTACAGAATCCCAACTCCCCGTCGCAGGAGAGCACAGAAGCTAGAGGGGCAGCTCTCAAAGACAGAAATGCTATTAAATATTTAAACAAAAACCTTCTACAGCAGACAGCATCAACTTAGGACAGAAAGTGACTGTCAGATGGTTTTTCCTTCTTGCCTAAAATTCTGTTTCTTAGTCCTCCACTATTTTCAGACGTAGCCCATGTCCACTTTCTATTTCTCACAACTACCCTTCAAACAGATGAAGACATCAACCACTGCTTCCATCTTTCCATCTTTAGACCATCAATATCTAAAATCCCTCACTACACTCCCTGCCCCGTCTTCTCCAGCGGGCCAGGATATGTTACAAGGCAGAACTGCTCAGGTGCAGACAAAAATCCTCCTGCCCTGGCCCAGCACTAGCCTCAACCACGCCTCTATTTTAACCACCTTGAAGCTAAGGCTTTGCTCCATCACAACCCTACAAAAGCTGGGCCTTCTGGAAATGACCAGCCACCCAGGCAGCCATCACTCAGGCTGTGACTGTCAATACAGGCTTTCACATTGATGGCTGCTAATTTTCACCTCATGGGTTTCTGGCCAGCATGAGTCTGTAATGACTCACTCACTAGGCACACTGATTCCAAGCTTCTGAGTTATACGTATGATCCCGATATGGTGGCCTTCTGTCTCCATCCAAGGTTTAAATTAAAGCATTAAGTAAGACGGGGACATCCCAGCAGACAGTCACCAGATTCATGATCACCCCATGTAGACGTTTTGTGGCCAGCTTTCCATAACCCAGAGGTTACTGCCATTCATCTCAAGAACTCTCATCACGCTGACTCCTAATCAAAAACCTTCACTAGTTCCCTACATCTGGACTACATCTGGACTACACTAAATTCCCCACACTAAATTCCCATCTCCTCCATCTTCCAAACACGCCAAAACCTGGCTCTTCCAACCTATCCATGTGTATCACACCCCACAAACCCCCTGCTCTCTTCCAAGTGCAAACCTGAGCTGTTCTCTAGCAGCTTACTGATCTTTACTTGGCCTTCCATCTACATTAAAAGTTGAGCAAGAGAATCCTCTCCTGCACTGGTCTCAAGTACGGAACGGGGTATGTGGCAGCACTTAGTTCCTGGTTCTTGTTACTATTCAGGAAGGAAAAGCCAGGCAGACACAAGCCCAGTTTAGCCGGTTACCTAAATGATAGAAAGCCAAAGTGACAAAGAACCATAATCTGGTGACACACAGATTTACTAGAAAGTAGTAGTTTAGAAAATAGGAAGGAAGAAGCTTCTGATTTTAAAAGTGAGAGTAAGAATTCCAAAAAAAACAAACAAATACCCAAACTTTACGGGCATTCATTGAATTATTTACTTCTTGAGCAAATAGCTGTTTTGCGGGGATGGTCTGCCGCTAAAGGTAAAAATCTCAGCACCCGAACTGCACTCAAGGAATGTGGATGGCAACAGAGAAGGTGAAAATAGATGCCGTCCTGTGAGGACCAAAGCTGGGCTTAGGTGTTTTGTGGCTGTTAGGTGTTTTGCGGTTACCAAGAAGAATGTATGGTAAGAAAAAATACATAGTATAAAAAGTAAAATCAAAAGCTTCATTTTTAGTAAAATAAATTGATTTTAAAAAACAAAACCAAAAACCTATTCCCCACAAAGATGGCCTTAAAAATATATTACTTTTTATGGACAACAGGCATCTGAAATGTGAACCTAAGAAGGAAATGACAATGCAGTGCTCACTCCAACCCTACAGCCATCCCCAACCCTACAGCCATCCAAATACATGAGCAAGAGGAAACAAGAAATTAACTAGCTGGGACTGATATCCTTACTAAACTTCATGATTAGATAAACCAAACAAGGCAACGGATATACAAATAGTCAGAAATCACAGGTGGTGCAAGCACTGCAGATATCTTTACTGTGATGTCCACCTATTGCATTGCTTCTAGTGACAAGAACCTAAAAACAGAACTATGCTACATCTATGCATTCACAGCTTTAAGGAAACTAGCAAATCTAAAGGAATCAACTTACAGATTCAGTTTCACTAACTAGAAACTGATGAAACTTTTCCAACTGTGGCGATTTTCTCAAGATTTTTCGACTTAAATTTGTGTGCCAGGCAAGTTCTTCAGGATACCTGACCAAAAAGAAAGCAAAACATGTATGGATTATAAACAGTGAAGTCCTCTGTTGACAACTTTGTGCTTCTATCAGTCACGGGCCAAAAGAGACTTCAAATGTTGTTCTCCCTGTTGCTGTTCACAATCCTCTAAGGACAGTCAGCAACACTCAGAGATGTCCCTGTAGGCATAAGGAACATGGCTCTAGCTACACCATGTGCCAATCAGAAACAGGAGACTCATGGGGGATTATAAGACATATGCATATTACCGCAAAATTATAATGATGAAACGTTCAAGATCAGATGGAAAAGTGGACACTCCTCTGCTCTTGACCAGTATAAGGAACAACAGTAAGGTCATCAGAAATAAAAAGATACAAGATGACTTGCTTAATGTGCAGATCGCACAGAATCAAAATAGTGCAGTGTCAGTGTTCCACAAACATCTGATTAGAGTTTTTTTAAAATATATTTTTCATTATTTCTTTTTTTTTTTTTTTGAGACGGAGTCTGGCTCTGTCGCCCAGGCTGGAGTGCAGTGGCCAGATCTCAGCTCACTGCAAGCTCCGCCTCCCAGGCTTACGCCATTCTCCTGCCTCAGCCTCCTGAGTAGCTGGGACTACAGGGGCCCGCCACGTCGCCCGGCTAGTTTTTTGTATTTTTTTTAGTAGAGACGGGGTTTCAACGTGTTAGCCAGGATGGTCTTGATCTCCTGACCTCGTGATCCGCCCATCTCGGCCTGCCAAAGTGCTGGGATTACAGGCTTGAGCCACCACGCCCGGCCTCATTATTTCTAATACCAGTTCTATAATGTACTAAAATATTTTACATACCAAAAAAATCCCTACCTTGGAAACCACTAATGTATTAATTTGAGCTCCTAGGCTGTTACCTATATATAACTAAGAATAAAGCATTTCCCGCCATCATTTCTTTGAATATATTTGAACTTTTCTATAAATGATGACATCAATGTTTTTATTATTATTACTTTTTTTAATTGGGGGAGAAATGGGGGATACTAAAGACATTGTCCTTTTCTTTTTTGAGACAGTCTCACTCTCTCACCTACGTTGGAGTGTAGTGGTGTTATCTCAGCTCACTGCAACTTCTGCCTCCCAGATTCAAGCAATTCTCATGCCTCAGCCAGCCACCTGAGTAGCTGGGATCACAGACGTGTATTTTCAGTAGAGATGGGGTTTTGCCGTGTTGGCCAGGTTGGTCTCGAACTCCTGGCCTCAAGTGATCTGCCCGAATCAGCCTCCCAAAGTGTTGGGATTACAGGCATAAGCCACTGTACCCAGCGGTGATGTGCTTTTAAACTTGGCCTGCACCTACACAGGAATCTGCACTGTACGAACGAGCACACTGATGTCACACGGCACCATGCTCAATCCAGTGCCAAACCAAGTGTAACATGTCACGCGGCCATAAATCTTACTGCAGTTTCAGCAATTCTCACTAAATCTGAGATGCAGTAATACACTCAATTTAACAATGCAGGCTCACAATGTTTCCATGCGTCAAACTGTAGCCAGAGTGAAAACCATGAAAATAAAATTGGAATGTTTGGAAAACACAAACATATTTGACTGCTTTTAAACTTCGATTATTTGATGGAAACAAACTCGGGACTTAAAAGTCTAAGACACTGCTCAAGTCATAATATTACAAGATATATCTGAAAAGCATTTTCTACCAAATAATGAAGATGAAACTGGTTGAATCTGTCCACGGCCACCCTCCAAAGGTCCCCAGTGCTTTGATTCTATCTCATATAGCCCAGTTCCCTCCTCAACGTTTACTGTGTTTCAAAAATATAAAGCCAAAATAAAATCATATTCATAAGGCAATTTAAAAAAAGAATTGTTTTAAATAATCTTTTGGACTCATTAGAGGCGAAATAGTAGGTTACATGCAAATTTGGCATTTGCTGTCATATTGGGCAAATATCTGCTGTGCCACTATAACCTCTATTTGTAAACAGCCAAATGCCAGCTCATACAATATCTGGTCTTCCTGAACTTGTCTGTGTCAAAGCTAGTATGATCATGTAAGTTATTACCTTACCAAATCACCAAAACATCAATATGAATACCACATGCCATTTAGATTTATTGTAAAGAGCTGAATTTTCCTTTTTAAATATAGATAAGCAGTCTAGATACACTTTGAACAAATATACCCTTACATGTCTTATTCGTCAAATTTCTGATAGTCAAAATGTAAGTGTACTATAACAAGATTAAAATTTTACAGTATTTATAATTGTGAAGGCTGCTGAACTTATGAATAGAAAGCAGCCTTAGGAACTCTTTAATAGTTAAATAAAAAAAACTAACAGATAAATGTACATTTCCCCTGGGTACAGAGAACAGCCTGGGCAACAAAGCGAGACACTGTTTCTACAAGAAATTTTTTTAAATTATGTTTCTTATATAGCTTGAGGAACAGCATCATCTTTTTATGAGCCAAAAAAATGTTTATCGAATCTTTGTATAGATTTTAACATCAAACAAAATGATCTTAAAGAGGTATATTTTTTAGTTACTTAATTCAAATTTAGTTCGTATCTTTTAAGAAAAAATCTTATTTGGGCCCCTTAAAGGATAAATTAAAAGGACCACTGTCATCTTTGCACGTCAACAATTCTCAAGTGGTAAGAACTCTGTAAATATATACACCACCTATGAAAACCATCCTCGGTTGGCCGGGCGCGGTGGCTCACGCCTGTAATCCCAGCACTTTGGAAGGCCGAGGCGGGCGGATCACAAGGTCAGGAGATCGAGACCATGGTGAAACCCCGTCTCTACTAAAAATAGAAAAAAATTAGCCGGGCGCAGTGGCGGGCGCCTGTAGTCCCAGCTACTCGGGAGGCTGAGGCCGGAGAATGGCGTGAACCCGGGAGGCGGAGCTTGCAGTGAGCCGAGATTGTGCCACTGCACTCCAGCCTGGGCGACAGAGCGAGACTCCGTCTCAAAAAAAAAAAAAAAAAAAAAAAGAAAACCATCCTCAATCTAGACATTAAAAAGCACATAAATCTGCCAGGTGCAGTGGCTCATGCCTATAATACCAGCACTTTGGGAGACCAAGGTGGGTGGATCACTTGAGGTCAGGAGTTCAAGAGCAGCCTGTCCAACATAGCAAAACCCCATCTCTACAAAAAATATGAAAAACCAGCTGGGTGTGGTGACATGGGCCTGTAATCCCAGCTACTTGGGACGCTGAGGTGGGAGGATCACCTGGGCCCAGGAGGTGGAGGTTTGCAGTGAGCTGAGGTTATGCCACTGCACTCCAACCTGGGCGACAGAGACCTATCTCAAAAAAAAAATAAATACACAAACAGCACATAAATAGAATGACAATAAGATGCACTCTGAACAATTGGTTGTCAAAACAATGCTTTTTAAAGAATGCTTTAGGATAATTTCTCATTGTTCTGAGTCTACGAATATAAGAAAAAAAATGAAATTGGCCCAAGCTATGGTACTATACATAACTTTCCTTCTAGAAAATGTAGTTCCAAAAAACACTTTCCTAAATTATATTTCACTATGTACCAGAGGATTGGGAAGAATATTACATGATCTATTTCTGCATCTTGAGCAATACAGAAAACTACCAGAAGTCCTGAAAAGCTTCTGCTTTACTTGCTTGCTAAGAGATTTAGTACCCTAAAACTGACAGGTGAATTTGAATAAATAATGTTCAGAGAATAAAGCTGCCAAGAAACTGGCATTGGCCAGGAATGGTGGCTCACATCTGTAATCCCAGCACTTTGGGAAACCAAGGCAGGAGGATCGCTTGAGCCCTGGAATTCAAGACCAGCCTGGGCGACATGGTGAAACTCCATCTCTACAAAAAATAAACAGATTAGCCAGGCATGGTGGCATGCACCTGTAGTCTGAGCTACTCGGGAGGCTGAGGTGGGAGGATCGCGTGAGCCTGGGAGGTCAAGGCTACATCACTGCACTCCAGCCTGGGTGACAGAGTGAGACCCTGTCTCAAAATAAAATACAGAAACCATCATTGATACATTATCATTGGAAATTTATTGATACATACATTAATACATACATTACTTGGAAAAAGCCAAGTATTAGAAACCCAAATCATACAATGTTTTGTTCATACCCTTCAGCTGTGTGTTCCGAAAACTAAAGCAAACAAAAACATAACTGGCTGTTGGCAGAAAGCGATTCACTTTCATTCTTCAACTACAGACAACCTGCAGATTCTAAGAGTTTGGTAATTACCTTGTCACATACCCAGACACGTTGTTCAACAAACAAGGTGGAAAAGCAGCTCTTAAATGTTAAAACGGCTGATCGAATCAAAGTTTAACTGTAGTTTGCAGAGAGTAATAAAAAACTAGCAAGGCTTATTAACATCGCATGGTTTCTCCTAGTTTGCTGGCGCCTGCAGAAGAAAATGCCCACATTGGCGTGCCTTGAGAGCACACCTCTTCCCTACAGACGCGTGCTGAAACCCTCCTCCTGGACAGGAGCTTCATCTGAAAAGCATTTCTTATCCCATCTCTGTGCTTCTATACACAAGGTTTTAGAAACAAACGTTTCCAGGTGATTGTGTGAAGCAGCACATACAACCACCACTGTTAAATATACAAACATGCCCAAGGAGAATCATAATCCTGTCTTCTTAAAATATTTTATATGGCTTGGCTCTGTGTTCCTACCCCAATTTCACCTTGAATTGTAATATTCCCCACGTGTCAAGAGCAAGACCAGGTGGAGATAATTAAATCACAGGGGCAGTTTCCCTCACGTTGTGAGGCTGCAGTGAACCGTCACTCTCACGACAGTGAGTCTGTTTTCCGGGAGGGAGATCGGATGGTTTATAAAAGGCTTCTTCCTTTGCTCGGCACTCATTCTCTCTCCTGCCACCCTGTGAAGAGAGACCTTCTGCCAGGATTTTAAGGTTCCTGAGGAGTCCCCAGCCATGTGGAAATGCGAGTCAATTAAGCCTCTTTCTTTTGCATACACTTACTCAGGTATGTCCTTATAACAGCATGAAAACAGACTACTATAGTATCAGACCTCTACTTCAAGCAGAACATAATCAAAGTCGTCAATGTAATCTTCAAACGACTTGAGAAAAGTCTACAACCTAGTTACTAGTTACTAGGAGGAAGAAAAGCTTGATCTCATGAAGGCTACCTCTTCTCAGCAATGCCATAACTAGAGGCTGAAAAATATCTACCTTTTCCACTGACCTCGCTACAGTGGACAATTAGTGACCACTAACAGCAACCTAGCACCTGAATCATTTTCCTACACTGTACCCTTCAAGCTTTTAAACATCTGAGATGTGGCATATCTATTATTTTTTTCTTTTTTGAGATGGGGTCTTGTTCTGTGGCCCAGGCTAGAGTGCAGTGGCATGATCTTGGCTCACTGCAACCTCCACCTCCTGGGTTCAATCGATTCTCATGCCTCAGCCTCCCTAGTGGCTGGGATTTTAGGTGTGTGCCACCATGACGGTCAAATTTTTGTATTTTTAGTAGAGACAGGGTTTCACGATGTTGGTCATATTTATTCCTATATCCCAGAAACACATTCCATGATGGTGATATTTGGTCTTCATACTGGTTGAATATTGACTTAATGTTTGGCCAGTCAGCATTCATTGTGAATGTATAAGCTTATCTGTGATAGACAATGAAAATCCAAATAGCCAATGAAAGAAAAGCAAGCAAATCTGTACCCCATGATTAATGAAAATCTGACCTCGATTTGCGAACACTAGAGGTTATCTAGAAAGGAAAGATAACACTACATACTGGAAGAGTCAAAACCTCAAAAGTTGATGCAAAACACTTAATTCGGCAGGGCGCAGTGGCTCACGCCTGTAATCCCAGCACTTTGGGAGACCGAGGTGGGTGGGTCATGAGGTCAGGAGATCGAGACCATCCTGGCTAACATGGTGAAACCCCATCTCTACTAAAAATACAAAAAATTAGCCTGGTGTGGTGGCGGGCGCCTGTAGTCCCAGCTACTCAGGAGGCTGAGGCGGGAGAATGGCATGAACCCAGGAGGTGGAATTTGCAGTGAGCCAGGATCATGCCACTGTACTCCAACCTGGGCGACAGAGTGAGACTCCGTCTCAAAACAAAGGCTTAATTCACCTTTTCGCGCATTACTTTCTTTTCTGAGAACTCAATACCTCAAAGCTAATAATAACGGCTTTTCCACTTACAAGTTAACCGAAGGACTGGCGCCTCCGGAGTTCTCCAAGCATCTCTACAAGATGCTGTCAGCACAAGGGATCACCTTCACACAACTGAGACTAGAACTGAGCCATGAGGAATAGGTAACCCAGAGGGCACCTGCAGGACAAGTCAAGAAAGAGGTGGCTCCCGGAGTAGTAGTACGCATGGGTGCCAACACTCGGAAATGCTACACTGGCTGGTGCAGTCTGTACTGGGAAGTAGCAGGAGACAACCTGACAGCAGACAGTGGTAACCTGTCTGTAATGGAAAACACTAAGAGACCACCTACCAGGAGACTGTTGTCAAGCTAAGTCCGTCCTTTTTCTGAAGGCAAAGAGGCCACTCTGCAACAGTTTTGATGAGAAAACAAGGGCTGTAGCATGGAGCTGGCAGAAGTGGTGACATAAAGGAAGAGGTTGGATGTACTAGGAAGAGTTGGCTGAACTCAGTGACTCATAAAGCTGCAAATAGCCTGAAAACTTGGATACCAATGTAATGTTGATAGAAGCACCAGGTACTAAAACATTAGGATGTTTGCCAAGTATACCCAGGCTCTTTCATGTTAACAGCAAATGCAGTACCAAGAAATATAATTCAAGTGATAGAGATTAATATCCCAAGCAAATAATCGGCATGAAGCATTGTGGTACCTACCAACTCAGTGGCTGTGGAACTTCAACTTTCTGACCGTCCACCTCCAGGTCCTCCAATTCCTTAAAATATTTGTTCTTTAAGCAATGGAGAATCTCTTTTGCATGGCTATTGAAAAACAAGAAAGTTTCAAACTGATCTAGAAAGCTAAGTTAATACATTGTATCTTTTTAAATTTAAGACTACAAGTGTTTTAAAACTAAAACCAACTTTTGCATGCAAAGTAAACATTCTTCAGTCACTACTTTTACACTGTATCCCTTCAAAATTTAAGCAATCCACACTGTTCATCCCTAAGAGCAACACTGCATTCCTTCTCTCCTAAGTATACCTACAGTTTTAGTTTCACTTGCGACTCATTTAGAAAGATGTAACTACAAAGATGGGGGGTGGGACGGAGGGGGGAAGGACCAAGGAGTTTTATGCATTCTCTATATTCTCTTACGTTCCAAAAGGTAAGACCCTCAGCTTCCCTCCTGGAAGATTCCCCAGGAACCGAATCTTCCTCAGATCCCATTTTCATTTCCTCTTCTAACCCTGCACCTGCAATACCTCCGTGACCATTTCATTGGACCCTGTGCTCCCACCTCAATGCTTCCTGAATCCAAACCGCTGAAACGCCACGGTTCTCTGGCATCGTAACACTTGTCGGAGAAAACACCATCGCCCTTAACCGCCAGCATCCTGGCCCCAACTCCCAAAAAATCAGGCACTGCCCCCCTACCTTTTGTAACCAGTAATTCTTAAAGTGGCCGGGAGGGGCTCCCTGAGAGCGTCCATGAACTGGCCCCATTCGCCCTCGGGCACGATCTTGAGCTCCTGGTAGTAGTGCTCGAACAGCTTGTTCTCCTTGACGATCTCGGGGTAGCCTCCTTCCCAGCCCTGAGAAAGGAAAGCGACGTCTACCCCGAGGCCCGAGGAGCTGCCCCTCGCCGCCGCTTCGGAGGCCTCGGGGTCCGGGAGGCCCACGAGGAGCCCCTGGCCCGCCCGCCGGGTCCCGGCTCCTACCGCTTCGCCGCGCTTTCCACCGCCCTCGGCGCCATCCTCCGCATCCTCTGGCCGCTGCTGTTGCTGGAGCCGCCGGCCCCGCGACCGCCGCCCCATAGCCCACGCGGCCGCACACGCAGCACGCACAAACCGGCCGGCCACGGCCAGACTTTACAGCTCCCGGGACTTTCGACCGGAAACCAAGGCCCCACGTGTCCGGGCCTGGTCCTTTCGGGGACCTTTGGGGACCGTCCAAGAATAAGCCTAAAGCGCACAACCCGTCTTCCCTAAAAGCAGCGAGAGAGGGAAAACCGCGGACAGCTCTGAGGCGGAAAAAGCCTCCAGGAAGCAGCCATGAAGGCGTCTCCAAGCGAAGCGCCCGGGTTTCCCACGCGGTCTCAGGGACCTCCGCGGACAGCCTGAGGCCGCCCGTCCGCAGAGCGGCGCCGGGTTACGGCGGCCCGGCGTGGGCGGGGCGCTTCCAGGTCCCTCCCCGCGCAGGTGCTCGCCCCGCCCCCGGGGCCGCGCCCACAGCCCCGGCTGCCCTGGAGAAGCCTGGATTGAGAACCCTGTCTGCAGTGTCCCGGCAGTGCCGAACTCGGGTAGCCGCCCGTCCCGCCCCCGCGCTGCCGCCTTATATGTTGCCTGCCGCGGCCTCTGGGGCATGGAGCACGCTACCCAGCCCCGGCGATGGCGACGGCGGTGGCGGAGGAGCTCCTGCTGGCCGAGGAGCGCATGCTGGCCGCGCTCGCCTACCTGCAGTGCGCCGTGGGCTGCGCGGTCTTAGCGCGGAATCGTGAGACGAACTTGGCGTACGGCCGCCACGCGTCGCCCAGCTTTAGGGTCCGAGTGCCGGCGCGGGCCGCCTGGGTGGTGCAGGAGCTGCCCTCGCTGGCTCTGCCGCTCTACCAGTATGCCAGCGAGTCCGCCCCGCGCCTCCGCAGCGCGCCCAACTGCATCCTCCTGGCCATGTTCCTCGTCCACTACGGGCATCGGTAACGTCCCCGGCCCCCGACCCTCGGCCCGGCGTCCTCTCCGACCTTCCCCTCACTGCCCGGTGCCCTCTCCCCGAAGCCTCCCCCACCCAGATGCCCTCTCCCTGCCAAACCCCCAGGGCGTCCCCCATCTGCACGGGTCCCCTTCCCCTGCCGCCCCTGGGGTCCCCTCCCCGAGTCCCCCGGCCCCGGGAGTTTGGAAACCAGAAGGGATTCGTCTAGAAAGGGCGGGAAGCGAAGGACTAGAAGGGAGTGATGGAAAAAATCATGATGAAACTGATCTGGAAAGAGCCACTCGGTGGTCCTAGGTTTGGTTTCCTTAGCCGGGTGCGGTGGCGCCTGTCTGTAATCCCAGTTACTCGGGAGGCTGAGATGGGAGAAGAGCTTGAACCCCCGGGAGGCGGAGGTTACAGTGAGCCGAGATCTCGCCACTGCCCTCCAGCCTGAGTGACAGAGCAAGACTCTGTCTCAAAATTAAATAAATAAAAATAAAGAATTAAAAAGTAAAAATATAAAATTAAAATGAAGACTAGATTTTGTTCCCTTAGATCACGTCTGCGGGGGTGTGGGGGGGTGACCTAGAGTCTAACGCTGATGGTCTTCAGTCTTGAGGGCTACTGGTTTCTACTCCTTTCTGCCGGTTCCCCCTTTGGTATCTTTGGTGATGGTGGAGCTGTTTTCTCTGAGCCAAGTGATCAGCGGCAACTGGAAACCTGGTATGCTAAAATTGCCTAGCAGTTTCTCTATATAGGCTTGATCACTTTCACACTTTCATCTCCACCTTATGCAAGGGACCCCAGGATTGTGGGGGGGCTTTCCAGGCAACAACCTTAAACCTTAAACAAATCAAGTCTTAAAGATGACTTCTAAATCTTTCAAGGTGTTTTTTTTTTTTTTTTTTTTTGAATATTTTAAAACTGGCTGTGTCTGAAATCTTCAAGTTTTCTAATAAGTTGGGGTTCTCTCCAGGTCTTATCTTTTGGCTTTTACACAGCTAAAGCAAACGGCAGGTCAAAAGTTCAAAATCAAATTTTAAATGTTTTCATTCAGGCTCTGGAAAGCTTCACCGTTGAAAAGGATGTCTCTGCACCCAAGGAAGTTGAACTCACTGGCTCTGTGACTGTGGGCCGTTTACCCAACCTTTCTGATTTGGGGTCCTACCTTAAAACACCCACTTCCCACCAAGACAGGAAGAACTCAGTGTGTCTTTATAAGCCTCTGTTCTTTTCCTGGTGTCATGCATTCCAGTGAAGAATTTTTTTTGGGAATAGGATCAACCATTGCTACACATGTGTGAATGCACATCCAGACATGTACTCTGTGTGTCATTCATGTACACTGCTGCCAGCCTCATGTGCCAGCAAAACTGTGGCATTGGAAATGAAGGGAGCACTTTACAAAGTTTTGCCTGACATCCCAAATGGAAGCTTTTTAACTTGAGACATCATGTTTAATTGTACCTACATTCACTCAAGCAAAAAAATGAATGCAACCTCCCAAAGGGCCAGGGTCACCTTGAATGATAGAACTTGAACAGCTCCTTCATACAGAGGAAAGCATGGAGACACAGCATGCTGCTGTCTTCCCTGAGGCTGTTGGATGAGGAGCTGCTAGGACGAAAACGCACTTCCTATACTAATAGTTTAAAAGCTGCTCCAAGAGGATTGGCTGGGTCAGGTATAGTTTTTTTAAACTGCTAGGCTATTTTTTTTGGGGGGGGAGGGGGCAGGGTTGTACATGTTATTGTGTACATAGCCTATGTGGTTTGGGGACATTACGCTTTCCAAATAGAAGAGATAAACATTTTCCATTCTACCCAAGCAACTAATTTATTAAACAGTCATTTGATCTAAGTCATGAGCACTTGGAAGAGAACCAGAGTGGAAACAGCATTTAGCACTGAGCACAAACCATCCCAGCAGCCCCTGGAAGCGTCCTGGAGCCCCTTATTTGCACAGGGCCCTGCAGAGAACACCAGACACAGTGGGAGGAGGCTGTGGGTACAAGGATGACTCAGAGGCAGGAGAAAGGTGAGCCTGAGGAGGTGCTGGCCAGGCAGAGCCAGTGGCACCTTAAAAAACCTGACAGGTATGCACACAGGCCCCGTGCTGAGCTGTGAGATTTCGCAGGAATGAGGTTGGGCCCTGCCCTGGGGAGCTAGAGCCTCTTTTGGGAGTGGCGAGGACCAGAGCCCAGTCCAGGGACTTTCCACAGTCCATGAGGCCTGAAGGCAGCAGCAGAGCTACAGCTCTTGCCAGAGCAACTGACAGTTTCAGGAACAATGAGTACAGGACAGTCAGCTCAGGAGGGAGGAAAAGTGCAGGAAAGGATAGAGGGAATAGTGCACTTTCATGTATTTATTCAGCAAACACTGAGGACCTACGTGCCAGTGAGGATTTCTGGACCTGGTGCTATGCTGGGGATATAGTGACAAGACATTCCCTTGTCACTATAAAAGACAGGAGTAAAAGACAGGTTGTGGAGAATCTATGGGGTCTTTGGGACACAAACACCAGGGAAGGAAGGACAGGCTGCCTGGAAGGGGACAGGGCTGGTGTGGGGCGATAGCCGTGACGCAGGACGATCTGTGGTCCTGACCAGTTCCCCCAGGAGGGCAAAGGACATTTTCAGGAACATCTTTAGGGCTTGCAGTGGCAACAACGATTGCCTGCATCCTATCTGTGCTGAGGCCTCCTCCTTCTGATCCCATGGCGCTTGGGTTCTTGGGGGCAGGGGCAGCAGCGTCTTACTGGGGCCTTAGTCATGCAGCGCATGGAGTGTCGTCTGGCACGGTGGCAGCCCCTGGAGGCAGGTGCCTTCCCCAGCCTCCTGGCAGGCCTCCCTAGGGTCTTCCGAAGCCTGTGTTTACTCCTGTCACCTTTACCCTCCGCTCCGTGGTTACGGTGACGCCCCACTGCATCTACCCTGTTCCCTAGCCCTCTATTTTGTTTCCCTGGGCTGGTGCTGTAACCCAGGTCCTCGTCGCCTGTGTAGGTTCTTGTTGGGCTTCTTCACTCTTCCCCACTGGTCTTTCTTTACCCTCGTTTGTGAATCCTGCTTTGCTAGACACAGCAAAAGTCTCCTGGAGTCAAGGGCATTAGCTCTGGACTGTGTTGGAGTTGCTGGGTGGCTTTGCAGACTGCTGCCTGACCTCAGGCTCTTTCTCTCCACCCAGGCAGGTTTGTTCAGTGTTCCCTGAACCCAGGCTGCTTTGCTCATGGATTTCCCTTCGCCACTATCAGCAGTGAGTTAGGGGATTGTCTCTTCATTGTATGTTCATTTAACAAATAACTCCGAGTAGCCTGAGCAGGAGGTGCTGCTTGCCACGGGAGCCCTCAGTGACTGCCTCTGTTAGGACTGGTGGCCAAGTGGTGCCCAGAGTGCAGACAGTCAGGTGCCCTGAGGTCTCCTCTTTCTGACACCTGCCCCAGGTCTGTACTCAGCCAGGTCCATGACCTTGTGGGACTTTGCTTCTGTCTTTATCTCTGACGATGGTGCCTCAAAAAATTGCACCTACTTTAATTCCTTGTTCCTCGCATGTAATTCTATTAATGGGCTCTTGTGGGGAGCCTAGCCCAGCTTCACTTTTAAATGTGTTGTGGGTAATGTTAAAACACAGCAGGGAACTTTGAGGGTGAAGTATGTTAAAAGATAAACTCAGGTGCATTAAAATTGTAGTTTTTTAGGCTGGGCACACTGGCTCGTGCCTGTAATCCCAGCACTTTGGGAGGCCGAGGCAGGTGGATCACACGAGGTCAGGAGTTCGAGACCAGCCTAACCAACATGCCGAAACCCTGTCTCTACTAAAAATACAAAATTTAGCTGGGTGTCATGGCACATGCCTGTAATCCCAGCTACTTGGCAGGCTGAGGCAGGAGAATTACTTGAATCCGGAGGCAGAGGTGCAGTCCAGCCTGCGCAACAAGAGCGAAACTCATCTTAAAAAAAAAAAAAAAAAAGTTGTAGCATTTTTTTGGAGCAGACTAATTCATGAATCAGCACCAAACCACAAGCAGTGTAAGCTCCACCTAGAAGGCGTGTAGGAAAGCGATTTTGTAAGATGTGTTTGCACAGGCAAGACAAAGGAAGCATTTGATTGGTCAGAGTGGAAAGTCCCGGAGATTAGTGGGTGGTTTCTGATTGGCACAATCTCTCATTAGAAGTCACTTGGCAGTTTCTGATTGGTTTAAGTTTCCTTCCACTGTGAGGTTTCCATGTGCTTATGTAAGACACAAGACACCATCTCAGCCTAATGGCCTTCTAATTAATTTGTTTTAATAAGGGCATACTGAATCCTTGGCCCTTGTCTCATAGATTGGAATAATCTGAGAAAATAGAAACTTCTATTCGAAAGTGTAGAATGATGAAAAGTGAAATAATGATAGCCAAGTACTTATTTTAAGCATGCTTTGTTGGCAGCTGTGCAATTTGGCCATCATTTCAAAAGTCTTTTACAGAAGGAAAGGCTAGGCGAAAGGAACAGACCCAAATCTAAGAAGTGCTATAGATTTCAATGGTCTCAAGTTGTTCAGGGAAAAAAGCAATACAGTCAATTATTAAAATTAACCACTCTCAGTTTTAAACATTTAAAAATGATTAAGTCCACCATGGCCTAAATTACTCCCATATAACCAAATTCTCTATTTCATTGTTCCCAAACTTGGGGTTACAACATTATAGGTTGTCCTGAAAGATGACGTCCAGTTGCTCTGAGAGTCAAATCATTTGCTGAATAAATGCCTATCTGTTACAAGTCAACCAAGGGATTATTATTCCCAGTTTGTTGGGAAGATATTTCAAGACATACTTTTTTAGTTCACTGTGTGAATTAAATAGGCATAGAACTTGCTTCCAAGATGACAAAACCCAAGAATCTTACTTTAAACGTTTGAAAGAATAGTCATTCCAAGTTTGCATTTTCATCCCCGGAATGCATACTGTATCATATTTTGAGTCTTTCCCCTTTGGAGGAGATCACATCGAGCAGATGAGTATGAACAGTTATTTTACCAGTTACTTGGGTTTATACTGTATGGGTAATTCTGCTGGTTTGAATAACTGGAGAAATCACTCAAGTGCTGCTTAGGAGTAGACGTTTGAGAAGCTCGGAGTTCTCAGTGCCCCTTACGTGGGTGCCACCCCACAGTCCTCGCGGAGAGTAAGAATGGACAGGGAAGCAGCCCCAATGATTTTGTTCTTTTTGATAATCCATTTTTCTTCTTGGGTGCTTATAGGGTACTTTCTTTTTCCCTAGATGGATAATCTGTTTGCTTGTTTATTAATTTCGCCAGATTCTCTCTGAGCCTTTTTAGGAAATTGAATTTAGCCCAGGAAACTGAATTTCTCCATGTCTCTCATTCCATCTGTTCTGAATGCTAGGTGCCAGGACTTAAGACACTTGTCAATATTGTATGTGAACAAACTTACAGGTGAAATATATGCTTGTTGTAGAAAACTTAGAAAATAATTCAAGGAAAGAAATAAAAGATGCCTATAATTTCATCTTAGAGATAAAGCTGACAGTATTGTGGTATTATCTTTTTCCCGTATCTTTCATTGTTTTTAATAAGTTTTTTTCTAAGCAGTGGAAATGCACACATACAAACACATACAACATCTTGTAACCTACTTTTGGCAGTTGGTATTTCTTTTGACTTAATAGAAACACTTAGTGAAAATGACTGACAGTGACAATTTCATATGCTCGAACCAGACATTCCTACGTCTCAATAGGTCCTCATGGTGTGGTGGCTGGAGCACCTGGGAAGGGGACATTGCCAGCCAGCCCTGCCACTGTGATATTGTCCGGCCACGTCACCATATTCCTGCAAGCTTCCATGTTCTGATCTGTAAAATAGGGATAATAGTCACAGGTTTGCAGTGTTAAAAAAAAAAAGGGCATTTAGTATAGGATTAGGAATTATTAGAAACACTTCTATAAGGAACTATAAGATGCACTTTTATATTATATCTAAGCTTGTAAACTCAACCAAAAGGCAACTGCAAATCATCCTGGCCATTGAAGCACCAAAGAAATTCTGGCTCATTAATGCTCTCAGTTCAGCTCCATCATCAAACATGTCTCCCTGGTGGCCTCACAGACACCAAGGTTTGCAGTTTCCATGGGTTATAAAAACAACTTGGATGAAAAGCAAGTCTCATTCTTTTTTTTTTTTAAATTGAGATGAGGTCTCCCAGTGTTGCCTGGGCCGGTCTCAAACTTCTGGGCTCAAACAATCCTCTTGCCTTGGCTTCTCAAAGTGGTGGCATTACCACTACACCAGGCCAAAGTCTTGTTCTTTACATGGAAAGAGATAAGATAAAATAGGAAAACTAACATGACGGAGAACGAAGTGTCAGATTTAATCTTACATTTACTGTGATGAATCAGCAAACAGAATCTCTGTGTAGCTTCCCAGACCTGACTGTTTTGTATTCATTAGCTTGTAATCAGAACAGAAAACAGATTTATAACCCATTACTTAACGTTCTTTTTAATCCAAGTGCTTCATAGTTTCTCTTTAATATGGTTTCCATCCTAAGGGATTGTCACCTTGTTCAATCCTTTATTTTCTCAAAGACAGAGGATAGTTGTTTCCCATTGTTCCTCTGTGGAATGGTGATTTTGTGTGCGAATGGGACGGTGTAGGAGAAAGGGCTGTGAGTGCCCACGCCTGTCCTAACTGGGGTAGTCTGGGCCGCACACTGATGTGCTGTGAGTTCCATGAGTAATTTATATCCAGGCAGGTGCGCCCACCTTCCTTGCTATCTGAAATTGGCCCCATGGCCCTAAGTAGGACCCTGTCATTTATGCTTGGAGTCCACTGCCCTCTCCGAAGTGCTGTTGTCCCTCTAGAGTCTAGACAAAGACTCGGGTGAAAGCCATGCCCAGACACCTTCTTCCCGACCCTACCCCATGCGAGTTCCAAATTGGCCACAGTCAAAGGAAAATCTTTGCCGACAACAATGGATTTCCAAGGAAGGAAACTGAGTAAAGCTAAAGAGAATGGCCCGAAACGAGAAAAGCCTTCCGGGAGGTGCTGAGAGGGGCAGAGCGCTTCCTCGGAGCGGAGTGCCTAGGTCCAAGTCAGCTCTCTAGAGAGAGGGAGGTGGGAGGAAGATCTCACCTTCTCCTAGCGGTTGGAGGCAGAGGCAGCGTTCCCCTCCCCTCCCCTGTCCACCGCTTTGTTGACTTCAGCGGTTTTATGACAGGCCTATAGGCATCCCTGGGTTACTGGTGTCCCCTTCCAGGGCAGGAATCAGAGAACACCAGGAAAGACTGGTGTCGATCTTTGTAAGGCTTGGTTTCCAGTCCTTGCAGCTCTGAGACATTCACATGAGACAAAAAAGAGGGACAAATCTTATCCTGAGGTTCTTAGTGAATGTCTTATCCAGGGCATGTGCTGGAGCAGAAGTCATTCAAAAATGCAGATACACTTCCAGAGCACAGCCAAACCTAGACTGCAGCAGCTCCAGCCGTGTGGCACCAGTGCCCTGAGCAAGAGCACTTTCTAAGGAAGTCAAGTTGATGTCTCCAAAATATAACACGTGTGCTAATTCAGACTAATTGTCAGCAGGCTTTTCTGGAAAGAGCCAGGTAGTACATATCTTAAGCTTTGTGGGCCAAGATACTGGGTAGGTATTTATGATGAGAGAAAACAAATTTTCACAAAAAGTTTCAGTGGTAAATTCAAAATATATTATCTTAGTGCATTTTTTTTTTATAATATATGTCTAATGAGAAGAATAGAATTCTTTTGGGTAGGGATAACATTTCAGTTACTAGGATTCAAAGTTAGTGTTTCCTATTATCAACATCTATTGTAAATGTTCCTCTTGTAGTGTTGATCTGTAATGAGACTGTACGTATTTTATCTCTGTAAATGGAAGCGTCGACATCAGTCCACATGTATATGATTTTCACTGAGCACGGTCATCTCTTGGATGGCACTCATGGAATCCCGTTAGATTCTTCTCTTGATCTTTGCCTTTCCTTATCGTATTACGTTGCAGATTCATATCTTCCTGTGGAAGATTAGATGGCAACTCTTCCACTGCACAGCTGAATGGATTTTGAAATATGGAAATCCAGGTTCACAAACACACTGTATTTAAACTTACAATTTATATTCTCTGCAAATGTATGTGAGCATGGAGATCTCACTTCTTTTAATTTTAATAGCATGGAAAGTACAGAACGCAGTTTGATATGACTTGTGATTGGAACAATGTCAGTTGTCATCAAAATGACTTTAACACAGTATGAGTTTTGCACGAGTGCTGTTTTGCCTTGCAGCTTTAGGTTGAATTTATTATCAAGTCTTCAGTAAAAGCTACTTTCCAAAGCCCTTCAGAAGTCAATAATGGTGGTGAGGGCAGTTCTTGTTCAGAAAAGTTTCAGTCTCAGCTCTGAGTTCAAAATAATGCGGTAAAACTTTATTAAGCCATCAAACTGGTGTATTTACGTGGGACAAATCAGCATAGTCGGCTTATTTGTGACAAAAAGTTAAGAGAACGGATGATGGTTGAGTCCATGAGAGGGACTGTCATTCATTGTTGACACTATGGGCTCAATCACACACAATAGATTTTCTGCAAAAGACCTGCTGATACAAAGAATAGCATGAAACACCTTACATTTTTACAAGCTTTGTAAGTTTGTAATTTGTTTGTTTTTTTGTCCCATACATTTTTATCACCATCAATTGTAACGGCTTAGCAGATTCCACCTTGGATTCTACTGAATTTGTGTTTTCTCAACATCTTTGAAAATATTCTCACCAGTAGTTGTTCTACACAGACTATCTAAAGAGCTTAATCCTTCATTCACTTCAGCCTTGATGTGAACTCCTCAAATAAACAACTGAGCTGTGTCAGTAACATCCATAGACTCACCCAGAGCCAACAAAGAATGCTCATCATCTGCCTTGCTTTTTTTTTTTTTTATAATTATTATTTTGAGACAGGATCTCACTCTGTCACCCAAGCTGGAGTGCGGTGGCATGATCCTCAGCTCACTGCAGCCTCCACCTCCCAGGCTCAGATGATCCTCCCACCTCAGCCTCCCAAGTAGCTGGGACTACAGGCATGTCCCACCACACGCAACTAATTTTCATATTTTTTGCAGAGAGGGGGTTTCGTCATGTTGCCCAGGCTAGTCACAAATTCCTGGACTCGAGCAATCTGCCTGCCTTGGCCTCCCAAAGGATTACAGGCATGAGCCACGGCACCGGGTCTTGCCTTGTTTAAATTGACTGTCAAGGTTGCTCCCAGTGTCCTTAACTCCTCTAGCAAGTGTTCTCCCCGAAAGGCTAATTGTGAGAAACAAGTGTGTATCTCTGGACACGCCTCTTTGGCTGCCGTGTTGATTAACTCACCATCGATGCGCAGCTTTCCTTCCTTCACTAACCCATGAACCGCCCAATAACCTACTTTGGTTGCAGCCTCCTTTTCCTTTGTTTTGTGAAGAAATTCTGCTGCCTCGACCTCCCTGTCTTAAATGTTCTAATTCCTCTAACCAGTGCTTTTCTGTGAGTTGGGAATAGGCTGGTGAGTGCAGAGTCTGGTAATATTATCCTCTATTATATTCTTTTGACACAGTTCTAGTGTCCTTGCCAGCTGACGTTTTTCAGGTCAGTATTCAACCCACAAGGTTCCCGGTGGGAACGTCCACCACATACGCAGAATGTTTCCTGGGCGTTGCTTCTCTCATGCATTTGTCCATTGTTTAAATGGGTGACATCCAATGCAGAAGTGTCTTAGACCATTTTCAATTCTGTGCATTTCAAGCTTGCTAATATTTTCTCTTCCTCTTTTTCACCTTGCCTTCCTGTTATCCATTATTGAATTTAGGATGGATTTTTTTCAGGTCCAGAGGCCCGACCTCTTATGAACTGAGTCCTGTCTATTTCAACAGACTTTTTTCTAAACCAAATCCAGGCCTTATATTCCCCACAAGTTTTATGTCTTGCTCTTTTTTTCTGTATTTCTTCAGACTTAGAATTCGAACACTTTCTCAGCTCTGTCCTGCAGTTTGCCTACGGGGTAATATCTTGAGGCCATAATTGTCAGGGAAGTTTTCTCTCAACTTTCTCATACCGGTGTCCTTTCTGCTCTATGCCACATTGAGAATCTCCTAAGCTGACTTCAGAAGTGGGCTGCCAGCTCTTGGTGCTTCTCAGCTTGGTACACTGAAGGGTACACTGAAGGGTAGAGTGAGTGCCACTCTGTCTTCTGCCATTAATTCTGTCCATCCGGGTCTAACACAAGGCCTCCTGTTCTGGTTGACAAATGGGCAGAGGCAAGAAGGATGTCTGATCACAAGTCAAGATTGCCTCCTATTTTTAAGGGAGCCTATGACAGTCCAAGAAGCACACACTTATCTCCATCAAAACCAAATTCTGCTTGTTCTACAGGAAATGTTGGTATGCAAGCACTTGCAGTGTGCCTGCATCCCAAATGCCAGCCCACGGTACCCATTGTCTGCCTGGATCTAAATCATGATTCCAAGACGCAGAGAGAAATTGCTGGGATTCCTTGTTCTTATTCGTTGCTTGGCTAAACACTACAGCTTCCAGAATACCTACCTCACTGACGACACAACGTCTGAATGCACACTTACTGGCCAACACGTACTTTGCTGTAAATCAGTATGAAGGGATCCTGGCCTGAATGAGATGAGAACCTTGGAGGCTGCTTTTGACTTATGTGAATGTCTTCCCCAGGAGTTGAGTAGGAGTGCTGGGGAGAGAGTGGCTTGAGGATGCACAGCCAGCATTACACTACTATTATCACGTGATTACTGTCGATGTTCATAACTGTAACTAATGACTAATTATGATTTTACCCTGGTGCAAATGGTCAGAATGGAAACAAATAACAAGCTTTAAACTTTTTCCTGCTCTATTAAGGTATAATTCACAAATAATAAAATTCACCGATTTTAAGTCTAATTTGAGCTGGGCACGGTGGCTCAGGCCTGTAATCCCAACATTTTGGGAGGTAGAGGCGGGTGGATCACCTGAGGTCGGGAGTTCGAGACCAGCCTGACCCACATGGAGAAACCCCGTCTCTACTAAAAATACAAAATTAGCCGGGTGTGGTAACGCATGCCTGTAATCCCAGCTACTCGGGAGGCTGAGGCAGGAGAATCGCTTCTACCCGGGAGGTGGAGGTTGCAGTGAGCCGAGATCACGCCACTGCACTCCAGCCTGGACGACAAGAGCGAAACTCCATCTCAAAAAAAAAAAAAAGTCTGTAGTTTGATGAATTTTGGTGATGGCATATAGTTGTATAATCATCACTGCAAATCAAGAGATAGAACAGTTGTATTCCTCTAAAAAACTCCCTTTGTGTCTTTGCAGCCAGTCTCCACCCTGACTCTATTTTCGCCTTGTCTGGATTTCATAAATCTAAATTCAGTTTCACAATCTATTTAAAACATTTTATTATTATTATTATTATACTTTAAGTTCTAGGGTATATGTGCAGAACATGCAGGTTTGTTACATAGGTATACATGTGCCATGGTGGCTTGCTGCACCCATCAACCCATGGTCTACATTAGATATTTCTCCTAATGCTATCCCTCCCCCGACCCCTCACCTCCCGACAGGCCCTGGTGTGTGATGTTCCCCTCCCTGTGTCCATGTGTTCTCACTCTTCAGCTCCCACTTATGAGTGAGAACATGTGGTATTTGGTTTTCTGTTCCTGTGTTACTTTACTGAGAATGATGGTTTCCAGCGTCATCCATGTCCCTGCAAAGGACATGAACTCATCCTTTTTTATGGCTGCATAGTATTCCATGGTGTATATGTGCCACATTTTCTTTGTCCAGACTATCATTGATGGGTATTTGGGTTGGTTCCAAGTCTTTGCTACTGTGAACAGTGCTGCAATAAACATACATGTGCATGTGTCCTTATAGTAGAATGTTTGATAATCCTTTGGGTATATACCCAGTAATGGGATGGCTGGGGCAAATGGTATTTCTAGTTCTAGATCCTTGAGGAATTACCACACTGTCTTCCACAATGGTTGAACTAATTTACACTCCCACCAACAATGTAAAAGCATTCGTATTTCTCCACATCCTCTCCAGCATCTGTTGTATCCTGACTTTTTAATGATCACCATTCTAACTGGCATGAGATGGTATCTCATTGTGGTTTTGATTTGCATTTCTCTAATGACCAGTGATGATGAGCATATTTTCATATGTTTGTTGGCTGCATAAATGTCTTCTTTTGAGAAGTGTCTGTTCATATCCATTGCCCACTTTTTGATGGGCTTGTTTGTTTTTTTCTTATAAATTTGTTTAAGTTCTTCGTAGATTCTGGATATTAGCCCTTTGTCAGATGGATACATTGTAAAAATTTTCTCCCATTCTATTGGTTGCCTGTTCACTCTGATGATAGTTTCTTTTTCTGTGCAGAAGCTCTTTAGTTAATTAGAGCCCATTCGTCAATTTTGGCTTTTGTTGCCATTGGTTTTAGTGTTTTAGTCATGAAGTATTTGCCCATGCCTATGTCCTGAATGGTATTACCTATGTTTTTTTCCAGGATTTTTATGGTTTTAGGTCTTACATTTAAGTCTTTAATCCATCTTGAGTTAATTTTTGTAGAAGGTGTAAGGAAGGGATCCAGTTTCAGCTTTCTACATATGGCTAGCCAATTTTCCCAACACCATTTATTAGATAGGGAATCCTTTCCCCATTGCTTGTTTTTGTCAGGTTTGTCAAAGATCAGATGGTTGTAGATGTGTGGTGTTATTTCTGAGGCCTCTGCTCTGTTCCATTGGTCTATATATCTGTTTTGGTACCAGTACCATGCTGTTTTGGTTTCTGTAGCCTTGTAGTATAGTTTAAAGTCAGGTAGCATGATGCCTCCAGGTTTGTTCCTTTTGCTTAGGATTGTCTTGTCTATGTGGGCTCTTTTTTGGTTCCATATGGAATTTAAAGTAGTTTTTTCTAATTCTGTGAAGAAAGTCAATGGTAGCTTGATGGGGATAGCATTGAATCTATAAATTACTTCAGGCGATATGGCCATTTTCACGATATTGATTCTTCCTGCTCATGAGCATGGAATGTTTATCCATTTGTTTGTGTCCTCTCTGATTTCCTTTAGCAGTGGTTTGTTGTTCTCCTTGAAGAGGTCTTTCACATCCCTTGTAAGTTGTATTCCTAAGTTTTTTATTCTCTTTGTAGCAATTGTGAATGGGAATTCACTCATGATTTGGCTATTTGTCTGTTATTGGTGTATAGGAATGCTTGTGATTTTTGCACATTGATTTTGTATCCTGAGACTGCTGAATTTGCTTATCAGCTTAAGAATATTTTGGGCTGAGACGATGGGGTTTTCTAAATGTACTATCATGTCATCTGCAAACAGAGACAATTTGACTTCCTCTTTTCCTAATTCAGTGCCCTTTATTTCTTTCCCTTGCCTGATTGCCCTGGCCAGAACTTCCAATACTATGTTGAATAGGAGTGGTGAGAGAGGGCATCCTTGTCTTCTGCCAGTTTTCAAAGGGAATGCTTCCAGTTTTTGTTCATTCAGTATTATATTGGCTGTGGGTTTGTCATAAATAGGTGTTATTATTTTGAGATACGTTCCATCAATACCTAGTTTATTGAGAGTTTTTAGCATGAAGAGCTGTTGAATTTTGTCGAAGGCCTTTTCTGCATCTATTGTGATAATCATGTGGTTTTTGTCATTGGTTCTCTTCATGTGATGGATTATGTTTATTGATTTGTGCATGTTGAACCAGACTTGCATCCCAGGGATGAAGCTGATTTTTTGTGGTGGATAAGCTTTTTGATGTGCTGCTGGATTCGGTTTGCCAGTATTTTGTTAAGGATTTTCCCGTCGATGTTCATCAGAGATATTGCCCTGAAATTTTCTTTGTGTGTTGTTTCTCTGCCAGGTTTTGCTATCAGAATGATGCTTGCCTCATAAAATGAGTTAGGGAGGATTCCCTCTTTTTCTATTGTTTGGAATAGTTTCAGAAGGAATGGTAACAGTTCCTCTTTGTACCTCTGGTAGAATTCGGCTGTGAATCCATCTGGTCCTGGACTTTTTTTTGGTTGGTAGGCTATTAATTATTGACTCAATTTCAGAATTTGTTATTGGTCTATTCAGGTATTTGACTTCTTTCTGGTTTAGTCTTAGGAGGGTGTATGTGTCCAGGAATTTATTTATTTCTTCTAGATTTTCTAGTTTATTTGCATAGAGGTGTTTATAGTATTCTCTGATGGTAGTTTGTATTTCTGTGGGACCAGTAGTGATATCCTCTTTATTGTTTTTTTATTGCATCTATTTGATTTTTCTCTCTTTTCTTCTTTATTAGTCTGGCTAGCAGTCTGTCTATTTTGTTGATCTTTTCAAAAAACCAGCTCCTGGACTCATTGATTTTTTTGAAGGGTTTTTTATGACTCTGTCTTCTTCAGTTCTGCTCTGATCTTAGTTATTTCTTGTCTTCTGCTAGCTTTTGAATTTGTTTGTTCTTGCTTCTCTAGTTCTTTTAATTGTGATGTTAGGGTGTCGATTTTAGATCTTTCCTCCTTTCTCTTGTGGGCATTTAGTGCTATAAATTTCCCTCTACACACTGCTTTAAATGTGTCCCAGAGATTCTGGTATGTTGTGTCTTTGTTCTCATTGGTTTTAAAGAACATCTTTATTTCTGCTTTCATTTTGTTATTTACCCAGTAGTCATTTAGGAGCAGATTGTTCAGTTTCCATGTAGTTGTGTGGTTTTGAGTGAGTTTCTTAATCTTGAGTTCTAATTTGATTGCGCTGTGATCTAAGAGATTGTTTGTTATGATTTCCGTTCTTTTGCATTTGCTGAGGAGTGTTTTACTTCCACCTATGTGGTCAATTTTAGAATAAGTGTGATGTGGTGCTGAGAAGAATGTATATTCTGTTGATTTGGGGTGGAGAGTTCTGTAGATGTCTACTAGGTCCACTTGATCCAGAGCTGAGTTCAAGTCCTGGACATCCTTGTTAATTTTCTGTCTCATTGATCTGTCTAATATTGACAGTGGGGTGTTAAAGTCTCCCACTATTATTGTGTGGGAGTCTAAGTCTCTTCGTAGGTCTTTAAGAACTTGCTTTATGAATCTGGGTGCTCCTGTATTGGGTGCGTATGTATTTAGGATAGTTAGCTTTGCTTGTTGCATTGATCCCTTTACCATTATGTAATGCCCTTCTTTGTCTCTTTTGACTTTTTTGGTTTAAAATCTGTTTTCTCAGAGACTAGGATTGCAACCCCTGCTTTTTGCTTTCCATTTGCTTGGTAAATATTCCTCCATCCCTTTGTTTTGAGCCTATGTGTGTCTTTGCACGTGAGATGGGTCTCCTGAATACAGCACACCGACGGATCTTGCCTCTTTATCCAATTTGCCAGTCTGTGTGTTTTAATTGGGGCATTTAGCCTGTTTACATTTAAGGTTAGTATTGTTATCTGTGAATTTGATCCTTTCATTATGATACTACCTGGTTATTTTGCCCGTTCATTTATGCAGTTTCTTCATAGTGTCGATGATCTTTACAATTTGGTATATTTTTGCAGTGGCTGGTACCGGTTGTTCCTTTCCATGTTTAGTGCTTCCTTCAGGACCTCTTGTAAGGCAGGCCTGATGGTGACAAAATCTCTCAGCATTTGTTTGTCTGTAAAGAATTTTATTTCTCCTCCACTTATGAAGCTTAGTTTGGCTGGATATGAAATTCCAGATATGAAAGAAAAGAAAATTCTTTTCTTTCAGAATGTTGAATATTGGCCCCCACTCTCTTCTGGCTTGTGGGGTTTCTGCCAAGAGATCTGCTGTTAGTCTGATGGGCTTCCCTTTGTGGGTAACCCGACCTTTCTCTCTGGCTGCCCTTAACATATTTTCCTTCATTTCAACTTTGGTGAATCTGACAATTATGCGTCTTGGGGTTGCTCTTCTGTAGGAATTTCTTTGTGGTGTTCTCTGTATTTCCTGAATTTGAATCTTGGCCTGCCTTGCTAGGTTGGGGAAGTTCTCCTGGATAATATCCTGCAGAGTGTTTTTCACCTTGGTTCCATTCTCCCCGTCACTTTCAGGTACACCAATCAAACATAGATTTGGTCTTTTCACATAGTCCCATATTTCTTGGAAGCTTTGTTTGTTTCTTTTCACTCTTTTTTCTCTAATCTTGTCTTCTCGCTTTATTTCATTGAGTTGCTCTTCAATTACTGATATCCTTTTTCCACTTGATCAATTTGGCTATTGATATTTGTGTATGCTTCACGAAGTTCTTGTGCTGTGTTTTTCAGCTGCTTCAGGTCATTTATGTTCTTCTTTAAGCAGGTTATTGTAGTTAGCAATTCATCTAACCGTTTTTCCAGGTTCTTAGCTTCCTTGCATTGGGTTAGAACATGCTCCTTTAGCTCAGAGGAGTTTGTTATTACCCACCTTCTGAAGCCTACTTTTGTCAATTCATCAAACTAATTCTCTGTCCAGTTTTGTTCTCTTGCTGGCAAGGAGTTGTGATCCTTTGGAAGAGAAGAGGTGTTCTGGTTTTTTGAATTTTCAGCCTTTTTGCACTGGTTTCTCCCCATCTTTGTGGATTTATCTACCTTTGGTCTTTGATGTTGGTGATATTGATACTATTTTTTTCTGTTTGTTAGTTTTCCTTCTAACAGTCAGGCCCCTCTGCTGCAGGTCTGCTGGAGTTTGCTGGAGGTCCACTCCAGACCCTGTTTGCCTGGGTATCACCAGTGGAGGCTGCAGAACAACAAAGATTGCTGCCTGTTCCTACCTCTGGAAGCTTCATCCCAGAGGGGCACCCGCCAGATGCCAGCCAGAGCTCTCCTGTATGAGGTGTCTGGCCCCTACGGGGAGGAGTCTTCCAGTGTGGATACACAGGGGGTCAGGGACCCACTTGAGGAGGCTGTCCCTTCTCAGAGTTCGAACGCTGTGCTGGGAGAACCGCTGCTCTCTTCAGAGTTGTCAGGCAGGGACGTTTAAGTCTGCTGAAGCTGCACCCACAGCTGCCTCCTCCCCCAGGTGCTCTGTTCCAGGGAGCTGTGGTTGGCTCCACCCAGTTTGAACTTCCTGGGGCTTCGTTTACACTGTGAGGGTAAAACCATCTACTCAAGCCTCAGCAACGGTGGATGCCCTTCCCCCCACCAAGCTCTAGCATCCCAGGTAGACCTCAAACTGCTGTGGAGCAGCGAGAATTTCATGCCAGTGGATCTTAGCTTGCTGGGCTCCATCAGGGTGGGACCTGCTGAGCCAGGCACTGGAGAGAATCTGGTCTGCTGGTTGTGAAGACTGTGGGAAAAGCGCAGTATCTGGGCCAGAATGCACCATTCCTCCTGGTACAGTCTCTCACAGCTTCCCTTGGCTAGGAAAAGCAAATCCCTCGACCCCTTGCACTTCCCGGGTGAGGCGATGCCCCACCCTGCTTCAGCTCGCCCTCCCTGGGCTGCACCACTGTCCAACCAGTCCCAGTGAGATAAGCCAGGTACTTCAGTTGGAAATGCAGGAATCACACACCTTCTGTGTCAGTCTCACTGGGAACTGCAGACTGGAGCTGTTCCTATTCAGCCATCTTGCCTGCCCACCCTTCACAATCTATTAATATACAGAGAGCAGTAATATTGCCCAAAAAGGGAAAGTTAATCTTTGTAGTTAATCCTCTCCCCTGAGTCTCATTTTGCCTTTTCTAGAATTTCCTAAGTCTAAACTGGATTTATTTCATTGGTAACAGTGCTATTCATGTTGTCTTCCTTCTTGGGTCAGTTTTGGTCATCTGTGTCTTTCAGGGACTTTGTCTATTTCATCAAGTTGTCAAATTTATTGGTATAAGGTTGTTCATAATAGTTCCTTATTATCTGGGTGAATCATGTGAGCCCAGGAGTTCAAGACCAGAACTAGAGACCAGACACAGAGAGACCCTGTCTCTACAAAAAAAAGTTTTTAAATTAACCAGGTGTGGTTGTATGTGCCTGAGGTCCCAGCTACTCAGGAAGCTGAGGCAGGAGGATCACTTGAGCCTAGGATGTTGAGGCTGCAGTGAGCCATGATTGCCCCACTGCACTCTAGCCGGGGTGACAGAAAAAGACCCTGTCTTGAAGGAAAAAAAAAAAAAGAGTTCCTTATTATCCTTTTAAGGTCTGTAGCATATGTAGTGATGTCCCCTCTTTCAGTGTGTTATACACTGATATTAAAAAGAAAATTCAAACAGAGAATAACATTTTGCATTCTCTTTATAATTTTCTAATTTCTTGTCCTTTTATTTTCACTCGTTAAACCTTTACTAAAGTGCATCTAAGCCAGTGTGGTACAACAGAACATGATATTTTAATTGCCCCAATTTACGTTTAATCTCAGCCACTCACTAGCCCGTGGCCATGAGCAGCTTACTTAACCACTCTGAGTCTTAATTTTATGCTCTATCAAATGTGGATAAGAGTGCCTCTGCCGGGTTAGCTGAGGTGGGGGGGCAAGGAGTCACAGGGGGAATGGGGGGCGGGGCTAGCAGGTGAAAGTGCTCAGTGAATGGAAGCCATTGCAGTGGTGATGGATGATGTGATGATGTGTTCCAAATCTTATTGCTCAGACTAGGACTAGTTAATGGTTTTAGGATAGTGGAAATTTTGAAAGCCTCTTGAAGCCCCTAGTTTACCTAAATTCAATGTATTCTGTTTTATATTGTATGTAAGTAGAATCTGGAGTTTGTACACTGTGGTGAACATAATTGAAACGTGGTAATGCTTTATTTAAAAGTCTGCTTTTTGGCTGGATACAGTGGCTCACACCTATAATCCCAGCATTTTGAGAGGACAAGGCAGGGAGATCACTTGAGGCAGGCATTTGAGACCAGCCTGAGCAACAGAGTGAGACCTGGTCTCTACAAAATAATAATAATAATAATAATAATAATAATAATAATAATAATAGTGTGGTGGCACATGCTTGTAGTCGCAGCTACTCGAGAGGCTGGGACAGGAAGATTGCTTAAACCCTGGAGCTCAAGGGTGCAGTGAGCCATGATCATGCCACTGCACTGCAGCCTGGGCAACACAGCAAGAACCTGTCTCAAAAAATAAAATTAAAGTCAAAATCCACTTTTAGCTTAGATATAATAAATCAGTATGAATGTTACTGAGGATGACGTTTGTACAAGAAAGTAAGATTTAAAACCCAAATCATTTAAGACAGGATTACAGAAATGATTATCTTTAATTTTTTAAAAATTTGTGCCTGTTTCTTGTTTCCTAAGGTGCTTAATTTACCCATTTCTGATGCGAGGAGGAAAGCCTATGCCACTGTTGGCGTGTACAATGGCGATTATGTTCTGTACCTTTAACGGCTATTTGCAAAGCAGATACTTGAGCCATTGGGCAGTGTATGCTGATGACTGGGTAACAGATCCCCGTTTTCTAATAGGTGAGTGTCCACAGCAGTGAACTCCGCCTTGTTCACATCACTGCTTTTATGTTGATGTCCCAGTGGTTTCTAATGAGAAGTCCAAGCTTCCTGTGAGAACAAAGACTCACAGCAGAGAGAGCAGCAGGACCCCGGAGTCCCCATGGGACAGCCCAGCTGTCTCAGCACAGCTCGGGGCAGGGAGGTGATGCAGGTGATGGGAACCTTCCCCCGCATGGGCAGGCGCTGAAGCACAGGTGCCTGGTCAGGCCAAGAACCCAAAAATAGCAGCGCACTGTAGCAGAATGAGCAGGGACTAAAGATTGAGACACTTTGGCCACTCATTGACCACTTAATCTAAGACAGGACCCAAACCTCCTGCGGTTCCTTCTGTGACATGAGAAAAACCCAGTCTGGGTTATCTTCCTACAGTGCAGCTTTTGTGATTCTATGAACTTGAATCAACTTTTAGGTTTATGAAGTTGATGAATTTTTTTGTTTGTATCAGTTAATGTGAATTAATGTACATTTTCAACCTCTAATTATAACTTTATAAGTTCTGAGCAAAAATGAAAATAAAACAGCCATCAACAATATTTTCAAGAGCATTAAAAATTCATCATCTGGCTGGATGCAGTGGCTCCCACTGTAATCCTAGCACTTTGGGAGGCTGAGGTGGGCAGAATCACTTGAATCCAGGAGTTCAAGACCAGCCTGGGCAACGTCGCAAAACTGCATCTCTACACAAAATACAAAAATGTAGCCGGGCATGGTGACACACACCTGTGGTCCCAGCTTACTCAGAGGCACTGAGGTGGGAGGATCACCTGAGGCCAGGAGGTCAAGGCTGCAGTGAGCCATGATTGTGCCACTGCGTTCCAGCCTGGGTGACAGAGTGAGACTGTGTCTCAAAAAAAAAAAAAAAAAAAAACAACTCAGGAGTCTTGTATATAAGAAAGATTCTTCTATGTATTTGTTTAGTCTATCCTAGCATTTAGATATTAAACCATGCTGAGGTGTAGCTTACTCACAACGGCAGCATGCTAAAAGTTATAGTCTGTCAGATTTGGAAACTACCCTGCAGTACTTCCCCTTAAGCTACATAAAATAACCTGACATTGCATTTTTCTGCTTCTCCATGAGTATTAATTTATAATCATAGAAATAAACTAACACTTGGATAGCACTTTGTTGCTGAGAGGTCCCTTTCACATTTCTCAGTCATGTTTTTTGTCAGTGAATTCGAATTTTATTCCAAGGTTTCACCATACCTGAGGATCGTTACAGTGAGACACCTGTCCCTCCTCTACAAAAGGAGGGTTGGCTGAGAAGGCGTTTCAGGATCCTTTTCTAGCCCCAGAAATCTGTGCCTCCATGAAATGCTAGGCTAAATTGTTTGGTACTAAACTGTTGTACAGTACCCCCAAATATCTTCTTGGTTTACCTGCTTTTTGACTACTTTATTTTCTTCTGCCCTACCTGTCAAGAGGAAGAACAGACTTTTGAGTTCCTATGCAAATCACACGATTTATGCCTCCCTATGTTCTCTGAGGCAGAAAGGATGCCCATAAGATGTGAAAGGTCAGAAGAGTTACACAGCTGGCCCAAGATATCTAGACGCAGTGAATGGCAGAGTGGTGATTTCTGCCGCCTCGCCAAGCTGAGTGTCCACAAGTGGCAACAAGAAATAAGAGGAAAGGGAATTTCTTTTTAACTGAAGATATAGATTTTAAATGTTTACTAGAGAGTCTCGTGGAACTCACTTCTATGATGAACAACAACAAAAGAACCCTCCTATTTAAAGTAGCTCCGCGGATGGTTCGCATCATGTAGAGGTGACTGTGAAGCTGGTCAGAGATTCCAAACACCAAGAAATACAGACCTCTTGACTTCTCTACAATTAAACAGAAGGATTTGAAAAGGAAAAAATATGCCAATTGGAAGACAATCTAGGTTACGTTTTGTGTGTTATATTTATTGCCTAGAGTTGTTTTTATGAGGGAACAGACATGAAATTACATAAATAAGTAATTATGCCTACTGTAGTTACTATGAAGTCATAACCAAATAATAATAAATTTCTTTTTCTTTTTCTTTCTTTTTTTTTTTTTTTTTGAGATGGAGGCTCACTCTATCGCCCAGGCTGGAGTGCAGTGGTGCAATCTCGGCTCACTGCAACCTCTGCCTCTTGGATTCAAGAAATTCTCCTGCCTCAGCCTCCTGATTAGCTGGGACTATAGGTGCATGTCACTATGCCCAGCTAATTTTTGTATTTTTTTAGTAAAGACAGGGTTTTATCATGTTGGCGAGACTGGTCTTGGACTCCTGACCTCAGGTGATTCACCTGCCTCGGCCTCCCAAAGTGGTGGGATTACAGGTGTCAGCCACCATGCAAAGAATTTCTAATAAAAGGTTTTCCAAAACAGCAAAAGTGGTTAATCTAAAATATTTTATAGAAGGATTTTAAGAATTTTTTTTTTTTTTTGAGGCAGCCTGTCATCCAGGCTGGAGTGCAGTGGCACAGTCTTGGCTCATGGCAACCTGTGCCTCCCAGGCTCAAGCAATTCTTGTGCATCAGCCTTGGAGTAGCTGGGATTACAGGTGTGCACCATCGCACCTGGCTGATTTATGTATTTTCAGTAGAGATGGGGTTTCACCATGTTGGCCAGGCTGGTCTTGAACTCCTGGCCTGAAGTGATCTACCCATCTTGGCCTCCCAAAGTGCTGGGATTATAGGTGTGAGCCACTGTGCCTAGCTAGATTTTAAGATTCTTATAAATGGAATTAAATATTTAGCTTAGATGAACACAAGTACTAGTTTTCTTCCAATCTAAGCAATAAAGGGAGCTTGTCTCCTAGAAGAAACATAAAGTAGCCATGTTATTTAGACAACATGATTTCTTTCTAGAACCTCGTATTGGAAGCCCAATTACCTAGGAGTGAAATACTAAAATCCCCAAAAGGTAGCAAATCAACTATAAATGTATGGATCCAATAAATGACTTACAAAACCTATTATAAAACGTGGTATGAACTGCTTAGAAAAAAAAAAGCTGATTACAGTGGCAAAATCAGAAGGAAGAAATCTTGAAACCCTTGCCATAGACCAGAAGGTTTTCCATGTCCTAGTTCTGTGAAAAAGTGTTCAATGTCACTGATGTGATGACTCAAATAATAATGATACCCCACGTGTACATTGATTTAATATTGAACTAAATGCCAGCATTAAGCAGCATCTGTCTTTCACATTTTAAAAAAGTATATCAGAACCATCAAGTTAACCCCTTTTTATCAATATTTCTTTTATAAAGCACTGTTTTGGCCTTGAGCGTTTTCTTGATGGAATTAATTGATGTAATACTAAGAACTCTCCTTTAAGTGATGAAAAATCCCTGCAGATTTGTCAGAATAGGAGAGAACACTGGGGATACCGTGGGATTCTGGGGAGAGCCGTGCAGCCAGCCATGGTAGACTGTTGTAGGAACCGAGGAAGAAGGACTGACCGAGGAATGCTGATTGATGAGCCTGTAGGAATTCTGCGGTAGGGGAAACGTGGATGTGCATTAATTTGTTCAAATGAGGTTGTAAATAAGAGAAGACCAGAGATCGGCTCCTAGGAACTGCCACCCCTCAAGGGGCAGTGTACAGCCAGTGGTGACAGAGCAGCACAGGAGCATCACCCCTCCTGATCCATGTGGTGGAGATGGTAGCATTGCCTCATGCAGATTTTGTGAGAAATAAATGGGATGAGTCTGTTTGGTGGGCTGACTCCCTGATGCTCCCTGGAAAGGAACCTTGTGCCCAAGTCAGATTTCTATCCATACCTGTCATCCTGAAAATGTACATTGTGATGATCAGGTCAAAATATTTTGAATACATTAGATGATGTATGTGTATTATTAGAAAAACAAAGCCCTGCTTAGCATACCTGACAAAGGTGCTTGATGGTTTTTACTATCAGTTATGGCTAATATGTTGCACTAACAATGGTAATATGAAGGGTTGCAATAATACTGTTCAGTCAGGCTGGGGCTCGTAGTGAAATTTTATGGTTTATTAGCCATAATCATCTTGCAATTTTTTTCCTTTAGGTTTTGGCTTGTGGTTAGCGGGTATGTTGATAAACATCCATTCAGATCATATCCTAAGGAATCTCAGAAAACCAGGAGACACTGGATACAAAATACCAAGGGGTACGTACTGAAAGTGAAGAATTTCTGTGAAAGTTGTGTGCCATGGTGCCTGTCTATTTTAGTGTTGCCAGCTCTAAGAAGTAGTAGCATGGTATTTATTAGCTACAAGTTTTCAGTGTAAATCATCATTATTAATAACAAGTACTGTTGTTATTGTCTTATTAGAATAACAAAAGAACCAAATCTGGCTAACTGAACAGTTATTAAACAAAGCAGAAAGTCCAGTTATATCTGTGCTTGGAAAGAGAGGATGAGGAAGAACGTATGATTTACAAGGAGTGTCTGACACTTCTGTTTCTAGCAGTATAATGAAATAGATACTTTGACCCTCCTCTGAAAACATTTTTAAATGTTGGAATATTTTGAAAATCTTCTTAAACACATCAGTATACTATCAAGAAAGGAAGTAATCATCAGAGGACAAGATCTAGGTGAATGATGGAATCTGGAGCGTGTCTTTTGAGAATTTGTGACGAGGCACCAACCCCCATGCTGGTTTATAACCCAGATTCGCACTACTTGTATAGTATGAAAAATCTCAAGCCGTGAATTAATTTCCGTGGCCTAGGGTGGTGGTGGATTCTCCTGGCCAGCAAAAGCCCAGATCCCCAAGGGGATCTGCATTCAACCTGAGTCTCAAAGAACCCAATGTGCCACACTCCACAGAGTAAGAGGTACGGTCACAAGGTACAGAACCCACAAGGAAGTACAGCACCATGAGGGAGAATGTAATTCAACGTGAAAGATTTCAGATGTTAGAATTAATGGAAACATTATAAAGTGAGTACTTTAAATGCTTTTTATAACGAGTAATTACAATTAGGAGTAAAGAAGCAATGTACCATAAAAAGGACTAGAAACCAACAGAGTTTCAGAAAAAAAACTTTTAAAGTACAGAAATCTAAAACTTTAATGGAGAAAGGGCATGACATCACTTAGTTTGAACTTCTTCCACTTATGTTCTGAGAAACCATATGAGAATAGCAACAAAAACAAACAATGCTCCAAATCCCAAATTACTAAAACTGTGATCCTGAGAACCTGGAATCAGCAAAGCCAGCTCCACACGTGATGGTAGTGTGATAGAAGCGGCAGAGAAGAGAAAACATGACAGAATCCTAGACAGGCTGCTGATCACCCATTCAGCCCCTGGGTGGATTGGGGAAGAATCCCCTCTTTGGTGTTGAGCTTATAAGCAAACTGCACCCTCATGGGGTCATCCCAAGGAGCCACTTCCTCTGGCAGGTACAGTGGCTGAGAAAGTGCAATGTAAGCTGGATGGTGGCCCCCTCGCTTTGTGCCCAGCACCCTTGCATGGGGAACAGCATGATTCCAGATTCATTGGCAAGTGTTTGTCCCCTGAAGGAGAGGGCCCTGTCCTAAGGAGGGGCTGCCATGAGCCAGACAAAGAAGGGAGAGAGCACAGTCCTGGGGGAGGCAGAATGAAAAGGTGCAGAAGATGCCAGAAGCCACAGACTGGCAGATTTGAGAAACACCACTTCCAAAAGAAAGGGCATCCCCAGAGATGGCAGGATCCCATGGGAGGGCCCTCCTGGGCCAGGCTGGTCACGGAAAGGCCTGACATGCCTCATACAGAGGGTCCTGTCCACTGTCCCACAGTAGTTGAGATGCCACAAAAACTTTTCAGCCTCTTTCCCTCCATTTCCTGCTCTCATGTCTGATCCTTGTTCTAATCCAACATATTGAAACCTGAAGAACAAAAAAGGTATGATCCCCAAATCTGTGCAGTCATAACATTGGGACAGCAAAGAAGCAGCAAAACTTACCTGAGCAGAAACATGTTTCACAAAGCAGGGGAAAATTGTAATCAAAATTCCAACATGAGTTTTAAAATGTGAATGGAGGCTAGGCGTGGTGGCTGCACCTGTAATCCCAGCACTTTGAGAGGCCGAGTTGGGCAGATCACATGAGGTCCAGAGTTCAAGACCAACCTGGCCAACATGGTAAAACCCCATCCCTACTAAAAACACAAAATTTAGCCAGGTGTGGTGGCACATGCCTGTAATCCCAGCTACTTAGGAGGCTGAGACAAGGCTGAGACACGAGAATCGCTTGAACCTGGGAGGCAGAGGGTGCAGTTAGCCAAGATCATGCCACTGCACTCCAGCCTGGGCGACAGAGTGAGACTCTGTCTCAAAAACGTAAAAAATACAAATAAAATGTGAATGGAGCAGTTGCAGGGTCTATACCCGTCAGCTGAAGAACACCTGCAATGAACCTGCAATCTACAAACTTAGCTTATTTTCTGTCTCAGTAAAGGGAGACCCCTCCCTGCCACATTTCCCTACAGTGCATAGCCTCCTTCCTGCAGCTAGTAATCAACCCAGCTTCCCGACGGCCTATGGCCATCAATGGCATCTCTGAGAACAGATAGGCCAAAGGAGATGTAGAAGCTTGGCTGCGACTCTCAGGCAGCAGGAAGTAGCACCAGATGTCGGTGCAGGTGACATGGGACACATGAGACTTAAGAAAGAAAATGCTTCTAAAATTTTTAATTTCTCCTATCCAAGTACTAACTAGGCTCGACCTTGCTTAGCTTTCAAGATCAGACAAGATCAAAATTCTTTATTTCTAATCATTAAATTAAAAGACCCACAAGACCAGGAAAAAAAAAAAAAAAAAAAAAAAAACACCACAGAAGTATGTCAGAAGATAGAAATGAAAAAGCAAAGAATATGATACCTAGACTGGGTGCAGTGGCTCATACCTGTAATCCCAATACTTTGGGAGGCTGAGGCAGGAGGATCACTTGAGGCCAGGAGTTTGAGACCAGCCTAGGCAACATAGCCAGACCCCCATCTCTACAAGAAAAATGAAAGAAAATTAGCCAGGCATGGTGGTGCACACTTGTAGTCCCAGCCACTCAGGAGGCTGAGGTGGGAGGATCACTTGAACCCAGGAGTTCGTGGCTACAGTGAACCTCAATCACGCCACTGCACTCCAGAGGGAGACCCTGTCAAAAAAAAAAAAAAAAAAAAAAAATTCTTATTGTGAATGACGTTTTTGGTGATAGCTGGAGAAGTAGGGAAAATACATCCATCCTAGGCACGCTGAAGTCCATGAAGAAGAAATCAAAAGCATTGGAACAGAACATATTTTAAAAACTAATTCAAGAAAGCTTTTGTGAAGTAAAACAAGATGCAAGAGCGTCTGCCGTTTGCAAGTGCACACCCTCTACCAGGGAAAGTCGACAGGAAACAGTGATGATCATCTGCACATGCTGTGAGTGGCTCATAAGGGAAAGTTTGTTAGATTCTTCAGGGCAACATTCAGTGCCAAGGCCTTAGAGGCAGCACCATGAGAGGCCCAAGGAATGTGGAAGCCAAAATTTTATCCTAGCTTTGGAGTCCCTCGTGTAAAATCTGTCAGGTTTTGAAGACTACAGGTATAGGTAGTCTGGGTGCTGAGCCCCATGAGGACTCCACCATGGTCGGCTTTGTGACTGGCCCCCCTCACTGCAGACTCTTAATTTGCAGGGTGTTTTTACGTGACACACTCATGGTTTCTAATACACAGGTGTGCCGTCTACATCCAGTGATTACGTGAGGTCTTTCAGAAACGCTTCCCAGGACTCTGTTAATAATGGTGCCGTAACTGGTTAGCGTCAAAAGAGCAAGTGACAAAACGAACAAATAAAGAGATAAAGAGAGGTGCACAGATAGGATGCCCATAGTCGGTACATACAGGCTGAACTAGGGTTTAGGGCAAGTGCTGTGGGCTGTGTGCAACGACCAGTTTGTGGTTTTGTAATGCGGCATCTGTAAGCAGCCTGTGTCTCAAGACATTTTTTGGCAGATTGGCATCTCCAGGTTTTCCGGTCTAATTACATGCTTACTGGTCCACCCATATGGTTCCACCAAATAATGTGCCCCACACTGGACCCTCTGAGAGAAGGTTCACTGAGCAGGCTGCATGCGGGAAGGCATCATGGCCCCAGCCCTCCCCACAGGCTGTCTGCCCTTTGGGTGACTGGCATCTGCAGGACGGGGTGCAAAGGTCCTTCCACGTCTGGGATTCAGCTGCCCAGGGCTCTGTTGAAATACAGATGATCGTTAATGTCATCTTGTAGAAAGTTGAAGCAGTTACAGAAATGGGTGAATAAGAAAGTGACAGTGACTAAGCTCCACAGTTCAGAGGGAACAGCGCTGTGAATGCTTTGGGTCCATTCTTGCAGGCGCTTCTGCAGGTGCATATGCCCACACATTGTGAATGACATTCTATTTATTGGGCATTAAGTTTGATATTTTTATGTATTATATTGTCATTAAAAAGTTTGTCAATGAATGTTGCTATTTGTATTAGTCTGTTTTCACTCTGCTATAAAGAACTACCTGAGTCTGGGTCATTTATGAAGAAAAGAGGTTTAATTGACTCACAGTTCCGCATGGCTGGGGAGGACTCAGGAAACTTACCATCATGGCAGAAGGCGAAGGGGAAGCAAAGACCTTCACATGGCGGCAGGAGAGAGAACAAGCGAAGGGGGACCTGCCTCATACTTTCAAACAATTACATCTCATGAGAATTCACTAGCACAAGAAACTGCCCCCATGATCCAGTCACCTCCCACTGGGTTCCTCCCTTGTCCTGTGGGGATCACAGTTCAAGATGAGATTGGGTGGGGACACAAAATCAAACCATATCAGTATTATTTTATAATTATGAATTATTTCAAGCTTACAGAAAAGTAGTAGAAAGCTCAATATTGCAAGCATCTACACACCCCCACCTTCCTTAAATAAGAAAAAGAAAAGCACTTTGCTGTTTTGGGCTCAGCAAAACCATTTTCTTTCTTTTTAAAAAATAGACCATCTCAGGCGGGGCGCCGTTGCTCACACCTGTAATGCCAGCGCTTTGGGAGGCTGAGACAGGTGGATCACCTGAGGTCAGGAATTCGACACCAGCCTAGCCAACACGGTGAAACCCCATCCCTACTAAAAATACAAAACTCCAAAAAAAAAAAAAAAAAATCATCTCAGCTCCAGCCAAAGCCCTCATGCACCATGCACGTAAGTTGCAGTGTGCTCAGAGAGCTAGTCTCCACCCTATGCTGCAGTATTTGTTGAAATTGGTCTTATGACTTCGGGTGTAATCAGTTTGTCTTTTTTTTTTTTTTTTTTTGAGACAGAGTCTAACTCTGTCACCCAGGCTGGAGTGCAATGAATGGCACGATCTCGGCTCACTGCAACCTGTGCCTCCTGGGTTCAAGCGATTCTTATTCATCAGCTTCCCGAGTAGCTGGGACTACAGGCGTGCACCATCACACCTAGTTAATTTTTGTATTTTCAGCAGAGACAAGGTTTCACCATGTTGGCCAGGCTGATCTGGAACTCCTGACCTCACATGATCCACCTGCCTCAGCCTCCCAAAGTTCTGGGATTACAGGCGTGAGCGACCGCACCCGGCCTAATTTTTTAAAAAATGCTCTGTCCTTATATGCCTTCCGAATTTTCTCAGCTCCGCAGACATAGTGCCCAACTGGAACCCAGGGCAGAATACATCAGGCCTCTCTAGAACACACTTGAGTAGCCACAAAGCTACAGCCTGAGGGTGAGTCCCAAGTCCCAAAGAGGGGCCTCCTGCCCTCCTTCTCTGCTAGGACCCCTCTCCCTGCCCCTCGTCTGGTCCTTGGAGTGTGCCAGCCATTGCTCTCCGCCTCAGGGCCTTTGCTGCATCTCTTCTCTTGCCTGGAGCACTCCTGAGAGCACCCCCAGCACCTGCCAGGCTGGCCCTCACTTGCAAGCCTTGAATCGACCTTCACCTTCCCTGTGAGGCTTGTTCCCAGCCACTCTGTGATGGTGACCTCCTCTACCCCATCCCAGTTCCAGGGCCCCTCACTACTGTGCCCTGCCCCTCACTACTCCTCCCCCTCCATGTGCTGCATGCTCTCTTTGTTCATGACACTGGGGTTTATGGTTCTAGATGTGGGGAGGGGGTCTGTCCAAGTGCCTGGGCAGGGCCTGGCCCATAATACTGACTCAGCGCATTTGTGAAGATGTGATGAATGAATGAATGAATGAATGAATCTGTGCTTGAAAGTGAATATCTTCGTCACTCATTGCTCTAGGGTTCTATTTAGGTCCATTTTACTTGCTAGTTCATTGTTAGTTGTTACTCTGTATTCTCTGCTTGCATGATCCATCAACAGGTGCAGTGGTTTAGTGGTGTTCTTCCACTGTAACTGTACATGCATGTATTCACATAGATGGGTATTGATATATATATGTAGTTGATGATCAGAAGCTGTGATATGAATTAATAAACCATGTAATGCTAGATATGTCTTATTGATTAACATCCTATAAGGGAAATATTTTTCCGTTCTTGAATTTATGTTCTCCAGGTAAGTATTCACTAGCATCTCTGAAGTCTATATTTCATTTTGTAGTAAATGTACTACTTTGGTCTGTGTTTTCTTCTAGGAGGCTTATTTGAATACGTAACTGCAGCCAACTATTTTGGAGAAATCATGGAGTGGTGTGGCTATGCCCTGGCCAGCTGGTCTGTCCAAGGCGCAGCTTTTGCTTTCTTCACATTTTGTTTTTTATCTGGTAGAGCAAAAGAGCATCATCGGTAAGTTTTGAAACACTTTTACCATTTGTAATTTGTTCTTTGACTATATTATTACTCTTTTTCAGGATAGATTTTTGAAGTGTTCATTTAAATTGCTGAATTCCAGTTTATTCTGTGCTTTGACCAAACAAGTACAAAACCAAACCGATAGCTGTAGAATCACCCAGCTCTAAGGAATTGTCAGAGCCACATAAGCAGAGTTGTTCTCTACACCACGTCCTTAGCCTCTCTGAATTGACATTGCTGGACTCAGTGGTGCAGCTGGACACCAAGCAGGGGATTCGGGGCTCTGAGTGGGAAACACTGATTAAAACAGAACCCTGACTGAGCACAGCCAATGGCCAGCTTGCGAATGCTGCAGGTTGAGGAATTCTGAAGAGGAAGGTGAAGCCCAGAGCCCGGCAACACTGGCAGAACTCGTGCACACAGAGCTCTCTAGCTATGTGGTGACTCAGGCCATGGCTCTGAACCTGGGGTCCTTAATGGGCTACAGAGGCTCTATGTGCCCCCTAAAATGACATTTTCCAGAGACCAGGTCCTTGCCTTTCATCTGATCCCCCAAAGGGCTTGTGAGCCATTTGACCAACACACTCATAAAGAAATCAAAGGGACTGGACACGGTGGCTCACACCTGTAATCCCAGCACTTCGGGAGGCCGAGGCCAGTGGACCACTTGAGGTCGGGAGTTCAAGACTGGCCTGGCCAACATGGTGAAACCCCATCTCTACTAAAAATACAAAAATTAGCCAGGCATGGTGGCGGTTGCCTGTAATCCCAGCTACTCGGGAGGCTGAGGCACAAGAATCACTTGAACCTGGGAGGTGGAGGTTGCAGTGAGCTGATATCGTGCCACTGCACTCTAGCCTGGTTGATAGAGTAAGACTCAGTCTCAAAAAGAAAGAAAGAAAGAAAGAAATCAAAGGATGTCAAGGCTGAAGTGAATTTAGAGAACACCTTTCTAATCCAATGGTTGAGGAAACTGAGGATCAAGGAGCAGAGTCTGAGGCCTGCCAGGAGCCCCGTTTCATTGACAGGAAGAGATCTCAGCCACAGCGTGGAATCTTTACCTGCCCTGACATGGGCGTGTGTCCCTGATAATAAATGATGGAGACTGGGCTTAGCAAGCAGCCAGCCTGGTATGCACATTTACCGTGTGCCCTGAGCCACTCGCTTCATCCACTCAAAACATCTAACCAAAATCTCCAAAGCTGCCAGTGCTACGAGGTGTGCAAAAATATATAACTCTGTCCTTCTTCATGAAGTTTATCATCTTTTTTGGGACTGAGGACAGAGAGAAAAAGCTAAAAGAAGAATAGATTGATAGCATGGTATAGTGGGAAAAGTACCTAGGTGTACTTCCCAGCCTCACCACGTGTTTGCAGATGCAAAGGATGATTATTGGAGATAATAAGAAGAAAGGTCATATCTGAAGTATCTCTTTGCCTAGTTTTTTTTTTTTTTTTTTTTTTTTTAAAGACAGCATCTCGCTCTGTCACTCAGGCTGGAATGCGGTAGCACAATCTCAGCTCACTGCCACCTCTGCCTCCGGGGCTCAAATGATCTTCCCACCTCAGCCTCCCAAGTAGCTGGGATTACAGGCACACGCCACCAGGCCTGGCTAATTTTTTATATTTTTTGTAGAATTGTGGTCTCACTATATGGCCCAAGCTGGTCTTGAACTCCTAGACTCAAGTAATCCTCGCACCTCAGCCTCCTGAAGTGCTAGGATTAGAGGCGTGAGCCAGCGTGGCTGGCCTCTTTGTCTAATACTTGAAGAAGTGATAGCATAAATGTGAGAGCTGATGAGAGCTCTCAGGGCAGCACCCTTCATTCTTTCGAGACACTCCATTGTGCCAGGGACCTGGTATTTTCACGCATAGAGAGTGAGGAGAACAAAATCAGAGCCACGACCTACCTAAATCCTGTAGCTGCTGAGAAAAACATAGGGGTCTGCAGAAAGTTGAGTGAGTGCCGAAGGCAGAGAGGGTTTGAGAAGGAGGCTCGATGCCAGGCATGGCAGAAACACTGTGGGCCAGGAATGGGCCTTCTGTGCTGGGAACTGTGTTCGCCAAAAAGTCATATGGGAGTCCTAAGCCCTGGTACCTGTGAAAGCAACCTTACTGGGGAACGTATTCAGTTGAGATGAGAAGGGGAAACGTGGATACAGACATACACCAGGTGATCACACAGAGTGGGAAGGCCACGGGAAGATGGACAGAGAGGCAGGGGCGATGCAGCCACGAGCCCAGGAACAACACGTGGCACCACCAGAGCTGGGGGAGATGGGACTGGAACCTTCCCTGAACCTCCAGAGGGAGCGGAGCCCTGCTGCCACCTTGATTTCCAACTTCTGGCTTCTAGAACTGGGAGAGAATTCGATGGCCGTTATTATAAGCCACCCAGCGTGCGGTAACTTTGTTCTAGCAGCCACAGGGAACTGATACACCAGCTTTCCGGCCATTTAAAATTGACTGGGAAAGTAAGGGCAGGAGTATGATTTGTGAACCCTTCTGTTTTCTCCTCTGCCACATGACTTTGTTGTCACAGGTTTGGTTGAGATACTACGTCATCACTCTAAATATACATTCTAGAGTGTGACTTCCTCCCCTCTGCCCCCGCTGCTCCCAGCACTGCCCCCGCTGCCCCCGCTGCCCCCAGCACTGCCCCCGCTGCCCCCAGCACTGCACCCGGCCTGGGCCACGCTTCCCGGTGAAGATGCCATCCTTTTACATTCCTAATATTTGATGTGAAGAAGCAAGTAATGTCTCATTTCTCTTAAACAAATGAGATAACACTGACATTTAAAAAAACATGGATCAGCATAAGATTGAACACGGGCACACCAAGTCAGTGGTAAAGATGTTTCCTCAAATGAAATCAGGAAACAGGAAAACCCCTCTCAGTATATGAATATGAAACATATAGAAATGGAAAATAAGTAATTCAGTTATCTAAATGAAAGTCTTTGCTAATAAAAACCCAAAGATACTCTTTGCAGAAGAATTCATGAGTTGAAAGAGCTCTTTGTCATCCATTTGCTGTTTAAATTGGTGTCAGTGTGAAACCAGTTTTAAGTCCTGAAGAATTAATCAACTCAGTTTTGCAGAATTATGTTCAGAAATGTAGGACTTACAAGCTGAGAATAAAATAAAAACTCTTTTTTAAAAATATTTTCATAAACCCAACTAATCAAGCCATCAAATAAACGTATTCCAAAAGAAACCATGCCAAGGATCTATTCCTTGCACTCCATTTGATGGATTATAATGTTCTTTTTCTTTTTTTTTGAGACAGTCTCGCTCTGTCGCCCAGGCTGGAGTGCAGGGGCGCGATCTTGCCTCACTGCAAGCTCCGCCTCCCAGGTTCACACCATTCTCCTGCCCCAGCCTCCCGAGTAGCTGGCACTACAGGCACCTGGCTAATTTTTTTGTATTTTTAGTAAGAGATGGGGTTTCACCGCGTTAGCCAGGATGGTCTTGATCTCCTGACCTCACGATCCACCCGCCTTGGCCTCCCAAAGTTCTGGGATTACAGGTGTGAGCCACTATGCCTGGCCGGATTATAATGTTCTAAAAACAAAACTGTATTACAATGAAATTCTTTCTAAAATAATTAGTATTTAAATTCATAAATGATTGCATTGATAGTTAAACTCTAGGTCAGAAACAGTCAACTGTGCTGGGTTGCTAACAAATATTCTCTTTAAAGGCAAAATTTAAAGGTATTCTAAGGAGTGAGAAAAATTTAATCATTTAACAATAAATATTTTATTTCCATATAATGGTTTCTGTGAAATACATTTAACCTCTTCAGCCAACATCCCTTCATTATGTGAGAACATCCTGACCTCACACGTGTTCTTTCTGATGTCACGGAGCCCAGCCTTGCTGCCCAGCCTGGCTGGAAGGACCGTTTTCTCGGCGTCCTGTGGCAGTCCTGTGTGTCCTGTCTCCCGCCTGCCCTCTCGTGTTTGCCCATTTCAGGCTCTCCTGCTGTCTTGTACTCTGCCCTTGACTTTTCGGGCCAGGGTGCCCATCTTCCATGGGCAGTTTCTGGGAGAGAGGAGCTCACCCGCTATGTCCCTGTGCGGCATCCAGTGCCGCTGGCCCGTGGGGAAGCTCTCCGGCACTTGCAAGGGGTGGATGGCCTGGATCCCAGCAGGCCTGTGAAAACCTTCAGCCTCTAACCAGCGAACATGTTTGCAGTCCACTTCCACAGGCTTCACACCAGCAGTGAAAACCTTCAGCCTCTAACCAGCGAACATGTTTGCAGTCCACTTTCACAGGCTTCACACCAGCAGTGAAAACCTTCAGCCTCTAACCAGCGAACATGTTTGCAGTCCACTTCCACAGGCTTCACACCAGCAGTGAAAACCTTCAGCCTCTAACCAGCGAACATGTTTGCAGTCCACTTTCACAGGCTTCACACCAGCTGTGAAAACCTTCAGCCTCTAACCAGCGAACATGTTTGCAGTCCACTTCCACAGGCTTCACACCAGCAGTGAAAACCTTCAGCCTCTAACCAGCGAACATGTTTGCAGTCCACTTCCACAGGCTTCACACCAGCTGTGAAAACCTTCAGCCTCTAACCAGCGAACATGTTTGCAGTCCACTTTCACAGGCTTCACACCAGCTGTTGGGCTTGGCCACGTTGTGTGTTGGGCACTCGGGTCCATGTGCCACCACTGAGCCACATAGCTGGAAAGGCTGCAGTCTAAAGGCCTCATGCCAGGGGAAGTGATACTTGACCTGGAAGTCCTGACCGACTTCTTAGAATTGTTCTTATTACATGCCTTTTTGGGGACACAGAACATAAAAAAGTAAACGTGGCCGTCCAGTATGTTCGAATTCTCTATTTGTGGATTCCGGTGTTAAACTTAGCTAAGACCAGCAGGGGTTTGCCAACTGCCTCTCAGTTTCTCATCTTCATATGTTTCTACCACATTAACAGCGAGCTAATTGCTTTCTCTTATGATTTTTAGCCTGTTAATCTTTGTGTGTTTATAGAAACTCCCTTTTTATGACTATTTCTCCATGTTGTCAAATTATTTCTAATTTTTACTCCATCCACTTAGTTGCCACCTTTCCCAACTGGCTATTACCCCCAAAACAAATGAGCATGCCTTCGTTGATACAATTTATATCAAAACTGAAAATACTGTTTGTTTTGAGCACAAGGCTGAATTGTGGACAACGCCGTATACATTTTCCCAGATTTCACTGAATCCTTACTAAGAGCTGTTCCTGAGCCTCCTGGTACACAGCTGGGTGCCCACTCTATACACCCTGGGCTAGGCCAGTAGTTCTCGACTGCAGGCTGGAGAAAACTCTTAAGAGTCTACCAGCAGATATTCAGAAGCACCTACTTGGTCCTGCCCCTCCTCCAGCCTGCATGCTTTCCCCAGGGGCTGAAAAGACAGCTCCACAACGTGCTGTTCAGTATTTTCATCAAATGTCAGTAATTTTCCTTCCAGATAGAAAGCTGAATTCTATGGGCTACTTCTTCTGAATCACACTTTATGATTAGATATACTTAATTCTTCGTGATATAGGCAAAATTAAACTATAAGTATGAAATGCCAAAGTTTTTGTTACTACATTTAAAAACTGAATAGTCTTTTGTCATGAAAAATATTGTCACTTTTGTTAGCATCTGTTAAATGTCTAAGTGACAGAATTATTCCCTTTTAAAATTTTTTTTTCTTATTTTTAGGTGGTACCTCCAGAAATTTGAAGAGTATCCAAAGTTCAGAAAAATTCTAATTCCATTTTTGTTTTAAGTGCATTTTCAACAAAATTATCTTCAAGTTGAAGCTTTCCAATGGTGTTTCTCTAGGGACTTTGTAAATAAGTTATATCTTTGTAATTTTCCTGCTACTTCATCATTTTCAAGATGTCCTCTAGAAATATTTTTTCTAGTAATTTTGCAAGCTACCTAATAAGTACTTAAATAAACTGAAATGGAGGTTGAAGTATACTACTGTGTAACAGATCAGAATTTCAAACTCCAGGAAATAACTGCTGACATTTGTTCTAATTTCGAATTTACCTCTTTTGGCTATGTCTTGCCAAGTGTGTCTAAGACTAGAGTTTACAACTGTCTTTGATGGCATTTTCAGAACAATAAATGTCACAATCCCTTCTATAGCCCCCTACAGTGATCCCTTCAAGGTCAACAGCAGTGTTGCTTTCCCCCTGTAGGGCTGGGATATGTCTTGGAGCCCTCTCTCGGAGGCCACAGAGGCCGGGGGTAGCCATTGTGCAGTCATGGCCCAGGGGAAACTTGCCAACCTTCATTGTCAGGTGCTGTGTGTAAGTGGAGAACTTGGGGATAGAGGAGGAAGCTCCTGGTGGCTCTTCCAAGGCAGGGGCAAAGGCATCTGGACTTGTTCCAGCCCAGCCCCCCAGGTGACATCACCAGGCAGGGAGGGGTGCTGGTGGTGGTTTAGACGGAGTAAGTTGCTTTGCCTGTGCAAGTGGCTCCCGGGCCCTAAACAGGCACCTTTAGGCCATGGGTCACTCACCATGAGCCATCAATATGCTCTGGTCTGACATGGTTTCTCTTTGTCCTCTAGTCTAGACCTAGTTTTTTTGTTCTGTTCTCCACGTATGGATATAGTAGAGATTATTGTCTGTGAAATTTCTCCTTTGTGGATTTTGAGTTTTCCGTTGTAGTGTAAAGAATGATTACCTTCTGTAACAATAAAAAGACCACTTTTTAAGATTTATCCTGTTCTTTGTCGATTGAAACATAATAATTATATTGTTAAGATTCTCTACAGCCTTCTTTTTCTTCCATAGCTAATCTTCTTCTAATTGTTTTTTGCTTTCTGTTTTGCTGTTGCTGCTTTGCAAAGCTTTTCCCTCATAGCCTGTACCTGTTATCAGTATAAAATAATCTTCCTGTTGAATGCTTCATGACTTGAATTCTACTTTGATAAAAACATTGCCATACTGCTTTTTATCTTGATGAATTCATCTGGCATTTCTTTGCTTTATCGTCTCATCTGGAGTTTTTAAATGCCATTTGTTTTAGTTGTCTTCAACAACATAATAAATAGACTTTGCCATTTAACAAGGTAGCTCAAATTCTTTTACTAATTGTTACATCGAAACATTCTTTCATCGTGTTTCCTGTTTTTATTTGGTTTTTTCAACTTCTTCTGTTTACTATCTACAGTGATTTGGAAAGGAGATTTCCTTTAAAACAAACAAGCTTATTGGGAATGGCTTTTATGATTTTTAAAGTAGCCTTGAGAGCTGCCAGTTAAATCCGATGAGCTGAACATACACCTTTCCTTCTCCCCTCTCTATCCTGACCCCAGTTGAAATCACCTAAAAGGAGTTTAAGTGGGCGAGTGGCCCCATAAAGAGAGTGAGAGAGAGTCATCACTGCAGACAGATCACAGCACGGGTGGAGATGGGCCTGATGTGGCAGAGCAGAGAGGCCATGACAGCACGCACCCAGCCGAGACCCTGGGTCCTCACACCTGGGCTGACAGAGGGCAGAGGGATATGAGCACCTCAAAGTGAGACCAACTAAACATGGTGCCTGCAGCAGAAAGCAGTGTCCTCTGCACTCCCACTCCCCACGGACAGCACAGAGAGCCCAGAAATGAGCCATGTGCCCATTGCCGGGGAAGAGAAAGGTAGGCTGAGGTGGTGGTCTGTCCTAACACAAAAATTAACTAAGTGGGGAAAAACGGAGAACTAGGTGTTGGCATCCCAGGAAAAAAATAAAGTCTCCACATTTTGGTCTTCAGGGATCCTGCCCCATAATGGCTGGTTACCTCCTGCCTCAAGCTGCAGGGAAGCTGGGGGTGGCGTGGTGCCCCTGCAATTAACTCTCCTGCTCAGACTTTCTGGTCCTTCTTAGAAAATGTGAACCAGTGAGCAAGAAGCGCCTGGTACATAGAAAAATCTGCATCATGAAAGAACAATGAAAGCCTCTTCAAGAAAACATGATCCTAGGCATCAAAGGGAATTTTTAAAAAGAAATCGTAACTTCAGGGAGATTCAGCATCCACAGAGGAATGGACATCACTCACTGTGGGACATCACATACTGGAATACTACTCAGCAATGTGAAGGAATGGACTGTTGATGAATATTTATAAATCACATATCTGGTAAAGATTTTAATATTCATAATATGTAAAGAACTATCAAAATTCAGTAATAAAGCATATGTTTTGTAAATGGACAAATGATCTGACACTTCACCAAATAATACATACAGTGGCAAATAAGTACATGCAAAGATGCTTAATGTCTTTGGTCACTGGGGAAACGTTAATAAGGTATCAGTACACATCTATGAGCCTTTCACAAAACTGATTTGAATGCTAAAATCTATAAAAACTCATTCTGTTGAACAGTAAACTGAGGCACAAATAAATTTTAAAGAATTTATTTGATCAAACAACAATTCATGAACTAGGCAGCTCCAAACCAGACATGGTTAAGGAGCTCCACTGGGGGGAGCAAGGAGAAGGGTTCCATAGGATGGACACAGAGGAAAGCAGCACAGTTTGTGGCTCCAGCTGCACAGCTACCTCATTTGGTCTGTTCCGTTGGAAGATCCCTGGTTATATAAGTTTGGTGCCTGTCCTGGTCAGTTGAACTTAAATCCTGTTTTTCTTCAGTATAGGTATTTACAACAAATAGCTCAAGTTAAGTTTTGCTTATGTTTGCAAAGCAAGCAAGGGTTAGGTCATTTATGAGGCCTAACTGGTTTTGTCCGCCCAGGGATTCTTCAGGTCTGGTCTCCATTCTAATTTATTTTAACACTTCTACATATGATAGTCCCCAAAATATGAACATTTTCCCAATAACACTTGTAAGCCATAACTTATTTTCCTCCATTAAATATTGTTACATTTACTTCAGATAGTTTTAAACTCCTTAGAAACTATGCATTTGCTCAAACAGCCTGTTCTTCAGTTAAAGTTCAAACCCGTTTGACCAGAGAAAAGCAAACATTATTAACTAAGAATATGATTGTGTTAGTCTGTTTTCATGCTGCTGATAAAGACATACCTGAGACTAGCTAATTTATAAAGAAAAAGAGGTTTAATGGACTCATGATTCCACATGGCTGATGAGGCCTCACAATCATGGCGAAAAACACGTCTTACGTGGTAGCAGACAAGAGAGAACGACAGCCAAGCAAAAGCGGAAACCGCTTATAAAACCATGAGATCTCGTGAGACTTACTACCGTGAGAACAGTATGGGGGAACCACCCCCATGATTCAATTACCTCGCACTGGGTCCCTCCCACAACACGTGGGAATTGTGGGAGCTACAATTCAAGATGAGATATGGGTGGGGACACAGCCAAACTATATCAACCATTTTTTTTTCACTTGTGAAGGTAAAACATTTAATTTTAAAATGTTGACACTACAATGTATTAAATAGTCATAAATGGACACAGTGTATTCTATAGCTGCCAAGTTTACTTTTTTTTTTTTTTTTTTTACGGAAACTGTTAAGTTATACTGTGGTTAAGACTTGTACCTTCACCCTTGAAAAAGCCCACATTCTATCACAGCGATGTATGGTCAGACTTAACAGCTGCAATTGTTAAACACTTGGATCAAGTCATAACCGGTTTTATTGCAAAAGGACCCCGTACACATTTATCAATTCTAGTACCTTAATAGCTAACCGACAAGTCATTAACATACAGAAACATGCATCATGAGAAGCAAGAAATATCATCCATCCCTTCTGCATATTAGCAGCTTGTCACTCCTTAGCGACAGTGCTCACATCCCTGAGGTCAGTGGACACTCACTTTCCACATTCCTCTGGAGTGAAAGATGGAATGACTTAAGTACAAATGCAGCATATTATAAACAATTTCTTACAAAAGTCACAAACCAAAGTATTTTACAGAATTTACTACAAAACGCCATAAAAACTGCCTTCACTGAAGCTCTCTCTCCCGGTATCCGGCGACCCAACTGGATGTCTTTGGGCATGATGGTGACTCTCTCAGCTTGGATGAGATAGTATCTTCTCATGGATGAGATAGTGTCTCTCAGCGTGGATGGATAGTATCTTCAAACAGACTCACCGGGTAGCTTCCTAGCTTCCTGCCGCGCACGGATGGCTGCGCTGGGAAACCTCAGGTCGGTTTTGAAATTGGGCGCGATCTCCTGCACCTGGCTCTGCAAAGGCAGCTTCCAGATGAGCAGCTGGGCCGACTTCTGATAACCACGAATCTCTCGCAGCGCCCCGGCCCCCGGCCCCCGGCCTGTAGGGATGAGTTTTCTTCACCGCCCCCAGAGAGGGGCGCTGTCCTGGCGGCTTTTGTGGCCAGCTCCTTGCCGAGGGCTTTCCCCTGGGGGATTTACAAGCTGTCGGCTTGGTTCGGGCTATTTCTTTTTCCGCAGCGCCGAAGTTTGAGGCCACAGTCGCGGAGCGAAAAACCGACGCTTCTCCAACGAAAGACCAAACCGCTCTGCGCTGCAAAGACCTTGACTAATAAAAATTTAACCTTTTTTACTAATTAAACAAAAAATCCAGTCTAAAAATGGTTTCATTCCACAAAGAGGCATCTTTCCAAATCGCAGTGAAAAAGACGAGTACTTCTCAACTTTACTTTCTATTACTTGCTATGGAATTCCCTCACAAAATTGCTCTCCAGCACACCAGAACAGCATTTGTAGAATGGTATTAGGGTAATGACAGTGTGATGCTAATTGTCTGATACACATTAACAAAAGCAGGTCACTGCTGGTCACCATAGCAAGACATTCAGCTAATAAATGGTTACCCGCTGAATCTTTACTTAGGACATTAATTGCTTCACCCACATAAAAATAAACAGCAGCCAGGAGACTACCCTAGTCAATGTCCAGAGGGTCCCCTTTCTTTCCATTTTCTGCAGGCGAGTCCTTTATGTTTAGAAACCTTGCCTGCACGGCATGCTCATGCCACCATGAGCAGGAGGTCACTGGAAGCTCAGGAGCCTCCTATTCCCCAGGCTGACTGGGGCCGTGGAGGCTGGGGAATGGGCACACACGTGCCCCCATTAGCTAGATGAGGCTCACGTTCCGTTTCTTCCGGAAGCGCTGCGCTAGACTGTGGCCTGCTGGAGTGCAGCAACCAACTCTAAGCCATTCGCTGCCATCCACCCTAAGACCTGGTAGGGGGCCTGGGACGTAATCAGGGCTCAAAACACATTTGCTAAACAACAACAAAATGACTCACATATTGCTTCTCACTCAAAGCAGAAAACCAAGGTAGAAAGACCACAGGGAAATGCAGCCAGGGGTGTGGATCCTGAAGAGATGCCTGAAATGAGTGTCCTGTACAGTGGGAAGGCTGGAAAAACGTTTGCCAGTTACTGTTCCCGGCTAACGGTCATTCAGGTCCACATGCCCAAACACAACTAATCTGTGCATTTTGAGATTTGTGGATGTCCTCGTAACCCTGTGTCCTTGAAAGCAAATTAGTGAGTGCCCAAGGTAGCCTGGGAGGGTGTCCCCCCTGGGACCACTTCTGGGTAGAAGCAACTTTCAAAGCCAAAGCCCCCCAGGCCAGTTTGGGGCTCCCACATCTGCTTCTCCACTTACTCTGTTATCTGATCTTCTTCATGTGCTGGCTCAGAGCTGGCCAGCATCACCACTGATGAGACTCGGTTATCTCTGGGTTCTGATGAAGCCCAAGATTGCCAAATAAATCGTGACTCCAGAATCTGTAGCTTAACCCTGGTTGGATGTCCTGGGTCCCTCCAGCCCTCCTCTAATGTCTCCTGGTGAGGGCCCTTTGTCTGTTACGGCTGCTGACAAAATACCATAAACTAGGTGACTTATACACAACAGAAAGGTATTGCCCACAGTTCTTGAGCGTGGAAAGTCCAAAATCAAAATTCGGTGTCTGGTGAGGCCCCTGTTCCTGGTTCATAGGTGATACCTCCCTGTGCTCTCACCTGGAAGAAGGGGCTAGCCAGCTCTGTGGGTCTCTTTCTAAGGACACGAATCCCATTCATGAGGCCTCCACCCTCATCACCTAATCATCTCCCAAAGGTTTCACCTCCTAACACCATTGCATTGTGGGCTAGGTTCGAACATTTGAATTTGGGGCTCACAAACACTGGGACGCTGCAGGCCCACTAGCTTTGCTTTTCCTATCTGAACACGTCCCCAGCCCATGCCGGCAGTGGCCAGTCCTTAGGAATTCAGCAAGGGGACTGTGCCACTGCCCACCATCACACCCCCGTCCCAGGCAAGGGGCCTATCCCATGGAAATGGCCCTGCAGTGCTGGGGTTGTGAAGCCTGTTCCTCAGGGAACCTGGGGGTCTAGCCTCTCTCCAACCCATCAGGGCCAGTGCCCCCTGGCTCGCTCTGCCCTCTGCCACCCTCCTCTGTGGTTTGGGGTTCTCAGGGAGCTCACTGCACCCAGGCACCCTGCCCCAGTCCTTGGCCTAGCATGGTGAGCCCCAGCCTTGCCACAGCGCAGCTTCCTTCTGAACTGCCCTCGGGTGTCTGTGGGCACCAGTGGGTCTACTGCTTCCCCAGATGGGTCCCCTTCCTCCTCTCCATGCTGGGGATGGGATTGCTCTGAGGTGGCCACCCCAGGCTGGTATAGCGGCAAAAGCCCCAGCCCACAGTGCTCTCCTTAGCTTGTCTAAGCCTCTTCTCTACCCCGGGCCAGGGGCTGGAGGGAGGAGCGCAGAACCCAGCATCTCCCAGCTGCACCTTCCTCCTCCCCACAGGACCCCAGGGCCCCGAGGGGCAGGCGTCTCTGTTGGGTCTCCCTTGCCTAGCTGGGACTTCTTTCTAAGGTCTCTCTGACCTCAACCTGTGGTTAAGCCTTGATGGTGGGTGGGGTGCAGTAGAGGAGGCAGAACTGGCTTAGCAGGAGAGGCTTTGAATCAGGCAGTACTTCAGAAATGGTAGCCATGCTGCGATGGCCGGTTGCCTTATTTGTTTTAAACCAAGCACTTTCCCAGCAGCCCTAATGGCCCTCTGCCTTTATTGCCTGAAAATCCCCTTCAGCAACCCTAAAGCCTCTCCCAGCTTGACTTGGCCCTCTCCCTGGTGGAGACGTCAGGGCTGCCAAGGCTTGCTTCTCTCTTTTCCTACCTTTTACCTGTTTCTGACTCAAACCACCTCCGTGCTAGGCTTCTCCCTCAGTGAGGCCTCTGTGCATGACTTCAGTCACCCAACACTGACAGAACTTAGAACCCAATAGCCCATTTCTCTCCTTCCATCCAGACCCTGTCTGCTGTTATCTGTAGGAAGACCACAGCCAACTGCTATCATGACCAAAGCTAAAATCCAGTGAGACAGAGAACAATAGTTGTACCCGTCTCCTCCTTAATCTCCAAGGCCAGTGGTGCATGCATTTGTGCATTCAACAATATTTGCCAAGCACTTACTATATGTCAAGCACAGCAGTGAGTGCTGAGGACAGATAGGTAGGCAAAACAGTCCTGGCCCAGGTGGAGTGACAGGTAAGAAACAAGTAAGTAGCTAAAATAGAAAAAAATGGGCAGAAAAAATGACAAGAATAAAAGCAAGGAAAAGGGAAGGGACCCTCTTTTGTGTCTGATATAGCCATAATCTTCTCCATAGGCCATTGCTGTAACCAAAGCTTGCCCACCTTTCTTAAGATACTCATCGACCAGGTCATTGCAAGTACTGTTAATTGATTCCTTTTTATGGCTGAGTAGTATTCCATTGTGTGTGTGTGTGTGTGTGTGTGTGTATGTGTGTGTGTGTGTGTGTGTATATATATATATATCCCACAGTTTCTTTATCCACTTGCTGACTGATGGGCATTTGGGTTGGTTCCACGATTTTGCAATTGTGAATTGTGCTGCTACAAACATGCATGCAAGTATCTTTTTTGAATAATGACTTCTTTTCCTCTGGGTAGATACCCAGTAGTGGGATTGCTGGATCAAATGGTAGTTCTACTTTTAGTTCTTTAAGGAATCTCCATACTGTTTTCCATGGTGGCTGGTGGCTGTACTGGTTTACATTCCCAACAGCAGTGTAGAAGTGTTCCCTGATTGCCACATGCATGCCAACATCTACTGTTTTTTCATTTTTTGATTATGACCATTCTTGCAGGAGTAAGGGGGTATCACATTGCGGCTTTTATTTGCATTTCCCTGATCATTAGTGATGTTGAGCATTTTTTCATACATTTGTTGGCCATTTGTATATCTTCTTTTGAGAATTGTCTATTCATGTCCTTAACCCACTTTTTGATGGGATTTTTTCTCATTGATTTGTTTGAACTTGTAGATTCTGGATATTAGTCCTTTGTCTGATGTATAGATTGTGAAGATTTTCTCTGACTCTGTGTGTTGCCCATTTACTCTGCTGACTGTTCCTTTTACCATGCAAAAGCTCTTTAGTTTAATTAACTCCCGTCTATTTATCTTTGTTTTTATTTTTGGACACTATTATTCTAAGTTAAGTAACTCAGGAATGGAAAATCAAATATCGTATGTTCTCATTGATATGTGGAAGCTAAGCTATGAGGACACAAAGGCATAAGAATGATACAATGGACTTTGGAGACTTGGGGGGAAAGTTGGGGGGGTGAGGAATAAAAGACAACATTTATGTTATAGTATATACCACTTAGGATATGGGTGCACTGGGATCTCCCAGATCACCACTAAGGAATTAACTCATGTAACCAAATACCACCTGTACCCCAATAACTTATGGGGGAAAAAAAAGATATTGATCAACCTATTCCAGGCCCTCTTTCCACCACTGAGCCTCTTGGGGACATAAATAGCTGCCTGCCCTCCCCTGTTCCCCTTGCCTGTTTACAGCAGGTACAGGCTTCGTCACAGTGCATCCCTTCTGAACTCCTCCAGCAACTTCCATCTGTCGTGGATCCAGGGTAGAATTCTGTCCTGGATTCCAAGACACTGCAGGCTGGATAGCTCTACCCCACTGCTCCCATCTCTGGAACCTCCTATCCTGTTGAGTAGGATGCTCCTGACATTACAGATTAGAGAAGAGGAATGCCAGGAAGCTGGATGTTGGATGGGCCCCTTCCCACAGGGAGGTCATCACCAGAGGGCAGTCTCACTCTCCCCTGGCCAACCTTGGTAGGGAGGGAGACTCCTGTTGACCAAGCTCACCCCTGATACCCACGTGAAACCTGTGCTCTGAGACTTGCAGTCACCACTGGGAGTCAGAAACAGGACTTTTGGCTCTAAAACAGTCACGTGAACCAAGTCTTTATGAAATTCGGGTTCCAAAAGCAATCATGCATTTGAAAATCCAAGTATATTTTAGAACAACTGGAAGAAAAAAGACATCAGAGATGATGCAAATAAAAAGATGAATTCATAAGAGATAAACTCACATCTTGCCTTTTTAATTTTTCTGGAGACATTTGGGGGCTGTTTTGAAGGAACGAGATGAGCTGGCCCACTGAGGCTACACCTCTCGGCGCCATTAGCCAAATTCATCACAAGAAAAGGTGCCTTGCTGTCTACCCTGGACATTCTGCTGGAGCTTTTGTGACCGAGCGCTCTGATAACTGTCCCCTTTGTCCCACAACCAGCATAAACCTCTCGTTCTAATGGGGCCACTCTCTCCAGGCACCGAGGATCCTGGTGCACCTGTTCAAACTCCCAGCACCAGTTCCACATCTTCATGCTGTTCCTCACTGTGTTTCAACAGTCCCTCTCTCAGCCCTGACATAACACTTCTCCTGCCACCAGATCACTCCCTTGATTTTTCCTTATGTCCCAACCTTCCCTGAGATTCTGAGTTTCAGGTGGCATGAATGAATGATTAATTAGAGAAGACCTCTTCCACCACCCTGACTCCCAGCCCTAGCTTCCAACTTAGAGTAGAGCGGTAGAACATGCAGAGTAGTTAAAAGGACTGCCCCAAGTCCTGGCTCCACTGTTTCATATCCATGCAACCTTGAGTAAGTCACCTACCTAAATGTCCTGCACCTTAGTTTCCTCATTTGCAAAACAAAAATAACAATAGCATGGACCACATGGGGCAGTCGTGAACATTAAATGAATAACATTTGGAAAGTTATCAGATACTGTCTGGCACATGAATGTACTTAATAAATGTTTATATATATATTTTTTCATTATTGGTGCATTCAACCCTCATACTGAATGCCTCAGTACACTGCGTTCAACTCTGTACCCATATACTTCTGAAATCACATCTATGAGAGACACTCTGCTGTCCCATGGTCTTAGCGTATCAATTTCTTTTTTAGTCCATGAGTACAGCTAGCTCCTTATCTCATGCTCTTAGAGTGACATGTTTCTACATATAACCAAAAGCTCTAATAACTTTATAAGATGTATTATTGCAGCAGAATGAATCTATGGTGGCCCCTGTAATGCCCACCTCCTGGCATTAATAGTTTTGTGTGATTCTCTTTTTATGGCTGATATGATTTGGCTCTGTGTCCTCACCCAAATCTCATCTTGAATTGTACTCCCACGATCCCCACATGTTGTGGGAGGGACCTGGTGGGAGATAATTTGAATCATGGGGGCGGTTTCCCCCATACTGTTCTTGTGATAGTGAATGAGTCTCATGAGATCTGATGGTTTTATCAGGTGTTTATGCTTTTGCATCTTCCTCATTTTCTCTTGCCACCACAATGTAAGAAGTTCCTTTTGCCCCTGCAACATGATTTAGAGGCCTCCCCAGCCGGGTGAAACTATAAGTCCAATTAAACCTCTTTTTCTTCCCAGTCTCAGGTATGTCTTTATCAACAGCATAAAAAGAGACTAATACAATGGCAAAAGTGGCAGAACGTATGTGATTGTGATACATATGATTGTAACACCTGTCTCTGGAGGACATGCTTCTTAGACAGCTTTGAAGAACCCAGCTGCTGTGCTATGAACTTACCTGTGGAGATGACCATGCAGTCAGGAGGTGAATGTTGCCTCCAGTGGACACCAAGCAAGAAACTGAGGCCTTAACTCCGGAACCACAATGGCTGAATACTGCTAGTAGCCACATGAGTGAGGAAACAGCAACTCCCCCAGTTGAACTCCTGATGAGACCACAGCCCAGCTGATACCTTGACTGAAGCTTGGTAAAACCCTGAGCAGGGAACTCAACTAGGCTGTATGTCCCCAGATTCCTGACCTACAGAAACTGTGAGCTGACAGAAGTGTGTTGTCTTACACCTCTAAGTTTATGGTACTATGGTTATGCAGTCATAAGTAAATAATGCAATAATGAAGAGTATCATAGCTTGCATTGTCTGAAAACTACAATTGACTAGAGACAAAAAAAAAAAAAACTTTTCAAGATAGCCAAGACAAATATCCACATGTCAGGACATCAGTTGTCCCTCACAAAGAACCAGACCACTTTTATTACAAGACTACCTTTTGTCTACTTGTTTGTGGTGGTGAGTGCAGTAGAGCACTGTCACATTACTCTAGCTGCTTTAGGTCTTTTAAAAACCTGACTTGTCAGAGGAAACTAAATGGAAATGCTAAGTCAGCAAAATAGTTTTTCTGAACTTCTAGAACCTTTTCCACATTGAAAGAATCTAATTAACAGTATGAACTGTGGACCATTTTAAAAATTGTGCAGGTTTTATTTTTTCTTAAATTACATTCTCCACTTTTCCCTGAATAAAATAGAGCTGGGAAGACATGTTTATATCACTAGTGACTAACAGAATCTGAGTAATATTTTATAATGTTCACCTCTCATTTATGAAAACTTCATCTCTGTCAAATATAATATCAATGAAATATTGTATTATTACTTCTTCAATCCCTGGTTCTCCTAAAGCAGTAAGTTTTTAACATAAAATGAATATATATCTAATGTAGCAATATAAATATTATTCAGCATTTAGTGGTCTATCTAGACCATCTGTTGGCAAATGAACAAATGCCTGCCTATAGAGCAGAATATGAAGGGTTAAACATCATTTCCCTGAATGTTAGAAGGTAGGTGTGCCTCTTCATCCCACAGGAAATAAAAGGGAAGGGCATCCCAGGATGGTTAGGAGACAAGATTGGCTCAGCTGGAGAGGAGCATTGTAGGTGAAAGAGGGCCATAAGCATTGAGCTGAGGATTTGGGGTTTGCATCATCTGCACAACTAGTCCTGTTATGAGGCATCATTTCTGCTTCAAATGGAGAAAGGAGTTGGTAGTCTACATCTCTCAAGGACCGTGTGTATGCAGTAGAAGAAAGAACCTACCTATGGGCCCCCCTTTTCCACTGTGCCTCCTTAGCTTTGCATTCCCTCTGGGAAGATGCTGGAAACCAGATTACTTTATGGATTATACTGGGAGAATCGATTCTTCAATGTCTACAGATGAGCTGGTTAAAAAAGAATAACTGAGATTGTTAAAACTCTATGTTTTAAAGGAAATACTGGGAAAGTTTTATGTAACACTCAGAGGTGAGTGAAAATGGTAGTAGGTGACGGGCTTTGGGACTAAAGACAAACTTTAGACAATGTTAAAGCAATCTCCTTTCCCAATCTTGCTTCTTAAGTGATGGTAGTCATGATTGGCCAGAATTAGGATGAAGAGAAACAAAACCCATAGTTGAGATCCAAAAGTTTGGGAGAACTTAGGAGAAGTGTAACCTGGATTCCTGAAAATGTTGACTTATAGAGACATTTTTGAGATATGAAAGTTCATTATTTCCTGGTGCTTAAGGAAGAAAATAATTGATGTTGTGAGCTGGGCGGGACTTTAGGGACCATGCTGAACAATCCACTGACCACTGCAGGCTCCCATTTAGGATCTTGGGCCAACAGCCACCAGCCTCTGTTCATGCAGTCTCTCTGGGGGCAGTTACTTCTTTGGAGTGGCATGCCTCTGAGCAATAATTCCAATAATCAATGTCAAACTAGATATTGAAACAGCCCAGGTATCCTGGTCAAGCTAGCTGTTGATACTCCTGACTGTCGCATTATTTTGTTTTTTGTTTTGTTTTCTTTTGAGACAGAGTCTCACTCTGTCACCCAGACTGGAGTACAATAGTGCGATCTTGGCTCACTGCAAGCTCTGCCTCCTGGGTTCAAATGATTCTTCTGCCTCAGCCTCCCAAGTAGCTGGGATTACAGGTGCATGCCACCACACCCGGCTAATTTTGTATTTTTAGTAGAGACAGGGTTTCACCATGTTGTCCAGGCTGGTCTTGAACTCCTGACCTCAGGTGATCCACCCACCTTGGCCTCCGAAGGTGCTGGGATTATAGGCATGAGCCACACCTCCCGGCCCAACTGTTGCATTATTATTTGCAGATGTTGGCTATCCCTGCTGTTGTCTATATATCAATTCTGTCTACCCAACACAGCCGTAAACTTCTCAAGGTGAGGAGTGAGCCATCACTCCTTGCACATCTTGCTGTGATTGACATGGTATACCTTAAGATATGTGTTAATTCCTATGTCTTAATAAATATTGGCTTAGGGAGAATTTGCTGGAGCAAGTAAAGGCAGTATGTTTAACTTCTTTTATTCAACAGAATTAAAAAACTAGCTGGTTCTCTCAATGAAATAATGCTTTATTTTCTTTCTTAAAATCTAGCTGATCTGATCTAAAATACACATGTGGGAGGTGGGATTGTAGAAATATCTCAAATTAATTGGCGTCTAGCTCTTTGTAAGGTATTTGACAGTCTGAGTTGGTTGCTTCCCCCACTGCAAAGCAGCAAAATCTGCTCTCAAAGGCTTCACGTGGCTGGGAAAACTCTGTTCCCAATTCAGATCCTCTGGGGAGGGCATCAATTATTTCCTCTTGTTTTTAGCACTGATTGTTCTGTCTAATTTGAAAGGATCCAAAAAAGGAAATGACACTTAGCATTAGTATCATTCTCCATCACTTTTGAAAGATATATGAAGGGAATGTTGGCGCAATCAGTCTAGAAACATATTTCTCCTATAACAATAAGCCAGTTCTTTTTGCTTTGAATCAGAAACGGCTCCAGTAGACCCATGAAGGAAAGGGAAACAAAGCTGAGTGCCAATCATATGATAACATGCTCAGCATCATAGCACATTAGGGGCTTGCAAACTGAAACAACAATACCACTACACACCTATCAGAATGGCCAAAATCCAGAAGACTGACATCACCAATGCTAGTGAGAATGTGGAGCAACAGGAACTCTCATTCACTGCTGGTGGGGATGCAAAGTGGGGGAGCCACTTGGGAAGACAGTCTGGCAGGCTCTTAAAAAGGTAAACAGGCCGGGCGCGGTGGCTCACGCCTGTAATCCCAGCACTTTGGGAGGCCGAGGTGGGTGGATCACAAGGTCAGGAGATTGAGACCATCCTGGCTAACACGGTGAAACCCCATCTCTACTAAAAATACAAAAAATTAGCCGGGCGTGGTGGTGGGTGCCTGTAGTCCCAGCTACTCAGGAGGCTGAGGCAGGAGAATGGTGGGAACCCGGGAGGCGGAGCTTGCAGTGAGCCGAGATGGCGCCACTGCACTCCTGTGCAGTGTCTGGGAGACACAGCGAGATTTCCGTCTCAAAAAAAAAAAAAAAAAAAGGGAAACATACTCTTACTATACCATCTAGTAGATTTGCTCCTAGGTGTTTACCCAAAGGAGCTGAAAACATGTCCATGCACATGAATGCTTATAGCAGCTTTACTCAAAATTGCCAAAAAATTGGAAGCAACCAAGATGTCCTTCAATAGGTGGGTGGATAAAGAAATTGTATCCAATTCTATTTCTATAAGGAAAATCTATTCATACAATAGAATATTAGTGTCAGAGATTTTTTTTTTAACAAAGAGCTATCAAGCCATGAAAAGATAAGGAAGAACTTATTTTCCTTATCTTCCTGAAAAAAGCCAGTTTGCAAAGGGCAACATACTATACGATCCCAACTGTAGGACATTCTGAAAAAGGCACAACTATGGAGACAATAAAGAGATCAGAGTTTTGGGTGAAGGGAGGGATGAACAGGCAGAATACAAACAAATTTTAGGGCAGTGATTATTATTATGATACTGTAATGGACATAGAATATTATGCATTTTTCAAAGCACATAGAATATACAACATGAAGAAGGAATGCTAATGTAAACTCTGGATTTTCATTAATAATAATATATTATTAACTAAAATGATTTATTTTACTTATTTTCATTATTATCTAAAATGTTATTTAATTATTAAATTTAGATGCTACTTAATTTTTGCTTTATTATTATTATGTTAACATCATCAACTGTAACTAGTGTACAACACTAATGCAGGATGTTAATAGGGGAAATGGTGTTGGAGAGGGAGATATGTGAGAACTCTGTACTTTCTTTTCAATTATTCTGTAAACATAAAGCTGCTCTAAAAAATAAAATCTATTAATTAAAAAAAATAACTGAGTGGAAAAAGAGCATTTTGCTCATTGGACAGACTTTTTGTCCTCCATGTGATGGAGTCAGCTGGCTGGGCGTAAACCTGCAGAAGGTGGGAGAAGGCTCTGCCAGCCTTGCCCCTGAGGTTTCCACCCTCCCGTGCTCTGATTTCCTGGGTTTGTGCTCTGTTGCCTCCAGTGAGAGGTGGTCAGTAACTCCATGAGCTGCTTCTGGTGCCTTTGCACCAGACAGATTTTGCAAAGGCAGGTGTGTCAACTACAACCAGAGGCCAATTTCCCTGGAGTCAGATTTCAGACCACATGCATCACTCCTCCTCACAATGTAATCTCCTCCCCAGGCTGAGCCCTGCCAGAGGGGAGAGTTAGGACTGGTGGGAAGGGCTTGCCCCCTTGGCTGCAGGAAACTCAGGTGGTACCTTGGGGAGAATCCTAAAAAGATGCTTTTCTTCAAGATGCCTCACATCTACCTGTCAGAAAATTGTCACACTGTTCTGATGTTTCAGACAACTCACTTTCATCTGCTAGAAAACTGTCTAGATAAATACAAGCCTGTGATGTCTGTACCTCTGATGATGTCCCTTAGACATGGTGTCCTCCTCCACCTATTGTCAGAAGGTGGCCCATCTGAGCTCCTGGTGGCCAGTTCCCTCCATCCACTAGGACAGGCAGGCCGCTGGGAAGCATCCTTCTCCACACCCACATGCCCTGTCCTTGGGAGCCGGGCGACATCTCAGATGACGTGCAGAATCCCTTCGTGCAGGCTCATCACGAGCCCTTTGTTCCTTAGGGTAATAGCAAACAAATGTGCCGTTGTGCCTCATTTCCATGTATTTCCATCGGTTAATTGGAAATGGTTCTGCCTGAATAGGAAATTTTTCTATCTTGGGCTTCTTGAACAGAGAAGCTTTGGGGCACAATCCTAAATCTTCAGAGGACAGAGAGCCCACATGCCACCCTTCCAGTACTGAATAGCAGCTTGGGTCCTGAGAATTTCCAATACCCATATTTTAGGGATTTTTTTGTCTACTAAATGTAACAGTTTCATTTAGGACAAGAGGTTATTCAAAAATACATAAATAATGGCCTCTACTGAGGACTTACATTGTGTAGAGAATAATGCATTGGAAAATGCTAAACTACCTAGTGAATAGCAAGTATGGGGGCAGGGAGGAGGAACAGGCTTCCATCTTGATTAAGTGAAAAATAAAATAATGATGCTTTCATTTTTATTAGACAGTATATCATATACAAAATCCCAATTTTTCTCTTACTAACAGAGAAACCGCATCTTGCCCTGTGGTGAGGACCGACTCTTTAGGTCCACTCTAAGCCTGTCCTCCTTCCTGTCTCAGCATTTGCTCCACCAGCTTTCATTCAGCACAGAGCCTGGGGCACGGGTGCCATGAAGATGAATACAGGAGAGATCTTAGCCTTAAGGGGCTCATGGCCTGATAAGTGCATAAACAAAAAAATAATTTTTAATACAACACAGTAGGTGCTATGATACAAATTATGTACAATACACATATAAGCGGAGAGGGAAATGTCTGATTCTGCATGAGGGTTCCAAAGAAATCAGGTGACAGTTGAGATGGTCATTGTAGAATAGGTAATTGGGCAGATATGAGCAGGGCAGCATAGGGCCCCCAAAGAACATCAGGTGACTGTCAGGTGACTGATGGGTGGTTGTTGACAGCCAGGGAGCTGGCAATGGGAGGGGAACATTTCCTAACAAACAGGAGACATGTTGAGCTTGTGGGCAACAACTTCCCAACAAAAACTTAAAATGGTGAAGTTTGATCTTCCTTTGGGACATGTCTAAGCATGCACAGTAAGGAGCAAATATGGCAGCATTGGACCTGTATACGACCTTCCTCTAGGGGTGCTAGACCAGTAAGGGAAAACTGCCCTAAGACAGCATGCACATAGCTTCAACCACCAAATGGCACCTGTGGTCCCTCACACACTAGCAAGTCACTATGCACTTGGCAATTAGCCAGCAGCCCACCCAAAGGGAAAGACGAGAGGAAGAGATTGGGAGAAACTGAGAAATTATAAATCTATAAGAGCTCTGAGCCAACAATCAGGTGAAGCATTCAAATCTTTTGAGTTGTCCACTTGATCCCTTCCAAGTGTACTTCGCTTTGCTTCAATAAACTGTCATGTCTGCCTTACATCTACCTCTGTCTCTTGGCTGAATTCTTTCTCCCAAGACAAGGATCAAGGACTAAGGGGAGCTCATCCAGACTTGCCGCCAGTAACAGTCATGGCAGAAATAATCCAGAAATAGCTCTAATTATGGCCAACCATTTAATTCTCTTCCTGGACACTCAGGAGGATCACATGTACCCTATACCTGAGTAGAGCCATGAAACTAATTCTGACCAAGGTGGATATATGGGCAAATGTGATGTGTGACACTTCCAGGCTATCCCATGAACTGTCTCATAAACATCCAGTCCTTTATCCTCCTGTGGCAAATGTGAAGTTACATGTTGGGGATTGCAGTATCCCAAGAAGCAAGGAGCTTGGATCTCTGAGTCACTCCACTGCCTGGAGAAGGATGACTCAACTGGAACATCCTCACTGGACAACAGGTGGGTAGGAAATAAACTTTTATTTTGTTAAGTCACTAAAATTTGGAGGTCGTTTGCAACAACTGGCATGATTTATTTAATACTACAGAAATTGGTATTCTGAAGTGGGTTGCTGCATTAACAAAAATATGTGGCCATTTTCTTAGCAGTTGAGCAAGAGGTGGGGTGGAAACAGCATGCTGGGTGACTGTACATCTATGTTACATAGTGTCAAGACATCTGGCAAATGGTCATGTGCAGAGACTTGGAAGGCTGAATCCATCACTATAGGTTCATGGCAGTTACTGGACAATGGAATGTTAGAAATGTGTACAAATTGGAATTTATTCTCTTTGGAAAGGCAAGAAATACAAGAAAGAGGTGAGCACGGATGTAATCAGCTATTTTGGAAACAGAAAACCAAAGGTAACAGGCCAGAAATTTAGGGCCTTATAGGGTTGTAAGAGGTAACCGCTTTTGGTCCCCAGACAGTGAAACACGAAAATAAAAAATTATTTGAGCTGACAAAGGTCTAGTGAACTTTCTCTAAGCTCATTAAAGTAACTCAGGGCAAATATGTGAGTAAGGGTATAGACTTCCCACTCAAGCCCAGTGGCATGAAAGAAGCTGCCATTCTGCTGAGAAGGAGGAACACCATGGAGAAGAGGTGAGAACCAAAGGAGATTAGAGAACAATGTCCAGAAAAGGTCTTTAAGTATGGTTACTGATATATGGAATTGACTGGAAGCAAATAGATCAGAAGTCACTAAGATTTTGAGACAGCTGCACTGCCAAAAATACCATAACCCTGGACTAAAAAGTTCTTTGACTATTGGAGACTTAAAAACAATCTTTGAGTACCCAATCTTTCCTGAACAGAAAGTGACTTCCAAAAGCTGCACTGCCCAAAGCCAAACACATTGGCCAACATCTCTTCTTAGGTGACTGTGGATAATAACGAGGAAGGAAGAGACCCCCCAGAGGGTGAATTCTGAAGCCACAAGAACAGGATCTAATCAGAGTTTTCCCAGCGTTAAGAACAGGGAAACATCACTACAGGGCAACATCGACAGGACTCAAGCATGGCTATGGGCTAGAGATGGATGTGAGACTTCCATTCCTCCATTCCAAAAGGAAGAATTACACACAGTTCTGTTCTCGAATCATCACTGTCTATCAGAAAGCAGGGTGGCAGATAGCACATCACTCAGATCATACTCAGACCAACAGGAGCAGTTCAGTTTCCAGTGGAGAGTCCTGAACGGCTCAGGGATCCCAGGCTCCAACTGCATACCATGACTGGGTGGGCACCTGTTTTCTCTCCGTGGGGCAGAGGGGGAGCAAGTTTCATCATATGGGAAGAGAAGTAAAACAATATGGTGACCAGAATGGTCGATAGGTATGCCTTCGTTAAACTGTTTGTTTTCCTCCCCCGCTCCGGGAGACCACATTCCCCAATCCTGTTGCATATGGATGGAGCCGGGCGATTGGCTTTGAGCAATGTAGTATGGGTATTACAGCTGCTGGCGCCAGGCTAGAGCAAACAGGCAGGAAGATTGGTCCTCTTTGCTTTCTCTCTTTCTTCTGGAAAGGGACACTTTTCTCCTCTGACCTTTGGACATCAGACTCCAGGTTCTCCAGCTTTGGGGCTCTGAACCTGGCACTAGCAGCCTGCCGGGAGCTCTTAGGGCTCACTGGGGGCTGCACTGTCAGCTTCCCTGGTTCTGAGTCTTTGGACTTGGACTGAGCCACTGGCTTCTCTGGTTTTTCAGCTTGTAGTTGGACTATCATAGGACTTTGCCTCTATGATTGTGTGAGGCAGTACCCCAGTTCCGGTAGCCACCCGAGACTCTACGGCAGAATGGAGTCTGGCCACTTCCCCACTCTCCGAAGATTTTACAGAGCCTTTCTGCCCTTAGGCCACACGTGCCCAGCATACAATGCAAATGACCATGTATCAAGTGTGCTGGAAGCATACAATGCAAATGACCATGTGTCAAGTGTGCTGGACTGAGGCCTTAAGGCAAGCTTACCCCTGTGCAGGGTTAATGACAAACCCAAGGTGGGCAGCCTGGAGCTAGCCACAGTCCGAGCCAAAAGCTCCAGTGACATCTGCTCTGTGTCCAAAAAGGTAGAAGGAAAGGAACACAGTGTGCTAACTTATCTCAAATAAAGTAATTATTTATTGCCAACATCAAGTATGAAATGTGAAGCTATTCAGTGCCAGTTACAGAAAAGCTGTATTACTATGTATCTTACAGAATAGTTAAATTACTAAGTTTTGACTAGAGAATAAAATTTGTCTTAATTTCTAGTAAGTTTTATTTGTTGAAATATAGACTTATAATATTGAAGACGGTGCTGGGTGTCGACTTCTGAACACGCACACACTGGATAGTGTATGAAACGCTGTGCAACACAACAGGGCAAGAAATTGGAAACCTGCTTTTCTGCAATAACTTTTCATTTGCCCTTACACAAGGAACATTGCACTGCTTATTTTGACAATGATACTCTTGTATTCATTGAATAAATCACCTAATTTGTAAGAATCTACATTTTATTCCCATGGGAATTAATAAAGCATTTTCATTCTGAATAAAAATGTGAACTGCATAAACATTTGTGTTTTTTTTTTAATTGGTTCTCTTAAGGGGGACATAGGGCATTGTTTTTCACTGCTTTATACAAATGTAAGGCATAGAATCATTCTCTTAAATTAAAACAAAACTTTTCATTAATTACTTATTTGCCTAAAAATGTCTTTATGACCAACAAATGGAACAGCTTTTGCACTTCAAAGTAAAATCTTCACTTTCACAAATCACTGGAGTTTTTGGCTACCAGAAACTGGGCTTTGAATTGCTTCCCCCTAAGTAACTGGGACTCAGTGGACCCTATCTCAAGACATCTGGCTTGGTAACCGTTGTCATGATGAGTGCATGCCTCCTGACACTCTGGGCTTGTGGAGACGGGCCAGCTGGAACATGCTGGCAGTGGGGCTGCTGAGAGGGGCTGGGCCAGGGTTCATGGTGAAGGGGAACCAGCAGGTCTTGCTGAAGGGGTAAAGCCAAAAGAGAGGAATAAAAGATGACTCCAACGTCCTAGGTCTGAGCAACTGGAAGGATGAAGATGTCATTGTTAACGGAGGTGGGGAAGGCTGCAGTGGTGGGGACTTGGCTCCTGGAGAGGACCAGCAGCTCAGGTATAGATGTGTGGGATGTGAGGTACCCACTCACAGCGGGTCTCACCTCTTGATTCTGCCTAGTTTCACTTTCACAGAGGAGATTTATCCCCAGGTATTAGATCCCCTCTACAATAACAACAGCTGGATATAAATTTTCCCTGCAAAATGACACTATTCTGTAAAACAAGTAGTAATCGGATGTTGCATATGCATAGGCAACGTAAAGTTAAATGTCATATATCGATACTTTTATATCAATCATAACATGTAGCTAAGTAACATTAATCACACATTAGTGACTTGATTTCATCTCAGCCAGATTCTTGAGGCATAAGAAAAACAAAAGTGACAGAAATTTCCTAATTGACTTTATTCAACTGATTGATACAGAAAGAAAACCAGATACCTCTATCAAAAAGCTTATACTTTATATGGGTACGTTCATCTATTCCTAATGCAGGTGTTTTGATACCTGTATTATATTTCAAATATGTACATGTATCACTCAGAGTTTTCAAGAGAGATGGAACCGATAGAATGGATAGATGGATAGATAAATGTATGTATTTTAAGCATTACCTCACTGAGCTGTGGGGGCTGGCAAGTCTGGAATGTACAGGCCAGCAGGCTAGAAACCCAGGCAGGAGATGATGCTGCCATCCTGAGGCAGAATTTCTTCTCTGGGAAACTTCAGTTTTTGCTCTTATGGCCTTCAACTGATTGGATGAGGCCCACCACATTATCAGGGGTAATCTCCTTTACTGACATCTACAGAATGCCTTCACAGCAACACCTACATTAGTGTTTGACCAAACAAAGAGGCACTGTATCCTACCCAAGTTGACACATAAAATTTACCATCACAGCAACCTGTACAAGTTAGTGTCCCACCCTTTTTAGAAGACTTGGAATTGGGAAATATCAGGACATATACAAAAAATTACCAATTTCAATGGAGAGTAATTCATAGAAAGGGTTTAAGACCCTCCTGGTTTGAGAACAGCCTTGCCAACATGGCGAAATGCCGTCTCTACTAAAAACACAAAAATTAGCCGGGCATGGTGGCTCACACGTGTAATCCCAGCTACTCAGGAGGCTAAGGCAGGAGAATCACTTGAACCAGGGAGGCAGACATTGCAGTGAGCTGAGATTGCGCCACTGCACTCCAGCCTGGGCAACAGAGCAAGACTCCATCTCAAAAAGACCCTCCTGGGCAGGTGGAGGCACAGACACTGTGGAGACGCTGTCGCAGGTGACCCTGGGGAGGCAGACGTGCTTCTTCCCACATAGCAGACAGTGTGGGACACACAGCCTGTGCCTACTCTATTGTGTTCGGAGCATGACTCCACGGCCAGGTGAACCACATGGGTTCTTGGGTTTCCACCTGTGCCATGTGTTGGGGTGGGACAGGAGAGAAGCTAACTGTTCATTTGCTAGTGCTCCTGCCCCCAAGCCCCTGTGCCTGTGCTGCCCACCCTTTCAAGGTGGATTCACTCCATCCTTCTGCATGCCACTCCTGCTGTGGGCCCCGGAGATGCGAGGATGAGGAAACTATGGGTTCTACTCCAACAGAGCCCACAGTCTGAAGGGGGAGGCTGCCAGGGAAACCATGACTGAGGGTGGAGGGATGAGTGTGGAGATACATTAGCCTGGAGGCAGGGCACTGGCAGCTCTGAGGTTGGCTTTTGGGGAGGTAGGAACGGCCTTCCTACACTCCAGGAAAGTCAGGAAAGGCTTCTTGGAGGAGGTGACCCTTGAACAATTTTGAGAATCCTTCAACAACATCATAAATAAAGATCAAACCACACATGTCTCAGGGCTATTTGTGACAGTTTTGAACTGCTGCAAGTAGTCTCAGGAAAGATGGGTACTGATCCTGAAGACTTTTTCTATACATAGATTATAAAAATATGAATTCCTAACCCTGGCTGCTCACCCTTCTCCCCATTCTTGTGTTTCTGACAGGGTCATCAGAAATTATCTCCTGGGGTACCATAAAAACCACTCCAAAACACACATATTTAATATGTAGTGTGATAAAGCAGCTTAAAGTTGAGCATGTTAGGGGAAAGTGATTAAAACTCAAACAAGTAACAATGGCATTTCCCATTTCCAAAAGGGATGAAAATTCCCATTGCAAGGGTGAAGCAGGTCAGATGGCTGCCATGCGTGCCTTTGAAAAACCAATCAAGATGTGTTCAGGAACCAGAAAACGGACTAACCCAACAGGAGTATTTTTGAGTGCACATTTACTGTCTGAGCCCTTATATCTGAAGGAAATTAACTGCCTCACCACCACACTACAGTTATTTATGGAGCCACTTGCTGGGTAGGCAGTGGAAGCCCCTCTTCGTGGGCAACTCCTAGATGAGAAAGCCAATGAGCCAGTACCCGCGAAGAAATGTGTGATTAGAATCCAATTCATGCACGTGTGAACCTCATGGGGCACAGTGCTGGGAGGGGCAGGGGGGCCAAAGAAGGCCTCTCCAAGAAGATGACATCATAGCAAAGGTGAGGCAGGACAGGTGAGAAAGGTGGGAAGGAGCCAATCCCTCCAGTGCTTCCAGACAGGAAATAATAGCCCGGTGCTCCAGGCAGGAGGAGCCTGCCTTCTGGAGGCATTGACAGCGCTCCAAAGTGGAGGGTTGGAGAGGGAGCCACACCAGATCTGCCGGATCACTGCAAGGGCTCTGGGCCAAGCTTGATGGAAATGAAGGGAGGACTCGGCACAGTTTTAACCCACAAGTTGTTCTTACTTTCCTGGTAGATATTTGCTATTATGTTTGGCAGAATTGGGCACCTGGAATGTTCTCTTGGTCAAGTAATTTTGATGAGAGTTCCTTTCTTTCCTGAAGGTCAGTCAGATATGCTTGCTCCCTCTTCCCATTATCCCCAGCAGGTCTGCTGAACAAGTGCACTCAACTGCCTGGGTGCACCTCTTCCCATGACATCAAATGTCTAGCTTGTGAGGGCTGCACTGTCTTGCAGTGTTTCTATTTCTTGCTCTCAGCAGTACTGTGGTGGGGCCTGTATCTTGATAGAGGCAAGGAAACCCGGGTCTTGAGGCTCAGAGGTTCTTGACACTGGCTCTCCGGTAAGATCACCATGGACGCTAAAATGTTTCTGTAAAGGCCAAGGCCCCCACTCAAACCTGCCTTGCTGGGTTGTCCTGGCCCCAACTGCCCTGTTCAGGTTTTCAGACATTCAAACAGAAGAGTCGAGGTCAACCAACATTTATGCTGGCAAATGATCAGATTTCTCTTAGGAGAGTAGACATTTTCTTCTCTTTCCTGTGAGTCCCAAATGATAAGCTGAAAGTTGTTCCCTACTGCTCACACACAGCCCCTCTGAAAAGCAGAAAAACTTTCTGAGGTATTGAGCGAGGTGTTTTAACACCATGGACAGCGCCCCTGGTTCTTTGACCGGCCTAATAAAACGGCCTTCCGGGTTCTAGAAAGCATTTCAGCAAAACAGGCTCAGAAACACCACATTCAAGAGAATAACTATTATATGTGAATACACTTAAAAATAGATCACACACTCTAACAACTGAAATGTACAGAAAAGATGAAAGTGCATCCGTTAACATTTAAATGCCCATTTCTACTGATAGCATTCATCTATACGCTCAGCACAGCGGAACAGCTAACCTCTAGGACAGCGCCGGGGCAGAGGCAGCAAGGAGCCAGCGCTGCAAAGCTGTGAGGGGCGGGCTTTAGGCTCCCACCGCCTGTATCCAAAACGCTGGGACGGGTATTTAACCCCCTGAACCTTGCTCCTCTTGCCTGTGAAATGTGGATGCTCCAGCGGGAGTTTCCGAAGATTGGAAGCTTGACATGTAAAGGCCTTAGCAGAAAGCTGCCCTTGGTTTTAGGACTACTTAAATACGCAATCAGGTTTCCCTTCACCACTTTCATTAAAGCTTTTTAAAAAATATGATGCTTCTTCAGTGGAGCTATTTCCTCCTTCTCTCCACACCCAAAATACAAACAAAAACACACCCACCTGCACACATTCGCACATGCACTCGATCACATTCACAAGCATTCACACACTCATATCTATACTCACTATCACTCACACCCAGCCACACCCACCTGCACACTCTCACACTCCCCACGCACATATTCCTGCATACACGCATGCACACATTCACTCATGCACCCTCACACACCCACAGCAGGCTCAGATGAATTTGAGATGCCCCTCTAGCTCTCCCACATCTCAGGTATTATGCTCAGAGCTTCAGGCATTGATGTGTGGAAAATGTGAGAGACCTCTGCCTCTAGACCACATTATTATATTATTCATTTTCTATTTCTTCTATTTTTTTTAGTTTTATGATTTTTATTAGAAACATGACATGTGCTCATTGCAGCTGAGGAGGGGACAGGGAGAGAGAGAGAGAGAGAGAAAGACTTAAGGGAGGGTTTTAAATACTTCTCCTGACTTCAAATCTCTCACCTCTGAGATAGTTGCTGGTTTGTTTATGTAGTTATTAACTGTGGTCAACTGAAAAATGGCCCCAAATATGTCATTGTCCTAATCTCTGGCACCTGTGATTGTGACCTTACATGGCAAAAGAAATTTTGCAGCTATGATTAAATTAAGGATCTCGAGATTGAGGATTACTTTGGATTTTCCAGGAGGACCCAGTGTCATCTTAAGTGTCCTTTAAGAGGGAGGCAGGCAGGTCAGAGAGGAGAAGGCCACGTGATGCTGGACGCAGAGGACTAAGTGTTGCGCTGTAAAGAGGGAGGAACAGGCCACAAGCCAAGGAATACAGGCCACATTGGAAGCTGAAAAAGACAAGGAAAGGGACTCTCTCCTTAGAACCTTCAGAAGAAAGCAACCCTACCAACACTTTGACTTTAGCCCAGTGAAACTCATTCGGGACTTCTGACCTCCAGAACTTATAACAAGTTTATGTGATTTTAAGTCACTAAGTTTGTGGTAATTTGTTACAGCAGCAATAGAAAATTAATACACCAAATGTTTTCTATACTCTGTGTGTGTGTGTATACTCCACTTTTTTGGCCAAATGAAATTATGTAAAGTATGTATTTTTAAAAATTTGATCAGGAGGCTGAGGAAGGAGAATGGCATGAAGCCGGGAGGCAAAGCTTACAGTGAGCTCAGATCACACCACTGCACTCCAGCCTGGGCGACAGAGCAAGACTCCATCAAAAAAAAAAAAAAAAAAAAAAAAAAAAGATACCAATTCCTGTAACATTATCTTTTTTAAGAGTTTTTTGGTAATCCTTTGTATGGGTGAACATATTACATTTAGTCTACTATCAATATATGCATACTTATTTTCTTTGCATTTCCACTATTAGAAATGATCAATGAATACTCATATCCATGTCACTTTGGCCACATACGGCTGTGTTTCTATAGGATAGATCCCCAGTGGTAGAAGGATGTCTAAGTTTGATAGACACTGTTGAATGCACTTCACACTCACTGCAGCACAAGAGTGGCCACTTACCCACATCTTAGCAACAATAGAAAACATCATCCTTTGCCCACTTTTTTCTATTGGAAATGTTCATTTTTTCTTATTGATTTGATATCGATCTTTATATACTAAATATATTACTTATATGTTGGATAAGTTGCAAATATTTTCCTTCTTTGTGTTTGTCTTTTAACTTTTTCCTTTCGGCAAGAAAATGTGCTCAGTTTTTATGTCTTAGAAGTAGGAAAAAGGCTTTTTTAAACCCAAAAGTCTATCAGAAAAAGATTTTCTAATAAATACCCTCCTATAATTACATCTAAACTTTGTAGTTTCACTTTAAAATATCTTAATCTCTAATACATCTGAAATTTGTGTGTGCATTGGGAAACAGAGATACAACCTTTTTTTTTTTTTTTTTTTTCCTTAAAGAAAAGCTAATCATTTGTATTTTCCTCAGATATTTGAAATACTACCTCTTTTCATTTACTAGGTTCCACAGCTATCTGGGTCTGTTTTAGTGTTCTCTTTGTGCTTATTAATTTACTATATATGAAGCCAGGCACGGTGGCTCATTACTGTAATCGCAGCACTTAGGTAGGCTGAGGCGGGTGGATCACCTAAGGTCAGGAGTTCGAGACCAGACTGTCCAACATGGTGAAACCTCATCTCTACTAAAAATACAGATTAGCTGGGCATGGTGGCACGTGCCTGTAATCCCAGCTACTCAGAAGGCTAGGGTGGAAAAGCGCTTGAACCCGGGAAGTGGACATTGCAGTGAGCTGAGACTGTGCCATTGCACTCCAGTCTGGGCAATAAGAGAAAAACTCCATCTCAAAATAATAATGATAATAATAATAATAATTTACTAGATATAAGATTCTGGGAATACAACATTCTTACAGTATTTTTGGATCTCTAGAAGGTAAACTCTTCCCTAATTATTTTTCTTTTTTTACTTTTAAAACTTTTTGAATGTTTTAATACAGTTATTATATTATTTTATGTTTTTAGTTTATTTCACTTTAATTTTTAGTCAATGGAGGTAGCCAAAACAACCCATAACAGACTCTGCCTATGTGTAATGAATACTCAAGTTTTCAGCAGAAGGAGTTACATGAAAATGTGCTCCTGCCGGTTGAGACAAAGCAAAGCCAGCACCAAGAAAGATAAAGTTATAGACAAGGCTGGGAGTGAGCACAAGACTGTTAGAATACAAAGAACAAAATTATTCTCAAAAGAGAAGATTTGGAATGTCAAATAAAATAACAGTGCAATTAAAAAACTGCATATGAGATACCAGATTCAGTTAATCGTGTGGAGAAGTGGCAAGGAGAAGACAATTAAAATCTTTGTGGAGTATGTGTGTGTGCGTGCAGTTATACAACAGCAAATCGGGTGGATTGGGGCACTGGGTGGTAAATTTTAAAAAGCATTTGAATTTTAACTCTGAAAATTAAGGAAGGCACTTATATTTAAAAATCACCAATATAACCATTTCTAGAATTAAAAGCCAAGATATACAACTTCAAAGTAGTAGAGAATATAAAATGCCTCCTCAACAACAGCAAAAAATTAATTAAAAGACAAAGGATGAAACAATAAGAAAATGGAAGATAAATCCAAAGAACAAGATAATAGAAGTAAGCAAAAATTTATCAATAAGATTTTAAAAAAATAGATGGTACAAGTATCCATGTAAGAAAGAAAACTTTCAGAAAGTTCCTTAAAACAAAGCACAAGCAACTGGCTGGGAGCAGTGGCTCATGCCTGTAATCCCAGCATTTGGGGAGGTTGAGGCAGGGGGATTGCTTGAGTCCAGGAGTTTGAGACTGGTCTGGGTAACATGGCAAGACCCATCTCTACAAAAAACAAACAAACAAAAAGCACCACACACACACACACACGCAGGCAAGTGCCATTTATGAGTTATGCCTATAAAATCTGATACTAACGGGCTGGAAGTTGAAGGAAGATACTGGGAACAGAGGTCTACAATTTTGTTCTTTTAATTCAAGATTCTCTTGGCTAATCTTAGCATTTTGCATTTCTATATGCATTTTAGAATCAGCTTGCTAATTTCCACAATAATAATGTGGGAGTTTTACTTAGGACTGCATTTAACCCACAGATCAATTTGAGGGAATTGTGGCACCTGTAATGCCAGGTACTCAGGAAGCTGAGGCAGGAGAATCTCTTGAACCCAGGAGGCAGAGGTTGCAGTGAGCCGAGACTGCGTCACTGCACTCCAGCCTGGGCGACAGATTGCAATACTGGTTTTTCCAATCCATGGAGATGACGTCTTCCTCCATTTACATAAATATTCTTTAATTTCTCTGAAGAGTTTTGCAGTTTTCAGCGTAAAAGTCCTATATATCTTTTGATATATCTATTTGTATTTTATTTTTATGATAATGTAAATAATATATTTTTAAAAATCCATGTTCTACTTATTTATTGTTGGTATATGGAAATACAATTGATTGTTTTGTGTACTGACTTTGTATTGTGTACCCTTTATAAATTTGCTTATTGATTTGAATACTGTGTAGATTTCTTTGGATTATCTATGTATACAATTAGTTATCAGCAAATAATGAGTTTTATTTATTTCTTTATAATTCTTTTGCCTTTACTCATTTTTCTTGGCTTATCACACTGGATAGGACCTCCAATATAAGGGCAAATAGAAGTGTGATAATGGATATCTGTGTCTCATTTCTAATTTCATGAGAAAAAGTTTTAATATTTTATCATTAACAGGTTTACTTTAGTTTTCTGTTAATTTTTAAATTAAACTACAAATTTGCCATTCTATTTCTGATTTCCATTAGTTTTTTGTGTTTTCTTTTTAATCACAAATAGGTGTTAAATCTTATTTAAAAATTTTTTTTGTATCTACCTAGATGATATTTTTTCTCCTTTTTATGTTAATGTAGAAATTACATAGATTGACTTTCAAATATTAAACCCATCTTATATTGTCATAAACTCACATTAGACCTGATGTATCATTATTTTTATATATCGCTAGATTTAGCTTATATTTTATTTAGGATTTTTGCATCTATAGTCCTTAAAGACACTGGCCCATAATTTTCCTTTCTTGTAACATAATTGACAGATTTTGGTTCAAGGTTACACTGGCTTCAAATGTGACTTGAAAACTGCATCTTCTTCTTCATTCTCTGAAAGACTTTGTGTAAGATTGGTGGCTGTAGGATGTATAGTAATTTCCCTTTCTCTATTCCTGATGTTGGTTATATATAGTTTTCCTTTTTTCTTTTTCTTGATCAATTTTATTAACATTTTCAAAGAATGAGCATTTTTTCTTTGTTGATTATCTCTGTTGCATATTTGCCGTCTATTTAATTGATTTCTGCCCTTGTTTTTTATTGCATTCTTTCTTCTATATGTATTTATTTATTTATTTGAGACAGAGTCTTGCACTGTCACCCGGGCTGGAGTGCAGTGACTGGATCTTGGTTCACTGCAATCTCCGCCTCCCAGGTTCAAGCGATTCTCATGCCTCAGCCTCCAGGTAGCTGGGATTACAGGCGCCCGCCACCATGCTTAGGTATTTTTTTATTTTATTTTTTTTAGTAAAGATGGAGTTTCACTATGACCAGGCTGGTCTCGAACTCCTGACCTTGTGATTCACCCGCCTTGGCCTCCCTAAGTGCTGGGATTACAGGCATGTGCCACCACGCCCGGCCTCTTCTATTTTTAAAAATTTGTTATTTTTTTTCCAGTTTCTCGAGGTTATAATGAAAACTAAAAATTGACTTTTCAGTCTTTTTTTTTTTTCCATTGTAATATATGAATTCAGGTTGCGCATTTTTATTTTAAGAATGGCTGTTTTAGTCCATTCTCACACTGCTATGAAGAAATATTTGAGACTGAGTAATTTATAAAGAAAAGAAGTTTAATTGACTCACAGTTCTGCATGGCTGGGGAGGCCTCAGGAAACTTACAATCATGGCAGAAAGCACCTCTTCATAGGGTAGCAGGAGAGAGAAATGAGTGCCAGCAGGGGAAATGCCAGAAGCTTATAAAACCATCACATCTCATGAGAGTCCCTCACTATCATGAGAACAGTAGGATTCAATTACCTCCCGCTAAGTACCTCCCACAACAGTGAGGATTATGGGAACTACAACTCAAGATGAGATTTGGGTGGGGACACAGCCAAACCATATCAGTGGCTTAAAATCTTTGCCAGGTTTTGCTATGTCAACAGTCTTTATCACTCAGTTTGAAATAGTCTCTAATATTCCTTCTGATATCTTCTCTCACCCATAGCTTATTAGAACTGTAGAGCTTAATTTTCACACAAGTGGGGATTTTCCAGTTTATTTTTTCCCAAGCTAACTTTCTCTGTGGCCAGAGAAAATGATCTTCGTTATTTAAACTTTTTGAAATTTTGGGAGCTTGATTTACTGACCAGCTATAATCAATTCTGGTAAATGTTTCATGTGCAATTAAAAAGAATGTGTATACTATGGATTTAGAGTGCAGTATTCTATAAATCATAATTAGGCCAAACTTGCTAATTGTGTTATTCAAATTATCTGCTTTGAAATATTTGTGTTAAAATCTACCATTATGGTTGTGAATTTATTTACTTGTTCTTCATATTTTGTTAGTTTTGCTCTACATATATTTTCAAGTTCTGTTATTGGATTCATGCAGATTAAAATTTATGATATCTTCTTAGTGAATTGACCCCATTATCATTTTCAAATGTTTATTGTTAGTAACACTTCTTGCCTTAAAGTCAATTCTGTCTGATATTAGTATAAATATACTAGCTTTCTACGCCTATAATCCCAGTGCTTTGAGAGGCCAAGGTGGGTGGATCACTTGATTCCAGGAGTTCTACACCAGCCTGGACAACATGGTGAAACCCCTTTTCTACCAAAAATACAAAAAATTAGCCGAGTGTGGTGGTGCATGCCTGTGACCCAGCTACTCGAGAGGCTGAGGTTGGAGGACTGCGTAAGCCTGGGAGGCAGAGGTTGCAGGGACCTGAGATTGCACCACTGCACTCCAGCCTGGATGACAGAGTAAGACCTTATCTCAAAAAAAAAAAAAAAAAAAAGCATATATATATATATAAAATGTATATTTATACTAGCTTTGATTTGGTTTTCCTGGCATATCTTTTCTCATCATTTTACATTCAATCTTTTTGTATCCTGATATTTAAATCATTATCTCTCGGAAACAGCATATAGCTGGGTTTTAATAGCCTCAACTGACAATCTTAAATCTTTTTCTTGGAGCATTTAGACAATTTATGTTTAACACAATTACTGATATAGTTATGTTTGTATCTACCATGTTACTATTTTGATCCACCTGCTTTGTGTTCCTTTATCCTCCTTTCATGACTTCTTTTACATTAATCAAATATCTGTATCATTTATTTTCCCTAAGCTAACATGCTAGCTGCTATATAAACTTGAACTCTCTGATTAAATAGATATTTTGTTATGAAGGTGCAAATAATTCAAATGAATTTGTTAAGAAATAGAACACCAGAAACGGCTCTTGAAAATTTAAAATTTATCAAAAATCTGTCTTCAATGTTGGGATGGCCAGATAATTCTTACAAATAATCATGATGATATCTTTAAGAAACAAATGCCATGATTTAAACTACAGAGTATCACAGAAGTAAAACCTTTAATAAAATATTAGTGTATATTGTCTAGTGGTATAGTCTGGTAATAATATAACAAACCTAAACAGATTTTATTGCTTGAACGTGAATGTGATTTAACATAAATGAAGCCTCTCTATAATTCTTGAATGAATAAAAAGGTCAAGAAAGACCATAGGATATTTTCGTAAATATAAAAAAGGTATTTGAGAGTATTTCTTTCTGAATTTTAAAAAGCTTCTAAGCCGGGCGCGGTGGCTCAAGCCTGTAATCCCAGCACTTTGGGAGGCTGAGACGGGCGGATCACAAGGTCAGGAGATCGAGACCATCCTGGCTAACACGGTGAAACCCTGTCTCTACTAAAAAATACAAAAAGCTAGCCGGGCGAGGTGGCGGGCGCCTGTAGTCCCAGCTACTCGGGAGGCTGAGAAAGGAGAATGGCGTAAACCCGGGAGGCGGAGCTTGCAGTGAGCTGAGATCCGGCCACTGCACTCCAGCCTGGGCGACAGAGCGAGACTCCGTCTCAAAAAAAAAAAAAAAATAAAAAAATAAAAAAATAAAAAGCTTCTAGAACTAGGGATAGAATATCATTTTCTTAATAATGTAATAACCTACTGGAACCAGCAACTAAAGAATATTTAACAATTACAGAATATAATTATTTTCATTAAAATCAAGAACAAGAGAAAATGCCTACTATTACTCATATGGTTCATCATTGATTTGCATTGTCTAATGATTTTAGACAATGCAGTGAGAAAAATATGAAGTTGCATACTGCAAAGTAGGCAATGATATTTTCTGTCTTTACAGATGATTTGATTGGCTATCTGGAAAATCCAAGGGAATCAATTGATTAACACTACTTTAATTGATAATAAATTCTAATTGGATGGTTGGTTAGCTATCCAAGACACAGAAATCAGTATTTTTCCAACATAGCACCAATAACTTGAAAAGCTAAAAAAACTACATATTTTTCTTAAAAAATATATAAATACTAGCAATAAACCTAAAAAATATGCAGTTATTGCAAAGTAATTAACACTTTACTTCAAGACAGAAAAGTTTTGAATAAGACAGCATTCTTCTGGATTCGAGACTTGTATTAATTACTTTTTTTGAATGATAGAACCACAAATTTACGTAATAAAATATAATTTTAAGCCTCTCTCATGCTCACACTCATCGGCAACTTCACATACTTTTAGTGGTACATTTACATCTAAACACAAACATATAGCTTTCATAAAAATAGAATCATACTGAACATGTTATTCCCCAGGTTGCTTTCCATTCAAGAACACATTTAGGAATTCTTTTTACGGTTGTATAGTTATATCTCATTTTTAACTCCTACATAGGATTTCATAGTATGGATATGCATGATTTATTTACATATTTTCCTTTCTAATGCATTGTTTATAATCTTTTAATTTATTAAAGCTACTTACATATTATAGGTACCAAACCTATGTTTATTTTTTGAATTTTATGTTTTAATTTTAACTTTAAATTTTTAATTTCAATAGCTTTAAGAGTCCAAGTGGTTTGGGGTTACACTGATGAATTGTACAGTGGTGAAGTCTGAGATTTCATTGTACCCATCACCCAAGTAGTGTATGTTGTACCTTATAGGTAGATCTTTATCCCTCATGCTCATCCACCCTCCCCACTTCTAAGTCTTCAGTGTCCACTATACCACTCTGTACGCCTTTGCATACCCATAGCTCAGCTTCCACTTATAAGTGAGAACATGCGATATTTGGTTTTCCATTCCAATCCTGAGTTACTTCACATTGGATAATGGCCTGTAGTTCAATCCAAGTTGTTGAAAAAGACATTATTTCATTTTTTTTATGGCTGAGTAGTATTTACATATATATATCTCTCTCTCATATTTTCTGTATCCACTCATTGTTTGACGGGCACTTAGGTTGACTCCATATCTTTGCAATGGTGAATTGTGCTTCGATAAACATACTTGTCCAGCTGTCTTTCTGATTTTATGACTTCTTTTCCTTTGGGTAGATACACAATAGAGGGATGGCTGTGTTGAATGGTAGACTTACTTTTAGTTCTTTGAGAAATCTCCAAACTGTTTTCCATAGAGAATGTGTTAATTTACATCCCCACTAGCAATGCATGAATGTTCACTTTTCATCACATCCATGCCAACATCTATTGTTTTTTGACTTTTTAATAATGGCCATTCTGGTTGGGGTAAGGTAGTATCTCACTGTAGTTTGAATTTGTATTTCCCTGATGATTAGTGAGGTTGAACATTTTTTCATATATTTGTTGGTTGCATGTATGTCTTCTTTTGAGAATTGTCTAATGGCACTTGTTCACTTGTTCACTTCTTAACAAGATTATATTTTTTCTTGCTGATTTGTTTGAGTTCCTGTAGATTCTGGATATTAGTTTTGTCAGAGGAATACTTTGCAAATATTTTCTCCCATTGTGTAGGTTGTCTGTTTACTTTGTTGATTATTTCTTTTGTTGTGGAGAAGCCTTTTAGTTTAATTACATCCCATTTATTTATTTTTGTTTTTGTTGCATTTGCTTTTGGGATCTTAGTCTTAAATTCTTTGCTTAGGCCAATGTCCAGAAGAGTTTTTTTCTAGGTTTTCTTCTAGAACTTTTTTATGGTTTCAGGTCTTAGATTTAAGTCTTCAATCCATTTAGAGTTAATTTTTGTATATGGTGAGAGGCAGAGCTCGAGCTTCATTCTTCTATATGTGGCTATCCGATTTTCCCAGCATCGTCTATTGAATAGGGTGTCCTTTCACCAGTTTATGTTTTTGTGTGCTTTGTCAGAGATCAATTGATTGTAAGTATCTGGCTTTATTTATGGTTCTTTATTCTGTTCCATGGGTCTATGCATCTACTTTTATACCAATAACAAGCTGTTTTGGTTACTATAGACCTTGTCGTATAACTTGAAGTCAGGTAATACAATGCCTCCAAATTTGTTCTTTTCATTTAGCATTGTTTTGGCAATTCAGGCTCTTTTTTAGTTTCTTGTGAATTTTAGGATTGTTTTTCTAATTCTATGAAAAATGATGCTGGTATATTAGCAGGAATTGCATTGAATCTGTAGATTGCTTTGGGCAGTATGGTCATTTTCACAATATTGATTTTTCCAATCTATAAGCATGCAATGTACTTCTATTTATTTGTATCATCTATTATTTCTTTCAGCAGCATTTTGTAGTTCTCCTCGTAGACATATTTCACCTCTGTGGTTAAGCATACTCCTAGCTATTTTGTGGTTATTGTAAAAGGAACTGAGTTCTCGATTTCATTCTCAGCTTGGTCATTGTTGTTGTATAGCATTGCTATGGATTTGCCTACACTGATTTTCTAACCTGAGAGTTTACTGAGTTTATTTATGAGATCTGGGAGTCTTTAGGGTTTTCTAGGTACATAATCATATCATGAATAAACAGTTCTGACTTCCTCTTTTCCAGTTTGAATGTCTTTTTTCTTTCTTTTGCCTGATTGCTCTGGCTAGGACTTCCTGTATTAATTCTTATGCGTAGTTAGCCCAAGTTGATAAAATCCATTTATAGAATTTAAAAATGTAATATAATAGATTTAAATTTATAGAACTCCATTGGGGTTTTGTTCTTGAACTTACCAAAATTATCCTGATTTATCTAGAATAATACATTTGTTTGAATATACAAAACTTTTTCAGTAAAATAACATTAAATTTTTGAGGAGAAGTATCCTCTTACTAGGTAGTAAACATATCAATTTACAGTCTAATAATCAAAACAGTATTTTTTTGGTCAATAAATTAATAGACCAATCACTGGAACTCAATAGAAACTTTAGAAACGTATTCAAGTTTCTGTAAGAATTTATGATATCATTATCTCAGTAATTGGAGAAATAGTATATTGGAATGAATTATCATTTAGAAAAAAATAAATTTTCTATCTCATGTCTTACACAAAATAAATTCAAAATGCATTAAAGTTTTGTTTTGTTTTGTTTTTTCTCTGGAGACAAGGTCTCGCTCTGTTGCCCAGGCTGGAGTACAGCAGTGTAATCATAGTTCACTGCAGTCTCAGACTCCTCAAGCAATCTCCCACCTCAGCCTCTGGAACAGCTGGAACTACAAAGCACATGCCATCACATCTGGTTAATTTTTTAATTTTTATTTTGTAAAGATGCAGTCTCACCTATGTTGCCCAGGCTGGTCTTGAACTCCTGAACTCAAGTGATCCTCCTGCTTCAGCTTCCCAAAGTGCTGAGATTACAGGCATGAGCCACTGCACCCAGACTGCATTAATGTTTTAAATGTGAATTTTAAAGGCAGATGATGAATATATGTATTTGATTGGGTGAGGAAATTCTAAGCATGACTCACAGTCAGAAAAAGTACTCTATGAATATTTTTCCCCTTCACAGTGGTTGGTCATTATTCTTAAAATATTATACTAACCCACTGAACCACTGTTTTATGTTTCATGATCTGCTAGTTGGAAACTTTTTTTTGTCTTCATATCTTTCTCTCATAAAAAAACTTATATATTTAGAAGATTTATCCAATAATGGGCTTACATTTACCATAAATACCATTTTTTTCTTCCATGAAATTATAAGTCACATTTTAGACATCAGGAGACTTTCAGTCCTAAGAAGTTACAATTTGAAATTAAACTTATCTAGTTTTTAAAAACTTCTAAGCTAGCAGGATATAAATAATGTGCTGGTGTTGGCAATAACTGTTCATAGCTCTTTCAAAAATTTGAATTCTGGAAATGCCTTTCCCTCGGCAGCATGTTTTGTTTGCTTCAGGCATTTTGCAAACACAATACTTTTAAAACACAGCTTTCTATCTCCCCCATGAAATAATTTGAGAATCACCTTTATGGTTTGTCATTTTACTGTTTAGACTTGAAATGGATTCATCTGTCTTACTAATCAAGCCTTTAACTAATAATATAATTGCAGCACTTATGCATGTATTTCTTATGACACTCCAAACTTCACAAACTCTTGCTTAGAATCAGTGTAAAAGGAAGAGGTGAAATTTCTCCCATCTCCCTCCAATAGCTGTGTGCCTTCTGGAAAACACGTGCTATGATCTGTGTCTCTAAAATATGCTGAGTGCTTTGTCCCGAAAACAGTCAGCTTCTCTGGAAAAAACATCAGCCAAGATCCCTTTCTAACTTTACGATGAGAAGTATCATTCCAGATGAGAAGCACAAGTCCCATTCAAAAGGAATGGAAGTGAATTTTACAAAGATTATGTGATTGATCTGAAGAGGAAGACAAAGCAAATTGAATATCTCTTCCCATACCATATGTGACAGTTTCTCTGAAAGTTTTAGGACCATGAATATGACTTTCCTAATCAAGCAACCCATTTCAATTTTTTTTTTTTTTTTTTTCCTTTTGAAATAAGGTCTTGCTCTATCACCCAGACTGGAGTGCAGTGGTGCAAACGCAGCTCACTGCGGCCTTTCCCTCCTGGGCTCAGGTGATCCTCCCCAGTAGCTAAGATTACAGGTGCACACTAACATGCCTGGCTAATTTTTAAAAAATTTTTGTAGAGACAGGGTTTTGCTATATTGCTTAGGTTGTCTCAACTTCCTGTCCTCAAGTGATCCTCCCGCTTTGGCCTCTCAAAGTGCTGGAATGAGCCACCACACCTAGCCAATCTTTTAATTTTTACTTAGTAACTGCTTACATTTTCAAGTAAATGTGAAAACCTACGTCTTTTGTGCTCTGTGTTGATCTCTTCCTGAATGTGGTTTGGCTCAGAGCCCAGCATCCTTGGCATTGACTTGGTTACTCCTTAAATATTTACAGTCCTCAATACTTTTCTTGTCCTCAGCCTTACTCTTTTGCTGTTTGGAGCATTTGGAAGTGAATAATGTCTCTCTCAGTTTCGTCTGAGACTTTTGCGGAGAGTTTCTGCCCTGTGATGCTGGGGGTGCCTGCTGCAATGCCCGTTGCATTGCCCCTCCTGGGAAGCATGAAGGAGTGGAGAGGCAGGTGGGTGAATTCACACCACGCCAGCTTGTGTTCACTGAGGGCTTCCTGCCTGCAGGCCGTGGAGCTGGGTCCAGTGAAGGGCTCAGATTCTGGGGGGCAAGGCTCCTGCTGGGACAAAGCCTATAGTCCACTGGGGATGCTGAGCAAAAGGGTGGAAATTAAAAAGTGGAAGAGCTAACTTAATTCAAGGCAATAAGAAAAGCCCTATCATTCATTTTCACAATCGCCACAGTAATTTTCACAATTGTTACAAATTTCTCTCTCCTAATTTCATTACTTTAAGGCCGATGTGGTCAGGAAAGCTTTACAGAGGTTTTGGTTGGACCTGAGCCTGGAAGGCTGGCGCTGCGCTGGGAGAGGCAAAGGTGATGTTAGGGGAGTGTCCAGGAAACAGTGCGCCCTGAGGCACAGGTCAGAGACAAGGCAGCCCGAGGCTTGCACAGGGCCTCTGGGCAAACCAGCTCTGGTAGGTTCCAGGCTTCAGCAAGTAGGTGAGTGGCTAAAAATCAGGCTGGTCTGGAGATGAGGGTCTAAGATTAGGGAGGGTCAGCAGCTTTGTTTTTATTCAGTCAACAACTATGCATTGGACACAGCTGTCTGCCAGGCCCTTTGCTGGGCTTTTCCGTACAAGAGTGGACAGAGTTGGCATCGTTGCTGTCCCCAGGTACAGGCAGCTAATGAAGGGATATAAGTGAGTAAACCTGCAATGAGCTGACCATGTGTCAAAGGACTAGAGACACAAGAGAGGGCCTCCCCAAGGACAGCTGAGCCAGATTCCAGGGGTGACAGAAAGTGTGTGGGGGGAGGGGGCTTCAGCGGCTCATGGACAGCTTTCCCAGACAGAGAGGGCAGTGCTCAGGCTCTGCAGCGTGGAAGCAGGCTGCAGCCGAGGGTCTGAAGGGGTTCGGGGTGGCCAAGGGAAGAGCGCCAGCAAGGTGATGACAATACTAGAACCTAGAGAGGGAGGAGAGAGTGAAATCATAACAAATGGACCCAACAGAGGTGTCCAGGCAGGGGCTGGACCACTGATGGTGAGGTAGGGGCTGTGGAAAATGCCCTTGGTGCTGGAGAGGATGTGGAGAAATAGGAATGCTTTTACACTGTTGGTGGGACTGTAAACTAGTTCAACCATTGTGGAAGACAGTGTGGCGATTCCTCAAGGACCTAGAACTAGAAATACCATTTGACCCAACCATCCCATTACTGGGGATATACCCAAAGGATTATAAATCATGCTGCTATAAAGACACATGCACATGTATGTTTATTGTGGCACTATTCACAATAGCAAAGACTTGGAACCAATCCAAATGTCCATCAATGACAGACTGGATTAAGAAAATGTGGCACATATACACCATGGAATACTATGCAGCCATAAAAAAGGATGAGTTCATGTCCTTTGTAGGGACATGGATGCAGCTGGAAACCATCATTCTCAGCAAACTATCGCAAGAACAGAAAACCAAACACTGCATGTTCTCACTCATAGGTGGGAACTGAACAATGAGATCACTTGGACACAGGGTGGGGAACATCACACACCGGGCCTGTCATGGGGTGGCGGTAGGGGGAGGGACAGCATTAGGAGATATACCTAATGTAAATGACGAGTTAATGGGTGCAGCACACCAACATGGCACATGTATACGTGTGTAACAAACCTGCACGTTGTGCACAAGTACCCTAGAACTTAAAGTATAATTAAAAAAAAAAAAAAAGACAATGTCCCTGAATGAGAAACTGTGTTTGTGCAATGCACATGACAATTTGTGTCGACGGTGCATCTTTTCCGCTGTTTCCAGTCTCTAGAAACTCTTTTATTACAGAACAGTTGAGAAGAACACAAAACCAGCATCCCTCCGAGGTGACTCACCTTCTCCCCACTGCTCACTCTGTTAGTAACACTGACATTTTTTACACAGAATATTGAACACCTGCCCTGAAAACCTTGCTTTTGTGCCTGCTCTCAGGTACAGGAATAACACTGGGGCTGTCGGGGAGTGTGACCATGAGTCCTGATTCTGAACCCGTGATGGGAAGCGCACTAGGGCTGGATTCCTGCCATCCATTGCTGGCCATGCACCCTGCACCCACTACATGGGGAGAACCACAGGTAGAGTCACTGAATACCTGAATATTAAATGCACGAGGAGATGCACTTAACCATCTAAGAACCGAGGGAGCTGGCCACAAAGACAGGGAAAAATTTTTGACAGTGTTGAAAAGTTTTTTTCCTCGTTTCTGGACATCTTGAAGTCAGAATATCCAATGCTCTTTAAGCATTTTTATGATAAAAAGCAATCACCTTATTAGTGGCTGTGTTTAAAGCTAGCCAGACTGAGGGCGGTAAACAGCACTCCATTTATTAATGTGGGGCTGCGAACCTGAGCACCAGCTGGGACCTCCCTGTGTGCACTGGGCCATGGTGAGAGAGAGGCATGGGGCATGGGGCATGGGAGAGGCGTCCTTGGTCCAAAGGATGCATGAGATGGTATTAGAACCTCCCATTCCTGCTGCATGAAGACGTCAAAAAAAAAAGAAAAATAGAGCCTCCCATTTATTCTCAAGTGTTCTGTCTGTCCTCTTAGTCAGAGGTCCATACATCCCACCCTCACCATGTGGCTTGAAGGGCTCCCTGACATTGCCTTGGCCAATGAAATGGAATTTGGCATGACACTGCTATATCCAGCAGAATCTTGAGGGCAAATGTGTAGTTTCACCATGTCTCACCTTCCTTTGCCATTGACTGAGATGGGTTGCTACTCTTGCCTGGGTGCCCAAACACGGAAGGTAAGATGTGGGGTAGTGCCTGGGAGGAGAGCCACCACCAATGTGTGTCATGTTGTTCCTATGAGCCACTGAGGTCATGGGGATGTCTGTTACTGCAGCATAAATGAGCAAGAGCTAACTAATAAAGAGATTAACATTTAAACATTTAAAAAAACGTACAGTGGGCCAAACAAAGCACGCCCTGGGCCAGCATGCTCTTTCACACATCATGACCACTTCCCACCTTCCAGAGAGGTGCATGGGATCTTCCGCAATGCTAGGCAGGCTGCCCCTTTCCTTTCCTTTTTCCTTTCCTTTCCTTTCCCCTTTCCTTTCCCTCCCTCACTCCCCTCCCCCTCCCTTCCCCCTCCCCTCCCCTTCCCCCCCTTCTCTTTTTCCAGACAGGGCCTTGCTCTGTTGCCCAGGCTGCAGTGCAGTGGCGCCATCATAACTCACCACAGCCTTAACCTCCCGGGCCCAAATGATTCTCCCACTGCAGCCTCCTGATCCTGGGATCATAGGTGTGCACCACCACACCTAATATTTTTTCTTTTTTTTATAGAGACGGGGTCTTCCTACGTTGTCCAGGCTGGTCTCCAACTCCTGGAAAGCATAGGAAGACCCTGTCTCTATTAAAAAAAAAAAAAAAAAAAAAAAAGAAAGAAAAGAAAAGAAAAAAGAGGTCAGGCGTGGTGGCTCATGCCTGTAATCCCAGCACTTTGGGAGGCTGAGGCGGGCAGATCACCTGAGGCCAGGAGTTTGAGACCAGCCTGGCCATCATGGTGAAACCCCACCTCTACTGAAAATACAAAAAAATTAGTCAGGAGTGGTGGCACACACCTGTAATCCCAGCCACTCAGGAGGCTGAGGCAGGAGAATCACTTGAACCCAGGAGGTGGGGGTTGCAGTGAGCCGAGATTGTGCCACTGCACTCTAGCCTGGGTGACAGAGTGTGACTCTGTCTCAAAAAAACAAAAACAAAACAAAAAAAGAAAAAAGTGACCCTCCATCTCAGCCTCTGTGCCTGGCCCAAGACAGGTTGCCAAGACCACCACCAGTATGTGCTGTCCTTTCTCAAGGTGTCTTCAAGGAGAAGTTAAGTACACTGTGGACAGCCCCCTGGCAGTAACACACCTACTGCAAGCCCCTTCGTGTAGGAGGATTTGTTCTCCTGGCCCCTCCTTCCAATATGAACATCTTGAACTACAACTGTAAACCAGAGTCCGGACCTAGGGTTGAGATCCTCAAATACTCCCATGGAAGAGACCCCGTTCTCCCAGCTGCTTGGAGGCATTTCACAGCTAAAACCACTCTTCCAATTAAAGGAAGTAAATGAATGGGCAACAGCCATAAATAATGTCCTCTCTTGTATTTTTCCCTAAACATTGGTTTTGTGGTCATGTCTTTGCTGGTGCTGAAACACTTTTTCACAACCAGTGATAATGTATGTGATTAAAACCTTGGAAATGGATTCCCTCAGTCACTCACTCATTTTCAAGGATGCCACCAAGTTTAGAATGTTGCTGTCCCATGCTTCTCCCCACCCTTGCCCATGGCCTTTGTGCTGCTGTGCCCATTATCTGTGTAATGGCTAAAATTCAGAAGAAAATGGCTAAAATTCAGAAGGAAAGTAAAATTACAAGCAGCATTTTTCTCAACAAACAGACCACTGGTGACCTAGTGAGGGCACCAGCCATTGCCTACGCCTGTCCTTCTGGTGGCACAGAATTCACTGGAAAGGTCTCGGCCAGCCAGGCTCTGCGTCCAGCCTCTGTCTGTGTCTCTAAGGGGGGCCTGCGCCTCCCGGGCTGCCTGGCAGGGCCCGTGAGGCTTCACTGTCATGAGAAAAGAATCCACAGGTCTGTAAACTTGCTATTTTTAGGCCTCAGTGGACTTGCGCCAGTTTCCTGAGTGTAGTAATTACCCAGATATTTTATTGAATAGGGCCTTGAAAACTTACAACACACACCTCAAACCTACTCAGAAATTTAAACAGGTTTAAAATGCCATGTAGAGAATTCTCAAAGACAAATGACAAGCCCACTAACCCATCCACCTCCCCCCACGCCCTCAGGCTGCTCCTACCCTGCTTCTCTGTGCTTGCCACACCCATCCCCGCCCTGGTGAGCTCACCCCATGCAGCTCTGCTACGTGCCAGCCAGGCAGGGCTTGCTCCCTGACGGACCTTTCCAGACTGGCTTCTCTTCTAAATGCAAGCCTCTGTGTCCAACTGTCTTCTGGGGATGTAGGAGGGACGTCTCCAACCTAGCGTTTCCTAAAGAGGGATGCTTCCTGCTCCACCCACTGGCCCCCATCTCAGGAAATAAGACTTTCATCCATGGCTGAGGCCACCGACCCAAACGGATGCTTTGTTCACTCTTCGCCTCCCTCCCCACTCAGTCCCCATGGCTGGCTCTACTTCAAAATCCATGCTGCATTCAAATCCATGCTGCTCCCCATTCAACCCCCACCTCCAGAATCTCCTGCGGGACTGCCATAGCCTCCTAACTGAGCCCCTGTCCCAATGGGTCCCCTGCCCGGTACTGTTCCACATGGCATGTAATCTTCTAGAGTATGTCAATTTGACCTTGATCGCTTGACTCACAAATCTCCAAGTCTTCACTTTCTTACCATGGGGGAAGGAAGGCCCGGCCTGCGATGAAGGCGCACAAGTCTGTGGGTGGTTTCCTTTCTGAGGCCCACGAGGCTGCGCTTCCCTCTGGTTGTTAAGTGTCATGTGTAGAAGATAATGACTCAAGTGCCTGGATTAGCAATTATGGGGACTAGCGATGCCCCTAGCCTACCCTCAAAGTCCGGGCTTGAACAATAGAACAAAACAGACACCCAGAGGGTTTGGCAGGGAATAGAGAATGATTAGAGAAATAGAAAAATTAATTAGCTCATTAGAGCGGGAGCAGGAGAGCCATTCTCTTCCATTAATGGGGAAGTTGGAGCCCGAACCAAGAGCAGAAGGCATGGAGCAGAGCCACGGACTGAGTCTTTCTTCAGTTAGAGGAAGCAATGGGAGAAGCAGAAGACTGAAAGAAAACTCCAGCTCCTTTAAGAATCACGGAGAAGTAACAGCGGACAGGTAGGACGCACAGAATAGGTACACCGCACCGGTCACTCTTGTAAGCACTTCATGGCCATGCCTGCCTTTCATCTTCACATAATCCCAAGCATGAGTTACAACAATTTTCCCCATTCTGAGGCCAGCAAGTTTAATCAGTTTGCCTGAGGCCACACAGCTAGGAAATGGCAGAATGACGGCAGTCAGGTGAATTGGTTCCACAGCCACTGTTCTTAACAAAAACAGAAATCTAAATTTGAGAATATGCCCTGTTGAAAGACTCTTAAAACAGAGAGAAAATCCAGCAAACTTCCCCTGAGACGGATGGTCTGGGTTTCTTTCCATTTCCTAGAACTGCTTACCTGTGCGGAGCCATGCTTACTAACCCATTGCCCTTGGTGACAGTGAGGCTTGGTGCTGGGCTGCCAGTGACCTCAGTTAGGGGACGTGGAAAACTTGGTGACTTTAGCTGCAGGCAGTGTCTGCGGTGGCGGTGCCTGCAGTCTGGTGTGTTGTAATGTAAACACCCAGGAAAGCTTCTTGTTGCTGCTTTAGGCCCAAGGCAGGGAGCCAGGAGAAATAGAGAAGGGAAGGGGTCTTCATTAGATGAGAAAGGAATATTGAAAAGTGAGGGTTTTTCTGTTTCACTTTCATGTTATTTGACCTTTTACATTGTAAATTATATTCATTTAAAAAAATAAAGAAAAGGAAACATTTCTCCAGTAACTGGAATGCAGGACACATATTAAAACAGGCAGTGAGTGTTAAGCTACACAGTGATTTTAAAACGAACGCACCATCTTACTTGCTCCGGCAGTGGCTCCTGTGTTCACATCTAAGGCATCCTGTTCCGACCTCCTTGGTGGAAACCTGGAAGCTCTCTGATCTTTCCTCTCTCCTTCCTCCACATTGAATCAACTACAGAACCCCAAAGATTTTACCTCCTATACATGTTATGGCAAAGTCAGTGTGGTGTGTTTGCCAGACCCAGTTCCTTTGTGTTTGGGGCTCTCAGCTGGACTATATATTCCAGCCTCCCTCAAGTTAGATGGGGCCACATATCTGAGTTCTGACCACCAAGACATGCGTGTGAGTGATGTGCTGGCCACCCCCAGACCTGGACCCTAAACCTCCTGCAGTATGTTCCATCCTATTTCTTCCTCTCACCCCTTTGCTGGCCCTCTGCAGAGAACTAGCTGAAAACTCCAGGGCCCAAGGGAACAGCAGAACTTCTGCATGAAAGAGCTAGGATCCCTGAATGACTGTGTGGAGCAGAGTTCTCTTTCCCCATACCCCAGGCTCCATGTGGTGGACTGGGAAGTGAATAAGAAATAAACTCTTAACATGTCATACCACTCTGATAAACTCTTAACATGTCATGCCACCCTGATTTGAGATCGTTTCTTACAGCAACAATGACTGACCCTAATTTATTTTCTCCTAAACAATCCTTTCCATACCTAATACTGTGCCCATTACTGATTTTCTATTTCTCTCAATAGGCCATCCCCCTAACCTTTACCTCCATCTTCAATCGTGCCCTCTCATAATTCCATCTGTTAAGACAAAGTGAATTTTTCTTAAAATGCATGTCAGACCATACCCCTCTTTAGGGTACATCTTTTAATGGTACCCCCAAAAGGGCTCTCACATGGCACACCCTTCCTGTGCCTGGCCTTGGCCAACAGCCTCACATTGGATTTCTGCTGCCATGCTCGGGCCCTGGCCACTGAGAGCCCTGGGGAATTTCTGTCCTCAGGGCTGTGTCTCTGGCCATTTCTCATCCTGGAATGTCCTTCCTCTGTTAGGCTAATACTCTGCATCTTCTAGGATCAGTCCGGCAACACCTCTGGGTTCCCTTGCCCTGTCTCCCACTGGTACCCTGCACACACGTGTACATCACACACATCTCCGTTTGTTGAGCTGGGAGCTTCTTTGGGCCCTCACTCAGAGATGGAATTTGTCATCTGTGTGTGCTTGACGCCAGGGCCCAGCAACTACCCCAGTCGTGACAATCCGAAGTTGTCTCCAGACATGGCCACATGTCCCCTGGGAGACACAGTCAGCTCTGGTTGACAATCCTGCTCTAGAGTAGTTGGGAAGAAGAGGCATTTCTTGTGGGTTGTATTCTCTTGGTGGGGCTGTTCTATTCAAGGTTGAAAACTGGATTTCATCAGAACATTCAAGTCTCTGTAGTAGGCCAAAAAGTGTCCTCCCAAAATTCACATTCACCCAGAACCTCAGAACAAGACCTTATTTGGAAACAGGGTCTTTGCAGGCTCTCAGAAACAGACTTGTATGGACTGAATTCAGATGAGATTGTGGGTGGCAGACATTGGCTTGATATGAGACCCACTTCCTGCTTCTCTACTAACAGACCCAGTTTCTTTCAACATGGTCATAAGTCCAGCATGAACAATACTCATGACTGGTTTAGGTCATTCATGATCATTCTGTGTCTCATCCTGTGTCTCAATTTCTCAGACTCTCTTGCAGTCTGGGTGGCCTTATAACCAGCTCTAATCAACAAGATTTGAGGACAAATCTAACATGAGGTTTCTTGGAAAAAGTTTGCTTTTCTGATACAAAGGGTCATAGACAGCAGACACTGTCCTTCTTCCCCTACCTCCTTCCTCTGGACATGAGAGCTGGAGCCAGAGCAGCCATCAGGTAAAGGCCCAGGGAAATGTCAGACAGGTCAGCTCAGACATCCTGGGGCACTGGGCCACCATGCCAATGGCCCTCTCTTGCTGGATTTCTTATTACGGGAGCAAAATAACTTTCTTGTTTTATTTAAGTCTCTGGAGTAGATTGCACAGTGGTCTTCCCAAAATTCTGGGTGAATTTTGGGAGGACACTATGCAACCTCCTAGTGTCCTCAGAATGTCAGAACAAGACCTTATTTGGAAATAGGGTCTTTGGAGGTATAATTAGTTAAGAATCTTCAGATGAAATCATCCTGAATTTAGAGTGGGTCCCAAATCCAATAACTGATGTCCTTACAAGAAGAGAAGGCATAGAGAGATACACAGGGGAGGATGTCATGTGATAACGTAGAGGTTAGCATAATTCAGCCTCCTCATTCTCCCCCTTCCAGTGCCCCACGCCCCTTGCAATGTGATGCAGCTCCTTCCACCAAGAGGTGGAGGCTTCTTTCCCACTCGTTGACTTGTCAAGGCCTTGCCACTTGCTTTGGCTCACAGAATGGTAAGGAAATGATGGCATGCCAGTTCTGAGCCTCATGCATGTCTATTTGCATTCCTGAAACCCTGTTCAGCCACCTGAGAACAAGCCTGAGTCAGCCTGCTGGATAACAAGAGACTGATGGTCCTTGTCAACTCTGTCAACTCTGGTGTCCCAGCTGCCAGCCAGGCTACTCTAGCTCAGCCAGTCTTCAGCTGATCGGCCAGCTGAGTGGAGCAAGATCAGCTGTGTTTGACCCAGAGCAGCAAAACCACTTAGTTGATTTGTAGCCTTGTGAGCAATACCAAACACTTATTTTAAGCCACTAAGCTTGGGGTGGTTTCTTACCCAGCGGTAGCTGATTAATACCTACACACTTTCAGTTATTTGGCACCTGTGAGCAATTGAATTTGGGCTCCCTGGTTTAGGTAGAGGTTTTCAAACTTCACTGTGTTTTAGAATTACTCAGAAAATTTACTTAAAATAGAGATTCCTGGGCTTGCTCCTAGATAGTGTCAGTAGATTGGGTGAGCTCCAGGTATCTGCATTTTGACCAGCATTGCTAATTCTGGCATGGGTAGTCCATGGAATACACTTTGTAAACCATTTTTTTCATGGGAACAAATCAATAAAACCATTGTGTAATTTCTAATATTATTCCTCCTCCAATACCAGAAGAGAGCGAGGAGAGGGTTTCGGCCCAAAAGGAGAATGGGCTGCACTTATCTGTAGAAATTGATAAAGAGAAAGATCTCCCTCGCCCAGCATCTCAAAAACTGCATTTTACATTCAGTATTGTTTCTTGATTGCATTAAGAAATATACTGCAGCCGGGCACAGTGGCTTATGCCTGTAATCCCAGAATTTTGGGAGGCTGAGGGGGGTGGATCACTGGAGGTCAGGGGTTGAAGACTAGCCTGGCCAACACGGTGAAACCCCATCTCTACTAAAAACACAAACATTAGCCAGCTGCGGTGGCACACACCTGTAACCCCAGCTACTCAGGAGGCTGAGGCACGAGAATCGCTTGAACTCTGGAGGCGAAAGTTGCAGTGAGCCAGGATTGCATTACTGCACTTGATCCTGGGTGACAGAGTGAGTCTCTCTCTCTCTTTCTTTCTAAATATATATATATGTGTGTGTATACTGTTTTTAATTTACATAAAAATATTTATAATCATATAAATAACAAAACCTCGGCTTTAATTACAAAATGTTGTTTGGTGGCTGCTGAACCAAATTAAGGAGGATTAGCTAGAGGCAAACTGCTAAGACAGAGTATGAGGCAATCAAGAAAAACTTAAAGTACCTAAACAATGACAACCTGTGTAACAGATCCTGGAAGCTGGACAAGGGCAACTGCACGTGTCCATTCCTGCTGGGCCAATCAATCAGCTGCCAGTCATTCTGCCAATGTTCACCGAGGACTGATGTGTCAGACAATCCTTGAGCTGGTGCACAGCAGGGACAGGCCATTCCTATCCTCTCTTCATGGAGCATGCATTCTAATGGGGTGGGGGACACAGATGATAAATGCGATAAAATATAAACGAGGTGGTATAGTATCCCCCAAAAAGATATGTTCAAGTCCTAACCCTGGGTGCTTGCGAATATGACCTTATTTGGAAACTCTTTGCAGATGTAATTAGGTTAGGAGGAAGACACAAGGGGTACCCTAATCCAATGCCACTGGTGTCTTTCTAGAAGAGACACGGACACAGGGAAAATGCCATGCGATGATGATGACAGAGTGATGCATCTACAAGCCAATGACACACGGAAACATCATGTGATGACATGTCAGAGAGTTGGGTGACGCACCAACAAGCCAAGGAATGCCATGGTTTGCCAGCAACACGAGAAGCTGAGAGGAGAGCATGGGGCAGACTCCCTTACAACCTTCGGAGGACACACGGCCTCAAACTTGATTTTGGACGTTCAGCCTCTAGGACTGTGAGAGCATGATGCACTTGTTTTAAGCCACCCAGTCTGTGATATTTTGTTACACAGCTCCAGGAAACTAATGGAGAAAAAGCGAATGGGGAACAGGGGCTGCTGAGGGTTATGTTTACATTTTAGACTAAAGAGCCATTCGGACGTCCTAAGATGGGGAGGGGGGAAAGCACGCCAGGCAGATGGAACAGTAAGTGCAAAGGCCCTGAGGCAGGAGGGTGCCAGCTGTGATTTTGGCTGCTATAGTTTGGGTTAGGGAAAGTGCTGGGAGGTGAGGTCGGGGGAAGAGGGGAAGGACCGGGGGATAAGGGACTTGCAGGTCATAGCAAGGTTGTTCCATTTTGCTGAGTGAGAAAGAAAGCCACTGGAGGGTTTTGAGCAGCAGAGTGGCATGAAGTGATTTTTTAAAAATTTTAAGTTCTGGGATACACATGCAAGACATGCAGGTTTGCTATACAGGTAAATGTGTGCCATGGTGGTTTGCTGCAATTGTCAACCCCTTACCTAGGCAATAAGCCCTACATGCATTAACTATTTACCCTGATACTCTTCCTTCCCCCAACCCCCCACAGGTCCCAGGGTGTGTTGTTCCCTTCCCTGTGTCCATGTGTTCTCATTGTTCAGCTCCCACGTATTACTGAGAACATGCGGTGTTTGGTTTTTCTGTTTCTGTGTTAGTTTGCTGAGAATAGTGGCTTCCAGCTTCATCCATGTCCCAGCAAAGGACATGATCTCATTCCTTTTTACGGCTGCATAGTATTCTAAGAGTAGCATGACCTGATTTTTAATAGTAACATCTTTTTTTTTTTAAAAAAGGATCACACAAGCAGCTGGGCAGAAAGTGGGAAACCAGCTAGAAGGCACTGCTTTAAATTGGACAGGTGCTGGGAAAGGGCGTAAAGAGGGGTGGAGGGAGGAGGAGGGGTAGCAGTCGGGTTCTGGATGTTTCTGGCAGTGGAGCCAAGAGTATGTGTTCATTGTGGACAGCGAGAGGAGCCAGGCATGACCAAGGATTTTGGACTGAGCCATTGGGAAGCAAAGAGCTCCCGAATAACGGGTGTTTGACTTGTCTGTGATTTTCTGTAGTTTACTGAATGCACGTTCTAATCCTTCGCCATGATTTCTACATGTACAATACGCAGGTACTTGAAAACGTCTGAAACATTCATTTTTATTATTAAACACCCCCACTTGCCCCAAAGCCTTTGTATGCAACACACGTACCTTTCCTGTTGGAGCGATGTTTGGAGGGTCAAGTGCTTAGTAATGTCTACTGATCTGTGCTGGAGACGAGGGGGTAGCATTTACAACACGCCGGTAGTATGGTTCTACTTAAAAGGCTTGGAGCCCGGGCGCCACTGGGCTAAGGCGGTTTCAGGGCCCTGGCCCGGGAGTGCATTTGCGGAGACTCCCCCTGAAGACAGGGCGGCAGCCGCGGGGCCTCACGTCGCCCAGGCTCGCGGGGCACCGCGATGATCAACGACACTGGCGTTTGCTTTGGACCTCACAGGATGTGTGGTTGACGCTGTATTCCAGTGCCATTGTCAACTCGGCTTCCATCGCGCTCGGAACACCGGGATGACAAACAGCAGGCTGTGGATGGCGGGCGGTTTCCTACCGACTCCTGTCTGCTCCGTGCAGCTGGAAAAATCGAAGCCGGGGGCCGGACGCGCCGCCCACGAGCCATTCCTCGGCTAGCACTGCCCATTTTGCCCAGGGAATTAACTTGGACGTTTTCACTTCACTTTTCACACAAAAAATCATTTAAAAAAGAAAACCAAACGCCTGTAAGCAGACCCGCTAGAGAGCAGAACTCCGCCGCCCGTCCTTCCCGGCTCCGGAGCGGCGGAGCCAGTCACCGGGCACTGCACGTGGGCCGCTCACCCAGCGAGGTGCAGGGAGCACGTGGGCCGGCGCGCGGACCCCGGAGAGCGCAGCGTGAACTGCTGCACGGCCCCTCAAATGAGAAGCCTGCGGCGGGATCTGTGACCCAGGCCGGCCCTTGCGTCAGGAGACAGGGCCCGCCGGCTGGGGGAGGCGCCTAGCGGTGTCGTCCGCGGCCCTCGCCTGGCTGCGCGGAAACTTCCACCGCTGGCGGTGACCGCCATGCGCCCCTGCGCACGCGCAGCGCAGCACTGGCGGCAGCCCGGAGACACCAGCCCTAGCGCGCATGTCTGCACGCCCAGGTCTGCACGCCGCGGCGGGCCAAGGGCGGCGTGCGGGCCTTCCAGCGGCTGCCTGTTCCTCCCAACCCCGGCCTAGTCTGAAAGGGCTCAACGCCGCCGCTGCTCCCTCCAGCCCCTCCCAGTCGCGTAGCTTCTGACGCCGACCTCACCCCGCCCGCGGCCGAAGGACCCCAACGCGCAGGCGCGGTAACCACGGCGGCGGTGTCTAGTGAGTATTTGAAATCGGCCGCGCGTGCGCACTGGCGACGCGGCCCGGCGACCGAGGCCGCGCTTCCTCCTGCCGCCCCCGTCCCCGCCCCCTCCCCCGCCCCTCATTGGAGCGGAGGCGGCGGCGGCCCCCTCCTTCCCCCGCGCTGTCGCCGCCGAGAGTGTCTTTTCACCGCCGCCGCCGCCGCAGGAACGCGGAGCCAGCGGCGCGAGCGTGACTGAGGGCTGGGCGCACGGGCGGCGGCGCCTCCCGCGGGTCCCTCAGCCGCGCGGCGCCTGGGCCCGCCCCCTCGGCCCCGCCGCCCGCCCCTCTCCGATGGCCTCTCCCCGCGGCCCGAGTGGAACGCCGCCGCCGCCGCGGCCCCCGCGCCCGCCCCGCGCCGCGTGAAGCGGGAGCCCCGAGACCGCAGCCGCCCGCTGGGACGCGCCAAGCGCCGGAGCCGCCCGCCGCGGCCTGCCCGGGCCCATCACCGCCGCCGCCGCCCCACGCCGGAGCCCGACGGGAGCGCGGCTCGAGCAGGAGGCCGGGGGCTCGGCCCGCCCGCCGCCGCCAGCCCAGGCCCGTCCGTCCGTCCGTCCGTCCGTGCGCGCGCGGCCGGGCCTCGGGGCGCGGCGGGGGCGGGGCCGCGTCGGGGCGGGCGGGCACGCGGGCCCCGCGGGGGCGGCGCGTGGATGGATCCGCGCGTGGCCTGGATCCAGCCCGAGCAGAAGGGGCCGGCCAATGCCCTGTGGATGCAGATCTGGGAGACCTCGCAGGGCGTGGGCCGCGGCGGCTCGGGCTTCGCGTCCTACTTCTGCCTCAACTCGCCGGCGCTGGACACGGCGGCCGCGGCGGGGGCGGCCGGGCGGGGCGGTGGCGGCCTGGGCCCCGCGCTGCCCGCCGCGTCGCCCCCGCCTCCTGGCCCCGCCGCGCCCGCCGCGCTGCCCCCCGCGTTGCTGACGGCGCTGGGGCCCGCGGCCGAGGGCGCGCGGCGCCTGCACAAGTCTCCGTCGCTGTCGTCCTCGTCGTCGTCCTCGTCCAACGCGGAGTCGGGCACCGAGAGCCCCGGCTGCTCGTCGTCGTCCTCCAGCAGCGCCTCGCTGGGCCGGCCGGGCGGCGGCCGCGGCGGTTCCTTCTTCAACTTCGCCGACGGCGCGCCCAGCGCCCCCGGCACAGCCAACGGGCACCCCGGGCCGCGCGGCCCCGCGCCCGCTGGCTCCGCGTCGCAGCACCAGTTCCACCCGGGTCGCCGGAAACGCGAGAACAAGGCCAGCACCTACGGCCTCAACTACCTGCTGTCCGGCAGCCGCGCGGCTGCTCTCAGCGGAGGGGGCGGCCCCGGGGCCCAGGCGCCGCGGCCGGGCACCCCGTGGAAGAGCCGCGCGTACAGCCCCGGCATCCAGGGGTGAGTGCACGGGGCGGCCGCGGGGGGGGGGGCGGGGACCATGGTCCTGGCCGGCGCCCGCGTTGCAGACACCAGTTACAGGCGCCCTGGCTTCTTTTGGAGGATGCATGTTGAAGGCCAAGGCCCGACTCTGCTCTGAAAGTTTTTTTGTTTTTTTTTTTTTTCTTGCTAATATGAAACTCCTTTATAATGGAGTGACTTGCCCAGATCCTGCAAGTAACAATGCAAGAAAGGGGCTGCTGAATAGGACCTGTAGGTATTTGTCTTTTTTACTCTTGAGACTGGAAAGGGAAATCGACTCTCCCCCTGCACCCCGCCTCCGGGCAAGTGAGGAACCCCTTGTTAAAGTGGGGCGTAGATAAGTGTGGAGTTTCATTAAGTTAAGTTGCAGAATAATTTAGCATTACCAGGAACTCAGATCACGTCGAAGGTAAATATTAACCGTTTTTATTTCATTTAAAACAAAAATTTAACTGTCAATTTAGAGGTGATTCATTTGGGGGGGGGTTGTGTGCTTTAATTTCGTGCTGCAGTTAACATAAGTATAGTATATACATATTGGCTTAATTCAAAGAAAAAAACAGATATGTCATATATATCTATTCTTTGGAAGATGCCATTATTATTTTAAATACTTCCACATCCGCCTGGAGGGAATTAGAGGCTCTACTTATTTTTAGTGCACCTACAGACGGCAAGGAATGAAAGCAAAGGTGGTGTGTGTGGGGTTGGAATTGCCCCAGGTGAGGCTGTTCAGGTGTGATGCTGTTGACGCAGCTCTTTGGCCATTTTGGGCTTTTCTGAGCGTCTGGAAATAATTTATGTGTGGGTTGTATGTCAGTATTTTAAGACTTAAACGATAAATTTTCCTTGCACGATTTTTTTCCCCCCAATTTAAAAAAGAAGGATTTGCCGGGGTATGAGGGTTGTTACATGCAGTAGAGTCCTACGAATAACCACAATTGCTAGGCGTTGGGAGTTGTTACAGTGCACTTTTTCTTGTAACTCTGTTTCTCATGTGAAGTATGTTGGGAAACAGAGTTGATACTTCTTTAAAGCGTGTGATACACTGTAATAGCCGCATGTTGTGTAACTTTTTTCACCTGGCTTGGGCTACAAGTGATGCCTTCTAAATTCCCTGAAGGTGTAAACATGCATTGCAGACACTGGCGGGAGGGCAGACTCCTCTCCCTCCAGTTCTTACCTGTAGAACTTTCTGAGAGCAGGTGGTTGGAAGCGGTTTCTTCTTGATGTATAGTAATGTATACCTCAGGGCTCGCTTGGGAGGACCTTTAGGTTTCCAGCCTGTTATGGAACTGGCATGGGCTCCGTGTCTCTTAGCACTAGAAAAAACAGACACGTCGTCTCTGCAAGTCTTGGGTTGTACCTCTGCTCTTAGCAGTAGCGCATCAGGCCCCACGCATCTCACTTGGACTCCCCAAGCTGTTTCCTCCTGGTAACTAGTAAGCCTCAGTAGGTCGTGTTGCTTTTGTTAGTGAATGAGCCCACTAGGGTCAGGTGCTGTGTTGGGATCTGGGGATCTGGTGCAGAGACGATATGGAGACAATCTCATGATCTTGACCCACCCTGAAACCTGCCTACAAGTGCCCCCTGCCTAGAGCACAAGAGTACCCTGCTCAGTTGTGCAGGTCCCCTCTCACGCTCTTCGTCACCCACGCCCAATCAATCATCAGATGCTGTTCGTTTGGCCCTTTTAATCTCTCCACACCTCATCCTCAGGCAGTCTCTTGTTACCTCTGTGGAGATCGCTCAAGCAGCCGGAGGTGCCTTCGATGCACTCTCGTCCTGCTTGAGTCCTTTCCCATCACTGCTAATGGGGTGATCTTCTCTGCCGGCAGGTCTGGTCAGGTTCCCCTTCACCCTCTGATGTCACCTCCTCCATCTCCAATCCCCCACATTAAAGTCTAAAGCCTAAAACTCAGCAACACCTCCAGGGTTCTGCTACTCAGATGACCCTGGGTCCTGGCCCCTGGCCCCACGCCCCACCCCTTGCCAACCTGTTAGAACCCAGCTGTAAGGCAGTATGGTGTAGGGCATAAGAGAGGGCTCTGAAGCCCGTCAGGAGGTCTGGTTTGATGCTACAGTCATGCTCTTGGAACCTTCCTTTTCACCTTTGCTGGAGACCTCTCCTTGCCTGTCTCCAGGTGGTGTGTACCATGCCTCCAGTATGGCCCTGGGTGCATCCACTTCCTGCTGTCTCTGCCCAAAGGGGCCCGTGAGGACTACCTGCTATGAGCCTAGAAGGGCACGTTGACCTCTGCTTGGGCTGCTACTCAAGCTGCTCTTTCAGAAGTAAACCTAAGCGGTGGTAGAGTTGGGCCTATGACTAGAGGAGGTAAGGTCCCCCCAGTGATCATTTCCACATGGCCCGTTGGTCCTACATGAACTAACCTTTTCGTGTCAAGAAATAGTTCCGTCTAGAACTTTCTTCTGGCCATCAGCTTACCCAGAGTGTTGAGAAAGGCCACCAAAAAGTCTTTCAGTTGTGCCTTAGAGAAGGAAATAACTGAGTTTTAAAGGCACACCTGAGCTGACCAATAGTAAAGGATCTTGTTGCTGGGAAGCTGCTTGGGGTTGTGATATAGTCCCAGGACGTGCACTTCTGAAAATGCAGTGTGCGTTCCTCATGGGAGGATGAGCCTGCTGCGGAGCACTGGCTGAACCCAGTTGGGTCTTTGCCTGGTAGCCCATGTGGCAACCTGCACTATTTGTCCTTTTCTGGGGAGGAGTTTTCTGTCCTTGGACACTTTGCCTGGTGGCTTGGCCTTGTGAGACTGCCAGTCTGCCTTCTGCTCAAGTAGGATGAAGAAAAAGCAGGTGAAAGAGGACAGGGATTGGTGCAAGAACCTTCAGAGGAGAGGAGGTGAAATGCTCCTTTTGACTCTGGTTCTTACTCCATTGTTTGATTGAAATCCCAAGCCTTTGTTTTGGGAATGGTGTGCTTAGCGTGAACTCTGCTGTTGACCTGGGCTTCTGACCTTGAGATGTTGGGCAGGTGTGTGGACAGGCCCTGGGCCCGTTGCATCCCAGCCTCTGGCTGCTGTTACTTGCACGTGCTCTCATGCCCTGACCCAGCGGGGCTTTGAGCTGTTGTTACTTTGCCATGGTCATTCTAGCAGCTTTGGAAACCTCTCCAGGTTAAAAGTCTTGCGTAAGTGAGAGTGGGAGCATGGCCTTCAGATATTTGGCCACATCCTTCCTGGTGTGTTACAGAGACCCAGGAAGAGTGTAGTTGAACGAAGACATGTGCAGGTGTCCCGGGCCTTGAACAGCTTCTATTCAGAGTTTGGCCTTGCGAAGGCTGTGCCATCTCAGGTGTGCCTGCAGTGTGCAGCAGGTGTTTGCAGCTTCCTCTCTGCAGGTTTCTTGATATTTAATTTCATCTTTTAATATCTTCTGTTAACTCAAAGGAAATTCTTAGTTTGACGTATGAGAGAGACTGACCACTGTCAGCATAGGACATGGTCAGCCGTATCTCACAAGGCCTCTGGTGAGAGTCGTTTCCAACTTGGTGCATGTTTTTTTCGATTCTTTCTTGCAAAGGAGTCAGAGCTTGGAGGCGCAACCAGGATCCCCTCCTCTCCCTCTAGCCTGGCCTCACTGACATAAAGTTGAGCAGGTGTGACCTGTCTGGAACGTCCTTGTGATGCTCAGCAGGGCCTGCTGCAGAGCACGGGAGGCATCACTCTAGGGGCCTTTCCCTCCCATACCTTCCTGTGAGTGTCCAGGATACATAGAAAGGCTGTCGTGAGACCTGCCGTAAAGGATGGCGGTGGCACGTGTGGACCTTGCTTTCTGAGTTTCACTGTCTGAGTCCCAGAGGTATAAGCTTGTGGAGAGAAGTGTACATGATCACACTAAGCAGATACTTGCTCCTGCACTGTTGGAGGAGGAGGAGGGATTAATTTCATAATTTCATAAATCAACTCTTCCAACACTCCTCCTGTTTAGTAATAGCATCACTTGTTCCTGTCTTTTGTTCCATTGCCAAGCTCCCCAAGGTGAAATTGAAAATAGAGTGCAAGACACAGGCTGTGTTGGAGTTGAGGAAAGTTTTGCTGGAGAACTGCTTGCACCACGTGTCTGGTCACTGATAGATGAGGACTGGCCAGGTCAGGACAGCTGACACTGGGAGAAGGGGCTGCCCGGGGGGGCATGACAGACTCTGGAAAAGGAGGGTTGGAGTATTAAACTGGCTGGGAATGAGAGGCCTCTAATCTTTTCTCCAAAAAAAAAAAAAAAAAAAAGGCTTAATGCTCATGCGGTGGAAGTCAGAGTGAAGCAAAGTGAGTTCTGTCTGTCTTGCTGCTATGAGCGTGTGATGGAACAACAGTGTCATTTGCTTTTTCTCAGAAATACTTAATGCATGTTTGTGACATAATTTTTTTAAGTAATTTCAAATAAATATTTTAAAGTAAAAAGTTCTAAGATTTTTGTGTCTCCAGGTAAAGTCTCAAACTGTCTTTGGTCACTAATATGAGATTTTGTCTTCATTTTAAATGGATTCATGTAAGTGTCCTGTGGGAGAAGAGTTAATGGTTATCCTTGGAAAATAAGAACTTTTTATGCCTCAGTTAGGTCATATGGTTTAGGATCTGATTTTGTAGTTGTGGAGTAAAAAAGGTTGTTTAAGAAAAAAAAAACAAAAAACCTTGATATTCAAATTCAGAAACTTGATTTTTGAGGATGCAACCAGAATTTGGACTAACGGTGGAGAGGGCTGGCGGAGTCAGACCACCCAGACTCGCAGAAGATTGAAGAAGCTGCAGTGCTCCTGTGGAGAGGCCCTTTCTAGGAGGTGTGGCTGGCTTGTCAGTGCTTTCTCTTCTCTGCAGTGAATTGGATGGCAAGCCTCGCCCTCTTTGAAAGGTGCCACTCTGAGCCTGCCTTGAGAGCATCTCAGGGAGGGCAGAGAGGTGGCCTCGGTCAGCGCTGACAGGTGCCCAAATTACCTGACCTGTTGTGAACATGTGCCTGAGTGAGGTGGCCAGGATGCCTTTTCTCCCAACACTGGGGATGTACACTCATGCAACATCCTATTTTTGAGATTTCTATGTTGTGGTAGTTCTCTGTTGCTGTGTAGCAAATTAGCGTAAACTCAGAGGCGTAGAAGAACACTCATTTATGGTCTTGTGGATTCTGTGTGTCAAATCAGGGATGGCTGGGCTGGGTTCTCTGCTCAGGCTTTTGCAAAGCTGAAGGGTGTTGGCCAGCTGTGTTCTCAGCTGGCACTCAGGGTCCTCTTACCAGCGCATTCCTGTTATTGTTAGAATTCAGCTCCTTGCAGGATCGAAGTCCTTGATTGCTTGCTAGCTGCCAGCAGGGGAATTGGGTAGGGCTCTCTCAGCTTCTTAAGGCCACCTGCATTCCATCTGCAAAGCAAGGTACTTTGAATTTCTCTGACGTTTCCCGCCAGCTGCTTAGAAGCCCATGGAAGCCCCCTGCTTCTATGGGCTTGTGTGATTGAGTCAGGCTCCTGCAAATAACCTCCCTACCTGAAGGTCATGTAGTAATACAACATGATCATGGTGTGATAACCTCATCAGAGCCACAGGTTCCAAGGAGTAGGGTGTAGGACCTTGAGGGGAGGAGGTTCTTCTGTGGGTAGACTTCCCCTGGCGTGGAATCGGTTGATGAGGAAGTTGTGGTTCTTCTTGTCCAACACTTTTCCCCTGACTGGACTCCAGCCCATCGCAATGACTCTTGCAGATTGCCGGTTCTGTCCTCTGGCTTGGTGGTTACTGCTGAACTCAGGCAGCCACCATAACCAGGAGAACCTTTCTGTGCTGCAGTCAGATGGACATTCTTTAAAATATGTCGTTTAAGAAAAGTTTGCAGGAAAGCCGTGTGAATATATGAAACTACGGTGATTGAAAAGTCCTGTTTGTGAGGTGTCCTGCATTGGCTGGATTAGGAAAGGGGTCATTCCTATGCAGGTGGGGGTCGATGACTTACCCAAGAGTCACCTCTGGAACATTCTCGTATGTTCATAGCAGTCCATCTTTGCAGAAGGTGTGGGGGACACTTGTCCTGCAAGCCCAGGTTCGTAGGAATGTTAGCTTCCCCAGACCCTTGGCCGCAGAGCACCGTGCCTCCTTTAGGAGGGACAAGAAAACTCCCATATGGTTCTTCCCTCTGTCCCTTCCTGAGCCCCTCTGAGTGTTTGGCTCTTGTGGAGTTACTGCTGCTATAACAAAGCTGACCCGACTGCCCTCCTGAGTCTCCTCAGGGAAGGAGGAGCTGTATTGTAGCCTGCATTCTTAGTGCCAAGCACACGGTAGCCACTAAGTATGTATCTCCCAAGAAAGAAGAGCAGAAAGAGGATCTGCCAGCTCAGGAGGGCAGGTGGGGGATGGCAAGTCTGCGGAGTGTTCATAAACCAAATGCTAAGGGAAACTTTTGTTGGTTGTCTTAGAATTTTAAAAAATAAAGTCTGTTGCAGTTTATCTGCTTTCCTTCCTGGAGAGTGGCTAAACTAATGTTCTCTTTTACAATATAGAATGCGAGAGCAGAAAACATTCAGGAAAATTCTATACTGTATTTGAAAAACATCACCATTTAGTTTTAACTGCTCGCTCTTATTATAAAAATTAATACCTAACTATGAAAAGTTAGAAAGCCTGGAGAAGTATGGAGATGAGTTGTCCACCATTGGGCCACCTAGAGAGTGCACTGTGAGCCTGTCCCTGGTGTCCTGTACTCTGGTGATGTGCACTGCATTTGCTGGCAGTGAGCCAGGGAGTGGACCACATCCGGGCCTGGGCCGGGTGGATCTCTGCAGAAGTTTATCTCTCGGCTGACAGGGTGGGCTAGATAGGAGCAGCTCTGAGGGTCCCTATTGGCAGAGAATGTTTTTGATTATCAATGACATGCCTTTTTGTTGTGGGCTTGTGATCTTTTTCTTTCCTAAATCAGCTGCTGTGCATAACCAGTTAGGCTCTCCCGTGGCTTAAGATTGGAATTGGTTTCCCAATGCTAGGATGTGGGTGTTAGGTGGTTTCTATCTTTCCGTTTGAAAGAGGTTTCAGATCAGTGTAACATTTCTAGAATCCTGTTGATCTGAAGGAATGGTAGAATGTAGTAGTTTAAGGGAAATGAAAAGTTGAATTATTTTGATGTTTCTGCTTTAAACCTGCTGGGTGGAGTCCATTTCTGAGCACTGGGAGCCACGTGCTTGGCTCTTGAGAGCCTAGCTCAATCAGCCCATGTCACACACTCACAGGTCTGGCTTTGCCTGGTTTCGCCACGGTTTCTAACTTGAGCCTCAGTTTCCCCAACTGTGAAGCGGAGCCTGTGGCACCCACCTTAGAGCACATGAAAGACTTGGAAGAGGCCGGGTAGCCTGTAATCCCAGCACTTTGGAGGTCAGGAGATCGAGACCATCCTGGCTAACACGGTGAAACCCCATCTCTACTAAAAAAATACAAAAATTAGCCGGGCACGGTGGCGGGCGCCAGTAGTCCCAGCTACACGGGAGGCTGAGGCAGGAGAATGGCTTGAACCCGGGAGGCGGAGCTTGCAGTGAGTGGAGATCGCGCCACTGCACTCCAGCCTGGGTGACAGAGCGAGACTCCGTCTCAAAAAAAAAAAAAAAAAAAAAGACTTGGAAGCACTCTGTGAGTTGTCATGCAAGAGATTAAAAAGGCCACCACTGCCCTTTTCTCCTCTCTTTAAGGAAATTGAAACCAAAAATTAAGTCCTCCTTCTTGCCAGCTGGACAGGAAAAGCCTTTTTCTTGGTTTTTTGAAAATACAGCTTTCACTTTCAGATCAAAGTGAAAACTGCTAAAGACTGAATGTTCTGAGTTGTGGGAGTGGGGGGCTGGAGGGGTGTTATGAATTGAAAGATACTTTTCTATTTTTAAAACATTTAAACAATGCCTTAATAATATCTGTTCTAGTTTTGTGTTTTAGTTTTTTTTTTTTTTTTTTTTTTTTAACTGTTCTGAAGGTACATCAGCACTGTTCTACAGCTTTAAATAAGAATCTCATCTCCCTAGAGGCAAGGGTACTCTCGATGTATTTGGTCAGGGGTGAATGTGCTGCTCTGTGTAACTCGTTTAAAGTTGGTTAAGGTTTTTTTTATTTTGTGCACATAGTAGAAGGAGTGAATGAAGTGTTTTCTGAACTCTTCCAGCTTTTAACATAGTATTCTGTGTATAGCGAAAGAAAACAAAATTAAGGGCCAGGGAACATTAAGAAGGCAACTAGAACAGCACTGTCCAGTAGAGCTTCCTGTGGAGATGGAATAATTCTAGTTTTGCACTAATACAGTAGCCACTGGCCATATGTGACTTTTGAGCACTTGAAATGTGACAAATGCAACTGAGGAGCTGAATTTTAATTTTATTTACTTTTAATTAAAATTTAAATGGCCATATATTTAGACAGCTCTGAACTGCAGTAACTTTAGACTCTATTTGAAACAGCGTTTGATTCAGTAACTGTTGCTGAAATAAATTGAAACTCATACAACAGTAAAAACTGTGTTACTCAGCAAGTTACCACTGTGAAAGCTCTAGAAATTGTTTGAATTTCCAATGCAAATCCTTTTCAAACAGCCGCTGTTTTAATAGCACATGAAGCATAAAATAGGTGCATAGCAGCGCAACACAGAGCAACACGGAGAAACTATTGTGACCTGGAGTGTCTCCAGTCCAGCATGCAGGTGATAGGTCTCTCAGCGTTTTTGCACACAGGTTAATGATGGTGCAGACGGTCACTTCCTTCTCTGAACAGCCTTCCTGGTCACCAGCACCACTGTGGCTCATGTGTGTGAGGCTCTTTTGGCTTAGCTCTCTACGTGAGTTTGCTCCTTGAGTTCCCAGAGCTGACCCATGAAATGAGTGATATTACTCCTGTTTTGTAGATAGAAAACTGAAGCCTTGACAGGCTGACATGACCTGGCAAAAGGTGCTGCACTTGGAAATGTCAATTCACGGCTGACATCTGGACACTTTACTCCTAACTGTTCAGTGAACAAGACGTTGCTAACATGCGGGGGATGGAACCTAGCAACTCATTCTACAAGTATGGTTCAAATATGTTGGTACAGGGCCTTTTGCTTTGTTTTCCTAAAGAGATTAGATTCAGATGTGGCGGAGTGCTTTGACAGCCACCGCAGGACAAAGTTGACAGCTCTGGGGTTGGGGAGTGTTGAGGATTTCGGAGGGAAGCCAGTCCTGTGCAGTAGTGCGCTCTGGGTTCGTGCTTTCTCGAGGTGTTCCAGAACTGGCCTGGAGGGAGGCTGCAGTGCGGCAGCGGGATTTCTGTCACCTGGAGTATTCTTAGAAGTTGCATTCTATGAAAAGTGGAGCATCTGATGAGCTGTTTACTCGCTGTTGTATCTGACGGCAGTTGAAAGACAAAGCAGGACTGGCAGCGCAGCCGCCTCAGTCAGCACTGCTGCGTTGGGGGCTTGACCTGCAGTCTCGCAATCCTGGGCAATAACTCATTTTCAAGAAAGAAAAATTAAACATTAAGTGATTGAAGCGTCTTGCCCAAGCCGCTACTAGAAAATAAAGGTGCTGGTGCCCAGGTGCAGGTCTGCATGGTGTGCAAACCTGGGCTCCTTCCCACACCCCCTCAGAGAGGGCACTGGTATGTTGGAGTGAAGAGCCACGCAAGACCTCTGTGAATGGGCAGAGATGGGCCCGTGGCGCAACACAGTAAAATGTATTTTGGTTGTGGGCATTGTCTCTAAACTTATGTAAAACATTATAAAAAATGGAAGGACAACGATGAAATGATGGCCAAAAACATAGAAAAGGATACCTTGCATGTCCTGTGAAATGCAAAGAAATTCTAAAGTGTCATTACGAGTTACCTCATGGAAGAAAGCAAAAGGTGAATCTATCTAGAGTTTGTGGTTCTGACTCACAAGAGACTGATGTTCATGCTGAAGGACAAGTGTGATGGGTGGAAGGATAGAGCGCCAAGACCACACTCTAAAGATGGGAACCTATGGGAACTGTCCAGGGAGATGAAAGCATGGAATGAACTGAAGCTTGCGGACTTGTTGAGTAGAAAGAGCCTTTTAGGATTGGTTTTAGAATAAAATAATAAGGCCTGTGGTTGGGGAAGATGACTTGCTGTTCACAGAGCCTCCCTTAACAGGTGGGGACCTCAGCTTTTCCTTTGCTGCCATCAAGTGAGTGGTGTACAGTCCTAGCCACAGTAGTAATCTCTACTGGCCTGACTGAGCCCTCACCCTTTATGCAGTGTCTCCTGCCACCCTCCTGGGAGAGGCTGTTCTCAGCATAGCTGGCCTGGGGTCACACAGCTGGTAGGTGTAAAGCTGGCGTCGGAGTCCAGGTAGTCTCACTCCATAGCCTGCCTCTTTAGCCACCGCAGATGTAGAGCAAAGCAAGAATTGTCCAAAGAGGTAAGCTAATAAAGAGGAAAACAGGCTGGGTGCAGTGGCTCATGCCTGTAATCCCAGCACTTTGGGACGCCGAGAGGGGTGGATCACGAGTTCAGGAGATCGAGACCATTCTGGCCAATTCTCTGGGTGTGATGGCACGCACTTGTAGTCCCAGTTACTTGGGAGGCTGAGGCAGGAGAATCCCTTGAACTCAGGAGGCGGAGGTTGCAGTGAGCCAGGATCACGCAACTGCACTCCAGCCTGGGTGACAGAGTGAGACTCCATCTCAAAAAAAAAAAAAAAAAAAAAAAGGAAAACAATTATGCTGAGTTCCAGTAATCTCTGGGTCCAGAGAAGTGATATCTGACTTCTCAGGAGAGATGCTGGTGCTGTCTGAGGGCCTGCCCAGTCTCCGAATGATTCAGACACTCCAGGGATGGACAGTTAGTGCCCTAATTTTCCCAAGAGGATTCTGAGGGTGACTTCTCTCAACCCAACAGGAGGACCTGGTGCTGTCATCACCAGTTGGAGAGAGGCTGTTTTGTGAGGCTGGGGACCACCTGCTGTGTGTGCCGTCTTACACTGCCATTTGCTGATCGCTTTAGAGCTAGAGGTTGTTTCTAAGAGTACTTCGTGCTAACTAAAAAATGACGACATTGTTTTTATAAAACTGATTCATGGTTTGTTTTTTGAAGCAGAAAGCTCTGAAGTCACTCAGTCCCACCACCCAGAAGGACAATTAGGTGACTGTCACTATAGGACCTCTCTAGGCTCGTGTAGATGGACACATGGATTGGTCAGTAGAAATACTTACATTAAAAGTCTTATCTTTACATAAATTTGCCAAATTATTAATTTTGCTTGAAAGGGAAAGATGTCTAACTTCAGTTGGAAATACTGGTTTCTGAGAGATAGTGCTGAGGCTAAGAACATAAAACATGAAAACCGTAAGTGGCTAAGTGCAGAAACATCAGAGTAAAATCTTTGATGAAGTCTTGGTTTGCTTGGGCTGTGTAGGTTGGAGGCTCAGCCTTTGTTTCTCCCTCCTGTGGTGCCCAGTGGTGGTGTTTCTGTGTCCATGAATTTTCAGCATCTGTAGTTTGTAGTTATGACCACTACTGCACCTAGCCCTTACTGAGGGCCAGGGCCTGTGCTAAGCACTTCCCAGTGTGGATTCATTAAGTCCTCATAACAGCACCATGTGGGGGCAGCTGCGTCCCTATGTCGTACTTGGGACGCGATCTGACCCCAGTCACTTCGGGCTCCTAAAGGGTCTGCAGTCTCGCCTCTGCCTGGGAAACCACGATTTGCAGCATATTCCACAGACCTCATGCTTATCACCAGGAGGCTTCCTGGGACTGCTGTCTGAGGTTTCTAAGTTCCTAACGTGGTTCATGCTTCTGGTGAGTTTCTTTGAGGCGACATACCCAGCATTGCCTCTGGTCAGCTCAGCCCTGTGGTCCCGCGTGGCATCCTGCAGTGTCCTCTGGCTGTGACTCGTGCCGCGCCACCTTGACCTGGCATCCACTGTCCTCCACTGCGTTTGCAGGTGGGAGCCACTGTTGGTGCCTTTTGTCATGTGTGTTGAATGGTCAGGGTCCCAAATAAGAGCTGATTGGGGTCATTCTCCTTGAATCTGCCATGTGCCTGGACCACTCTTTGCTTCAGAACTCACACATGTTGCCTGTCCTCTCTGGCTTGGAGGGTTGTGTGGAATCAAAGGTGAGACCCAGTCCCCAGGGATGGGCGGTTGCCTTTGATTGCCCAGCTGTCCTGAGCGCCCTCGCTTCCGCGCCCAGCTGCTGCCTCGGTTGCTTGCTTGAGGATCCGGATGTAGACTGAGGTCGGCCTTAATGTGGCAGGGGGTTTCTCTTGAGCCTTGGATACTTTGCTACTGGTCCCATCTTCCTGTGAGTGGGAGCGTTCCGCCTGGCCCAGCCTCCCAGCGGTGACCTTAGCTCTCTTAGTATATGGGCTCTGCCCGCCTTGGTCCCCAGCTTGCCACCCTAGTGCAGTTGCTGCTTCGCTCTTGTTCCGCTCCTTGTCTCTGTCCACCCTGTGCTTTATTGATGTGTCCTTACTCGGTGTTTTCTGTGGAGCAGGGCATCCTGGGCTTCCTCTCTGATCCCTGGCTCCTGTGCTCTTCCCTGCTGGGCTCCCTCTTCCTTTCCGTTTTCTGCTGTGTTGCCCTCACACAGCTGGCATGCCACGGATGTCGCTCACCCAAGCCCTTCCTAGTGTTGCTCACCAAACACCTCCCACCTTGCCCCCGGGACCTTCTCCCCTTCCAGGCTGCAGGCAGGCTGAGGGCCTGGCATCTCAGGAGTGCCGAGGCTCAGCGGGAGGCAGTGGGGCCTTTGCTGGCAGCTGGGCTCTGCATCCTGACTTTCTGAGGGCTTAGTCCTTTTGGTCCATCTTGAATCTCCTCCAGGCTTTTGGACTCTCTGCTCTGTAGCTGGCCCATGGGAACAGGTACACTCAGGCCTGGTCTTAGACTCCACTACTTGGGCTGTGCCGGTGCCCTTGGTGTCCTCTTAGTCCGTCCCACCTGGGGGCCCCATCCTGCTGTCCCTTGTGCCAGAGTGCTGTCCTCTTGTCTTTCCACAACTGGCTGCTCATTGCCTTTCCCATCTCAGACTCAGTTCCAGCCCCTTGGTATCAGGGAGGCTCTCCTTGAGCACCCAACCTAAAGTTCACAGCTGTGGTTACCCGTTTAAATTTCTGCCTAGCACCTTTTTGGTTTATTTTGGCTACTTATCTCCCCCATCATGCCCCCTGTCCCTCCCATATAAACTCAGTGAGTAGGGACCGCATCATCATCCTGCCCACAGCTCTACTGTCTGTATCAACCGGGTGCGCTATGCAGAGGCTCATGGTAAATAACTGCAGACCACGAATCCCATCTACTTGCTGTGCTTTAATATTGGCTTACATCTTTGGATCCAGTGAGTTCTTTTCTCTCTCCCTCTCTCTCGCTCAGTCATACTTACTTTGTGTAATTGGTGATTTCCAGCCTTTTGTATAGTCCTTTCTTGAATAGTTGTTTTCTGTCATCTTGGCGGGGCCTCAGGGGGTTGACTGTGTGGAGGGCAGGGGCTGCAGAGCTGCAGCTGCTGCCTGGGCTCTCATGGCGCCTGCGAAGTATAGGCAGGTGCTTTGCCTCTGAGCCATCTGTAGAATGGGGTGACGGTGGTTTCATCAGACTCAGTGAAGCGTGTCATACAGTGAGCGCCTGGTCACAGCAGGCAGATGAGGAATGTCAGCTAATGAGTATTCATCACCAATGAATAGTAACAATTTTTTCTACTAAGGCTATGTAATGTAGCCTCGGAATCCCACTCAGCACAGCCCCCTGGCAGCAGTGCCTTTGAGAGCTGGCATGGTCGAGAGACCCTGGTTGGCCTTACTAGTGTGGTTGGGGTACTTGAGAGAACTCCTTCCTCACATAGCTCTTCCGGTGTTTAGTCTTTGCATCTGGAGGTTTTTCGCGATTGTGGGATAGCTTTTTCAGGGGCCTTCCCTTTGGCAGGGCAGGGACGTGTACTGCTGCAATCTGGGGTATGGGATAACTTTCTAAACCAGACCCAGAACTTGACGGCTGAAGGGGCCTCTTAGCCATGCGGGGCTAGGAGCTGACACAGGGTCAGCAGCACGAGGTCCTGTGGTGCTGGGTGGCAGAGCCCGGAGGGAGCCCCTGCTGGTGTGACTTTAGTGTAAAGGCTGCGGGATCCCAAATTCTTACAGAAGACTTAAGACGGGCACAGTGATGTCTGCTCTTTGACTTTTGCAGTATGAATTAGTAAAACTGAAATGATTACGCTTCATTTATTAGGATTATGAAAACAATAATGTACTTATTGAAGAAAATGTGGAAAATACAGAAACTACCTATAATTTTTCTATTGTTAACATTTGAGCATATTTCTTGTCACTTTTAATGCTGCTTTAAATATGTAGCAAATGTATCATTTTGCATTAAAAAAAAAATGCTGCTAGCATTTCCTCCTGTCTTTAAAAAGCTCTTTTAAACAACTTTAAAATATTGTATAGATAGATGTACACAATTTTCTCAATAATTGGAGTTATATTTACATCTTGTCACACTTTAGGAAAGGACTGGCCTACTTCTGTGTTGGGTTCCTTCCTGAGTGTGCTTTCCAGCTCAGTGGCTCGGACTTCAAGATGGAGACTTGAGTCCTGGTTCTGTATAGTCTTGGGCCAGTTACCATATGTCTGATGAATACTTAGTTTTGTCATCTGTAAAATGAAAATAGCAGTACTTGCCTCAAAGACTATTTGGGAGGATCTAGTGTGAATGTTGGTAATGCGGATATTGTGTAGTGTCCCAGAATATTAATGTTTTTAGCCTCTTGGCTCTTACTCTGTATTGTTGCCCCAAAAGATGACGTTCGCTTCTTATTTTTCATCCAGTGTAAGGATATCTGGAAAGACAAAGTATAGCTGCTTTCATTTCAAAAGTGATCAGCTGCTTGAGCTAGCAAGCAAGCTAGCTTCCAGGCGCAGTTATGCAGTTTCACAGCAGGCGCGGTTCCCTCGGAGCACCCAGAGGTGCTCTGTGGTCATCAGCAGTGATGCTGTGGCTGCACTGCCAGACGGGGTGGCAGGTGGACCAGAGCAGATGTGGCTCAGGAAGTGCCGTCTTCTTCGCCTCTCCTTAATCTCTTTCAGAGTCTGTGGGTTCTTGATTGCGCTGTGGGTTGCTTCAGACTCCAGTATTAGGAGATTGAACCCCTTGGGTTTTTGTGTGTGTGTGTGTGTGTGTGTGCTGAGCTGGGTTGAGGACATGTTAAGCAGGTGGGGTGCCTCCCCTGGGTTTGCTCCTGGTGGTTCCTGTAGTGTGGGGTGGTTCTGAGTAGTTCTGGCCCCACTGCTGGGGTATCTGCCGACTCAGTTTGTGAGATGTGGAGCTTCATCCTGGTCTGGTGCCTCATTTTCTTCTTTAGCAGTGGGCTTAGAACCAATGCAGATTCCCAAGTTAAGTATTTTTCCTGTGGCTTAATTATTACAAGTTTCTGGTACCTAAGCCCTTTCTTACTTTCTGTTCCGAGGGGAAGAGGAGATTATGGTGTTTCTCCCCACTCCGAGTGGCCCCAGGACCTTTGCATGGCATTTGCCGTGTGCTTGGGTTTGCTCTACTGGGGTGAAAGAGTATCATGCCCCCCAGCACTCACAAAGGCACCTCTGCTCACCCTCCGGTGAGGTTCTGACTGGCCCTGGGACATCACCTGCTCCAGGATCCTCTGTGGCTCATCCCAGGAGAGATGTGGGAGAGGGAAGGGGAAAAAAGGCTTACACTTGTCGAGTGGAATTCCTGTAGGTCTGAGTTCCACATTGATTCCTAAGCTGCAGAACCCTTCTGCCCTGGCTGTTTTGTGAATGGTAGTCAGTCTTAACCTTTTTAACCAAGTTAACATTGGCTGTCTCAGGAGGCTCACAGCTCCTGCTCCTCCTCCAGGGGAGTGCGCCCTCCTCCTCTGTCGGTAGCTGTCAGGCGCCCCTTCCCTCCGCAGCAGATTCTCCTGGGTCCTTGCCTGGCCTTCTCCTTACACGTGAGCCTGCAGCTTCATTCACAGCCGCTGTGTAGAAAGACAGGCACATCGATAGGTCCCTCCCTGCCCAGAGTGGGTGGAACTGAGGCAGACACTAAAAGCAGCTGACTGGCAGCCCTAGAAACACGAAGGGTTTCATTTATAGTTTCAGTCCTTTTCCTTCTTTCGAGCCTTGATTTAAAAAAGAAAGGAAAAAAAAAAGCCTTGAAATCCTGCTTCTGGATTTTCTAATTTGTGCAGGTATTAGTTGCCTTGTAATGTAATTAAAAATAAATAAAAATGATTTATAATTAGCTCATTAACTGTATCAGTAAATGGATGCTTTAAAGAGGATCATTGATCCCTCAAAACAGAAGCAATGCAGTCGTTCCCTCATTATGCTGTACTTGAGATTTGCTCTAGCAACCCACTCTTCCTAAAGTTAAATATTAATCCAGACCCTATCAGTGCAACGTAGTAGTGTCTGAATCAGTTGTGGTTTTGGTGTAATAGCATCAAAGCATGTTATAAAATCTACAAAATTGTAGTGGTTAACTCCAAATATTTCACTGAGACATTATTTTTTTGGGCAAAAATGCATAGTGAACATTGTGGAGCTGAGGTGAGGAACTTCGATTTCTGAGAAACCACCCGTTTTAAGGGTTTTGAAGGAAGAGTTGGAGGAGAAGAGGGAGAGAATAAATTAACAGTGAGTTTCCAGTATTTTCTGTCGCATTTTACGTTTTAGTGGAAAAAACTGGGAACTGAACTCACATGCAGTTTGTAAAATCACTTTTTCCCTAGCATTCAGGATTGATGAGATTTAACGGGGTGTTAAAGGTAAACTGAGGCACATAATTAACATGGACAGAACTGTATACCTGAGTGTCGAGAGCTGTGAGATTTCAGTGAGTTGGGAGACTGGAAGCGCCCATTCTTCAGAGTGCATCTCCTCATGTTCAGTGGGTTTAAGGTGCTGAAGCCTTTTTTTTTTTTTTTTTTTGAAATGGGGTCTTGCACTGGTGCCCAGACTGGAGTGCAGTGGTGCAATCACCACTCACTGTAGCTTTGAATCCTGGGCTCAGCCTATCCTCCCACATCAGCCTCCTGACTAGCTGGGACTGCAGACCTGGGCCAACACTCCTGGCTTGAAACAACTTGTATCCAGATTGGAGGAGGGCGTGTTTGTTTTTGTGACCTTTCCTTTCCCTTAAACATTGAATAATATCAGACCTTTGACCATCACTTTGCTTAAAAGAAGCTACTGGATTTAAAGTCTAGGAGAACGTCCTGGACAAGCAAACCCATAGTATGTTCCTGTATGTTCCCCACCCAGAGACCTGGATTATAAAGTGTTTGGTGTGCTTCTTCTGGCCCCACTGTTCTTTCTAAAGTGTTTCATTTTACATAGGCTATCCTGGCTTCAGGGTTGTCACCTCTGCCTTTGTGCCCCTTAGTACCTTTGTCCTTTACCTACTGCAGTGCAGCTGCCTGTTCTTCGGTAGACTACAAAGAAGTCACTTTTGAACAACTTAGAAATTGTGCCTTGTGGGGAAGGCAGGGCAGAGCCTTGGGGCTGAGATGGAGGAGGAGCCAGCTCTGCCCTGGGAGGGATACGAAGCGCGTGAGGCAGGGGACGGGTGGAGTTGCTTCACCTCTTTGGCCCCAGCTTCAAAACGAGCCAGTCCTCCCTGGCTTTGGCTTTAATTCAAGTTTGGACAAACTGGAAAACCAGTTAATCCCATTAGCTCAGCTTCTAAAGCCGAAAATCATGCCCTGAAATGGGTCATCTGTTTTCATCAATAGCTTTATTAGCTATGGAATAATATAGTTTTGTTCTCTAACTGTAGGATCCTTCTTTTGCTCTTAAAATAGCTCAGTAAGTTGGGTCTCATAAATACATGCAGCAAGCATATACCAGATAAATACGAAAACATTGCTGATCTTGCTTTTTAGTACTAAAAGCAGAAAATCGGGAATTTACTAAATGGAGAAGTCAGTCGTTACCTTTTGATGGGTTTGGACTCTTGCAAGGTAGTGATTGTAAACAAGAGTGATCTTTTGTTGTTTTTCAATGAACTTTATTCTCTAATTTTTAGTAAAGCACACTAGGAAATAATGCTTCAGAATTCTGTTTTCTAGTAGTTTCTTGATTAAAATGAAAATTCACTAAAAAAAAAAAACTCTGCTGTCACCGTTTCCTTTTTTCTTAAGATAACCAGGAAATGAATCATTCAGGGTTTGCTCCATGGTGATGGGTCAGGAAGCTGCCCCTGCTGTGTGTGGGGCAGGAGGCTTGCTGATGTCCCAGGATTTCACTTCGCGGAGACAAGCATCAGAGGCTTGCTTCATTTATAGATCCTACTTCTTTTCTACACCACAGCCAACTCAAAATGGTGACAAAATCTAAGACGAGGCTGGAAGTCACCGCAGAGCAGTTGGAAGCTCTGCCCCCGGTTCTGGGGGCAGTGTTCCTGGAGTTGTGTCCTTCGGCCCCACCTCAGTTTGTCCATTCAGCTCCTCCACTGAGAATGAGATTTGTATCATAAAGGAGTTTCCTGGGCCACTCGCAGCCCCCAGCTGGAGAGTGCCAGCCTAATGTGTCAGGAGTAGGGGGCGAGGCCAGAGGGCTATGTGCCAGCTCCTTCCCTAAGAAGCCTCCTGGGAAAGCCCTCCCAGGCACTTCCCAGGTCTCACTGGCCGCCTGAGGGTGCTCAGGCCGCCTCTCCGCTGGCACTGCTTCCCGACGTGCCGCCAGCCTTTCTCATGGGGACGGGGATGATGGCATGCTTGGGGGGCAGCAGGGCCTTGGGGCTGCCTCGGGCTGTCAGTGTGTCCTACTGGTTCTGAGATGCCACCTCTGTGATCCACTGTAGAGAGATATATTCTATTATGGTCAATGCATAGAAATTTCTTCGATTTAGAGACTGAACACTAGTGAGCAGAACTGAAATTGAGCTCTTAAAAGATTTTGATGACTGGTCTGTGGATAGCAGACTTTAGTGTGGTTTTTATGCGGACATCCTGCCAGTTGTAAATTCCCTGGAGGTTTGGTATGTGCGAACATAAGACTAAACTTATTTCTGTTTTGTTGAGAAGAAATGATTAAAACTTTTCATTGATGTACTTCTGTAACAGACTTTTGGAGAATTGAAGCAGTGGGTATATTCAGTATTTGAAGTCATAGATGAATAAAGGAGGTATGTCGTAGTTGGCACTGGTGGCATGGCCTGTGGTCAGCAAGGCTTTTCTGTGAAGGTATGTGCACAGCTTTCTAAGGCAGTGAAAAGTCCTGGCAATGTTAGTATTGAGATAATCCAAAACACTTAGTGACTGTTTACATTTTTAAAGGGATAGTTGGCCATTTAAATGGTTTCTGCTAACAGATCAAATTATTCAGTGCAGAGGTAAAATATTTTCAGAATGTTAATTTTAGATGTCATTTTATAGAGAATGTATATGAGCAATGACAAGGTCAGCAAAATATCTTAGCAAAACTTGATTGATTCATTCCATGCACAGGCAAGCACTGTTCTGGGCACCGGAGATGGAGCAGTGAGCCATTGCGTCCATCCACAGATGGCCTCCAGGATCGTGCGGTTGCAGGGAGGCCGCTGGGTGGGCACGGCTGGGCAGTGCCCTCATGTGGGTTTTGTTGGGCTGCTCTTACTGCGCACTGTTTCTCAGTTTGGTCGGTGTTCCACCTCGCTGCCTGGCCCCCACCCCTCGCCTTCTGAGGGCCTCACAAAGAGCCAAGCGGAAGGCAGGCTGGGGACTTTGCAGGTCAGCCCAGAGGCTTCATGATGATGGTTGGTACTGTCCCGCGGCCACCATCAGTCTCACGCTCTGCCTCGTGCGCAGTCCTGGCGTCGTGCGGCACCTCGCTGGTCCCTGCTCTCCTGGAAGGAAGGGCCCAGTGGGGCGCTTCGCCAGAGCCTTCTTGTCTGACTCCCTTATCCAAGAGGCATGGATGGCAGGGCCGCCGGCTGTGTCCTTTCTGTTCTGAAAAGGCAAAACAAAATTGTTCTTGGCTCTTATTATCTAATATTTGTTACAACAGTTGCTCACTTTTAAGTCCATTTTATTACAGATTTCAGACAGGTGTGGTTATTAGTGCCCCTCATTGTTTGGACACAATGCCAATGTCAGGAGGCCCTGTGTTCCCCTGAGCCCCCTTTCTGCTAGGAGCACGGGCAGGCCACGCCTCGCCATTAATCTCTCCTGTTTTAGGGGAGGAATACCAGGCCACCCCCTCTTCTCTCTGTGCAAGGGAACAGACATTTGACAAAAACGGATGCCATGTTAACGCTAATTTTGTTTGTCTGAGGCAGATTGCAGCAGGTGTTATCTCCATACTCTTCCTTTCCTGGAGTGTTGAGCATGTCCTGATAGTAGGGGATGCCCCGTAGGGTGGTGAATGTGGCTGCACAGGGCCTGAAAGCTATTTGATGTTGCTGTTACTTCAGGTAGACCTTAAAGTTGACAGTACATTCTACTCTGCAGGCAGAAACCTGGAGTGGCATTTTGACAAATTGGAATGCCCTGTTTATAGTATGCTTTAATGAGTTAAATCTGGGGGATGTGGATAGAATTTTAGCATCCTAGCCTTGGTATTCTTCCATGACTTTGGGCCAATTATTTAATAATTCCAAGCCTGCATCTTTGTTAGAATCTCTCTAAGTTTCTCCTGTTGTTATCCTCAGAACGGGACTGTGAGGTACAGGAGGCCACGTGGTGTAGTGGTTTAGGTGGACAGACTTCCCAGTGCTGTTCTCATGGAGAGCCCAGGCCTGTGCCTAGCTCTGCAGTGACAGTGATAGTGACTGGTGAAGGTAAAGGGGTCCACCCAGACGCTCTTGCTGATGGAGAGAGGCTGGCCTGTGGCTCTTCCCTGGGGTGGATATTAACCTGCTAACGTGCCGTATCTAGTCCTGCTTACATTACTAAGTGGTAGGAAATTTTAGGTAACATCTCAGACTTTAAAGTGGCCTACTGAGCGGGTAGAAAAGATAGTTAAATGCCTAGTATGTAGTTGGTGCTCAGTAATTGTTGAAAAGATAGAAGCTTTACTTCAAAGCTCTTGTAGTTTGTTCAGTTTGGAAAAAATATTTTAATGTTGGGATGTATTAACAGCTGGACTGGTGGCTGTCTGAATTGGGACCATGGTTAGGGTGACGTGTTTTCTTACTTTTTTTTTTTTTTTGGGTGAGACAGTCTTGCTCTGTTGCCCAGGCTGGAGTGCAGTGGCAGAATCTCGGCCCACTGCAGCTTCTGCCTCCCGGGTTCAAGTGATTCTCCTGCCTCAGTCTCCCGGGTAGCTGGGACTACAAGCTCGTGCCACCATGCCTAGCTAATTTTTTTTCTATTTTTACTAGAGATGGGGTTTCACCATTTTAGCCAGGATGGTCTTGATTTCCTGAACTCGTGATCCACCCACCTCAGCCACCCAAAGTGCTGGGATTACAGGCGTGAGCCACCGCATCCAGACACATGTTTTTTTAAATTAAATGTGATAGATAAAATTAGGCTGCAGGGATGGCCTGATTTGCAGGTGCTTCATGAGCAAGGGTGCCCAGCATTTATTTGCTGCTACTGGAGTCTCATGTGTGCTTGCAGCCTAGCCTTAAACCCTCTGTGGGCGGTTTGGAATACTTCCTCCAAATGACTTTTTTGGCAGGGTGGGAAGTGGCGATACTTCAGGTGAGAGACAGTTGAAATTAACTTTACACAAGAGCCAAACTGTAGGCTGACGTGGGGCCACTCACCTTTGGACTCACCCCTGGCGGGTCCTGTAAGAGGTGCTATATGCTTCCACTTTGCCAGCTGTTCGTTGACCCTGTTTTGTCTTCTGCTCTTTGCTTTATTAGTGAAACTTAGAATGGAAACAGGCAAGTTTGATTTGTTATAATTCCTAGGAGTTCTAGCATTAAGGAAGCAGATGAGTTTGATTTGTTATAATTCCGGGGACTGGATAATTTGCTTTCTCCTCTCTCCATCTTTAATTAATCTCTTAAAGGAAAGGAGGACGACAGCACTTTTCCTGCAGTCATCGGTGTAGGCTTCAGCCTTAACTCATGACATAGGCTGGTGCCACTGACCACAGGGCTGACCTCAGCTCTTGGAGCCCATGGGGTGACAGGACATCAGCACCTTTGAGGTGGCGGCATGAGGCGTCTTCCAGGCCTTGCTCCTAGTGCTTGAAAACACTGCTTTAGTTTTTTGTTAAGAGAGACAGAGGCCCTACTTACTCCTATCCCACAGGCATCTGGCTGTTGACCTCCTTGTTGGCCTCTTAAGGAGAGAATACTTGAGTATTGAATTAGATCAACTTTTCTGCCTCCAGGGACCCTGTTTCTCTCTGCTGAGACTGGCAGATGGAACCTGGATTTAGTGGATGGTCACCAGGTAGCTTGGGCGACCTGGGCCGCTGGGCCCCTGAGGACTCACATATCTTTTTTCCTGTTCATGTGTTCCTTCCCCACACCTTGGCCCATTCTCAGTCCCTCCCATCCTCCTTAGCTGAAGCACTCAGGGAGGTGCTGATGGGGCCTTGGGACATGCACTGGAGCTGGGTCCCACCCTCAGACCTGTGCCCGACTGTGCCACATTCATTGGAAAGCTGCTTTCACACTTCCTGGATGGAATTCTCTCATTTTTTTCAGTGCAGAATCACTGAGATGATTTTTTTTGGATAAATCTTTAAAGGCCAGTTGTAAATTTATTGATACTTGGAATTGACAAAATTCACTTGTTTAGTGTTGCTAAGTCATACTGTGTAAGTTTGTTGAACACAGAGTTTTCATTTTATACTTTCAGAGGAGAAATGAAACTGAATTTCATGGCCAGAAATATGTTTGAGTGTCATCCTAATGTAAGAACAGAACAGAAAGCGTGGTGACGTTTCATTGTAACTCTAGTATGTTTTCTCTTTTGTCCATTAGACTACATGAGGAAATAATTGACTTTTATAACTTCATGTCCCCTTGTCCTGAAGAAGCAGCTATGAGAAGAGAGGTGGTGAAACGGATCGAAACTGTTGTTAAAGACCTTTGGCCGACGGCTGATGTGAGTATGTTCTTTGGGGTTCTGTGCCGCAAGTCATGTGCGAGTAAATTTAAACGCCCTGTGGTGATGGGTCGGCTGGATCCACACAGACCTTTTCCCATTTGCCCGAGAAAGCAGTTCTCCAAGTGTGCTTTGAGAGGGCCAGGTCGCCTGCAATGCTAGGAATGCACGGCCCCCGGCCCACCTGCACCTGATGCCTTCGACACCTGCGGTGGCCACGGGTCTGTGTGACACTGGCGCACACTCAAGTGCGAGGACCATTGGCTGAGGGATTTTTTTTTTTTTTGGAGCGGGGAGAATGATGTGATTGTTTCTCTTAAGTTCACCTTAAATTTAGAAATTTCACCCTGTCACCCACCCCTGCTTCCCCACCACCACACATGGTAGCATATAATGTGTTCATTTTTGTAAAACTTGGAAGTGTTCCCTCATCACACACCACTCTTGTGGTGAAGGAACAAGTGTTTTTGACATGTGGAGAGGGGCCTTCTGGAATGCTTGGTGCAGGCGGTGTGAAGCCTGCCCCTGGCTGGCTCTGCTCAGCAGCCTTCCCTGCTGCTGGCTGGGCTCAGGGGACCGGCAGGGCTGGCCGTGCTCTAGCTGTGAGGGGCATGTGTGCTCTTGGTGGGCGGTGGGCAAGGACGACCCAGTTTTCTGCTCCTCTTTAAAAATGATACATATTTTTGGCTTTAAACTTCAGAGCCCTAGGACAAAGCCCTGCCCCAGTGCCTTAGCTGTGGGTTTAAGAAGAGGTTGAAGGGTTCAAAGCTAGCTCTGGAAAGTCCTCAGCTTTGAAGGGTTGTAGGGTGAAGACAAAACTTGTTTCACTTCTTAACTTAGAGTTTTTAAACATTCCTTTTTGGGGCACGTCTTTAACTTATAGGGAATTTTCTGGTTAATTGTTACACAGTCCCCTCCATCAGTTTCCAAGGTAGTTTTATTTTTTACCCAAGGGTATAGTGAGGGCTTTCTTGGAGTAAGAAGTAATGGTAGTGTGGCTGCTTGGTCTGTGGTATACATTTTAAAGCAACCTCCCTTTCTTTCAGGTACAGATATTTGGCAGCTTTAGTACAGGTCTCTATCTTCCAACTAGGTGAGTACCAGACTGCATGGCATGGGCTAGTGTCTGTGCTTATTTAGAGGCTGGGATGGTGTCTGGGCGATATTAAGGGCTACAAATAGATTCTTTGTAATTGAGTCTAAGGCGAAAAAGGCCAGCTGAAGGAAAAGACTGTGGTTACAGAAGGAAATTGGCAGAAAGATTTAATTTAGTGTTATGATGAATTCATTGCTTTGCATTTTGCCTCACACTTAATTTGTTGGGGTGCAAAAATGCTGGGTGCTGGAAACGTGAAGAAGACAGGTGGGAGGACTGTGGGAAGTAAACGCAATAGAAAACATTCTGCTGATACTTTAGAACATGTGTTTGAAAAATTGATCTTATGTTTTAATGAAGATTCAAGCAAAATTCTCTTTAAATAGTATTTTCTAAGGGTTTTTACCTGATAAGAAAATGTCAAACAAGTTTGCATTCTAAAATGTAAACTGGTATTTTCTCATTAAGGATTCTTGATATCAAAATAAATTTCCGTGCACTATCTCATTAAAAGTTTACCTTCTATTAACCCACTGCTAGTTAGCATTTGGAGGCTGAAGAGGCTCTAATCTCAGGATTTGGGGGTTGATGTTAGCAGGGCCAATGGGTAATTGAACAGGTTCGGGTATCCAGAAATCCCTGAGTCTGCAGGAGTGATCCAGTGTAGGTAGTGCTGGAGTAGGTGCTGGGAGAGCGGGGCCTCAGCCTGCTTTGGGGGCAGGCGTTTTCATCTGAATCCCCTCACATACCTAGTGCTGTTGGGAGAATCATTTAACCTTTGCTTTCCATCTTATGGAAGTCTTCCCTTCAGTTCAGCGAGGATTTGCTATAGTTTATGAACTGCATTTCACTTCCTTAGGGGCCATAGCCTAGTGGGATTGTGTCTTGGCCTTTGTGGGAGACGCAGGCACATGTGCGGTGGTGCTTATCCTGCCCACACGAGTGTGTAGGCTGTGGTAAGGGGAGCAGTGGCTGACGTGCATTTTCTTCTGTCAGCGACATAGACCTGGTGGTCTTCGGGAAATGGGAGCGTCCTCCTTTACAGCTGCTGGAGCAAGCCCTGCGGAAGCACAATGTGGCTGAGCCGTGTTCCATCAAAGTCCTTGACAAGGCTACGGTGAGTGCCTGGCTTTGGCCCCTCTGACTGGGCAGGAGCCTCGTCACATCCCAGGTGGTTACAGGATACGCCTGTGTCACGAGCTCGTGGTATTTTACACAGTTATTGGCCACGGTTTCGATGATTAATCTGCTTCTGGTATAGACAAGTGTTTTATGTTTTTGTTTTATAGTCATGATCACCAACTGAGAACGTGTTTAGTGAGTCTGAACTTTTGGGATTTGTGAGCCCATTAAACTGTTCTTGGAATGAAAATATATGATTGTGTCTACTCATGTTAGGATGAATAGGAAAGGAGAGTCATATCTGAAAGCGGACACTGACGTTCAGGTGCTGCCCATTTTGGAGTGTTTGGCTCAATGATTAAACCATGGTTTTTATGATTACCATTTGCTACGTTAAATTCAAGAGGAACAGCTTAGCTGTTCCTTCGTTGTTCCAAAATATATACATATATGAAAAGCCTCTTCTCTTTGGGGGAAGTGTGGAGATGAGACTGTTTCTGGTGTGTACTTGTTAAAGTTTATGTCAGTTCAAGATTCTAAGCCCCCAGTGACTGGGAGGTACTTGCCTGTCGTATGACAGTTCTTAGCTCACCTGTGCGACTGGCTAGCATTTCATTTTTAAATTTGTCTGTCAACTTATGTAGTGTGTGATTCACATCCTCCTAGTGTTTAGCAGAGCGTCAGTTAAGGCGGGAGCTTCCTCCTGCCTGTGCGGTGGTAGGGGAGGGGGCATTCACATGCTTCTCAGGTGATTCCTTGTCAGGTGCTTTTGATTGGGACTGGGGGCAAATTTTAAAACGTGATATATGCACTGAAAAGTGCACATGTACCAGGTGCACCTCTTGGTGAAAGTTAACGAAGTACACGTGCTCACATCATTGTCATGTGGACCAGAGACAGCAGGCAGCACCAGAGGCTCCCTCCAGGCCCAGGTTCCAAAAGGGGCTGTTGGCTCTTCTCATGAGCATGAGACGAGCCCTGGCTGGCCACTTTCTCAAATGCTTATGGGCCTTATTGCACTTAGCTCTCCCAGCCACTCTCACCAGCAGACACTGTTGCTCTTCTCATTTTACAGGTGAGGAAACAGGTGCAGAGAGGTGAGGTAGTAAGCCCAAGGTGGGCTGGCGGCAGTGCGAGGCAGCACCTGCGTTTAGCCCAGGCCGCTGTTGTCTGCTGCTCCTCTGTGTGTGCCAAGGGGCAGCGGGGAGGTGGATGGGAATCCTGACCAGGCGACCACCTTTGGAGTAGAGAACTAAGGTGCGGTTGTCCTGAGGACACACAGTAGGTTGAGCAGTTGTTGCAGTAACTGCTTCGTCCCAGTGACCTCATTACTGTCGCATATTGGCTACTAAGTACCTCTTCCTCTGTTGCCTGAAGGCCAGTGTAGACTGCAGGGAGAGCCTGGAGCCTGCCACTGCTCCTTTCCAGGGACCGTCCTCACCATGCAGCCGGTCTGTCATGGGCACAAGAGCCCCGGGGCGAGGGCTGAGTTTAAGGTGAAAGCTTGTCTGTTTGGAAGGACAACCCAAAACTGAATGTTCCAGTGTTACTCCTCACCTCAGGATTTGGGGTTGCTGCGGTGAGTGAGTGTGTGCAAGAGTAGGGCAGGAGAGGGCCAGGAGTGACTGTGGGGAGGAGTCCATGAGATGGAAAGGAAGCTGCTTCCTGAACTCTGGGTGTCGGGGAAGGCATAGCCATCGAGTGTTGACTTCTTCCAAAGCAGTTTCCGATGAGTTCTTTGGGAAAGTGTTTTGTTTCTCTGCCTTCTTAGAATGTGCTGGCCCCCAGAGCTTACCCTGTCTGGTGGTTGCAGTGGCGTCCAGGTGACTCTGGCCCCACTGGCCTGTCCTCACACGCTGAGTCCTTGGTGGTTTGCCCTCAAGTGTAGACATTAAAGCCCAGAATAGGTGTGTACTGAATGCCTCGTCCCTGTGTTGCCTTTCACTGGTGTTTAAACCTTTCATCAGACCCTGATTGTTTTGGTTAAAGGAACTCCGTTTTTAATGCTTCACGGCTGAAGGAAACCAAACATTGCCTTTTTTCCTGGAAGAACACAGTTTCACTGGTGGGGTGGGCGGTGGGGCGTGAGTGTGGCCTGGACAGTTGCTCAGGCAGGTTTTGAGTGCCATTTGGTGACAGTTCTTGTTGGGGAGAGTATTTCTAAAATAGCCCTTTATTTGCTGAATCTTTTAGGGGAAAGGTTTTTTTGGTAAAATTATCTTAAAGAGTGAAAACCCAAAGTAGATAAACAATACCAGTATTGTTTGGAGAAACAGTATCAGTATAACGTACAATTTAAAAAATGGCTTTGAAGTTACATTAAATTATTTCAAAAATTCGACCAAATAGAAGTTGGGGGCCAGGCACCTCTCCCCATCCCAGCACGTAGGGTGGGCGTGGCAGAGACTAACTCATCATGTTCCCTGTTGGCTCCCTCCCCTCAGTCCTCTTTGATGCTTGGTCACCTCCGGTGCTGATCCAGGGCTGCAGGGGCGGGACAGAACGTGGGCCTTGCTGTGAGGGGCTGGGGCCTGGGAGTTGTCCTGGATTCAGGGACTACTGATGCTGACAATGTTCTCTGACCCCCTTTCATTACTAAGAAAAAACACCAAACCTCTGTACAGCTTTGGCAGCATTTTGATGCCTGGCTGTGGAGAGTCCTGCATATTAAAGCAGTTCTTAAAATGAAATCTTTACAGGTACCAATAATAAAGCTCACAGATCAGGAGACTGAAGTGAAAGTTGACATCAGCTTTAACATGGAGACGGGTGTCCGGGCAGCGGAGTTCATCAAGAATTACATGAAGGTACTGTGCTTGGTGACCTCGCGCAGCGAAAGTGCAGGACTGGAGTGCTTATGCTCGGCGGCATTTCTCCTACAGATGTTTACAGCTGTCAGCTGCACACAGGGGTCTTTTGTAATACAGACTACACTTACATTATTTCTCCTACAATACTATTTCTAGAGATACTTTGAAATTACATAGCTGTTGTTAAAATTTGCTTTTCTTGAGTAACCATTTTATGAAGTTGACAACTATTTTAGAGGGCTTTGTTAAAATGTTGTTTCCAGTTATTACAAAGAGACTGCTTCTAGCTCAGCGTGCCTCATTGGCAGGTTTTGCGCAGGGGTCCAGTGGAAGTTGATAAATCATGAGGTGTCTTAGATATACTCACTTTGGGTGGTCTCAGTGCCTGAGGATGGGCAGAGAGATTTGGTTGAGCTGATGTATTTGGGACTCTGACCATGTTCACGACCCCCGGGTGGTCGTGACTTCCTTCCTGTTACTGTAGAGACTGTGCAGTCCTTAGCAGGGGCAAATCCTGTTACAGTAGAGGCCATTGTAGTCCTTAGCAGGGGCAAATCCACCCCTGCAATCTGGTCCCGTCTTGTTCCATTTTCAAGGGCCTTGCCCTTCAGGTTCCCCCTTCCCCCTTGTCATCTGGTCTGAAGGAGCACGTCTGCCCCCAGCACAACACGGACAGCAGCAGCCAGGCTTTCCCTCCCTCCTGTCATCTCCTGCCGCTCTGCCTTCCTTGCCACCCTCACTCTGCTGTCCTGCTCCGGAGGCCCCCACTGTCCTCACGGCCTGCGTAGCAAGCACATAAACACTCCAGCGAACGCACTGGTCTCTCCTTGAGTTCCTTTGTGCCTGTGGACTCTTCATGGTGGGGGTGCACCCCTGCTGAGTCATAACTGAGGGAGAGCTCCACAGTCTCGATTTTCACAAGCCCCTCAGGAAATTAATTCTTAGCGTCTCCCAACCAAAGTTTGAGACTTACTGAGAGTCTTCAGATGGGCAAGAGGATGGAGGAAACGTTCCTTTCTGTCTTGTGTAATTTGCTATGTGAAATCTCTTTGAAAGTATGGTAATTACTCAATAAATCTTTTTCTTTTGGAATTTACAGAAATATTCATTGCTGCCTTACTTGATTTTAGTATTGAAACAGTTCCTTCTGCAGAGGGACCTGAATGAAGTTTTTACAGGTGGAATTAGCTCATACAGCCTAATTTTAATGGCCATTAGCTTTCTACAGGTACGTATGCTTTCTTGCGACCGTTTCTGTTGAGACATGTGTAAGAGTAGACTTTTCCAACCAGTTGTCCTGTAGGTTCCAGCAGCCTTTGCTCTCCTTTTACTATATTGTTTCAATTTGTTAGAGGCTGATTTCTGATTCTTATATTAAAACCCTCTTGATCAACGCACCTTTCTGGAGGCTCCTTTGTAGCTCATTTTGTACTGGGTGTAACGGTTAGTGCGGGGTGCCCATCTGGTTCTGTGGGTCCAGTGCACATCAGTGCAAGCTCAAGGAGTTCTCTATATTCAGAAATGTCCATTTCATGGTAAACAATAAACATTTGTTGGTGCTTGCCTGTGATTTATATTGAAAAAAAATTGTCTCAGAATAAAGTTTGGTACCACATATGAGAAAAGGATTTACAAGATTGCTTTCTCAATTGATGAAACCTCATTATTTTGTCTGAAATTATATGTGGTCCTTATTTTGTTGAGTAACATGGAAAATCTATCAGTAGAAAACAGATGTGTTTTAAAAAATATTGTTAAATGCTGTGATGTATTGATAAACTGTACTTACACTTTTTAAACATTTAAAATCATCTCTAATTGAAACAGTATTGTGTTTATATTTTCTTGAGTGAAGAATTCTGTTCTTTACAGAATCTTGCCTGTATAATTTAGCTGCACAACTGGATTTGTCCATGTTTACCATTAATGTTGTACTTGTGATTGTGCTGAGTGAGCCGTTTCTGTTCATGATTTGGTAATGTTCTCACTGTCACGAATGCTATGATAGTAGAACCACTGGGTAACCACCTGTGATGATCGCAGCTTCCTTGGTCTGTCTCTGCAGAGATGCTTTAAGAGTAGTGAAAATGGAATTCCATGTCTGTTTTCTTACAGTTCAAGTCACACTGTCCTGTTTTCACTTTCCCCTCTGAGATGTGGCCGTTAGTGTATAGCCTTTCTTCCATAGTTTTTGGACATTATTTTGAACTAAACATGGGCCTCTGTTCTTTACTAATATACTCCTGACTTGCACTATTTTCATGGCCTTGTAGTAACAACAGCTACTTAATACTTTGATCATGCATGTGCCATGTGTGCCTGGGCCCAGGGCCTCCTGCCACCCCCTCAGGGGGTCCTTTCAGTGATCCTGTGACCCCACAGGAGGCCACCATAGCATGAGTCGGATTCCTGGGTTCACTGCCACATCCCTGTGCCTGTCCAGTGCCCAGAGCTTGTCCTGCCTCAGCGGTGTGACTGTGGCAACATTTGAGTTTCTTGACTGAGTGAGGGGAGGAGGCCCACCCTGCCACTGGCCAGGCTCTTGGATATGTGATTTTGGCTAAAAGACAAGGAATAAGGAAGGGAATAAAGGTGAGGCCAGAATTGGAATCCTCCTCTTGTGTGGTGGAAATACGCAGAGAACTCCGGGATTCTTCTGAACCTTAAAAACATTTGTATGCTTTCGAGCTGCAGCTCCTCCTGGCACTCTGTGTTATAAATAGTTTCAAGCACCGTGCTTCTCTGAGGGATTTCTCTCATGTGCCCTTGTCCATCCCTTTCTAGTTGGCACTGTCCGATAGAATTCTCTGTGATGGTGATGGCCACTTCTGCATGGTCCGGCAAGGGGCTTGGTGCCACATGTGGCTACTGAGTATTGCAGTGTGGCTGGTGAGAGCAACAAGCTGGATTTTTAATTAATTTGTTTTAGTTCATTTAAATAGACATGTGGGCAATGCAGGTCTGGACAGCTGAGAATTATGACCGTCAGGAGGTGTGGTGGACAGTGGTTTAGTTCAGAACAAGCCCAATGCCTGCTTTTGAAGACGATATGGCACTGAACTGAGAGTGGTGCTCATCTGTGTGCAAGCAGGATGGAAGCTTGCTATAGATATTATGATGCAATACTGATGGCCTATACTCAGCTGAAATCAGTCATTTCACTTTCTGGTTTTATGTGAGACCGCCATACTGTTCAGTCTAACACTGACCCCTGTTGGTTGTACTTCAGCATAACGAAATTAGGACGGTGAGAATCTGAAATTTCATCTACCATCCACACAACTAAGTTATGCAGAATATAGTCAACTTATTTGCCAGTATTTGGTTAATCAGGTATCTGTGTTTGCAGGAAGTTTGCTGTATGGATTAACAATTCCAAAAATTAAACGACAATAAAATTGAGATTAGTACATTGTATTCCTTTTGAACACTCCTCATTGAAGAGGCTGCTGTTCAGGCTTCCTCGTGGTGCTGGTGAGTGAGCGAGTGCCTCTCACTGGTATTGCCTTGAAGAGGCTGCTGGACGGCAGACTTCGTTGCATCCTATTTTCTTTAGAACATGCCCTGAATCCATACAAATTGTGGATGCATTGCTTTTACAGTTGCATCCAAGAATTGATGCCCGGAGAGCTGATGAAAACCTTGGAATGCTTCTTGTAGAATTTTTTGAACTCTATGGGAGAAATTTTAATTACTTGAAAACCGGTATTAGAATCAAAGAAGGAGGTGCCTATATTGCCAAAGAGGAGATCATGAAAGCCATGACCAGCGGGTACAGACCGTCGATGCTGTGCATTGAGGACCCCCTGCTGCCAGGTAAGGGCTCCCCGACCTCCACTGCTGGGAGCTAGGCCAGCTTTGGGGGGTGGGGGGGGAGGTGTGGGGGCTATGTTGGGGCTCTGAAAGCCTCGGGCAATTCATTTGCTCTTGATGCAGGTTTCTCTCTTTTTTTTTTTTTTTTTTTTTTTTTTTGAGACAGTCTCGTTCTGTCGCCCAGGTTGGAGTGCAGTGGCGTGATCTCGGCTCACTGCAAGCTCCGCCTCCCGGGTTCACGCCATTCTCCTGCCTCAGCCTCCTGAGTAGCTGGGACTACAGGCACCCACCACCACTCCCAGCTAATTTTTTGTATTTTTAGTAGAGATGGGGTTTCACCATGTTAGCCAGGATGGTCTCGATCTCCTGACCTTGTGATCTACCTGCCTCGGCCTCCCAGAGTGCTGGGATTACAGGCGTGAGCCACCATGCCCAGCCACAGGTTTCTCTTATACTAACCAGTTAATGACACTTTGAGAAATCCTTATTTAATGCTTCTAATTAACTTTTGTCTTTCCAACTGTTTACATTCTATAATAAAGCAGAATTAAGGAAAATCTTTTTTTTCTGATTATAGAAGTATTCCGTATTCATCCTAAATCATTTGTTTCCCAGAAGTATGTAATATAGAAAAACAGTAGATGCCATAATCCCTTTATTTGGACATGTATTTCTCCACTTTTTTCGTATATGGATATTAATGTTTATTATTGTTATCTTGTTGAACACATCCCACAACGCAAACCTGTTAGTCACTTGGCTTTTGACTTTATTTCCTAAAGATCATCTCAGGGAAAACACATTGGCTGATGTGTTTTGTTGTTGCTTGTAGATGGCGTGATTTATGCAGGCTCTTGAGTGGTTTTTTTGGTAGCACGGTGTGGCAGTGTATCATCCATCTTTTTGTCTGTTGGATCAGTCACATTGGAGACATTGCCATTGTCTTCAAGTGTCTACTGAAATGTACTCAAAAAAACAAAGACCCACATAATCATTGAGATATATAATATAAACCTAGAAAAGATAAAATTCCGGTACTTAGAATATATGTCCTTTAAAAAAAATCTACACTTAACCTGATTGTGAAGAATGAGTTGTATGTAGATTAAAATTCGAAACAGTGCTTTTCTGATGAAAAGTAAGGTCCTCTTGACTGACTTCCTTGGTGACTTCTGTGACAGATTTCTTTGATTTGCTGTCCCAGTTTTTCACACATGAGAATTCACATTCCATTCTAAAGGATTCACTTCCTGCAGGTTCCGTTAGTGTTGACTGAGTTGGGGTGCACTTTGGGCTAGCTGCCCTTCTGACTGCCTTGTGAGGCCTCCTGATTGTCAGATCGGCTATCACACTGGGTCGGTGCTCCGGTCTGCACAATGGTAGCTTTTGGCTTCCTTGTGTGTCTGCCACCTGGAGAGCGGGCTTTTTGTGAGCTGTTGCTCCGTCTGTGAATGGCAGCTGCCTTCATGAGGTGGGCCGTGAGCACGTGGGCAATGATGATGCAGACCAGGCCCCTCGGCACTCACAGACCGTGCCCTGTGTATGGTGATTGACAGGGCCTTTGCTAGTGCCGACTGCCATGCGTGCCCATTGTGTTCGCCTGTCTGGGCTTTGCTGGTGAGGGCCTGCTTCAGAGTCACTTGTATGACAAGATCTGAAATGTGGACGATGGTGTGCGTGTGGGGAGAGTCTGACATAGCCTTTTTGCTGCAGGGAATGATGTTGGCCGGAGCTCCTATGGCGCCATGCAGGTGAAGCAGGTCTTCGACTATGCCTACATAGTGCTCAGCCATGCCGTGTCACCGCTGGCCAGGTCCTATCCAAACAGAGACGCCGAAAGGTAATGGGTTGCGTGTCTGTGTCTGGGCTCAGCATGCCTGTGGGATGGTAGTTACCCCTTTCCTGTGTCATTTACCTCCATGAAATTTATGAAGGGATGTTCTGTCGTATTTCAGTAGAATTTGGATATGTTGGTGAAGGAAGGCCTTCTAGGAATGTGGGATGGCTGTATGGGATTCATCCATGGTTGAGAGTTGAAAATTTCTTTCTTGGAGATTTGACATTTTCTTCAGGGTCTTTTGTTTTGGAGAGGTGATTTCTAGCTTTCAAAACTTTGGAACATGATGCTTTTTCTCCAGCCTTGAAAGCATAAACATTCACTTTCTAAGTGAATGTATCTGATCACCCAATCCCTACCATCTTCTCTTATGTACACTCGTCCCTTGTTCTACATTTTGGGCCATTTTTACAGTCCCAAAATGTAGTCAGATGTATTTACTTCTGACCCAGATGATGCTGTGGTGGTGGTAGTGGTGGGATTGGAGGGGGTGGGAGATGAGATAGGAATGGGAAGGAAGAGTAACGTGGTCGTTAAGAGTGGAATTTGAAACAGTTTGATAAATCTGTTCCATGGTGGATGATGGAATAAACAGGTTTCGAGGCCTGGCTCAGCAGCTGCTGCAGGCGCTGGTGGTGCTGGAGCTCTGTGTGTTCCTGAGCCGCTGTCTGCTTGGTGTTTTCAGGCGGAGCTCTGGGCCCCGTGTAGGGCACTCATCTCAGTACCATCTCCATTCTCGCCTGTGCAGTGGGAGGTGAAATGTCAGCACTGTGTGACCATTGAGGGTGGGAAGGCCACGCTCCCCTACTTGGAGCTGCCTTTCACAGTGGTCTTCTGTAGGTAGATGTACTGCGATCCAGGGTGTGCTGGAGCTGAATCATTAGAAGTCATATATATTTGTAAATGTATTTTAGCTCCCTTCCTACTGTCCTTCACCTAGTGAGATGATCTGTTAGGGGTATAAGGTAATTGCTCAAGAGGGGTTCTAACTCCCTGATACCTGTTGTACTCTGTTGATCTCCAACAATGTCCCTTTGCAGTACTTTAGGAAGAATCATCAAAGTAACTCAGGAGGTAATTGACTACCGGAGGTGGATCAAAGAGAAGTGGGGCAGCAAAGCCCACCCGTCGCCGGGGATGGGTGAGAGATTAATTCATTTGTGTTCATCCTAACCACTGGCTGGCGTGTTCATGCAGAAGTGTCTCTATTCCTTTGTGGTAAATTGGTCAAATTAAGAAGATAGCTAGTTTTTCTGATGAGCATTAATTAAAAACACAGTAAGATCTAGAGCAGCACTGTCCAGTAGAAACAATGCCACACATAGAATTTCAAATGCATGCCACACATAGAATTTCAAAGTTTCTAGGGCCGTGTCAAATGTGAAAAGAAACAGGTGAAATAATTTTGGTAGATTTTATTCAACTGAAGTCAAAATATTAACATTTCAACATGTAATCAACATAAAAATGATTGAGATATTTTATAGCCATTTTTTGTACTAAGTCTTTGAAATCCAGTGTGTATTTATTTGTACTTACAGTACATCCTTATATGGGTGCCAAATTTTCATAAAAAATACTTGATCTATATTTAGATTTTAGAAAGTTCACATTTGAAGATGATTTGCATACCCAAGTTGTTACAAGCATGTTTAATGTTTTCCAATAACTAATTGACTATAATTTTTAAAATTAAGCAAAACCTAATGTTGGGTTTGTCAGTCACATTAGCATCGTTCCCGGCTCAGCAGAACCCATGACTGATGCTGCCGGGGCGGCTCCACGCCACAGTTCTCAGGAGTTATTAACCAAGACTTTTTCCCTCCACAGACAACAGGATCAAGATTAAAGAGCGAATAGCCACATGCAATGGGGAGCAGACGCAGAACCGAGAGCCCGAGTCTCCCTACGGCCAGCGCTTGACTTTGTCGCTGTCCAGCCCCCAGCTCCTGTCTTCAGGCTCCTCAGCCTCATCTGTGTCTTCACTTTCTGGGAGTGACGTTGTGAGTGCCCTCCCCTCCTCCGTGTGTCTGTTGGACAGTTTGTGTCTCTGGTAAATGTCCATAGCTGTGAGCTTAAAATCTCCCCCTTAGGTTTGCTCAGGTTTTGTTTCCTTTTATGTGTGTGGAGTGGGTGGGAGGGCAGCCCTGTGATGTCGGCACCAGGCTTCCTTTCCCCCACTGTGAACCTTCTGAACCTGTCTGGCTCATGCGGCTGTCGAGGGCAGTAATCCTCTTCACAGATTTAAAAAAAAAAATTAAATCCAAGTATCTCTTCTGTATTTCCTTTAACATTCTTTTTCAGTTTTGATGAAATTACTTGAAGGAAGCCTGGGTAGATTTGGGCTGCCCGTTCAGAAGTTAGACTTAATTCAAATAACCTTTCATAGCCAGCCTGGAGGCAGGCGTTTCTTTTCATAGCTTGAAGGAAGTAGTAGTGCACCTTTGTGGTACAGCTGTCCTTGTTGTTTTTTGTACCGGGTTCAAGGATTCAGACACACCGCCCTGCACAACGCCTAGTGTTTACCAGTTCAGTCTGCAAGCGCCAGCTCCTCTCATGGCCGGCTTACCCACCGCCTTGCCAATGCCCAGTGGCAAACCTCAGCCCACCACTTCCAGAACACTGATCATGACAACCAACAGCCAGGTACGTGGCCCTCTGGTGCCCTTCCTGGTGGTGGCCCCGGGAAGGGCATCTGAGCTGTGATATGCGCTAGAGATTCATGGTCCTTTGAATTCGAAGAGTAACTTTTTGAGTCTTTGGCCATTGCTGTCTTATTCTAGGAAATCCTGTCTTTTTTGTGGTGTTGAGGCCCACCATGTAGAGTTTCAGCAGTGAGGAGACTGTGGTTCTCGAGTGCTGCCGTGGCTTTTCACGGGGGCCAGGTCGACTGCCTTCTATAAGTTTCCTCACTGCCCCAGCATGAGACTGCTGTCGAGGATCATCTTGAGAGAGCGACTCAGTCGCGACCCACTTAGCTGGGCACCAGGCAGCGCCAGACACTTGTCCCTACTTCCTCTCAGAATCTCAGTGTTGAGACTTTTTAAAAGTTTTAATGTGAACTTATTGGACTTTTTTCATGTTTCAAATTAGGCATACTTTCTAAGGCTTTTTCTGTTAGAATGTACTGTCTGTTTTTAAAATTTAGATAAAATTAGAAATCTAAAGGAGAATTTTATAAATACTAAATTTTGTATCTACTTCCGATTATACATCACTGGAATATGGGTATAAAACCCAACATGTTAATTGACTTAAAACCATTTTCTGAAATGTGGGGTGTAATTTGAGCATAAAACTATGTAGGTATATGCAAAAGTATCTTGACTCATTACTTGGAGTTTTGCACTCTGCTCTGGGGAAGACATGCTCACAGGATCCACCCTGATTCTGGCAGAGCTTCTGGAATGCTGGCTCTGTAATGACCCACAGAGTTGATGAGCAGAGCCATGGCCCAGCCAGACACCATAACGTGTCTAATTACTGCATAAATGTAAAATTCTGAGGCAATTATTTACACTCTTAAAATGAATTATACCACAGATAAACTTGGTTGCCTTTTTATGGTCATCACACTGGCCCTGACGTCCTGGGCCATGTGTCACAAAGGTGTTTGTTTTAACCACCCACAAGCCTTGGGGCCCTTGAGAGCCCAGTGCGGCTGCTGAGCTCCAGAGCCACACTCTGCGGCTGCTTGTGTGGTTCGAGCGTGAAGTCTAGGGACGCTGAGGGTTTCTAGGTTCTTATCTAAGAAGACTCTTGTCCACAGTCGATCTCCAGAGGTGGTTGGGGTAAATGCATGGGATGCCAAGATGCAACGAGGTCAGTGTTGCAAGTCTGAGAAAAGGGGTTCTTGTTAGTGTGCTTCTGCTGCTGACAGTAATGGGTGATGCTGACGTAGAAGCAGCCCGGGACCTGGACAGCAGGCAAGGATGGATCTGCCGGCCGTCCCACGGCCCCTTGGGCCACCAGTCGGGCCAGTCTCGGTCTCTGACCCCGAGTTCAGTGTGTGAGTCGTGGATTCATCACGGGGGTGACAGTTGTTATTCTGATGATGCTAATGTTTTGAGTCATTTGATCTTCAATGAGTTTTAAACTTTATGACTTGGATTATTGGGCATACTTTATATTCTAATTGCTGTTTCAGAATATGAGGTATTTCTAATTCAAAGCACAATATTGTTAGGTTATAGTGAAACAAACTGCTTTATGGAGCCCACATGCAACTGTGCCATTTATGAGCTGCCCTGTGGCGGTGCTGAGCTTTAGAAGCCGGATGGTTTTCCTGTGATTGATTTGGTACCCATGGCCGTCTCTGTCGTTTTCTTCCTAGACCAGGTTTACTATACCTCCACCGACCCTAGGGGTTGCTCCTGTTCCTTGCAGACAAGCTGGTGTAGAAGGAACTGCGTCTTTGAAGGCCGTCCACCACATGTCTTCCCCGGCCATTCCCTCAGCGTCCCCCAACCCGCTCTCGAGCCCTCATCTGTATCATAAGGTATAGCTCTTTCCTGGTGCGTTCACCTGTTCAAGCTGCCATGTGAGAGGTGGTGCTGAATGTTTTCTCCTCCAAAGAGAATTCCAGAGAGATCATTTGAAAACGGAATTTGCTTTCTTGTCATTCAGCCTCATGTTTGCTTGTCTTTCCAAACAAAACTTTAAAAAGTTAAACTATTTTAAGATGTAAGATACAGTTTAATTGGTTGCCACAAACATCTCTTAATTCCTCTGTTGAACTGATTAGCATAAAACTAAAAGTTGAAATAAGGCTCAAAATGAAGACTTTTCTTTTCCCATTTATATAATTCATTTATATGCTAAATACCTCGGTTTCTAAGAAGCAAATGATAAAACCAAGAGCAGATCTTGCCATGATGTCCCATGTATGCTGCTGTCATTCCCACGTTGCCTGATCCCCACCTGGGGTAGGAGCAAGCATCAGGGTGGGCAGAGCTGTGTGCTGGGCCTCAGCAGGATCCTGGCATGCCTGCCCGTGTGGCTCCTCACAAGTGCAGCTGTGTGCACGGAAAAAACAGGTCACGTTAGGTTCCTATGTTCTTGAAGTACCTGAATGATTGGGAGAGCCATGACGAGGATCTTCCAGGTCAGCCTCTATCATGCATGATGTTCCCTTGGGCTGTGCGGATGCTCGGTACTTTCATCGGTGTCCACACCTCTTACTCTACTCCACTCCTCCTTTGCTTGTCTAATCCTACTTTGCCAGGAAGTTTTATTCTTGAGGCTTGCGTCTTTGGCCCTGTGTTGTATGATGGTTGTTTTTAGGAGTTAAGTCATAGAACATTTCCTCTTGGATTTATGCATCCCCCATAGACACATTCAGGGTGAAAGAACAACTTCGCACAGCAGCTCCTTCGTTGCATTTTGGCTTTGCTTTCCCAGCCTCCTCCTGCTGTTTGTCCTGCTCTGAGACTTCCCTAAAGCCGGCGTGTGTTTCCTCTCAGTCTGCTTGGCCGGGACCTTGCAGTGCAGAGAATGTGCTTTGGGTGCAGCCCGATCCAGGCTGCTGCATGCCGGGATCGACAGGCTGCTGAGGGCGAGAGTACCAGGCCCTGGCACGTGTGACTCGCTTGTTTCTAGAAGGTCACAGTTGGGGGAAGAACATGACCGGGACCTTCTTATTTCTTTTTTTTTGGGACAGAATCTCACTCCATCCCCCAGGCTGGAGTGCAGTGGTGTGATCTCAGCTCACTGCAACCTCCGCCTCCCGGGTTCAAGCAATTCTTGTGCCTCAGCCTCTCGAGTAGCTGGAATTATAGGTGTGTGCCGCCACACCCAGCCAATTTTTGTATTTTTAGTAGAGACGGGGTTTCACCATGTTGGTCAGGCTGGTCTCGAGCTCCTGACCTCAAGTGAGCTGCCTGCCTCAGCCTCCCAAAGTGCTGGAATTACAGGCGCAAGGCACTGGCACCTGGCCAGGGACCTTCTTATTTCTATGGATAAGTAGAACAAGTTAGAAGTGAGGTTCTGCTGAATTTGTGTGGTTTGATCCTGGTATATGGTTGTTGCCTTCAGTCAGTCACGGAATGGGAAGAATACTTTTCTGTCAAATGGAAGAGTTGGAAAGTCCCAGAGGGCAGGTGTCCATCCCTCCTCCCTACGTAACATCACGTCGGCGCTTAGTGTGGTCACTGCCGGAGGACGTGGGCATTGTGCCTGTTGTCTGGCTCCAACATTGCTGTCTCTCTCTTTCTCCAGCAGCACAACGGCATGAAACTGTCCATGAAGGGCTCTCATGGCCACACCCAAGGCGGCGGCTACAGCTCTGTGGGTAGCGGAGGTGTGCGGCCCCCTGTGGGCAACAGGGGACACCACCAGTATAACCGCACCGGATGGAGGAGGAAAAAACACACACACACGCGGGACAGTCTGCCCGTGAGCCTCAGCAGATAATGGCTCCTGGCTGCGTCGGCCTCCCCCACCCCTCCGCAGACTGCCCCGCGGCCTCGGCCACCGGCAGGGGAACCGAGACCAGCACCCCGCACGTCAGCCGGGCTCACGGCACGCCCGCCGCTGATCACTCTGCATGTTTCTTTGTGTGGTGGTCGCGTCCATCTTCAAGAACAGCTCGTTGTGCTCATCTGTGAAGCCTTATTAAACGTGGACGTTGTTTTCTGCCTTCCCAGGATTCTTCCTTCAGTGCTGAGGCAGGTCAGGCTCAGGAACTGCAGGGACGTGAACATGCGCTTGCGGTTTGCGGTAGCCGTGTCTGTTCCTTCGCGGTTTGCTATTTTCATTTCCTGTTTGTCAAAGCAGCAGAGGAGATCAAACCCCGTTCGTGTGTCTTTCCTCCATGGATAGGCTTGGGAGGTCATTGTTTTACTGCCCTCACATTTTGTTTGAAATTTCAGAACTGTTTTTCTATGTAAATATTGAAAACCTATGATTTGTGCAATAACTCAGATATTTTTTATTTAATTTCCTATTTTCACATAAGTTATATTTAAGGGAGGAGGGAATTTTTTTTAAACAAGCTTAGGTCCTTTCCCGAGCTGCATTTTCTAAGTTGGGTCATCGTGTCGGCTGGTTGTCTGACGAGCATCGTTACAAACACCATGATGAGGGGTTTGGGGTTTTATTTTGATGTCTTTTCTTTTGGTCGGAGTGAGTGAAGGAGTCAGGTCGCCCTGACAGTTTTCCAGAGGGCTCGGCTCCAGAGCCACCTGACGGACTGCCCGTGGCCCTGCTGTCGGGCCCCAGGCCGTTGTCTTGCTCTGACCACAGAGTTTTAATGTTTTGGTTTTCAGTTCTTTTAAACTGGACAACAAATCCAGCATTTCAAGTGCCAGAAGTATAACTTTCTAAGGAGAGAAGGGTTGTCACGTTATAAAATCTTTAGGAAAATGTGAACTGGAAAATGTTTCAGTCAGTTTTAGTGACATAGCCTGTGATGATGGGTCTGGTGACTATTATTGCGGACCGTGGTACCCAGTTTTAGGAATGTGGAGAAAGGAATTCTGTTGATTCCATTGAGGAATCTGTAGCGTATGCATTCGTTCTGTTAAGAGCAAATCTAGGAGAAGTGCTTCAGCTGCCCAGTGCGCCGTGGGGAGTGTTTTAATGGATCATGTCGCAGGAGAGCACAGCCCAGCGTTGGGGCCGGGACCGCTGGCGCCCGACGTCGGAAGCATACAGGTATACTATGCAAGTGTATTCTGCCACAACAACCACTGTCTTTGTTACCTTTTTTTGAACAAGAATATATCCATCCTGCCTAACCCTGAGTTTTTGGAGCACCACAGTTGTCCTGGGAGTTGGTTGCATCTTGTAGGCCATCTGACTTCCTGTTGTTAAAACAGGGGTCTGGTCTTGCTAAACACTACAGGTAGGTTGGTCTTTGAAGTCCACTAGTGGAGAATGTCGAGACAAGATACTTATTACCATGACATCTGATGGATGTGCAGCAGTGGGGAGTTCTAGATTGATCTCTGAATGTGATGGACGCCCAGCAAGGACAAGCTTTAAAATGTCTGCGGTCTGCCCTTTTGAAGCAGGACTGGCTCACTCTGTCATTGGGAGCTGTCGGCTGCGACTGCAGGTTCTCTAGGAGGCATTCCAGAATAGAGTAGCACACTGTGTCTGCAGTTCTCGATGACCGAAAGTTATCAAAAATATTTAAAATATTTAAATTGTGAACCTATTGATAAAGAATATTTATAAAAACTGATCTGTAGGCCTGTACTAATCTCTACGCATTAGCAATATTGACTGTAAACCCACATTAAGGAAACCACTACGGGGCCGGCAGTGAGTGTCCCGTGGGGTGTGCATTTTAAAGCTCGATTCATAGACACAGGTACCATGTTCCATTTCCGTCATGGTGAAGCAGATGAATTGGCCTGGCTACCACTGTGGTTGTGTGCTACAGGTTTGACAAAAGATATCATGTTTCGATTTTTTTGTGTGTGGACAACAATATGGAAGCTAAAATTGACATATTTTTATGTAAAGTTTTTCTATTCTTTGATTTTTAATAAACTTTGGAAACCAGTTTTGTGTTTGTGTTCAAGTGTATGCTTTCAAGGGTAAGAGCGGCTTCCACATTTTCAGTTTTGAATTTCTAAATTAGGGCAATACTTTAACCAGTTATTCTAAATAAGATTCAAAAGAAGGCAGATGATCCCAGTCCTATAAAGCAAGTTGCGGCAGGGAGATTATGTTGTCACTGGTCCATTAAAGTAGGAGGAGGTGAAAATACAAAAATTAGCCGGGCATGGTGACTCACTGAGTAGCTGTAATCCCAGCTACTCGGGAGGGTGAGGCATGAGAAATGCTTGAACCCGGGAGGCAGAGATTGCAGTCAATCGAGACCGTGCTACTGCACTCCAGCCTGGGCGACACAGTGAGACCCTTTCTCCAAAACAAAAAACAAAAAGTGGGTGGAGGTTCTAGGCTTTGCACAAGGCCTATATAACAGTAACAGAAACGTGCTCTCTGTCCTCACATTCTGATGCTAACAAATTCAGTAAAACTGTTTAAATGGTTCTTACATGCAGTTTCTGGCAAGCTGCTATGTGATATTGTGTACTTAGACTGCCCAGGGGCAACATTTTACTTTCTTCATTTCTTTTAGGTCAACATTGCATCACTTGCAAACAAGACATTACAAACCAAACAATCATAGTGTAGCTTAAAATGCAACGGACATTTGGGATTTATTTGAGAACTGACGTTTGGGATTTATTTGAGACAGAGTCTCGGAGTCTCGCTCTGTTGCCCAGGCCGGAATACAGTGGTGCAATCTCGGCTCACTGCAGGCTCTGCCTTCCAGGTTCAAATGATGCTTCTGCCTCAGCCTGCCGAGTAGCTGGGATTAGAGGCACCCACCACCATGCCTGGCTGATTTTTGTATTTTTAGTAGAGATGGGGTTTCACCATGTCGGCCAGGCTGGTCTTGAACTCCTGACCTCAGGTGATCTGCCCACCTCGGCCTCCCAAAGTGCTGGGATTACAGGTGTGAGCCACCATGCGCTGCCGACATTTAGAATTTATAAGGAAAGGTATAAGAATTCTTCTAGGCCAGTAAGTGACAGAACTGCATGTCCCAGCCTGTGCAGCTGTAGAACTGTCAACTGAGTGCATGTTGTAGAACTATCAACTCTAGAGTTCTTCCAGTTGTCAAGGTGGGTGTTGTGGGTAAAACACATTCCTTCCACCCAAAGAACAGAGTAGCCCTGTCCTCTTGGCACCTGGTTCCTGAGAGGGTGCAGAAGCTGCTCACAGCACTGCCCAGTGGTGCTGTGGGGAAGATGGCAGGCAGCTGGGTGGGACTCGAAAGCCTCTCCAGGGGGCCGAGCCCTGTGCAGGGTCTGCATGAGCTGCCATGGCCAGCGTGGGGCTGGCAGGAGCTGAGCTGGGCCTCCGAGGGAACTGGAGGGCTTGTAGCCAGGGGCATCTGGAGGAGGAGCCCACGACAGTGCTGAGGTACAGGGCACTGGAGTGGGGAGATGTGGCTGAGTTAGCCTCTGTTGGAGGCGGGACTGGTGGGTGTTGTGGGGGGGCACTCTCGGCCTGCCCCGGATTTCCCCATGGGTGGTGATGCTGCCTACTGAGCCACTGGTGCCTGTAGGAGAGCTGTCTTTAGGAGGCTTCCAGGAGCAGCCACTGGAGCAGCCACGTTACCAGGGAGCCTGAGGCCCCACAGAGGCATCTGAGGTGTCAGATTTGGGTCCCGCTCTCCTCGGAAGCTGGGAGTACTGGAAGGTAAGGGCTTTCTGGGGGCAGAGTGAACCTGTCCAGGCCGCTGCGTGAACATCAGTAAGCCCACCACGTCATCTCGGGACCCCGTGGACTGGATTTCATGGTAACAGGTAACCCCCTCATGACCAGCTTTTGTACATGCCTTTTGATTTGTCCGGGGTCTCGAGTGCCACCTCTTTACCCCGTGAGATACCCAGAGATCTCTGTAAATGCTGTGCCCAGCATGCCTCGGCCTGGGCATGAACCGTACGCAGGGGAGGTGGCGACATTTGTTATCGAGATACGGTTTCGTTGTGACTGGGTCACCTGTGATGCCCTAAGCCTTGAGAACTTGTCATGTGTGTGCCATTATCCTCTTGCTGTCTAACTTGTGAGATTCTTGCCAAGCCTTAGGTGACTTTGACTACCTTTGGTCCAAGGTAATTGCCTAGAATGGACGGTGGCTCCTGTTAAACACACACACATCCCAGACACCACGCCGGGGGCTATGCCTGTTGTTTAAGAATGGCCCCAAAATATGTTGCCTGCACTGTGTCTCCAGGGCCTGTGTGGGAGGGGTAGCTTGGGAGGGCCGGGTCCCGCTAGCCCTGGGTTGCAAGGGTAAACCGCCTGGTGTCATTCATGGTGAGATTTGCTTACCCCATGACTTGATCCTAGAGAAGGCCAGCTAAGGACTTCAGAGGTCTTGGAGTGAGTTCCAGGCAAGGGCAAGAAACCAAGGCTTTTCATGGGTTCTTAGGTAAAGGAAGGGGGTGTGGACCAGTCGCACTGGGAGGTCGAGTCCTGTCTCCTAGGAAGCCACGTGGCTGTGGGGTGAGCTTGCCCAGGGTTCCTTCCTGCCAGTGTGGATATGGCGTCCTCTGCCCAGGCCTCTTGAGATGGAACGCTTGGAGCTCAGCCAATGCTCAGGTCGTCATAGGTGCTGTGGGGTCACTCACACTTGGTTGAGAGGTATGTGACTCGAGGCAGATTCCTGTCATTCCTGCTTGTATTTCATCAAGTCCTGAGCGAGGTTTGTGGTAATGAGTGCAGGTGGCTGTGACCGAATCCAGGTCTCCTCAACAGACAGGAGACCTCCGCACATCCTGCCATGTCACTGTTGGAATTTTCAAGTTGGGAGGAATCTTAAGAATCAGCTAGAGCAGCTCAGCCCCAAAAATGAGAAACTGAAGTCCTGTGATGGGAAGGGCTTCTAAAGGTTACGTGGCACATCCGCCAGGCCCCCGAGAGCGTGCTGGGCCTGGCTCCCACGCCGCTGCTCTTTGCAAAGGCCTGTGGCCCCTTTTGGTTGTCTGACGACGTGTAGAGAAATTGCTGTGAGTTTACGCAGAACACTGGTGCTTACGCTATAATTGAGTCTCACCAGGTTCTGAAGATGCATCTTGTGCCCATGGCTCACGTCTGTGGGAGCCTTTCAGGGACAGCGGCATCACCAGCCTGGCCCTGTGTGTTGAAATGGTTATGGTGGAACTACGTGGGCTCATGAAACGTGGGAGGCTTCCAGTTGGACTTTTTGTGGCCAATATTGATAGGATCCTGCCAGCGGAGAGCCCGGGCCTAGGGCCAAACGGCTGGAGTTAGGAGCTGGGGTGCGCAGAGCCCTGGAAGGATTTGGCAGGGCAGGGGAGAAGGGAGTAACAGCCTCACTCTGTGCTTCAGGCTTTTCCTTGCTGGTTCAAGTGTCCGCTGAAAGCAGCTAACATAATCAGTACAGCTTCTCTGTTTTGGGAAATCAAACCCCAAATCTTTAATTTGATTTAAAAAGCTTTCCAGGATCTTGCCTTTGCCTCCCTTTCCAATCTTGCCGCTCGGCAGTTATTTCTGCTAGAAAATAGGTATTTCCCTCTCAGTGTCTCCAAATGTGAAAGAAAAATCATCGTCATCAATAGTCGGGTATAAGAGAGGCAGCCTTCTCCGGAAGGGGACCAGTGAGCAGGCAGTTCACAGAGCAGAAGGGAGGGTGGATCTCCAGGGACTGTCACTGGCTTCAAGTCTCGCTTCTGTTGCTTCCTGGCTGTGTGTCCCTGGGCATGTCACTCAACTCCTGTGCTCCAGTTTCCTCAGCCTCGCAATGGGCCATTGTACAGACTAAACGAGTAAACGCACATAAAGCACCTGGAGCCGTGCCAGGCCCGATGTGAGCATTTGGGCCGCATCGACTCGTGATTAGTCCTGGTAGGCCCGGCGCAGGGAACCAAGCCTGTCAATTTAAAGGGGAGTGGCAGGAAGAACTCATTTTTAATGACAGGCAAAAAGGGAAAATATTGTAATACATGGCTTCCTATTTTCCTTTTCCCTTTTTCTTGCCTTTGAATTTATAATGTTGCTTATTTGGTATTTAAGATTCTTGCTCTGGAGCTTCGAACATTTTGAAAGAAAAAGTAGTGTCATTTAATAAATGCTGTCATTTGACGCTCTGGTTACTATTTTAGGGCAGCATGGTAGGTAGATACTGCTAGTTACTTACCCAATATCCATTTTCCTTTATTACTTGCAGGATTGCCAGGTTTAGAAAATGAAAACGCAAAACTCCAAGTTAAATTTGAATTTAAGTAGACAATGAATACTTTTTTGGTGGATGTTCCAATATTGCATGGGCAATTTAACTGGGTGTCCTGTATTTTATCTGGCTCAACTTTGTTTAGACAGCAGGGTGCACAGCTGAAAAGATAACTTGTATAACATCCTTGCAGCTAGGGGTGGTTGCAACAGAGTGCTTTCCTTTGGAATGAAACTTTTCTGGGATAAAGTACTTTGCTTCCCTCCTTGGATTCTGGCTGGAATTCAAGTGCAATGCCTGGTGACACAGCAGCCATGTTGTAATCATGAAGCGGCTAGCTGTGTAGTAAGGCTGACAGAGCAGGAAGCTGGAAAGGACCCAGAGTCGTGAGGCTTTGGGCCTTCTTTATATGTTCATATATAACATTTGCATGAAGAAGACACCCGCATCTGTTTATGCCACTGATATTCAGGGCTCTCAGCTGAATACAATTTTAACTGATATATACAGGAAACGCATATTTCAAACAATCTCATGTGAAACTCCATATGGGTGGTTCTGGTTAAAGCAGTCTGGTAGGGAGGAAAAAGGGGACATCGCTTCATTGCTTGAATTTGGGCTCCACTCCCTTTCCCTTCTCCCAGATTTTGGGGGATGCCCTGTGGAACCCCTCACTTTCCATGGAACACATCTTTAAGCCAGGAAACCACCCATTCTTTCCCACTCTTATTCTCATTTTTATTTTCTCAACTCTTTTGGGCAGGGGTTGAGGAGGGTGTCCTGTGGTTTGCATAGATGCCTGCTGGACTGATCAGAGCCCTGGATCCCATACCTGGAGTCGGGAGCTTCCCCCAGAGCCCTGCAACTCCCACCCTGGTTGCTGTGCACGGCGGAAAGGGCCCGTCAGGAAACAGGAAGGGAGCCTGCTCCACTCAGGTCATTTGTCCTAATCCAGCTAAGGCACAGGCTGGAGATCTCAGGGGAGTCCCTTCCCTGTGCCCTTAGGAACGCTGGCCCCACCTGGGTGCTGGTTTCACCACTTTGTTACCAAAGTCTTTGTCACAGACAGGTATCGGGTGAGCTTACAGCTCAGCCTGCAGCCATAGCCCCAGGGCAGCATGGCTGGACTGGTTGTGCACAGATGCCTGCTGCGGGCTGTGGCTCCCCTGCGGGTGGAAGTCTTGGCCCCTGGACCTGGTATTCGAGGTCTTCCGAGACATTCTGCCCTCGGAATGCTTGCCTCCCTATTGATCTGTCCTGAGTGGCTTGTTACTATTTTTTAATAGTCAGTCATGTATCAGTAGTTATGTAAAATGTGGCAAAAATGAATGACTGAAGAAAAATGAGATGGAAAAAGAAAAAATCTGAAAACATACAAAATAAAAGCCCACACTGTTTTGCTATTGGATTCAAAGACCTGGAACTATCCTTGCAGGAGCCCCTCGGTGCCCACCCGTAGGCCACACTCACCAACTGCACCCGGGGCTGTGCTTCCAGGACCCAAAAGCTCCCTCCCTGAGCGGCACCCAGGCCTGCTCCCACTCACCTCACCAGCCGCACCCGTTTCTCCCACGGCCCGCCCAGGGGACCATTGATCCTTTAGTCCTCTTCGGCCAGTGTACCCCCAATGGCCCAGGACAGCCCCTAGTACACAATGGCTGTTTCTTGTGGACAACGCGTGGAGGCACACATCAGGGCCCTGCTTTTAAGAAAGAAGTGCTGAGACCTGGGTGCCACCTCTTCCAGGAGCCATGGATGCCGGGGCTCACCTCCAGAGACTGAATTAAACGGTCAGGAGGGAGCCTGCACACCGGAGAGCTCTGAGCACCGGGCGAGTCTCCCGTGTGGCCAGGTTGGGAGCCATCGCTGTTCACGTGGCCAGGGCTGCCTTGCCAGAGGAGCTCATCTTACTTTGCCACTGTGTAACTGTTCATGTTTATCAAGTCATGACCTCCCTTGCTACAGTCACTCTTGTCTTTCGTGTTCTATTTAATTTTTTTAAAATGCTGGTGGCCTCACTCACGAAATTTTTTTCACCACCACTCATGGACAGGACCTGTCACGTGAGACATGCACCAAAGCACGGATAGGGATGGCCACGATCCTGCCTGGAACGGGACTTCAGAACTGGGCAGAGCATGGCTCCTTCCGGTGGGGGCCCCAGAACTCTTTTTCAAAGGCAATGGCAGGACGGGATCCACAGTGCTTGACTCTTTGATAAGGAGACATCCTCTGGCCAAAGGTGACACCACAGGGATAAGGTCCACGTGCTGCTTAACACTGTTTTGGGTGCAGAACAAAGGGCGGCTGGGACATTTCTTGTCTGGTCTCCCCCTCTACGTGTCCTGAATTTCTAGCTTGTTCAAAGTGGTCAAAGACCCAAGGCTGGTCTGGCACAGAAGGGGTCGTGCCTACATGTAGGGAGGCACTGAGGCTTCTGTCTCCCGTTGTATGTCCCCAGGGACAGGACAGCCCCCTGCCTGTTGTTCCGAGTGTCCTCTGTGAATGGGGACCGTCTGTCCTCCGGGTAACTCCCTCCTCCTTCACCTCTGTCCACCTGCTCTGGTAGCCACCCCTTCCACGTGCAGTGCGGCTCTGCATCCCGGAGAGCCTCGAGGACTCCTTTTCTCTTCTCTAGTGTTGGCTCCCATATCTGTCAGTTAATTACCTATTCATTATATGAACATGTTTCTCTTGGGTCATTATTTAACTTTTCAAATTTATCTTCTTTACTCAATATATTGTGAGCGTGGATGTCTGTTCCTTATGGGATCACCACTGCCAGGCATGTAGAAATTGCTTGATGTAGTTTCACTGGCTTGTGGAGAGGCAGTCATGCTTCTCTGTGCTTCTATGCCAAAGAAAGTCAGTAGCAAGCAAATAGCAGAGCTTTAGTGAATAAGAACAATATTTTACCTTGAAAAAGGCAGCAGGAAGGAGAGTTAAGACTCAAGTTTCCTTTATTAAGGAAAATTGAAATCTAGGTACCTACAGATGCTCTTTGACTTATGGTTAGGTCTTAGTAAACCCATTGTAAGTCAAAAATGCGTTTAATACACCTAACCTACCGAATGTCTATCTTACATGTGCTTAGAGCACTTATATTAGCATACAGTCGGGCAAAATCATCTAACACAAGCCGATTTTATTAATATTAAAATTGATGTAATATATGTACATATTTTAGTACATATGATAGTTTAATATGTTCATATAATGTATACAGGTCAAATCAGAGTAATTGGGAGATCCATCACCTTAAATATTTCTTTATGCTAAAAACATTGGAATTATTCTATCTATTTTGAAATATACAATAGACTGTTGTGAACTTCAGTGTCCCTACTGATCTAGAACTACCATGTGATCCAGAAATCTCACTGTTGGGTATATATCCAAAAGAAAAAATTATTGAAGAGATATCTGCACTCCATGTTTATTGCAGCACTATTGACAATAGCCAAGATGTGGAATCAACCTAAGCGGCCATCAGTGGATGGATGGATACAGAAAATGTGGTATGAATACACAGTGGAATACTCTTCAGCCATTTGCAACACAGATAGAACTGGAGGCCATTATGTTAAGTGAAACAAGCCAAGCAGAAAGGTAAATATTGCCTGTTCTCATATGAGGGAGTTAAAGTGGATCTTCTGAAGATAGAGAGTAGACTGGTGTTACTACGGGTTGGGAGGGATTGGGAGTAGGGGGATGAAGAGAGGTTGATCAGTGGGTACACAATCTCACATAGTGTATGGTTTACTGAAATAAAAACAGAATGGTCATATGGGTACTCTTAAGTATGGTTTCTCCAAAACACATGCAGTTTCCACACCATCATAAAGTTGAAAAATCATTAAGTCAAGCACTGTCTGTAATAGAATTTAATACAATGCTAAGGTCCTTCATTTAATTGTAACATAAGTCACTCAAGTGTTGCCATCCTGGATGATTTTCTTTGATTTTTTTTTTTCTTTTAAAGATAGGCTTGCTTTGTCTGGAGTGCAGTGGTATGATCACAGCTCATGGCAACCTCGTACTCATAGGCTCAAGCAATCTTCTCATCTCAGCCTCCAGAGTAGCTGGGACTACTGGCATGTTCCACCATGCCCAGTTTATTATTATTATTTTTTGTAGCGACGGGGTTTTGCCATGTTGCCCAAGGTAGTCTCAAACTCTTGGGCTCAAGTGACCCTCCTTCCTCAGCCTCCCAAAGTGTCATGAGCCACCATTCCCGGCCCCTCTTTGATTTTTTAAAAGTACCTCCTAGCTCATCAGCACAGGAGAAAGGCAACTTGGAGCCACAATGAGACAGGTGATTGCCAATGTTCTGTTTCATTTCAGTTCTTAAGTTCCTGGATAGGACACTTACTGATGAGTCTGTCTTGCCTCTCAGGTGAGCCAGGCCTCCATCCACTCCTGCACAGCAGGGAACATTGCACGGTGACCCAGGGTCCGGGGTGGGCATGTTGTGCCCCTCACCCCCTCCACGTGGAGTCTGGCTGAGGGCTCCCTCCCGCCTTCCAGGCCTGGTGCTTGGGTGCAGGCCCTTGGAGTTCTGGCTGTGCTGCGCAGTCTCACCCTCGAGAAGAAGGGGGCGCTGTTGCCTCAGCCTTGCAGAGTTTCTCTGTGGTCAAACCACCCTGCCAGCCGCCTGCTGCAGCCGGCAGCACGTCACTCCATGAAGCAGGCGAGCCCCGGCTAAGGTAGACTGTGAATTAATATTTTTTAAAGCCCCAGCTATTCAGGTTTAAAAAAGGCCCAGGGACATGAGGCTGCAATTTTTCACTCCATTGAAAAAAAGAAAAACCTGTAGAATTTTAACAGTGACAATGAGGTTGAAGCTACAGATGCTGCACCTTGGGGATCTTGGGGTCCCTTCTGCTCCCCAGGGGAGTCTACCGGTTCCCACAGAGGAGCTGCTAGAATTGCTGAAATCAGACTTGTACTCACCCAACAGAACTTGCACCAAGTTCTGGGGCCACATTCTGGTGTGGGCAGGGGATTGGTGTCCGCTTTGCCATTAGGATCCCCAATGTGCTGGGAGGGGGACATGAGCTTGATGAGTGGAGGGGCTGGGCCCCCTGAGGATACTGGTCTGTTCTTCCCTGGAATCTGCCTGTGGCTCAGCCTCAAAACCTCAGGAATGGAAACAGGAGCAGAGAGCCGCCTATGCAGGGTCCTGGGTCCAGTTTCCATCTCACTCCTCAATGAGCTTGTGAGCTGAGGCAGTGGCATTCTGTGACCTCTGCCTGGGTGGAGAATGAGACTTACTGCCTGGAGCGGTGGGGCCCAGATGCAGGCCTTGGCGCAGGACACTTTGCAAACTGCCTGGTGCTTCGCCGATGCCTCTCCTTACCCTCCAAGCCCGCAGCCTTTAGGACCTCCTGCTCCTCTGCTGCTCCCTCCCTCCCTCTCCCCTCCCTGGCACTCTCTGTCTGGCTGCCTGGGCACTGACTTGCTGGAGGGCCCCTGGCTCACTGCCAGCAGACATTTCCCTGTCACCGCCAAGGGCTGAGGAGGTGACCGAGGCTCTGACTGGCCCTGGAGGCTGGAGTCCAGGGCAGATGCAGAGGAGCAGCTGGGTGCCATGCAGGCCTCAGGGAAATGTCCCAGGCACCTGCCTCGGAAGCCCTGGGGGCAAAACAGCCACTGAACTCTACAGGAGCCCCACCCCGAGACCACTTCTCCCTCAGGGAACCAGTGCACTGTGTGGGGTAGAGCGAGTGAGGCCGGGAAGCCAGGGCCATGCCTGGTGACAAGGAGGATCCCTCCCGGACATGGGAGAGGTTGGGAGTGGGTGGCCAACTAGCCAGCCATGGGTCCTAGGAGCTGGCTTATTTTGGTTGTTAGGTTTATGGCTATATTAAGAGAACAGCAATTTTGGTGAATGACCTATAAGTAGACACTCAAAACCTACATTGGCGGATAATAAATATTTCTTATTTTATCAGCACAGAAGAACACAAAACTGTCTTTTCTCTCTCTCCACTCTTTTTTTAATTTTTTTGAGAGAAGTCTTACCCTGTCGCCCAGGCTGGATTGCAATGACACCATCTCGACTCACTGCATCCCCGCCTCCCGGGTTCAATCGATTCTCCTGCCTCAGCCTCCCGAGTGGCTGGGATGACAGACGTGCACCACCACGCCTGACTGATTTTTTGTATCTTTAGACAGGGTTTCACCATGTCAGCCAGACTGTTCTCGAACTCCTGACCTCATGATCTGCTCACCTTGGCCTCCCCAAAGTGCTAGGATTACAGGCGTGAGCCACCACGCCGGGCCCTCTCTCTCTCCACTCTTTAGAGTAATCTTTGTCTCCTTTTTGCTGTGATTTCACATCCTGCAGGCGGAGGTACCAGCGGGCTGGACAGGTGGGACTCGCCTTGTGTCTTCCAGGCTGGGCTGGCTCCATGGCTACCCTTCCCACGAGGCCTCCGCATTGGTGCTGGGGGACGAGGCAGCAACTTGGTCCCCAAGTTGCTCTGATTCGTCATTACACAGTAGCCCTCTTCTCTAGCCGGCGTGTCAGGGTGGCCAGGAGACAGGAGGTGGGGGCCAGGGAGAGGTTAGGCCTCAGCCCGCATGGGGGGTGTCCTCTGCAGGGAGGCGAGCAGCTTAGCATCCGCCAGCACCAATCATTCGGTGGGCTTCGGGCTGCAGCGGGGCTCTAGTTGCCTGCTTCCTGGCCCTGGAGTGACTTGGGTACGGGGAGTGCTGCTGGATGTGTCAGATATGGAGGTGGGGGTGTCATAGGGTTGGGATGTTTTGTCCCCTCCAAATATGTTGAAATGTGGCCGCCAGTGCTGGAGGTGGGCCTGCTGGGAGGTGTTTGGGTCGTGAAGGCTGATGCCTCTGCAGTGGTTGCTGCTGTCCTCATGGTAATGAGCTCCCACTATGAGTTCACACAAGTTCTGGTTGTTTAAAGAGCCTGGCACCTCCTCCCTCTCTCGGGCTCCTTCTTTCGCCAGGTGAGGTGCCTGTTCCCCCTTTGCCTCCTGCCATGAGTGAAGCTTCCCAAGGCCTCACCAGATGCAGATGTTGGTGCCATGCTTCCTGTGCAGCCTGCAGAACTGCAAGCCAAAGAAACCTCTTTTCTTTACGGATTACCCAGTCTCAGGTATTTCTTTGCAGCAATATGAAGGACTAATACAGTGGGGCTCACCAAGCTGCCTCGTAGCAGGAGGGAATCTCTTTGGCCAACAGTTGGCCTTGTGGATGTCAAACAGACACGCAGAATCAAAGAAAACACAGAACGGGCAGACAGAGGCGGGCTTTTCCTTCATGTTGGGTATTGGAAAAGCGGAGGTTCCAAGTCCTGAGGCTGTGTCAGGGTGTGGGGGTGTGGCCTGCCCTGGCCTGAGGTGTGCTGCTTTTAAGGCTTCTCACCCCACCCGTTGGTCAGAGCGTCCACCGTGGATGGACCAGGGTGCTGATGGACACTGATCCCTGTGGCTGGGGCCTCCGAGCATTTGGTGTTCAGCTCATCGGGGACTCCGTGGACACCAGAGGGCAGAATGGGGTCTGTCTGCCCCAAAGCCCCATGGGGAGTGAGCTTGAATTACCCCAGAGTCTGTGTAGGGAAGGCTCCTGGAGCCTGGCACTTTCTCCTTTACAGTGGCTTTCAGTTTGTGGATGTTTTTGAAGTTGTTGGCCCTGGGGCTTGTGTCAAGGGTCCTGAAGACCACCCCCAGTGTTGGTGATTTTCCCAGGAGAACTCACAGCCCTCATCATGCGGTGCTATCCTCACAGCATGGTTCATTACTATAAAAGGATACAGAGCAAGCCAGCAGGGGAAAAGCACGTGGGGCGGAGTCCGGGGATCTGGGCGCAAGCTCCCAAGAGCCTGTCCCAGTGCAACTACACAGGACAAGATTATTTTCTCCAGTGTCGGGTTATGACAACACTTGTTCAGAAGGATCCAGATGGTCGCCTGGATTTGCAGCCATGTGGTGTCTTAGGTGGTTAGTTAATCCGCATGATGGTGTTAAGTCAAATTTCCAGCTTTGGGACCAATCTATCCCCCATGGCAACCCAAGAAACCCAATCCAGGACTCTTTTCACTGGGAGTTGTCTTCATCCAAGACAATTAGTTTCCCATACTCATACTTAGAGGGAACCCCGGCCCCTTTAAGGTGGGGCTCCCTCAACTTGGAACACCTCACTCCTCAGTTCAGCTCCCCTGCTGTTGCTGGCCTCCTTGACTGAGTTCAGAGGATGCAGCTCCATCCTTCTCCCTCTGTCCCAGCTTCTTGTATGTGAAAACAAACCGGGGAGGCTGGAGGCCCTGAGTCCATATTTTTGAATTCTGGGCAGCAGCGTTGGTGGCCTCGGTGGTGCACCGTGTTCAGACGGTTAACAGTCATGCTGCTCTGTGGTGATAGCGCTTGTTGGCACCACAGTGAGCGTCGATGCTCTCGTGTGTTTCAGAGATGGTGGGATGGTGGGGAGGTGCCGGCAGGCAGGTGAGGAAACATCCTCCCTGGAGGAAAAGGCAGTAGGAGAGCATCCAGGAAGCTGGCAGAGCTGTCCGCTTCCACTAATCTTTACTATTGAGAGAGACTGGCTCATTGTACAAATTGGGCACACAGCAAGAATGCTGGGATCAAAGGCAGTTGTATTCTGTCATCCCATGGCATCGCCGGGTACCCTTCATTTTACTCCTGAGGCTGTGACTTGGACAAAGCTCTTTCTGCTGCTTTGGATTAAAAATTCTTATCCTCCACAGGAAACAGAGCAGATGAAATGCACAGTGTGAAGGACAAGGATTCTGCTGAGAGAATTGCTGCAAGGGTTGCTCAGGTGATCATGGGAAGTAATGCATCAAACCATTCTTTAGGTGCTTTTTTAAATTAGGAAGTATTTTTTTAAATGAGGAGGTAAAAATCTCGCTGTTTGCCAAAACGATTCGTACATGGACAAGCTGGGAAAATTGCTCTGAAACATGTCACAGACTCCTGATTTGGCCCAACTGGGGTGTGAAGGATGAAATTCATCCTGAGCTCTTCCTCCTTCTGCTTTTTCTGGTGCAGATGCAGCTCAGGTGCGCCTTCTCCTCGCCTGTGCCCATTCACGTGAGATGGACCATAACCGTGAAAGTCAGAAGACACTGACCCTTCAGAACATGACAGGGTTAAAAGATGCTGGAGGGAAAGAGTCTGCAGTTGATTTTTATTCACTTCCTTTCTCCACTCTGCCATTTGGAAGAACGTAAGCAACTTAATACTATTTTAGACCACATGTTGTAACTAGCAGGAAAATGCCTTTGAGCTGATGATGGTGGCCCCAACACAGTGAACCTGTCTTAAATCCCTGCTTCAAACCCCTAAGGGTGTCACAGTAGCTACTATTTGAAGTCTTCCCATGCATGTGTAGGGTGAGGGGAGTACCAACAGCTCATCAAATGGGCTCCATTAGAAAGATCTGGATGGTTGCCTTTATTTGTAACTAGTTTCTTAGATGACAGCTCAGTCCACAGGATTGAGTTAAGTCAGATTCCCAACTTTGGGGCCAATCCTGTCCTCATGGCAACCTAAGAAAGTCTGTCAAGGATTCTGTCCATTGGAAGTTGTCAAGACTTTGTCCTCATCCAAGACAATTAGCTTCCCATACTTATATAGATCCCTGCCCCTGAAGTGGCTTCACACTCCTCAGCTCAGCTGCCTGCCTGGAATGGCAGTTGCTGGCCTCACTGACAGAGTTCAGAGGATGGGGCTGGTTGGCAGTTCTAAAAGCCTGCCCCAATCCTCTGATTGGCTACTCAGATGTAAGAACCAGAGCAATACCCCAGGCTGATAATCAGGAACCTGGGGGCCCGGAGTTCCTGGTGTCTGCTAGAGCTCCCTAGACATCTTTTTAGATGGAGGTCTGCCACTCAGTGTGCCCTCACACTGTCCTGTTGGCTGCAGTCTCAAGCTGGGACAGAATGATCAGACTGAATGTTTGTGTCTTCCCCAAACTAGTATGTTGAAACCTAATCGCCAATATGAGCGTGTTTGGAAGTGCAGCCTTTGGGAGGTGATTAGCTCATGAGGGTGGAGTCCTCATGAATGGGATTAGTGTTTTGTTTTTGTTTGTTTGTTGTGAAACAGAGTCTTGCTCTGTTGCCAGGCTGGAGTGCAGCGATGTGATCTCAGCTCACTGCAATCTCTGCCTCCCAGGTTCAAGCGAGTCTCCTGCCTCAGTCTCCTGAGTAGCTGGGACTACAGGCACATGCCATCATACCCAGCTAATTTTTTTATTTTTAGTAGAGACGGGGTTTCACCCTGTTGGCCAGGATGGTCTCGATCTCTTGACCTCGTGATCTGCCTGTCTTGGCCTCCCAGAGTGCTGAGATTACAGACGTGAGCCACCGCACCTGACCTTGAATGGGATGAGTGTTTTAAAGAGGCCTGAGAGAGACTCCTGGCCACTTTTGCCGTATGAGGACACAGTGGGAAGGTCCCATCCCTGAACCAGGAAATGGGCACTCACCAGACACTGAATCGGCCTGCAGCTTGACCTTGAACTTCCCAGCCTCCAGAACTCTGAGTAATAAATTTCTGTTATGTGATAAGTCATTCAGTCTGTGGCATTTTGTTATACCAGCCCAAATGGACTAAGACACAGAACATAGATTGTGTCTCTTCCAGTTTCTTCAGGATCCTTCTGGGCCCAGAGAATGGAGCTAAGAGGGAGATTCTACCATTAGGGCTGGTCTTCCCCTGTCTCTTAAGACTGATGGGCTCCCTATATGAATGACACTGGTCAACCTGACATCAACCCATTGGGTATGGCTGGGGCAGCTCCTCTTGTCTGTGAGGTAGGAACCAGGTTGGTAACGTTGCATCCTGTTAGCCAGGTTCCTAGTTCAGTTTAGCTGGTGTGCAGGTCAAGGACTCTTAAGGATTGAATTTATTCCCTTCAAAAGATATTGAAGTCCTAACCCCCAGAATCTGTGACTGCGACCTTATTTGAAAATGGGTCTTTGCAGATATAATCAAGTTAAGATGAGGTCATATTGGATTAAAGTGGTCTGTAATTCAATAACTGACCTCTTTAATGAAAAGGGAAATTTGTACTGAGAAACACAGAGGGAAATGCTATGTGAAGATGGAGGCAGAGATTGGAGCGATTTGGGGCAATGTGTATGTCTGCAAGCCAAGGACCACCAAGCATTGCCAGCAATCACCAGAGCTGGAGGAGGGGCCTGGAACAGATTCCCACTAGAGCCCCCAAAAGGATCCAACCCTGCTGACACTTTGACTTTGGACGTGTGGCCTTCAGAACTGTGAGAGAATAAATTTCTGTTGTTTCGAGCCACTCAGAGTGTGGTATTTTGTTACAGAAGCCCTTGGATCTTAATGAAGACATTAATAGCTAGATTGGAGGCACCCCCTCCAAGGCCTGAGAGAAGGTTATTTTGTGGAACTCTGGTTTAGTAGCTGGGACCACAGATGCGTGCCACCATGCCTGGCTATTTTTAAAAATTTTTTGTACAGATGGCGTCTTGCTGTGTTGCCCAGGATTCTGGCTGGGGACTGTGGTTGCAGGTGCTGGGGCTAATGAAAATGGGCAAGAGCACAATAGCACAGTCACATCTGTTCTCTAAATCAACAGTCTTTTCCAGACTACAATTTAAGAATCTGTGCCTGAGGAAGCTGGAGGGGGCCTCAGAACTGGTCTCGCGGTCCTCTTCTCAGCTCTGAGGTACCTGTGGCTTGCGGCAGAGCCGCTATGGACGTAGCTGACCTAGTGGTCAATGCCTACAACTGCAGAAAGGTCACTCTACATTCAACAGAGTGTCTAGAAATCTCAGTTCATGGTGTGTGGGGGCAAGATGCCCATTCTGACCCTTTAAGGGGGCATCAACATTTCAGAGGGTGGTAGGAGTGGTGATGAGTCCTCCTTAGGGTGGAAGCTCACCCCTTTGGGCTACTGGAGGGCAGTCACTGGCATAATTTCTCTATTGTAAGCATTCTGATGCTTGATTACATGGAAGGCTGGGTTTGTAGTTACTGAACCTTTCCAAGCCTGGGTAGTGTGCCTTCTCTCCCGAACGCTACGGAGTTCTACAGTGTGCCCGCATCCATTTCTGTACCTCCTTCTTCCATCACTGATGGATGTTTAGATTGTTTCCAGTTTTCTACCACCACAAACAATGCTTCAGTGACCATCCTTAGCTGTGGCTTCTTGTGTACGTGTGAGGATTTTTTCAGAATCAGGTCTCCACCTTGAACACTGTCCACACATTGGGCCAGATAATTCTTTAGTGTTGGGGGGTGCTGTCCTGTGTGCTGTAGAATGCTTAGCAGCATTTAGCAGCATCCCTGGCCTCCACCCACTACATGTCAGTAGTGTGCACTACTTGTCACGACCAAAAATGTCCCCACATGGTGTCAAATATCCCCTGGGGGAAAAACTGGCCTTCCCGACTGTTCCGAACCACTGGGATAGATGAAAGAAGTGAGGCGTTTTTTTTTTTTTTTTTTTTTTTTTTTTTTTGGTCTGTTTGTTTGTTTGTTTTTTAAGACAGGGTCTCAATTTGTCATCATCTAGACTGGATTGCAGCGGCATGATCACAGCTCACTGCAGCTTCAACCTCCTGGGCTCAAGTGATCCGCCCACCTCAGCCTCCCCAGTAGCTGGGACCACAGGCGTACACCACCATGCCCGGCTATTCTTTTTTTATTTTTTATAGAGATGGCATCTTGCTATGTTGCCCAGGCTGGTCTCAAACTCCTGGCCTCAAACAGTCCTCCTGCCTCAGCCTCCCAAAGTGCTGTGATTACAGGCATGAGCCACTGTGCGATTTATGAGTCAAAAGTGAGATTTATGAGTCAAAAGGTGCTATGGTTTGAATATTCATCCTCTCCCAAACTCCTGTCGAAATTTAGTTTCCAGTGTCAGTATTGAGAGGTGGGGCCTTTAAGAGGTGATTGGAATAATTCATTCATGGATTAATGGGTTAATGAACTAATAGATTATCATGGAGTTATAAGAAGAAGAAGAGAACTTGAACTTGTACACCCAGCCCCTCGCCATGTGGTCTCCTCGGCCAGCTCAGGACTCTGCAGAGAGTTCTTCGTCAGCAAGAAGGCTCCTCACCAGATGTGGCTCCTTGACCTTGAACGCTTCAGCCTTCAGAACTGCAAGAAATAAATGTATTTTCTTATGAATATCCCAGTTTCAGGTATTCTGTTATAAATAACAGAAAAGGGACAAAGACAAAGGGAATGCATGTTGAGTGTAATACACATGCTGAACAGTCATTCAGGGGCTGGGCACATTCCACATTCCAGGAGGCAATGTCAGATAGACATTTCTCACACCATCACCATACTTACCGGCCATGCTGATGGCTGAGACAGGGCATCTCATTTAGTTTTAGGTTTGATTTTCTTAATTATTACCTAAATGTCTTCCATGTTTATTAGTCATTTGAATTTCATTTAGTATGAGTTACCTATTCAGTGTCTTTGTCTATTTGTCTATTCTTATTGATGTTCAGAGAAAATGTCCAAAATATTTGGCAACCACGAGGGCATTGGATCTTCAAATGCCCAAACACCTGCCCCGATAGGATGGACACCAGCTGTTTACACCAACACAGGAGTCCTGGGTGCGGTGAAAGAACATCTGCCGTGTGGATTTGTTGCTGTTCTTTATTTACTATGGAAATTAGCCTCTTGCCTGTGATAGGAATCACACATACTATCTCTGATTAGTCCAATGTCTTAAAGCTTTGTTTTTTTTTTTGGTTTTTTTTTTTTATGTGCCCAGTTCCTTTTCTTTTCTTTTTTTTTTTTTTAATTTATTTATTATTATTATACTTTAAGTTGTAGGGTACATGTGCATAACGTGCAGGTTTGTTACATATGTATACTTGTGCCTTGTTGGTGTGCTGCACCCATCAACTCGTCATTTACATCAGGTATAACTCCCAATGCAATCCCTCCCCCCTCCCCCTCCCCCTTCCCCATGATAGGCCCCGGTGTGTGATGTTCCCCTTCCTGAGTCCAAGTGATCTCATTGTTCAGTTCCCACCTATGAGTGAGAACATGCGGTGTTTGGTTTTCTGTTCTTGTGATAGTTTGCTAAGAATGATGGTTTCCAGCTGCATCCATGTCCCTACAAAGGACACAAACTCATCCTTTTTGATGGCTGCATAGTATTCCATGGTGTATATGTGCCACATTTTCTTAATCCAATCTGTCACTGATGGACATTTGGGTTGATTCCAAGTCTTTGCTATTGTGAATAGTGCCGCAATAAACATACGTGTGCATGTGTCTTTATAGCAGCAAGATTTATAATCCTTTGGGTATATACCCAGTAATGGGATGGCTGGGTCATATGGTACATCTAGTTCTAGATCCTTGAGGAATCGCCATACTGTTTTCCATAATGGTTGAACTAGTTTACAATCCCACCAACAGTGTAAAAGTGTTCCTATTTCTCCACATCCTCTCCAGCACCTCTTGTTTCCTGACTTTTTAATGATCGCCATTCTAATTGGTATGAGATGGTATCTCATTGTGGTTTTGATTTGCATTTCTCTGATGGCCAGTGATGATGAGCATTTTTTCATGTGTCTGTTGGCTGTATGAATGTCTTCTTTTGAGAAATGTCTGTTCATATCCTTTGCCCACTTTTTGATGGGGTTATTTGTTTTTTTCTTGTAAATTTGTTTGAGTTCTTTGTAGGTTCTGGATATTAGCCCTTTGTCAGATGAGTAGATTGCAAAAATTTTCTCCCATTCTGTAGGTTGCCTGTTCACTCTGATGGTAGTTTCTTTTGCTGTGCAGAAGCTCTTTAGTTTAATGAGATCCCATTTGTCAATTTTGGCTTTTGCTGCCGTTGCTTTTGGTGTTTTAGACATGAAGTCTTTGCCCATGCCTATGTCCTGAATGGTACTACCTAGGTTTTCCTCTAGGATTTTTATGGTATTAGGTCTAACATTTAAGTCTCTAATCCATCTTGAATTAATTTTCGTATAAGGAGTAAGGAAAGGATCCAGTTTCAGCTTTCTACTTATGGCTAGCCAATTTTCCCAACACCATTTATTAAATAGGGAATCCTTTCCCCATTTCTTGTTTCTCTCAGGTTTGTCAAAGATCAGATGGCTGTAGATGTGTGGTATTATTTCTGAGGACTCTGTTCTGTTCCATTGGTCTATATCTCTGTTTTGGTACCAGTACCATGCTGTTTTTGTTACTGTAGCCTTGTAGTATAGTTTGAAGTCAGGTAGCGTGATGCCTCCAGCTTTGTTCTTTTGACTTAGGATTGTCTTGGAGATGCGGGCTCTTTTTTGGTTCCATATGAACTTTAAAGCAGTTTTTTCCAATTCTGTGAAGAAACTCATTGGTAGCTTGATGGGGATGGCATTGAATCTATAAATTACCTTGGTCAGTATGGCCATTTTCACGATATTGATTCTTCCTATCCATGAGCATGGTATGTTCTTCCATTTGTTTGTGTCCTCTTTGATTTCACTGAGCAGTGGTTTGTAGTTCTCCTTGAAGAGGTCCTTTACATCCCTTGTAAGTTGGATTCCTAGGTATTTGATTCTCTTTGAAGCAATTGTGAATGGAAGTTCATTCCTGATTTGGCTCTCTGTTTGTCTGTTACTGGTGTATAAGAATGCTTGTGATTTTTGCACATTAATTTTGTATCCTGAGACTTTGCTGAAGTTGCTTATCAGCTTAAGGAGATTTTGGGCTGAGACAATGGGGTTTTCTAAATATACAATCATGTCATCTGCAAAGAGGGACAATTTGACTTCTTCTTTTCCTAACTGAATACCCTTGATTTCTTTCTCTTGCCTAATTGCCCTAGCCAGAACTTCCAACACTATGTTGAATAGGAGTGGTGAGAGAGGGCATCCCTGTCTTGTGCCAGTTTCCAAAGGGAATTTTTCCAGTTTTTGCCCATTCAGTATGATATTGGCTGTGGGTTTGTCATAAATAGCTCTTATTATTTTGAGGTACGTTCCATCAATACCGAATTTATTGAGCGTTTTTTGCATGAAGGGCTGTTGAATTTTGTCAAAAGCCTTTTCTGCATCTATTGAGATAATCATGTGGTTCTTGTCTTTGGTTCTGTTTATATGCTGGATTATGTTTATTGATTTGCGAATGTTGAACCAGCCTTGCATCCCAGGGATGAAGCCCACTTGATCATGGTGGATAAGCTTTTTGATGTGTTGCTGAATCCGGTTTGCCAGTACTTTATTGAGGATTTTTGCATCGATGTTCATCAGGGATATTGGTCTAAAATTCTCTTTTTTTGTTGTGTCTCTGCCAGGCTTTGGTATCAGGATGATGTTGGCCTCATAAAATGAGTTAGGGAGGATTGCCTCTTTTTCTATTGATTGGAATAGTTTCAGAAGGAATGGTACCAACTCCTCCTTGTATCTCTGGTAGAATTCAGCTGTGAATCCATCTGGTCCTGGACTTTTTTTGGTTGGTAGGCTATTAATTATTGCCTCAATTTCAGAGCCTGCTATTGGTCTATTCAGGGATTCAACTTCTTCCTGGTTTAGTCTTGGAAGAGTGTAAGTGTCCAGGAAATTATCCATTTCTTCTAGATTTTCCAGTTTATTTGCGTAGAGGTGTTTATAGTATTCTCTGATGGTAGTTTGTATTTCTGTGGGGTCGGTGGTGATATCCCCTTTATCATTTTTAATTGCGTCGATTTGATTCTTCTCTCTTTTCTTCTTTATTAGTCTTGCTAGTGGTCTGTCAATTTTGTTGATCTTTTCAAAAAACCAACTCCTGGATTCATTGATTTTTTGGAGGGTTTTTTGTGTCTCTATCTCCTTCAGTTCTGCTCTGATCTTAGTTATTTCTTGCCTTCTGCTATCTTTCGAATGTGTTTGCTCTTGCTTCTCTAGTTCTTTTAATTGCGATGTTAGAGTGTCAATTTTAGATCTTTCCTGCTTTCTCTTGTGGGCATTTAGTGCTATAAATTTCCCTCTACACACTGCTTTAAATGTGTCCCAGAGATTCTGGTATGTTGTATCTTTGTTCTCATTGGTTTCAAAGAACATCTTTATTTCTGCCTTCATTTCGTTATGTGCCCAGTAGTCATTCAGGAGCAGGTTGTTCAGTTTCCATGTAGTTGAGCGGTTTTGATTGAGTTTCTTAGTCCTGAGTTCTAGTTTGATTGCACTGTGGTCTGAGAGACAGTTTGTTATAATTTCTGTTCTTGTATATTTGCTGAGGAGTGCTTTACTTCCAATTACGTGGTCGATTTTGGAGTAAGTACGATGTGGTGCTGAGAAGAATGTATATTCTGTTGATTTGGGGTGGAGAGTTCTATAGATGTCTATTAGGTCTGCTTGCTGCAGAGATGAGTTCAATTCCTGGATATCCTTGTTAACTTTCTGTCTCGTTGATCTGTCTAATGTTGACAGTGGAGTGTTGAAGTCTCCCATTATTATTGTATGGGAGTCTAAGTCTCTTTGTAAGTCTCTAAGGACTTGCTTGATGAATCTGGGTGCTCCTGTATTGGGTGCATATATATTTAGGATAGTTAGCTCTTCCTGTTGAATTGATCCCTTTACCATTATGTAATGGCCTTCTTTGTCTCTTTTGATCTTTGATGGTTTAAAGTCTGTTTTATCAGAGACTAGTATTGCAACCCCCGCTTTTTTTTGTTCTCTATTTGCTTGGTAAATCTTCCTCCATCCCTTTATTTTGAGCCTATGTATGTCTCTGCGTGTGAGATGGGTCTCCTGAATACAGCAGACTGATGGGTCTTGACTCTTTATCCAGTTTGCCAGTCTGTGTCTTTTAATTGGAGCATTTAGTCCATTTACATTTAAGGTTAAGATTGTTATGTGTGAACTTGATCCTACCATTATGATATTAAGTGGTTATTTTGCTCGTTAGTTGATGCAGTTTCTTCCTAGCCTCGATGGTCTTTACATTTTGGCATGTTTTTGCAATGGCTGGTACCGGTTGTTCCTTTCCATGTTTAGTGCTTCCTTCAGGGTCTCTTGTAAGGCAGGCCTAGTGGTGACAAAATCTCTAAGCATTTGCTTATCTGTAAAGGATTTTATTTCTCCTTCACTTATGAAACTTAGTTTGGCTGGATATGAAATTCTGGGTTTAAAATTCTTTTCTTTAAGAATGTTGAATATTGGCCCCCACTCTCTTCTGGCTTGTAGAGTTTCTGCCGAGAGATCTGCTGTTAGTCTGATGGGCTTCCCTTTGTGGGTAACCCGACCTTTCTCTCTGGCTGCCCTGAAGATTTTTTCCTTCATTTCAACTTTGGTGAATCTGGCAATTATGTGTCTTGGAGTTGCTCTTCTCGAGGAGTATCTTTGTGGCGTTCTCTGTATTTCCTGGATTTGAATGTTGGCCTGCCCTACTAGGTTGGGGAAGTTCTTCTGGATGATATCCTGAAGAGTGTTTTCCAACTTGGTTCCATTTTCCCCCTCACTTTCAGGCACCCCGATCAGACGTAGATTTGGTCTTTTTACATAATCCCATACTTCTTGCAGGCTTTGTTCATTTCTTTTTCTTCTTTTTTCTTTTGGTTTCTCTTCTCGCTTCATTTCATTCATTTGATCCTCAATCGCCGATACTCTTTCTTCCAGTTGATCGAGTCGGTTACTGAAGCTTGTGCATTTGTCACGTATTTCTCGTGTCATGGTTTTCATCTCTTTCATTTCGTTTAGGACCTTCTCTGCATTAATTACTCTAGCCATCAATTCTTCCACTTTTTTTTCAAGATTTTTAGTTTCTTTGCGCTGGGTACATAATTCCTCCTTTAGCTCTGAGAAATTTGATGGACTGAAGCCTTCTTCTCTCATCTCGTCAAAGTCATTCTCCGTCCAGCTTTGATCCGTTGCTGGCGATGAGCTGCGCTCCTTTGCCGGGGGAGATGCGCTCCTTTTTTTTGAATTTCCAGCTTTTCTGCCCTGCTTTTTCCCCATCTTTGTGGTTTTATCTGCCTCTGGTCTTTGATGATGGTGATGTACTGATGGGGTTTTGGTGTAGGTGTCCTTCCTGGAGTTTGATAGTTTTCCTTCTAACAGTCAGGACCCTCAGCTGTAGGTCTGTTGGAGATTGCTTGAGGTCCACTCCAGACCCTGTTTGCCTGGGTATCAGCAGCAGAGGCTGCAGAAGATAGAATATTTCTGAACAGCGAGTGTACCTGTCTGATTCTTGCTTTGGAAGCTTCCTCTCAGGGGTGTACTCCACCCTGTGAGGTGTGGGGTTTCAGACTGCCCCTAGTGGGGGATGTCTCCCAGTTAGGCTGCTCAGGGGTCAGGGACCCACTTGAGCAGGGAGTCTGTCCCTTCTCAGATCTCAGCCTCCGTGTTGGGAGATCCACTGCTCTCTTCAAAGCTGTCAGACAGAGTCATTTGCGTCTGCAGAGTTTTCTGCTGCGTTTGTTATTTTACTGTGCCCTGTCCCCAGAGGTGGAGTCTACAGAGACAGGCAGATTTCCTTGAGCTGCTGTGAGCTCCTCCCAGTTCGAGCTTCCCAGCGTCTTTGTTTACCTACTTAAGCCTCAGCAATGGCGGGCGCCCCTCCCCCAGCCTGGCTGCTGCCTTGCCGGTGCTAGCAATGAGGGAGGCTCCGTGGGTGTGGGACCCTCCCGGCCAGGTGTGGGATATGATCTCCTGGTGTGCCTGTTTGCTTAAAGCGCAGTATTGGGGTGGGAGTTACCCGATTTTCCAGGTGTTGTGTGTCTCAGTTCCCCTGGCTAGGAAAAGGGATTCCCTTCCCCCTTGCGCTTCCCAGGTGAGGCAATGCCTCGCCCTGCTTCAGCTCTCGCTGGTCGGGTTGCAGCAGCTGACCAGCACCATCGTCCGGCACTCCCCAGTGAGATGAACCCAGTACCTCAGTTGAAAATGCAGAAATCACCGGTCTTCTGTGTCGCTCGCGCTGGGAGTTGGCGACTGGAGCTGTTCCTATTCGGCCATCTTGCTCCGCCCCCCACTTTGTTTGTTATTTAAATTTCAAAGTAGACAAGTTGAGATGTCTTCTCCTCCTTTATATATTATTTTACTTATTTTTATTTTATTTTATTTTCAGATGGAGGTTCGCTCTTGTTGCCCAGGCTGGAGTGCCATGGCAAGATCTAGGCTCACTGCAACCGCCACCTCCCGAGTTCAACCAATTTCCCTGCCTCAGCCTCCCAAGTAGCTGGGATTACAGGCATTCACCACCACGCCTGGCTAATTTTTTTTGTATTTTTCATAGAGACAGGGTTTCACCATGTTGGTTAGGCTGGTCTCAAACTACTGACCTCAAGTGATCTACCCACCCTGGCCTCCAAAGTACTGGGATTACAGGCGTGAGCCACCACACCCAGCCTATACCATATTTAGAATGTCTTTTCTATCTCAACATTCTCTTTTTTGTTTTTTCCCTTATTGGCATTTTTTTTTTTTTTTTTTTTTTTGTATTTAGGACTTTAATTGAGATGAAACATATTTTGTGGTGAATGCTGTACTGGTAGGGATTTAACTTGCCAATGCCAAACTTCCAATGCCCAAAACATAGCTGGTCAGTTTAACAATTTTTTTTTTTTTTGAGACAGAATCTCGCTCTGTCGCCCAGGCTGGAGTGCAGTGACGTGATCTCAGCTCACTGCAAGCTCCGCTTCCTGTGTTCACGCCATTCTCCTGCCTCAGCCTCCTGAGTAGCTGGGACTACGGGCACCCGCCACCACGCCCAGCTAATTTTTTGTATATTTAGATGGTCTCGATCTCCTGACCTTGTGATCCACTCGCCTCGGCCTCCCAAAGTACTGGGATTACGGGCGTGAGCCACCATGCCTGGCAACAATTGTTATTTATTCTTGAATGAACAAATAAATGAGTTTCTAGGCTTTATCTCCTCCACAGATGGTGTCACCCCTTCCTGAATCAGCACGTCTCTGTACCTTTTAGGAAGTCTGGTAGGGTGCACAACCATCCCTCTTTATTCTTTTCTTTTATAGGTTCTGACTATTGTTACACAGTTCCTCTTCCATATTACTCTGAGACTCAACTTGTCTAGTTCCATTAAAATCTTTGCACTGCTGAATCTTTTCATTTGTGAATACAATAACTCCCACAACATAGTCTGGTCTTGTAAACGTGTTTGTCAGTAAGGTTTTATAGTTTTCTCTGTAATCTTGAACATTTATTGTGAAGTTTCTTTCTTGGTTTATTATAGGTTTTTTATTACACATGAGATTTTTCTATGCATTTCTAATTGGTTCTTTCAGATAGATGTATAGGAAAGTTAATGGTTTTAAAGATATTGATCTTGGCTGGGCACCATGGCTCATGCCTGTAATCTCAGCACTTTGGGAGGTTGAGGTGGGTAGATCGCCTGAGGTCAGGAGTTCGAGACCAGCCTGACCAACATGGTGAAACCCTGTCTCTACTAAAAATACAAAATTATCCGGCCATGGTGTCAGGTGCCTGTAATCCCAGCTACTTGGGACGCTGAGGCAGGAGAATCACTTGAACCCAGGAGGCAGAGTTTGCAGTGAGCCGAGATCACGCCATTGTACTTCAGCCTGGGTGACAGAGTGAGACTGTCTCAAAAACAAAACAAAACAAAACAAAGCTAAGAAATATGTATATATCTTGTCTAGCACACTGTTCATAGCTGGTGTTTAAAATATGACAGTTTGTTTAAGTGCTATTTTCTAAAGACAGTTGTGTAGATTTTTAAGAGGCAGTCGCAGTGGTTCATTTTATATGTTAACCTAACTGGGACAAAGAATGCCCAGATAGCTGGTAAGACAGTATTCTGGATGTGTCTGTAGGGGTATTTCTGGAAGCGATTAGCATTGGAATCTGTAGCCAAATGAAGACGCCCCTCCCCCATGTGGGCAGGCATTGTGCAATTCACAGAGGGCCCAAGTAGAATGAAAAGGCTGAGAAAGGGGGAATTCGTTCTCTGCTTGAGCTGGAACATCCATCTTCTCCTGCCCTCTGGTATCAGACCTCCTGGCTCCCTCCCTTTTCCCTACCTCACTTCTCAGGCCTTTGGACTCAGAGACTGAATCACATCACCAGCTTTCCTGGTTCCCTGGCTTGTAGATTGCAGACAGTCTGACTTCTGGGCCCCCATAATCACGTGAGCCAATTCCTGTAAAAAATCTCTCTCTCTCTCTCTCAAACTCTCTCTCTCCCACATATGTTATATATCTTACTGATTCTGTTTCTCTGGAGAACCCTGATTAATACACAGTCTGAACTCAGAACATCATGCGTGTCCATGCAGTGAAGAGTGTTGCACAAAGTTGCAGAGTGAATGTCAGAAGCAGCCAGAAATTGCTTATCCCTGGGAAAGAGCTGGAATGAAATGCTCCCCCAGGCTAGCCAACTGTGCCGTGGCTACCTGGCCTCAGGGGAGGAGGCAGCAGTGGGGAGAACCAGGGGCGTGTGAGCAGGGAGGTCCAGGTTTCCTCCAAAAGAGGAATGTGGAGACAGAATGGAGATGACATTGGGGCTGTTCCTTCCAACTGTTCTGGAATCTGGAAGCCCTCAAGTTGGTGGCTGTGTCTGGCTAAGGTTCCAGAGGAACTAAGAAGCAGAACTGACCAGTGTTGCCAGTCCCTTTAGAGAAGGAGGGAGCCAGGCTGAGAAAGGGCAAATCTGCTGACCCAGGACAGCTGGAAGCTAGAGAGGGATCGCAATGGATGTGACGTGCAATCATCGGAATTGGGGTTTAAGGCTGGGCTGCTCAACCTCTGCTGAGTGCTAAGAATTCCCTGGAATGTTTTCTAAAAACGTGGTTTCACTCTTTTGATCCTAAAGATTATGATGCTGAGAGTCTGGGGGCAAAGCTCTGAGCTTTCTTTTTAACAAGCTTCCCAGGTAACTTGAAATTAACAAATACTGGTTTAATTTGCATTATCTTTGACAATTTGCAAGTGGGTTCTTAAGTTAACATATTAAATTGAAAGATGAAACAGGTGTGACACATTATTCAAGGAAACCCTTCTGTTGCAAAGAATGACTGCTTGGCGCATCTGACTTGTGGTGGTAAAGGCAGGAAGATGAAATAAAGCACTCGGTGTGTGCGGCGTTTAGTGTGAATGAAGTTAGAAAGAATGAAATCTATGTACAATTTGCCTACATATCAGCTGCATGAAAGTGAGTTGGCTTGTGATAGGGCAGCTTAGAAAACCAGATTGGTGGGGGCGAGCGGGTTAAGGGAGGCCAGGGGTCCCCCATGGCCTACACTTCCTTTTCCCTTTGCAACCCCCAACCCGCTACTCCTCCAACCCTCAACTGGGGGAGAGGTTGGGCTCCCTGGGGAGGGCTGAATGAGGGTGGAGCATGGTGTGTGTGGGTGTGTTGGGTTGATGTGTGAGTGTGTGTGAGGTACATGAATATAAATTCACAGGAAGTTGCGGAAAAGCACCCTGTGCTGTTTACTCAGTTTCCCTGATGATTACATTTTACATAACTACACTGCAATGTCAAAACCAGGAAACTAACATTGATACAGTGTGTGTATGGTTTTATGCCATTTTTTCTCTTAAAATTCTTTTTTCTTTTTAATTATTATGGATATACAAAGAAATGACATGTCATTTCATCACGTGTAAATTTGTGAACATTTTAATTTAGAGCAGGGGTCCACAGACTGTGGCCTGAGCTCCAAATCCAGCTGGCCCCTGGCTTTTGCGAATAAAGTCTCGGAACAGGGCCGTGCTCGTTCATTTGCATATTGTTCATGGCTGCTTTTCACTCTGGTAGTCGAGCTGAGTAGTTGTGATGCTGGCAAAGCCTCAAATGTTTCCCTTTTGGCCCTTCATAGGAAAGCTTGTTGATCTATGATTTAGAGAATCACTGGATTTTTTTTCAATCTAAAAAAAAACCTTGGGGTCCCTATATTCTAGCCCTTTTATTTGATAGAGGAGGAAGCTAAGCTCAGGGCAGACAGAGGACATGCCATGGGTCACACGCCAGTCAGCACCAAGTAAATCTATGTCCAGGGTCTCTTGGCCTCCCTGCCGTTCTGGCCTCAGCAGGACACTCACCTGGCCACTGGACCATTAAACTGGATTTTATATTTTGAGCATGTTTGGGAGTTGGGCAGTTGGGTAAGGTAGTTTTATGTCCTCAATACAAATATTTCTTCTAAATTTCTTTTGCAGCTTGAATTCCACTGGGAAATCTGCTTATTTTCTTATTTGAGCAAAAGAGAATGTGTATTACAGGTTTAGAAATGGTGAAATGAGGCCATAGACCAGGACTGCAACCTCAATGTCCCTGGGCAGCCGATGGAAATGAGCGAAGCAGGAGAGGAACCTGCCTTGGGGGGCTGCAGGGCAGGGTGGGGGCTGTGGCAAAGGGCATGCCCGAGGTGAAGGGCAGCAGCCACCCAGCTCCAGTTCATTGTTCCTATGTATGAATGCATGGCAAGAGTGGCCAGACTGGATTTTCAAGTGACCTTTTCTAATATTTAAATGTTAGCAACTACTTAAACAATTCACAGACCCTGAGCAGTTCAGCCTTGGCCCCAGGTTTCCCATTTACCACAGTTTACTCTTGGTTTGGCCTCAGGGATCTTACGAATTTGAACCATCAGAGTCAAGGGGTTGACTGTGAGAGGACAGGGATGGTGAAGATCCCCATCGCCACTCCAGTTCAGTCTCTGGTGGACGAATGGTCATCTTCACAGGTGCACCATGACCCAGCGTTTCTGCACGCGCTCACCTACCACTGGGTGAACTCCCAAGGAAGCCGATGGCTCAGGCTGTACTGACCCCTCCCAGGGAAACAGTTGATTCCCTAAGACCTTACGAAATACACTTCCTAAATACAAGAGCTGTCATACCCTCAGGTTTGTAGGCATGACCAACACACTTAGTGATCTCAGTGGGGGAACACTTGGTAATACTGAAGACATTTTTGATTGTCACAACTGGGGGCCTACTGCTGGCAGCCAGGGTGGAACTGGGGGATGCTGCTAAACACGCTGCAATGTACAGCACAGCCCCCACCCCCAATAAAAGACAATTTTTCTCTGGCCCCGAAACTCAGTGGTGCCCAAGTTGAGAGACCTTGATCTAGAGCAATAAACCAGACATTTGTGATTAAAGATGAGGTGGTCCAAAAAAGCACAGGCCAGTGTTCAGTGACACTGAATGTGGTTGGTGGGCTCTAGATATTCCGCCAAATTCAGGATTTCCTAACCTGCTGCAGGTGATGTGCTCAGAGCCCATCAGGAAAGGTTGGCAGAGCAGAGAAATCTGGCTCAGAGAGATTCTGCACTGACACAGATGCACAGTTGGCAGCAAGGAGGAGGGAGTGGCGCCCCTCAAGGGGCCCTTAGGAACTGGCTCCTGAGCCCCTTTGGAATTTTAATTCTCTGAAGGAAAATACCCATTATTTTGGAAAGGATTTGCGTAAACTTCTTATGTGAAAACCAAGACATTGCAGGAATCAGTTTGTTGAAAGTGAAAGCAAGAAATCCAACAGAAAGGGTAAATTGCCTTTTGTCTACATGTGAGCAGAATGCTGGAGTGGGGATCTGACTCTCCGGAACTCATGTATTACTGTGTGCCCAGTTCTGCCTGTCTGCAGGATTTCATCACACTTTGTGCAAGAAACTGAAGTGGGAGGAGAAGAAACATTTCAGTTCAGCCCATTTTTCCATTCTCACTAAGTTTGTACTGTAAGAAGTAATAGAAAATTTTTCTTTGACTTATATACTGCCAGTGAGACAAGGAAGTCATTTGAGGAAAATGTAATGGAAAAAGGAATTTCATCCACTTCCCCAAGAAAATCACTGTGTGTGTGTCTGTGTGTGTGTGTGTGTGCACGCGTGCACGCAAGTGCCTGCACTGATTACAGAAAAGATGTGAAAGAAAAAATCTTTCCATTGGAGCTTCAAACAAGCCAAATATTAACTGTTTACTTACTGGCTATTTAGCAACAGTTTTTTGGTTTTTCAAGGATGGCTCTCTGTATGGAGGAGTAACTTGAATCAGTACAGCTGATCACGATATCAGCCATTAATTTCCAACATTAGCTTGAATCCTGTTTCTGATTATAAATATTATGTACATGTTCATTAGAGCACAGTTGGAACATACAGAACAATTTTAAAGAAGAGGATCAAAACTACCTGGAATCCTGACATTGACAGATAAACCACTGTTAAGCACTGGTATATTTTAGGGCATGACTTAGTAAACTATGGCCCGTTGGCCAAATCTGACCTGTTGCCTGTTTTTATAAAGTGTTACTGGAACTCAGCTATGTTCATTACTTTTTGTATACTGTTTTCAAGATATAATGTCGAGAGACTGTGTGGTTGCAAAGCTTAACATATGGACTATCTGGCCTTTTATAGAAAAACGTTTGCCAATCTCTGCTTAGGGAAGTCTTTATCTTGGGTGTGTGTGTGTGTGTTGCACATATGATAGACCGATTAAGTTGATAGGTTCGGTAATCACAGTGAGGAATCTCTAGGAAGAACAAGTTTCAAGTTTTCTGGGGACATAATGAATGGTTTTGGCTATGCTGAGTGTGGGAGAGCTGGGCGGGTGTTCCCAGGGGAAGAAGGAGCATGGTCTGAGCTGGGGCAGAGGTCCAGAGCTACAGCCTTGCTTGGTAATGGTGGAAGCTGTGGACACACAGGAGGAGAAATGTTCAGGGAGAAAGAAAAAGATCAAAGTTGGCTATGGGGAATATGGTGTGGTGAGCTGTTCTTATGCAGGAAAGGGAGGATGAGAGAGGGAGAAGGCAAGGAGCCTTGAATCCCTTGTGGAGGATGGTGCCCAGCAGTGACAAAGGCTTCAGAGAGAAGGACTGGGCTTGTGGGTGTGAAAGGGCCCCTGGATTTGAAAATTGGCAGGTAGTTATGACTCCTGCGCTCACATACAACAGAAACACAGAAACACTCACCAGAGTGGGGTGGGGAGGGAGTACAGGGGAGCCAGTATGTTCTGGAAGGTAATGGGTGTTTCATGGGATTAAAAGAAGGGCTGACAATTTTGTAATCTGCATAAAAATCCACCTTGAAAAGAGCTCAACTATCGTGCCAAATTCCCTTTTATAATTATAAAAGTATTTGATTTGGTAGCATTGGTTACTGGAAAGTTTTTATTTCCATCATTTAAACATAGACCTAAATATAATCTTATCAGCGATTTATAGTTTTTTTTTGAATAAAGATGTTGCTTCATCTATATAAGAAATTTTAATATGGTCTTGTTCATCAGCTTATATATAGGCTATGTTGCCTCATTGTGCAGGTACATAAAATCTGTATTTTTAATTGCTGTAGGAATCACAAACCCTCGGGAAATAAATTAGAATATGAATCAGTCTACAAAGTCAATAATTGCAACCCAATTTTGCATAAATTTGTATTTTCACATGTAGGTTGGCCTAGAGATGCACGTGTTGAGCATCTTAAATTTCAGGCAGTAAATGCTTGCTTTCCAAAAGGCATAGAAACAGCTTAGTTTAAAGTTTAATGAATAATCTCCCAGTTTCCGGTAAATTAGAACAGATGCCAATGTTTTGGATGTTTTGTAATTTAGGACCACCTTATCAGGTAGTTATGTGATTTTTAACAGTTCAGTCATTTTTCTTAGCTCAAGTTTTACAGGAATAGTAGGTTTCTTTTTTCCTTTTTTATCACTCCCAACCAAGGACAGTGGCCTCAGGGGTATCTCTTGTTGAGAGGAGGGATGAGGGGGAGGGGAGTCAAAGGCCTCGGCTGAAGGAAAGGCCATTTTGGGGGGATGGGAGAGAGGGAAACAGTGTGGTTGGGGAAAGAAGATAGCAGGAGGTTTTGAAGAAGACCTCTGAAGAGGTAAATGCCTTAACTTTAACAGCAAGAGCCTATTTCTAACATTCACCCTGCAGCCAATAGGCCCTGGCTTTTCTAATGGATGCACACACAGTGGAGTTTGCTGGGTCAGGATGGGGAGAACCGCCCAGCCTTGGTCCTCTGAGGATGCCTTGCTGCTGTGTCTTTCTGCAGATGAGCAGATGCCTTTCTGCTATGTCTCCTCTACTTCTGCATTTCAGGCTGAAATTGCTATTCTTGAAGTGACTTGACAATCAAATCAATGATCTCCCTGAAATCAGACCACAGGAAAAGAAGCAAATGACAATTAGCTGGTCGGAGAAGGGTCTCTCTTGACAAGCTCTTTTATGGAGAGGAAAAAATGATTTCAGAGACCTTCCCCCTAGAAGATTCCCTTATGTCTCCTTGGCTAGAATTGCTTACCTGTTTCTGCTTCGTCTGGGGATGATCCCACCTTCTCTGCCATTAAGAGACCCCTGTCTGGTGGATGAACCACATTGGGGTTCAGTTGCTAAAGGAGGAGGTGGAAATGAGCTATGGTTTGAATGTGTCCCCTCTGAAATTCATATGTTACAATTTAATTGCCAATGTAATAGTATTAAGAGGTGGGGCCTTTAGGAGGTGATGAAGTCATGAGGCAGATCCCTGATGGATGGGATGAGGGCACTTATACAAGGATTGAGAAAGTGGATTTTCTCTCTTCCACCACGTGAGGATGCTGCCATGGGGAGATGCGACGGATGGTGCAGCCCTCACTGTAACATCTAAGGTTCTTTCCTAGCCACACCAAAGAATTAGAGTGGCGGCTGACCGCGGCGAGTGATAGAGACACAGACCGATAGAGAGAAAAAGCTGTAGGCTTTATTGAGCAGAGTGAAAGTACAAAGCTTCCATGATGTGGAAGGGGTCCTGAACGGGTAGCCAGAGTTAGATCATATGAATGCCTTTTAAACTCTTTAAGGCAGGAAATATGCCTTAAAGAAGATGTTTCCAGAGTGAGAAACAAAGACAAATTTATGACATGTTTCAGATCTTGAGGAAAACCGGAATTGCAACTTAGGTTTTATCTATTTTATGACCTTGCAGCGGCATGGCAAAGGAGACGGGATCTCACAGGACTTTACAAAGTATGTTTACAAGGAACTGGAATTAGGAGTATAGATAAGGTCCACTGGTCACAGAAAAAAGGGCAATTAACATTCCTTTTACTTTAGTTTCCAGGGGGAAGAGGAAGGGAGAGAGGGAGAAAGGACACAGGGAAACTTACAGCAAAATTTTCTCTGTTTATAGCTTTCTTGGGGAAGAAAACACATGCACAAATGCGGGTGTTAGGAATATTTTAAGCATATATCTTCAATATTATTCATCCAGGACTGAACGAAGTCCTGATGCAGGAAATGAGTGAGTTTCACAGCTTTCTGAGCCCCTGCTCGACCCAGGAAGCCCAGCTCACCCCTCCTCTCATCACCAGACACAGCCTGCTAGTGCCTTGACCTTGGACTTCCCAGCCTCCAGAACTGTGAGCAATACATTTCTATTTCTGTTTATAAATTATAGCTATCATGTATTTGGTTATAGTAGCACAGACAGCCTAAGAATGTTTTTGGGGCAGGCAGTGAACAGTGTGTGCCTCAGTAATGTAATTGCGCATTTTGTGTAATGCACAGATGTCATCTTCAGCAATGAGTCATTACAATGAGGCATAAGGAAGAGGATTTCCTTGATAGCTGGTAACCTTCCCTGAGGGTTTGCTTCCATGTGTGCCTTCCATCCTCACTTTTAGGGCTTCCTGGCTTAGATACGAAGAAGTGCATCACACTCATGAAGATGCCCACTTTGATTGGTGGACAGCTTGGCACCTGGTTTCTTACCAACTCACTGTCCTGGTAGGGAAGATTGTTTATAACGTGAGAAATGTAGGCGTCTTCATGGTTAGGAGCTGCACAATGACCTGGAAATTCAACACACCCTTTCACTGTTGTGAATGCCAGCTCTCCACTGTGACAGAAAGAAGTGGAGACACCCCCTTTGCTTGGTGTGTTTGACATACTCCTTGTATCTAAGTTACCAAGACACACAACTGATAGCAGATTCATTATGAAGTTCCCCCCGAGAGAATGTTCTTTTCATGAGGACCTATTCATGAATACCTATTTCATGAATAGAAGCACTGAGGCACCGGGAAATTCAGCAACTTGCCAGTCACAGAGTAAGAGACGAACGAGGATTTGAGGCAGGCAGGGAAGTTTGTCCTGCCCAGATTCCTATTTATTTGTGTGCCCACTAATGGGCATTAAAGAATGATGCTCACCTGTGTGTCAAAAATGTGCTAAGATTGTAGACAGCCTCAGATGTCCCAATCTCACCTTCTCGAACTCCCAACCTCAGGCGATCTGCCTGCCTCAGCCTCCCAAAGTGTTGGGATTACAGGCATGAGCCACCGCGCCCAGCCACCAATCCCACCTTCTCTTCAGAACTCTTCTGAGATTTCTCTGATGCCCTCGTTGGGAATAATCATGTTTTTCTCCTGTGCACTCTCATGATATATCATCTGTACCCCTCTCATGCATGGAATTGTGTCCTTCTAAATGATACTTTGATGTCTTAGCCCTGGAGCCTATGAATGTGACTTTAGAAATAGGGTCTTTGCAGATGCCATCAAGTTAAGATGAGGGTGGGCCCTAATCCAGTGATTGGCATCCTTTTGAAAAGGCAAGTGAGGGGAGAGTGACTCAGAGACCCAGAGAGGAGAACCCTATGTGAAGAGGGAGGCAGAGATTGATGCGTCTCCAGTCAAGGGACGCCAAGCCCTGCTGGCAGCCACCAGAGGCTGGAGAGAGGTCTGGGACACAGCGTCCCCCAGAACGCATGAAAGGAACCAGCCCTGCTGCCACCTTGAGTTCCAACTCCAGTCTCCAGAATGGTGATAGAAAAAGTATCTGTTCTTCAAGCCACCCAGTTACTGGCAATTTGTTACGCAGCCCTAGGGAACTAATGAAGTCTCCAAAGTAGGCATTTTTCATTTTCGACTTTGTTATTTGTGTATTTCTGTGATTGCGTTTCAACACTGGCATTCTTCACCTGCGAGTACCATCTTCAGGCGGGCCTTCCTTGTTGCTGCTCCATTGTCAGTCCTCTCACTTATTCTCAGTAATGGCTATTTCCAGCCTTCTCCCTGGACCTCTGCAGCCACAACCCTATCTCTCTGCTCTGATAACTCTGCTGCAAAGAGAGGAGGAGCAATCAGAATAGAATCCTCGCAGCTCCAGGGCCAAACGCACCAGCCGCAGGATGTGGTGCCTCATCCCTCCCCTCCCTTAGGGGAAGTGCTGGTCTCACCTGCAGCTGCTTCTCGCGCCCCAGGGCCTCATTCATCCCCTCCTCTGGATCCTTCCCAGGAGCACACACGCGTGCGGTCGTGTCTTTTATTGGAAAACCAACAACCCTTCCTGGCCCCTGCACCCCTGACTAGATTCTGCCCATGTTTCCTGCCACTCTGGCAGCAGCGAGGTATTCATGCATCACTGCCCCACTTCTCTCTGCAGCCCTGGCCACACTGTCCCATCACCTCCTCCAGGTGGGTGCAGCAGCAGGAAGAAAGGCTGCTTGAAGTAGGTTCAAAAGAAAAGAGGAGGGGAGGAATGAATTTCTGGCGTTGAGAGCTAATAACACTTTTCAAAGGAGACAGGATGGTTGCTGGAGGGGAGAAGGAGTATCAACAGAAGTCTATTTGGAATTTATTTTTTTGTGTGGGAAGATGCATGTAAAATAAAATTTGCCATTTTAATTATTTTTAGGTGTACAAATTTATTAACAATAAGTACCTTCGCAATATTGTGTACCCATCATTAGTATTTCCAAAACTTTTTAATCATCCCAAACGGAAATTCTGAACTCGTTAAATAATCCCCTTCAGCTGCCTCTCCCCAGTCCCTGGAAACCTCTAATTTACTTTCAATCTCTGGCTTCGCCTATTCTAGATACCTCAGGGACATGAAACTGCAGGAAAGGTGCATGGGTCAGGTGCACCCTGCTCCATCTGCTTGTTCTTCTATGAGGCAAGGGTTGTCCACCTACATGAAACAGAGAGAGGCTCTCTGAAAGCAAAGATGATGATCTGAGAAGAGGGCATTGCAATGGGAATATGCACATTGCAGTAAACTATGCCTGTATTCAGGGAGATAAAGGAAGGCAAAGGTTTTTTGGAAAAAAAATGAGGAGGATTACTTAATTATTACTTTTGAGATAATTACCCTTGGCTACAAAGATCAACAGCAAGGGTGATACCAGTCTGAGGTTGGACAGGCAGCTGCTGGACAGATGTCCTTGCAGAATTATTATTATTATTATTATTTTTTGCATAAGGTTGCAATGGTCTTTGAACAAAGTTGTAGTTTTTCTGGAGTTTGTTCTTGTTGTTGTTGTTGTTGTTGTTGTCAGGCATATGGTTTTAGAACCTGCTCTTCGTGTCTTCCCTGGCTCTAGTTGTGAGGGTTTTCTTAACATTAGCGACTCTGTTTGGATTCTGAGAACTTTCACAGGGCAGGTGCTTCCCCAGTGGATGGGCTTGCAGATCTGGGGGTCAGTTGTTTCTGAAAAGGGGGTGAGCTGCACCTTTGCTCCCTTACCTGAGCTGTCTTCTCCCACTCTGCTTTTCCAGTACCATGGCTGGGATCTTCCATCTTTATCCGCATGACTCCAGCACCTTTTTCTCAGTTCCAAACTGGCTGGGTAAAAGTGAGTGTGATGAGCTCTCATGAACCCCAACAATTTAGTGCTTCACACATGGTGGGTCCTCACTGAAATATGGCTGAAAAAAGGAAAGGGTGAATGAGCAAAATAGACCTATATTTTATTTAGTTTTCCATCTCTTACGATTTTAATGAAAGACAATCTAGAAAGCAGCAGAGTCGTTAATAACACACATGGTCTCTGGAATCCGGAAGACCTGTGTCCAAACCCAGATGCTCTCTCTAACCTTCTGTGAGATTTCTCAGTGGGGCTGAGCCTTTAGTCTCTAGATGGTAAAATATTAGCAAATGGCTTGCACATGTGATGTGCAAGGACTTAAACAAGGCATGCATATAAAGTGCTGAGTGTTCTGTAACTGGTGGGCACTTACTTTGTGTTCGCCTGCCCACCTCCAAGGAATCTCATTTCCTAACTTGACAGTTGCCTCCCGGATCCTGCTTGGACACATCCCACTGGGAGGTCCACACCTGTGAGAGTGGCAAATGCATTGTTGTCGAGCTCTTCCTACAGGTAGAGGAAACTGAAGATGGGGCATAATGACTTCCTGGGAGTGGCAGGAAAGGCCCAGACGCTACCTGACATTATTTGTGGCTGCAGTTGAAGATCTGGGTGTGCACCTCCAGCCTGTGCATCGGGACTCATGGCGCAGCCGAGTCAAAGCCATGTCTCTGCTGCCAGAACAGAGATCTTGACTAAATTTATCCTGAATTTCTTGCTGTGCCAGATCCATTTTGACTTTGAACTTTAAGAAAACAGCTCCTTGGGTTATGCAACTGGCACCACTGAATGTGAGCTGGGAGGAAGTGACAGGAAATCTTGTAGAGAGAACGGAAGAGCATTTCTCCCTGGCTCCGAGGCAGGTGGTGTTGGCAACTACAGGCAAGGTGGGGGGAGCGGGTGGTGGGGCCCCTCACCCTCACTGAGCCTCTCTTTGGGCTTCTCCTCCTCCCACATCCCCTCTGTGCTGAACAAAACTCACCACTCCTGGGCCCATTGCTTTAGGCTTTGCAAAGGGTCTGGCAGAGTAATCCGAAACAAATTTAAGCAAGATATGGGTGCTGTAATGATTCGATGCAGTCATTAGACTCACCTGGGGAGCTGGTAGAAGTATTGATGTGGACCCTCATTTCCAGAGATTATAAATTAATTAGGCTGGGGCTGAGCCTGGATATCAATATGTTTTAAAGCTCTCCGGGTGGTTTTGTCGTGTAGCTGAGCTCCATTGATTGAAGGCATTGTCTTCCAGACAATATTTGCAACAACGGAAGCTTGGGAACCTCATTTCCAAATCTGTAAACTGAGGGGCTTGGTGTATATGATTTCCAAGATCTTCTAGTCCCAAAAAGGATCATGATTCTGATATTCCAATGCCTTGAGCCAAGTGTCTTCCCATTGCCTGTGGGTTTCCTAACGGTATTTGAGACCACAAAACTTCCCCAAAATGGCATTATAATTTAGGCTGTGTTACATTAGCATCCTCCTACAGGAGATTTGTAAATTCCTATTGAGCTCATTTACCGATTGTTTCCATGGGTCTATTTATCAAATGTACAGCCCCATGAATTTTCACATACTAAATGCATCCATGTAACTAACCGCCAGCTAGAGCAAGACACACAATATTGCCAGACCTCAGAACACCTCTTTGGACTTCTTTTCCGTCACTATCCCCTGCCCCCCAGAATCATGTTTACCCTGACCCCTCTGATATGGTTTGGTTGTGTCCCCACCCAAATCCCATCTTATACTTCCTATAATCCTCACATGTCATGGGAGGGACCTGGTGGGAGGTAATTGAATTATGGGGGTGGTTCCCCCATGCTATTCTTGTGATAATGAGTAAGTTCTCATGAGATCTGATGATTTTCTTTTTTTTTTTTTTTTGAGATGGAGTCTCTCTCTGTCACCCAGGCTGGAGTGCAGTGGCATGATCTCAGCTCACTGCAACCTCTGCCTCCCAGGTTCAAGTGATTGTCGTGCCTTAGCCTCCCGAGTAGCTGGGACTACAGGTGTGTGTCATGATGCCTGGCTAATTTTTGTACTTTTAGTAGAGGTGGGGCTTCACCATGTTGGCCAGGCTTGTCTTGAACTCTTGACCTCAAGTGATCCGCCCACTTTGGCTTCCCAAAGTGCTGGGATTACAGGTGTGAGCCACTGCACCCGGCTCATCTGATGGTTTTGTAAGAAGCTTTTCCTTCTTTTGCTTGGCACTTCTCCTTGCTGTCGCCATGTGAAGAAGGTTGTATTTGCTTCTCCTTCCACCATGATTGTAAATTTCCTGATGCCTCCTCAGCCCTGTAGACCTGTGAGTCAATTAAACCTCTTTCCTTTATAAATTACCCAGTCTTGGGGATGTCCTTATAGCAGCCTGAGAGTGGACCAATACACCTTCTCACTATAGATTGGCTTTGCTTGGTTTTGAACTTTACATACATGGCATCACACAGCATCTGCTCTTGATGTGTGTGGCTTCCTTCACTTAGCTATGCCACTGAAACTAATTCATGTTGTTGCAGCCATCAGGAGTTCATTCTTTTTCATTGCTGTGTGCTATGGACTGAATATTTGTGTTCCTCTCAAATTCATGTCTTGAAGCCTAAATCCTCACGTGATAGTATCAGGAGGTCATGAGAATGGAGCCTTTATGAATGGGATTAGTGCACTCACACAAGGGGATGAAGAGATCAGAGCTCTCTCTCTCTCTCTGCCATGTGAGGATACAAGAAGATGGCCACCTCCAAACCAGGTGAGAAACCCTCCTCAGACGTGAATCTGCTGGCACCTTGATCTTGGACTTCCCAGCCTCCAGAACTGACAGTGAGAAATAAATATTTGTTATATAATCTGCCTGGTCTATGATATTCTGTTATAGCAGCCTAAACTGACCTAGATACTGTGTCATACTCCATTGCACAGGAGATTTATCCTTTCTCTTCATTGATACACATTTGGATTGTTTCCAGTTTGGGGGTATTTTAAAGCTGCTAGGAAATTCTTGTGATCATTTCTAATTTTTAGCAAGTAATATTAACTTGAATTTGTTTCATCAGAACTTTAAAATGCAGATTTGAACATTTAGGAATATTGTACAGGAAATAGACCTACAAGATATCTGCTTGTTTTTGATGCAATTTGAAGAATGCATGGTCATTGCATTCACATTGAATTGAGCTGGATGGTTGTAAAGATATGCTTGGCCACTATTGAATTACCTAAAAATTAATTTGTACCAGGCAGGAGCAACTGTGGCATTGCCAAGTCTCATCCCCAGTCCTCGGGTCCTGGAAGATGAATGGGATGGAGCCAGAAGTGATGTGTAAAATGGGATGAAGCAGAAGATAGATTCCACTACTAAAAATTGCATGGATTATGGATGTGTATTCCATAATACACAAAGGAGATGCCAGAGACTCTCAATTGTATTGTTGCTCAGGCCAAATCTTGCCTTTTGAAAAAATAGCATGCGTGTTTACAGATAATTTTTGAAAGCCCGTAGTTAAAGCTAATGACTATATTATTTTCTAGGTTTCTCCGGGCTTCTGGCTGTGTTGGGAAAAGTAGATAGGCCTTGACTCCATAATCTAAGATCAGTTACTTGTTTAACACAGGAAATATGTGGAAACCTTGTTAGAAGCAAGAGCAGAGCTAAATTTTCTTCTGCTCCCCATACTTCTTATTACTTCCATCACCACCCATTGGGACAATGCTGTATGCCATGGTGTTGGCTTCTGATGGTCTTGATCTATGATCCTTCCTCTTCACTTAGGTTTTAATTATGAGATTGCCTGTATCTTGATCTGAGTAATAGCTCTCCAGTTCAAGGAGAGGGTATTAGAGTGGATTCCCTCAGCATTAAGTTCATTGGGAACCATCCAAGGAGCAGCCACCAATAATCTCACTGTGCCTTCCCAAGAGCATGGTTCTGTTGAGCACCTGCCAGCAAGGGCATGGGGATGGGCAGGGCTGGGCATGGTCTAGTGCTCTCTTTATTCTTCTTTCTAACCCTTTCGCAGTTGAGAGCATCTTGAGGTTATCCGGCCCAACCCCAGTAGCTCAGCATTTCACCTCTACTTGCATACTACCCACTGTGACCGAAAATTCTCCACTCAGCAAGGAGTAAATTGCTTTTTTTTTAGATGTCTAATTGCATTTCAAATAACAAGCTTCCATTCTGCCTTCTGTATCCACACGGAGAAGCCTTGTCCCTTTTCATGAGTTCCTTTTTGGACATTTTCAGCCAGTTAAAAAGAAATCTTGCTTTCATTTTCTAAATTGTCTCCTATTCAAGTTTATCTTTCCCTGCTCTTTCTATTCCTTCATGGTAGGATTTCTAGACTCAACCTTCTGGGTAGCCCTTTCCTGGATGGATTACAAGTTTTTCAAAATAACTCTGTTAATGAATGTGTAATCTTCTAACCATATCACACACACAATGCAAGCACAAACATCTTTCACTTACTGCACAGTGCGCATATAACACACATACAGCGCAACACAGACACATACACATGTAACACACACACAGTGCAACACAGACACATACACAGATAACACACACAGTGCAACACAGACACATACTCATATAACACACACAGTGCAACACAGACACATACACAGATAACACACACAGTGCAACACAGACACATACTCATATAACACACATACAGTGAAACACAGACACTTACCACATATACACCAAAGAATACACATGCTACAAACACACCACATAATACACACAGTACAATACGATGAAACACAATGCCACATGTGCCACACAATACACACACACCACACATACATAATACACACAGTGTATAGTACACACACACCACACATACATAATACACACAGTGTATAGTACATACACAACACACAGATATACACAAATATGCACAGATATCCCTCACACACACCAAATGCATATTATACACACTCACATACATAATAACACAGATCACCCAGAAACAAACACAATCACGTTATACATACACACCCAAATACACTCCACACCCTTTCCCTCCCTCAGTCCTTTGTGTCTCTTCAAATGATTGCAAACTCCCCTATCAAAAATTTGCAAGGCCTGTGAGAACATTAAAGGTAATATATCATTGCATTGTGATAGGTCAAAAATAAATTTATGATATTGGAATCCTATTTGTTCAGCATTCTAGCCATGCAATTGAAGGATATAACACATTTTCCCTTACTCAACCTGTAAATGAAGCATCTAAAGATAATAAGTCATTTTAATAGAGTAGACTGCATAGTGTTGCTTCACTTAAATTTAAAGATGATGTGGGACATAATGAATTTCCAGTTGTGAACACAGGTGCAGACACTCATCACAGTTTGAAAAAAAAAAAGTTCTTAATGGGATTCATGATATTCAGATTATCTTGCTAACTTCTTCAACTTCTTCCTTTTTTATTTACATTTTTATTGTAAAATAAATCATAGACACAGAAAAATCCCACTCATAATAAATGTATAGCTTAGCGAATTATTTCAAGATGGAAGCCCTCACAGTGATAACTGATATCAAGAGATAGATCTTTGCCATTTCCCCCAAAGAATCTCCATATATATTGTCCATATTGCTAGTTTGAGTTTTTATAAAAAATCATGAATGAGTGTTGAATTCTGTCTAATGTTTTGCATTAACATAAAAGCATGATTTTTCCCCAGTATTTTTTCTGATGATGTGATGAATTAGACTGATTGCCTTTAAAAGCAAAACTGTTCTTCCAGTCCTGAAATAAACCCTATGTCTTCATGATATGGTATCTTTTGTATATATCACTGAACTTACTATGTTAATATTTTAAAATAATTTTTGAGTATACGTTCTGAGAGAGATTCATCCATAAAAGTTGGGAAGTATTTACTCTCCTTATAGTCCTTTAATGGTGTAATATAAATGAAAAATCCACCTGTGCCTGGGCGTTTTTTGTGGAAATATTAATAATAAATTTAATAATTACTGAATAAACTGAATAATTAATTATTGTAAATTATATAATAATTTAATTTCTTTAATGTATACCAGACTATTCACATTTTCTATTTATTCTTCTGTTAGAATTGGTAAATTGTATTTGAGGAATTTGTTGATGTAATCCAGATTGCCACATTTTATGGAGTAAATTTGTTCATAATATTCTTCTATCTTCTTAATGTTTGTAGGATCTGTAGTTATAGTTCATTTTTTCTTTCTTATTAGGTAGTTTGCATTTTATTCTTGTTCTATTTTACTAGAGATTTATCATTTCAAAACATAACTTTTGATCTTGTTGATTTTTAAAGATTTAAAACAAATTTACTGAAATTCTGCTCTGTTCTTTATTTGTAATTTTCTTCCTTTTTCTTTAATAAAGCATATAAAGTTACAAATTTCCCATTGTTTTCTTTTTCCATGATTTCCCCTCCCCCTCCCCCTGCCCCTCCCCCTCCTTTTCCTTTTTTTGATGGAGTCTTGCTCTGTCGCCTAGGCTGGAATGCAGTGATGCAATCTCGGTTCACTGCAGCCTCCGCCTCCAAGGTTCAAGCAATTCTCCTGCCTCAGCCTCCTGAGTAGCTGGGATTATAGGTGTCTGCCACCATGGCTGGCTAATTTTTGTATTTTTAGTAAAGACTGGGTTTCATCATGTTGGCCAGGCTGGTCTTGAACTCCTGACCTCAAGTGATCTGCCCGTCTTGCCCTCTCAAAGTGCTGGGATTACAGGCATGAGCCACCATGCCCGGCTTGTTTTCTGCTTCTAAGATTTCTTTTGAGAAGTCAGCTATTAATTTTTTTTTCTTTTTTTTCTCATTTGAAGGGAATATGTTATTTCTTTGGCTGATTTTAATATTTTCTTCTTGTCCTTGATTTTTAGAAAGCTGACATCAATGATATATCTAGGTGTGATTTTCTTTATATTTATCTTGCTTGAAGTTTGCTGAACTTCTTGAATGTGTGGGTTGATGTCTTTCATCAGTTTGGAATGTTTTTAGTCATGATCTCTTTGAATATTGCTTCTCATTCTCTCTCCTCCCTGGTAATGCAATTATATATTGTTTAGACATTTTGAATATATCCCATATTTCTCTTAATTTCTTAAAATCATTTTTTTCTTTTTAGTTTCTTTCATTCAGTTTGGGTGTTTTTCTGTTGCATTGCTTTCCAGTTCACCAGTTTTATGTCCAATCTACTGTTAAAACTATACATTGCATTCTTAATTTGGGTATTATGATTTTAGTTCTATAGTTTATTTAAAAAATAATTCTAATTCTTATTTGCAAATTGCCATTATTTTTATTGCCTGTCATTTCCTCTATTTTCTTGAATATGTTAATCATAATTACTTTAAAATAATTGTCTGTAGTATCTAGAATTTGGGTCACTTGAGAACTAATTCTGTTGTTTGCTTTTAAAAACATTAAAGCACATTGAGCCTATGGTCTTATCTTTTCACAGATCTAGTAATTTCTTATAAGCTGAATATTTTGTATAAAAGACTGTAGAGGTTCCAATGACATTATTGTCCATACGAAAGTGTTTTGTGTCTCTTCTCTGAGGCAGAGGAGGTTGATTCCCAAGGTCCAGCCATTACGAATTGGTGTAGTTTTGATCAGACTCAGCCTACCTCTGTTCTCAGGGCTTCATCTGAGAGCTTGGAAAGTCTTTGCATGCTGAGTTCTGAATGATTGTGGGTGATTCAGCTTTGCCTTAGAGAAGTTTAAGCTCAGCACTCACACTCCTGACCTCGTCTTCAGAATTTGGCAAAGGTCTTGATGGAGAGAATGGTTGGGTTGGATGCCCTACACGCAAATTTTGTCCTTCACAAACACTAAAGTCTTTGCTTTATTTTCTGTCTCCAGCACCAGCAGCCTCTTGCCAGTGGCTGAGCTTTGATACCCACATTTGTCTGGTGCCCCCTAAAGAGTGACTGCAGATCCTGGTGTGAATTCACTTTCAGCTTGTGCTGGATTTCTTTTCAGGTCCCTTCCCTGGGAAGCTTTTTGTTTACTAGTCACAAATATTGACAGAAATTTTACTTTGCCTTTCAGGAACTTTTGGCCTAGCTCTTTAAAGGCCTCCACTCCCCTGACTACTCAGCTAAAAAAAAAAAAAAAAAAAAATCAGCAAATGTCTTGTGGGTTAAATCAGCTATGCATTGCAGGGCCCTCGCCTGAGATATGATTTGTCACCCTAGCCCTACGGCACCACTGAAAGTTTTTCTGGTTTTCCTTCTTCCAGCGGCATCTTCCACCTGACCCAAATCTGATCATTGGGCTTCTACCTATTTAACAGTATAGGAAGATGTTTCCAGGGAAAAATAGATACCAACCATCATCTCCCTCTTACTGGCTTTTCTCTCTGAAAGTTTATTTAGGCCTCGTTGATTCCACATCTCTCCAATGCTTTGAAAATGATTTTTTATTCTTTTGTTTTGTTTTAGTTCCTGAGATCAGCAGCATTGGCTGTGACCTACCACTTAGAAGTGGAAGTTCGGGGCACATGTTTTGACTTTCTTTTTCATAGTTTGATGATTTGATTCGACATCAGTACACCCTGTACCCTATGGCAGGGGTCCCCAAAGGCCAAGGACTGGTCTGGTATGGTCCGTGGCCTGTTAGAACGTGGGCCACACAGCAGGAGGCGAGAGGTGAGTGAGAAAGCAAAGCTTCATCCATCTTTACAGCCACTCCCCATTGCTCACATTCCCACCTAAGCTCTGCCTCCTGTTAGATCAGCAGCAGCATTGGATTCTCACAGGAGCTCGAACCTTGTTGTGAACTGTGCATGCCAGGGATCTAGGCTGCGCGATCCTTATGAGAATCTAATGCCTGATGATCTGTCACTGCCTCCCATCACCCCCAGATGGGACCATCTAGCTGCAGGAAAACAAGCTCAGGGCTCCCACTGAATTCTACATTATGGTGAGTTGTCTAATTATTTTATTATATATTAAATATAATAATATAAATAAAATGCACAATAAATGTAATGCACTTGAATCGTCCCGAAACCATCACCCCTGCCCCCAGTCCATGTTACATTATCTTCCACAAAACTGGTCCCCGGTTCCAAAAAGACTGGTGACTGCTACCCTATGGAATCACTCGGGATTTAACACTTTTACTTGCAAACGTTAGACGTTTTGCATCAGAGGCATCTTCAGTGGCCCCAGGCTGGAACATTTCCTCATTTAGCTGAGTAGTCCTTAAAATAATGGAAACTGTGTAACTAACTTCGTTGCAATTATGATGGAATTCTCAAACTCTTGGACACTTATAGCTCAAATTTGGGACATAATTTCTTAAAGATTCTCTATGCCATTGTAAAGTAATGGTGTGGCTACAGTATGCTATCAGGGCAGTGTCCTTTGATTACTGCAACTCCTGGCATTTAGGAGTTTTTTCCTTTTTTTTTTTTTTTTTTTGAGACGGAGTCTCGCTCTGTTGCCCAGGCTGGAGTGCGGTGGCCAGATCTCGGCTCACTGCAAGCTCTGCCTACCGGGTTTACGCCATTCTCCTGCCTCAGCCTCCTGAGTAGCTGGGACTACTCAGGCGCCGCCACCACGCCCGGCTAGTTTTTTTTTTTTTTTTTTTGTATTTTTTAGTAGAGACGGGGTTTCACCATGTTAGCCAGGATGGTCTCGATCTCCTGACCTCGTGATCCGCCCGCCTCGGCCTCCCAAAGTGCTGGGATTACAGGCTTGAGCCACCGCACCTGGCCGAGTTTTTTCCTTTTAAAGCATGAAGGTGAAGGAGGGCTTCAACTGGGAGTTTTGGGTTCTTGGTGTGTGTAACCTACTAAGATTGGTGAGGGATTAAGTATTAGGCTAGGGAAGGAAGAGAGGGAGAGGGAGTCAGATCCAAGTCTGCCCAAGCTTTCTATGTTGATCCAATCTTTCTATGTTGATCCAGTTTTCTTTTCCTTTAATTTTTTTTTTCTGTCTTCAGGTGGATCGTTGAGGCACCAGCATATGACACTCTTAATTTTGGTTTCCACTGATAGATTGGATTAAAAAAATGTGGTACATGGAATTCTATGCAACCATAAAAAGAATGAGATTATGTCCTTTGTAAGGACATGGTTGGAGCTGGAAGCCATTATCCTTAGCAAACTAACGCAGGAACAGAAAACCAAATACCGCATCTTCTCACTTGTAAGTAGGTGCTAAATGATGAGAACACATGGACACATGGGGGGAACAACACACACTGGGGCCTGTCAGAGGGTGGAGGGTGGGAGGAGGGAGAGGATCAGGACAAATAACTAATGGCTACTAGGCTTAATACCTGGGTAAGGAAATAATCTGTACAACAAACCCCCATGACACCAGTTTACCTATGTAACAAACCTGCACTTGCACCCCTGAACTTCAAATAACAGTTAAAAAAATAAATAAAGGGTTTTTCTGTTTCAGTTAGATGTCAAGAAGAGCTGCTCTCATTACCTGTGTCACAGGCAAATGAAAGCCTTGTTTGATTAGTTATGTAATCCAGGAGAACATGTAACTCGTCATTTTCAGGAAGGTTGTCAGTGAAGAGAAGAGAAAGAGGGTAGAAGCTTCTTTTAGGATGGAAGAGAAGAAGACAGTTGGAGTGGGACAAGTCCCATTTGATGGTGTGTGGCCGCTACAGCAAGGTACAGTGAAGTGGCTCCTGTTTTGGAAATTAGGGAAGCTCTGATTCCCCTAAGAGAGGAGAAAAAGGTCAGGGTGGATGCTAATGGGATGCACCAGGTGAAGGGCACCTGGGAAGCTTCCTCTGTGCTTGCACAGACTCCTCAGATGGGAATTATTTCTCTGCTTCTGACATACTTGTCTTGGTGTAACTGATCCCGCATCTTAAAATCCCCTGCTCAGTTGGAAGCGAGTTCGCCTACCTTTGCGCTCCTGAAACACGTGAGAATATTAGTTGTTCCGAATGAGCTGTTAACTGTACTCGCGGGTGGTACAGTTTGGAGAGGGTAACGTGTTGTTATGAGTATGGGCTCTGGACCCAGCCTCCCTAGCCCCAAATCCCCGTCTCTGCTTTTACTTGCTGGACCTAGGGAAAGTTAACTTTTCCCATCTGCGAAATGAACTAGATCTTGAAAGCAATGTCAGTGCATTTTGTGAGGATAAAACAAGTCACTGCATTTAATATGATTAATATGTACAAAGCACTTGGAGTACACCGAGTACTCACGAATGCTAGCTGCTACATTTCCTACTAGTGTAATTGAACTAATACACACAAACAGAGTGTGTTACACTTTAAATAAACGCTATTGTATGAACTTGATTGTAACTCTTTGGTGATAGAGACCGTGTCTTCCTTGCAGCGAAGGGCACCATAGTGGCTAAACTTAGAGTTACTTTAGAAAAACCAGGTGTTAGGGTGCCTCCAAGAGCATTGCCAGTGGGAGGGAACAGCATCAAAGAGGGCTTCGCAGATGATAATTAAGCTTTCGGGTCCACGTAGGTCTTAACTATAAATTGTGACAGCGTAAGGGCTGAAGGTCTGAGAGTGTGTGTGCTCACTAAGAGGCTAGGGGTTTCAACTTTCCTGAAATAACTGCGAGAACTGCACAACACAGAGAGAACCTACAGGGAAAGAAAGAAGGGGCCAGGAGCTTCGAGTCACAGTAAGGACCTGGGATGGGGATTGAAAACCAAAAGCCACTGTGGTGACATGCTGCTCCAGCTGGCGGGCAAGGCTGGGAAGAGCCGGAACCCAGGCTTCCTGTCCCACCTCCATAGGACCCATCCCTGCTGCTCCATGCCCTGTGTGAGGATCCACCAGTGCAAATGGTCATCTCAGGTTCCTAGGAGTCAGCCCTCTTGTGAATCCTGCTGCAGATACAAACAAGGCTGGGATGTTGTTTGCGCATCAGTGGGGGGTTGTCTCAGGCAGAGGCCCTAAAGGATGGTGGTGACACCGGGCCAGACGGGAGAGCCTGGCTGTTTGCCTGAGGGTTCCAGCTTTGCCCCCAACAGCCACGAGACAGCTGTTCTCATGCCAAGAAAATGAATTTATACAGTGAGGTAAATCAAATTGTAAAGAACAATGTGATTAGAGAAAAAAATAGTTTGTTATCTTGCAGTCCCCGGACATGATATATTCATGGCTCAGGACCTTTTAAACAAAGAAATAATAAGAAACCATTTAGAAAAACAAATAAACTGGCAAATGTTTGTGAAATATTTATAAGATACAGAGCAATTTTCTATGCAAGAATTTATTAGCTAATTTTTTTTTGTCCTGTGAAGGACTATTTTTGGAGACAATGAAATTGTTCTGGAAAAATATTTAAATTGGTAAGGATTAAAAACAAAAGAAAGCCAAGGCTTTAATTACTATTGTGATTTAGTTATATATTATGGGGGGAAAATTATGCAAAGCTATTTGTACTTTTAATCTTTTGTCAGCATTTTCCCCATATTCATAACTTATCCAACTTATCAAACAAAGAAAAAAAATCAGATGTATGAGGGGAAGAGATCTGGCTCAGCTAAAATTACTTGGTCTCTAATTCTGTGATGATGTGAGACCTTAGGAATCTCAGACTTGCTGTATTAGTGAGTAAGTAAAAATCCTGGGTTTTAGAACATTTAAAGGAAATGGTGTTTATTCTCCCTTATTTGTCCCACTTTGCAGTGGAATTATTGCAATTTCAGGGCAATGTACTTGAACAGTGATGCTGGCAAAAGGGAATAAGACAGAGTAGAGAAGCCAGGATAGTCAATGATTAGAAAGTATTTTGCAGAGGGACCAGTTGAAGGAATGGGCTGCTTTACACAGAGAACAGAATACTGGGTGGGAAGCCATAGCCCAGCCCTCCAATGTGTGATGGTTTCAATGTCCTCCTTCTTTCTCTGTCCTCTTCCCAGGAGGGGCTCTTGACCAGATGGGTGAGAGAGTGCAGAGCTTTGTGCATAGCAGTGCAGACAAGTAGTGCAATAGGGTGTGGTCCAAACAACCAAGAAACAGGATTGCGTGTCATGTGGGTGCTTCATCCTGAGGAATCTGGAAATTCTAAAGCATCCTTCAATTTTCAAGAGGACCCGAGATGTCTGTCCTTTTTGAGATGGACAAGTTCCCCTGAGAGCTGTCTCACTGTGGTCTACAAAGGGGGCACAGCAAGATGGGCTTGGGAGTTTCTGCAGCTCTGCTGGCCAAACTCCAGCCAGGGGGAAGCCCATGGAACCTTGCAGGCAGTCCCAGCCTCTTAGAGTGATTCCCTGGGAGCCTCCCAGACTTTTTAAAGGGTGGGTTTGAGGAGAAGAAAGACACGTTGCTCCAAATTAGGCCGCCAGTTTCTCTGCTAGTTCTCTGCAACACTTTGTGCATTTCTAGGTCATCTCTTACTTACGCTGGAGATGCGTGATGGAGCTTGATCCTAATTAGCAGGGCTGCATCTGTGATGTTTTTATTAAGTTGGGTGACAAAGTGTTCAATGCCTCTCTCTCTAGAATGATAATGCACTCATCAACCTAAGTTCTGTGGCTTTAGCCAAAATTCTTAAATAACAGGAAAAGTCCCATTTCACACCCTGTTCCATCAGGCTTTAACTGGTCACTGTACTGCTCAGTACAATCTGTTTATTTGTGTGAGTAAATAGAAGTGAGAGTCATTGAACTCACGGGAGTATAGCACTCTATTGAGCCTTGAGTCTTAGCAGGTGGTACCTTGGTGGAGAAGTGATTTCATTCTTAGAACTTTTAAAGGAAGTTTCTGGGAGAGTCACCTCTTAGGTGGAGGTTGGGTTTGATCTCAAGGACTTTGTGTTTGAGTTTATAGGACTCTGCCTAAGCAAACATAGAGCTGTCTAGCCTAAGTGGTGTTCTTTGATGCACACTGGAGCTTCTTGATCAGTTATTAAATGTAATTCATTGCTATAAATGTGTCCTTGACAAAAATGGGCATTCTTTAATTTTTGAATATAGAACTCTGTATCCATCCATTAGGGAAAACTCGTCAATTGTGGTGTTCAACTATTCTTGCTGAATTTTTTGTCTGATTGATGTATCAATAATTGTCATAGCAATCCAATATGATGGTGAATTTATCAAACTTCTTTCTGTAGTTTTAACTCTTTTTGCTACATTTTGTGAGTGTTTTCTTAGGTCCATACATTTGACAAAATTTCTTTTTGTCGTTTCAATAAACTGAATCTTTCCAAATTAATGTAGTGATAATCTCTATTCCTAACTCTTCATATTGTCTTAGTGTCTCTTTTATCTAGTATCGATGCAGCTGTATTAGCTTTCTTTTTGTTGGTAACCATTTATGTCTTTTATTTCTTAAAACATTGAACCATATAAAATTGGCAATATCCATCCTTTTTTGTCCTACAAAAATGGCAATTTCATACAGCTGAACCAATGCCATCAAACTGCTTTTGAACGCCCCTATGCTTTAAGTGGGTCTCTTGTATACAATATGTAAACCCTTCTTTCGATCTTTGTCTTTTAACTATGACTTTAGCCCATTTACATTTACTGTAATTACTCGTATAATGGGATCCATTCTACCATATTAATTTATTATTTTTGTTTGCTCACCTTTCCACATTTTAAAAAATTGTGATTTTTTATTTCTTTGATAATAAGATAGAACTTTTGTGTGCCCTCATATTCACTGGTGTCATCTTCCCTACAAACATTGCCATCCTATTAATATTTTCTATCTTAGGGGTGGTGGCTAATGGAACTTTCTGTGATGATGGAAATGTTCTATAGCTATGCTGTTCAATATAGCAGCCATGTAGGGCTATTAAACCCTTAAAATGTGGCTAGTGTGACAAAGGAACACATTTTAGAGTTTTATTTAATTTTAATTAACTCAAATTTAAATGTAAATAGCCACATGAGGCTAGTAACTACCATATTGGATAGTGAAGATCTATCTTATTAATTCTGTATATTTTGGGCATATTTATCTCTTCCTTGTCCTAATGACTAAATAAAGATAACAACAAACTTTGCAATATATTTGATTATCTTTATTTCATACCACCATCATCACTTGCAACATCTCTTGGATCTGTTTCTTCAATTTAAGCACTTCATCTACAAACTTTTGTCAATGTGGGCCTCTGGGTGACAGTATCTCTAAGGCCTTGTAAGTTTGGTGACCATCCTATTTAATGATGTTTTGGCTAGATCTAACAATCTGGGCTATTTAATATTTTCAAACACCAATCCAGTTTTTATTTTTGCATCCATTCTTGCTATTGAAAAGTCTGGTGTTACTTGAACTTGACCTATTACATATAATATGTTCTTCACTTCTGGCTGCTTTACAATTTTTCCTTTTTAAAGTATTTTCTATTTTAAAACTTTATTAAAATGTGTTTAACTTATCACTCCTCTCTGGTACTGTATGAGATTTTTCAATGTAAACTATCGTATTTTATATAAAATTCTAGAACATTTATATCTTATTTTTTCAAATACTTATGAGTCCCATTTTAATTTTCCTCTTTTCCTCCTGGAACTCCTTTTATTTGGATTTAGTGCATGTATTTCATTCCTCCATGTTGTTTTCATTTTTTTTTTTTTTTGTATTTATCAATTACAAAAGTTTTAATTTTTTTTTTCTTCTTTCTGGGATTGATATTCTTCCAATGCTCTGGTCTTCCAGTTTGCTATTGTGCTCCTCAGCTGCTTCCATTTGATATTTATTCTATTCATTTCATTTTTTAGTCAACTATAACCTTGTTCATACCAAATGTTTGACTGTTTTCTATGGCATTCTTTTGGATTCATATTGCTAATATATCCCCTTATCTGTTTTCAGATGTTTATTAGTCTAATTATGAATTCTTGGTTGAATATTTCTGCTTTGATGGAGGCCGTAATCTGAAGGTTTTTCTTCTTAAAGTGTTACGCCCATCAACAATCTTTCTTTTTTCTTTTTTTTGTCCTGAGAGTGCCTTGCCTTCTGGGTTATTGGCTACTCTGTCAACCATGCACATTGAGGAAGGCCTGACTCCACCACCTCAGCCCCAGTGAGCTCAAAGGATGGAGTGGATGAACTTTGTAGCAGAGACTTGGCACCAGAAAACACAGTCATGGTTAGTCCCCACCCTACAAAACCACTCCTCAGCTTGGGGCTTCACCCACTACCCTGCTGGGAGCAGCAGCGTTAGGGAGAAACACAGTGAGATTGGAATTCACCAGCCCCGGGGAAGATGCACAAGCTACCGCCTGAAGTGACCAGTCTCTACTTAATCTTTTCAGCTCTTCATGAGCACAGAAAATCTGGACCTCTCTGATGTGCCTTCTGTGGCCATGTGGACCAGGGGCCAGAGTTGCCACGGTTTTGGGTGCAGACATGATCTGAATGAAGAACATGAGTGAAAATTGCAAGCTGAGCTCCCCCAGTGCCTTGCATAACGTCCCAGGTTGCTCTTGCCCCAGGCTGAATCCACCTCCCCATGAGTTTAAAATAGCATTGCCCCCTACCTCCATTTCATGGGGTTTTACCTCCAGAGTTCGCCAGCTTAATTTTGGCCAAAGAAGCCGGGCATCATGTTAGTTCAGCATTTGTTAGGAATCAGACTCCTCTATTCTATACGAATAATACATTTAAAAATTATCTAAGGAGAGATTCACTTGTTTGTATATAAATGAGTACTACAAAGCCTTTATTCTCAAACAGGTAAACATATTGAACATCAGTCTAAATCTAGGCTTAATTCAAAATTTATAATAATTTGGATGGAGTTGGAGATGTTTTATCATGTATCATACATTTCTTTTCAACAAAATTATTCAACGAAATGGAAAAATACTTCATTTCAATAAAATGAAAAAATATTTTCAACAAAAATGTTTATTTTCAACAAAAATAAAATGGCATATTGGCTGTGGTCCTTCCCAAGGTGATTTAGATGAGATAGTATGAAATGTTTTCCTTTCAGATAAAGTTAATGGGAAAATAACTCCCCCTAGGACTCTGACAGTAAGGACATAGAAGTCATTTTGAAATGCAATTACAGTTTGGATGTGGTTTTAGCTCCTGGCTGCCATTAGTGAGAGCTTAATTTTGGTCTCATGCAAATAATGCCGTGTCTATGAGATAATCGCCAAACATGAACTTTGCAGGGCAAGAAGCAGGGGTGTATTTCTATTTCTAAATTTAAGCCTTGACACAGTTAAGGAAACGATGAAGCGTGTATAAAAGATGACTTCAGAGAGTTGTGAAGAGATTGCCATTAAGAGAATTTATCACTCACTGAAGATTATCATTATTAAATTTCGAAAGATTTAAAAACACAAAGAAGAATCCCAGAAGCATACATATTCACGATTTAACAAATGTTAGCATTTGGGCACTTTTCCTGTATGTTATTGTTTTTACATTGTTTTGTCTTTTCCTGTACTTAATGCTTTTTTAAAAATAGACACACAGAAAATTACAAAAGTAATCATGATCATGCATTCGGCGAATAATCTTTAGCACTGCTAAAAGGGACGGAATAATGGAAGCACACGGAGGCCTAGAAATCTGTCCTCCATTTGTGATGGATGTGTGTCCATCTGCTCATATCGAGACTGGGTCCATCTCAGTGGCCACCTAAGCACATAAAATGCACAACCTGGAAAGATTTTAACATAGAATCATATAATCCTAGTTTTGGAAGGGCTTTTAGACCGCCTAGTCCGACACTGTGATTTACAGATGAGGAGCCTGAAACTGAGAGATGAAATAACATTTAATAAGGTCTTATCGTTCAAGTAACACAGATTTGTTCCCTGGAAGTCATGCACTGAATAAATGGAAAATTATAGCTATAGGTCGGGCAAAAGCTCTGAGAAATGAGGACTGCCTGAGCATTTGTGTCATAAATGGGTACTTGGAGCTAATTTATTTCCTAAATAACAACAGCGAAACTGCTCTGCTGCAGGCCTGCAAATGCATGCGCCAGTCTAGAATGATTGTTGGCTGATGCCTCTCAACATTCTCTGCATGGAACTTTCTTGGAGTCAGACACATAGATTATGAACAGGTGACAACTTCGCCTCCAGCACAAAGGAAGTGGCATGGGATAGTTGACTTGTTAGGGCACACACTTGATTACAAAAAGTTTTGTTTTGTTTTAAACTATGGGACTTTCAGATTCTTAAATGTGCCATGTGCAATGTTTCTCACACTCAATTAAGGCACCCTTTCTCAGAATATGTTACAGGACAGTGTCCCATAGAACATAGGGTAGGAAACTCTTGCCTAAAGGTAAGAAAATGTCAGGATGAGAACAGTACAGGTTAAAAGAAGATTCTTACGTCTCTGCTGTAAAACAGACCCCCTTTTGGAGTGTGTTATGTGCACTCTATGGAGCATTGACTGTTCTGAAGAATGTTGTAAGGTAGATTCTCTCGTGGCCCTCAGTTACGGGTGAAGAAGCTGGACATGGAGGTAGTAAGTGACTCGTCAGTGGTGGCTGCTGCTAAGTGGCAGGTCAGGCTCAGTCTTGGAGCCCAAGCTTCTGAGTGCTGCCCTCTGTGTGTGGCCATTGTCTCTCAGCCCTGGCTCTCTGTTTCCATCTGTTCCCGCGCCTTCACTCTCTGAGCTCTGGATTCTTGGCCTCATTTTAATCCCTCCAATGACCTGTGCAGCCTCCACCTCTGGGTCTTTGCACGTGGTGTTCCCTCTTCTCTTCTTTGCCAGTTAACAGCTACGCACCCTGAGACGTCAGCTCAATGTCACATTCTCAGAACACCTTTCCGGACCTGTCACACTATGCTTCTCTGTTGCCCAGGATCACGCCCCTTCCCACAGGCCTTAGCATAGACAGATGAGGATGCCCCTTCTCTCTAGCAAAGGCAGGGCCAGGCCGGGCTTGCTGTCCATGTCTGTGTATGGTGCCCAGCAGAAGGCAGGGGCTCAACTCATACAGCAAAGATGAGGGTCCCTTCCCACTGGCTAGCCACTCATATTCACAAGAGTGGAAAAGATTGGATCACTCCCTATGTGGCTGATGACGTGCTTGCTCTGATCTTAGAAGAGTTAAAGCATAGTTAATATTGACTATGGTTTGTGGTCTCAAAGTCTGTCTCTCCAAAATGGAAAATACCCACATACAAATTTCTAAAGTCTGCTTTTAAATAACAAAAGTCATGTCCCAAAGTACGAATGAACGTATGACCTCTTTTGGACCCTTTCTGTCAGTGGTATTTTTGTATGTGTATTTTGATTAGCTGGCTCTTACATAGTAAGAAGGAAAACAGACACCACACCTCTCTTATTAATGCAGCTGACACATTTACCTCCCTGTATTAACAACTTTTAAAAGTCACATTCTGAACGGAATGAAAGGGTCGTCATTTAGCTCGGGCTCTAGTTACCATTATGTTATCTTTCTCCAGGGATCCAGTTACTGACCCAGCACCTCTCTGAGCATAGGAAATAATTATCGCTGACTCCCTACCTGCAGTGCTTGTGAGCAGCAATAAGAAAAGATGATGGGAAAGCAATTTGCAAATGCCAGATATTACATGAATGCTAAATTATTAATTGCTGCTGCTCACCTTGCCCCTTGTGAACTCTCTCTGACAATGGTAATTTTAAGATGGGAGTTTTTCTTACTATGCTTTATGAAAATCTCAAACTCAAAATCTAGCTTACAGATATCTTTTGCATTTGAAAAGTGTTTTTACAGGATAGGGCTAGGTTTTTATCTTTTGCTCCCATGTCTTAGTCCGAACGACGAGGTTCTCAAGTTTTCACGTTCTGTATCAGCTGTGAAACTTTTATCTGCCTGTCATTTCTGCGAAGACTCTCTCTGTCTCTCATTGCTAGTCACTGACCAATCCTGAAAGTTGAACAGAAAGTACGTTCATGATTTGTGCCGGTCTGATGTCTGCACCTACCACCATGTGCACAGATCCAGGACTCCAAGCCGGGGGCTGCCAAGAGGAGCCTGGACCTGGGGAAGTGGAGGTGCCATCCTGGGAAACAGCACCTCTGGTGGAGGAGGGGGCTCCACGCCCAGCCTTGCTGAAGTTCTCTATGTCTTGGAGATGAGAAGCCTCACTTAGATGAGGACCTGGGTCAGTAACTGGATCCCTAGAGAAAGGTAGCACAATAGCAACTAGAGCCAGAGATAAATGACGACCCTTTCATTCTGTTCAGAATGCCATTTTTAAAAGCTAATAGAGGGGTTGGGCGCGGTGGCTCACACCTGTAATCCCAGCACTCTGGGAGGCTGAGGTGGGTGGATCACCTGAGGTCAGGAGTTTGAGACCAGCCTGACCTGTCTCTACTAAAAATACAAAAATCAGCCAGGCATGGTGGTGCACACCTGTAATCCCAGCTACTCGGGAGGCTGAGACACGAGAATAGCTTGAACCCCTGGAGGCGGAGGTTGCAGTGAGCTGAGATTGTGCCACTGCTCTCCATCCTGGGTGACAGAGTGAGACTCTATCTCAAAAAAAAAAAAAAAAAAAAGAAAAAGAAAAAAGTCGTTGACAGAGGGAGGTAGATGTTTTGGCGTTAATGAGACAGGGACAGTGTTTGTTTTCCTTCTTACTATATAAGCATCCACAAGTATTGTGGGGCGGGAATTTAATACCTGATGAATACTGGCTCCGGGTATCAGCAAGACCTCAAGTTAGTCCCAGCCTGTTTACTCCTGCTCTTGGCTTCAGCCAAGCCCTGGACTCATGTGTTTCTGCTCAAGATGAGACGTGGTCTTCTCCTGCCATCTGTAGATGGTTCCTCCTGAGGACCTGGATCCTAGCACCATCCTTGGAAAAATGGTGACTTCCTGGCAGCAAGGCCAGCTGGTCCATTGTGAGTGAGGGAAGCCCGTTCACACCAGAATTTCTGTCTGGTAATGAGATCAAGCCAAAGACCCTTGAAACTGCAAGAAGCTTTGGCTAGGCCACAAGACTTGCAATCAGTGTTGAGCCTCTTCAGGGTTCAGTCTGCAAAAGGCAAGGAAGCAGAATAGCTCAATGCCAGATAAGGCTGGTGTCCTTGGTTAAGGCCCCGGGTTTTTGGCTGTGAAGTTGATAAGTATTTTAGAAGGCATTGGACGGCCTGCTTGAAATGAGGTGTGCAAGGCGTCGAGATGTGCCCCAAACAGAAAATGTGCTCCACGGATGATGATTATTTCCAGGGGACTTCTGTTTGATCTCTTTTGGCCAGGTTTTGTGCCTGATGATTATATACCTGGAATCTCAGCAACTACCTGCCTGGCTTCAGGCCAAGCATGAGGACTTTGCCTGCACACAGATTACCCATGGAGTGAGACAGTTACGAGCAAGAATCCCGATTTTCCTGTTAGCAGCTGGGAGACCTCAGGCACGCTACTTAACCTCTCTGAACACTCGTATCTCTAGAATGGAATTCACATGTCCGGCAGGTTGTATCCAGGTTAATAATAAAGCTTTGGAAAAGCCTAGTGTGGTGTATGCCTCACAATTGGGAGCTACTGCTAGTAGGCTAAACACACGTGAGCAGAAATTGGCTGCAGGCCCTCGGAACCTATGCTTTGGCCTGATCTGTTGCAATCATGGTGGGTTGGCCCTGTGTTGGTCCTTAGACTAGCATCCCAATATCAGAGGGTTTTCACCTTCTTCTGAGGTTTAGGCCACGAAATAAAATCAGATTTTCATATTTGAGCAAACTGGTTGGCTGGTGTCTGCCCAGCTGCTCTGCAGGTGGACACAGTGATGGAAGCAGGACTCGAAGGTCTATTTGGGCTTCAATGCTTAGCCTCTGTCTCTCGTTCGGCTTCACTGATGACAATGCTGCAGTTTCCAGCCCGTTCTGACTCTTGGGTGAATTTGTCAATTAGGTTCGAAGCTGTGAGATCGAGGTATAATTAATTAGTATTTTCCAGTATTTTCAGGGAAATCATAGGAGGATTCATATTATTGGAGGGGAATCTATTTTCTGTTATTTAAGGATCATGATGAGCCATTTTCTTGTAACTAACTAGAAGATTATAGACTCTAGCATGTGTGTATGTGTGTGGATTGACTCTAACATATGTATATGTATTGTGTGGGGTGGTGTGTGCGTATATATATATGCTATGTGTGTATATATGTATGTGTGTATATATAATACATATCTATGCAAACGATCTTGCTGAAAATTTGCCGATGGTACAACCAAATTGAGAAAAACAATATGAATAGTAATTAACAGCTTGTTAAATTTGAAATGCTTTTAAATTTATTTCAGCTGTTCAAGTAATAAAGTGACATGGTTCTACTCTGACATTTTAAGTCTTGATTAAACATTGTATGTACCTAATGTCATGTATGTCATTGTCACGTATGGGCCTCATGTTCTCCTGTTCCTCCTCTGTCCCCAGGTGCAGGGGTGCTGGAGCCAGCTGTGACCTCTGTTCCTTACTTCACACTCGTGAATATTAAGTCAGTCGTTTAAAATCGGCCATGGCGAGAGTCTTCACACCATGGCAATCGGCAAAAGCTGCAAAATAGATCCTTCTCATCCCCAGGGGGGTCCACTGTGAAAACTCACCTGCCTACCCCTGTTTCTAACTTCCAGTATCTGGAAAGCCCAATTTCCATATGAAGGCTGTCACGTTAATGTGTAAAACCTTGAAATCTCTTTGAGGAAAGTGGTTGTGATCAGCAAGTGTCATCAGGTGCACTTGGGCGCCTTGGCTGGGCGCCTTGGCTGGGCGCCTTGGCTGAGGGCCAGGGGAGGCTGCTCTGTTCCCTGCGCTAGCACTGGCATGCCCCACCTGGCAATACCGGGAACCCATACATATGCCTAATCTTGTGTTTCACGGCTGCTCTGCTCTTCAGTCCAAATGGCAATGCAAAGAAAACATATTTTCATACCTAATGAGAAGAGTTTTGCAAATAAGGCTGACATAATCTTAGATAGAGGGTCAGGCACAGGATCTGCCCAGGCACCTTCCCATCTCTTTAGGTGGTGGAGCTGCAGCTGTAGATACAAGCTGTCTGCTAAGCAGACTATGAATGGAGCCTCCTCTAAGGGGGCCTGTCTGGGATGCAGGGACATTGTGGGAAGTGAATTTACCCGTAGATACAGACACTTCTGCCTTTCTTTGACACCAGAATGTAGCAGTAAAATGTATTAGTTTAAGAAGGAATCCCCTAATGAGCTTAAAACACCTTTTATGATGCCCCATTGACTACATTACCATTGCTTGCAGGATTTCTTCTTCTTCTTTTTTTTATGGTTTTATTGAGTTATAATTTTCATACCATACAATTCATTCACTTTAAATGTACAATGATATTTAGTAATAGAAACTTGTGCAACTATCACCACCGTCAAGTTTCAGAACATTTTCATCACCCCAAAAACTTCCGCTCACTCATTTGCAGCCAATCCTGCTCCCACGGGCCACGACAGCCACAGACAATGCCTCATCTTTCTGTCTATATTTTTTAATCTTTTCTAGAAATTTTCATATAAATAGGATCATGCAATGTTACTGTTTGGTGGCTGGCTTCTTCCACTTAGCATAATGCCGTGAGGCTCATACGTGATGCTGCCTGTATTTGTAGTTTGCCTCTTTTATGCTGGGTAGTACTCCATGGCACAAATGTACTACATTTTGCTAATTTTCCTATCAATAGAGATTTGGATGCTTTCCACTTTGGGGCTGTCATGGATGTTGTTGTTATGAACATTTTTATAAAATTCTTTTTGTAGACATATGTTTTCTTTCTCTTGGGTAGCTAGGAGTGGAATGGCTGGGTTATGTGGTAAGTGTATGTTTAACCTTTTGAGAAACTGCCAAATTGTTTTTCAAAGTGGCTGCCCCATGTTACATCCCCTCAGGCATGAGAAAAAGGGATCTAAGTTCTCCTTATCCTGAACTTGGTATTTTTTTTTTTTTTTTTTTTTTTTTTTTTGAGATGGAGTCTCCTTCTGTCATCCAGGCTGGAGTGCAGTGGTGCTATCTTGGTTCACGGCAACCTCCGTCTCCCAAGTTCAAGTGATTCTCCTGCCTCAGCCTCCCGAGTAGCTGAGACTACAGGTGTGTACCACCATGTACTACTGATTTTTGCATTTTTAGTAGAGGTGGGGTTTTACCATGTTGGCCAGGCTGGTCTTGAACTCCTGACCTCAAGTGATCCACCCACCTGGGCCTCCCCAAGTGTTGGGATTACAGGCGTGAGCCACCGCGCCCAGCCTTTTTAGTCTTTTTGAGTATAGTCTTTCTAGTGGGTATTGTGAACCCCAAATATCTGAGACAGGTCTCAGTCTATTTAGGCAGTTTATTTTGCCATAGTTAAGGACACACACCCATGACACAGCCTCAGGAGGTCCTGGTGACATGTGCCCAAGGTGATTGGGGCACAGCTTGGTTTTATATATTTTAGGGAGACATGAGCCATCAATCAATAGGTGTAAGATGTACATTGGTTCTGTCTGGAAAAGTGTGACAACTTGAAACGGGGGTAGGAGGGTGGGGGATGGTGGGTGGTGGGGGTGGTTCCAGGTCATAGGTAGGTAAGAGACATACAGTTGCATTCTTTTGAGTTTCTGATTTGCCTTTCCAAATGGGGCAAGCAGATATTCATTTATCTCAGTGAGCAGAGGGACAACTTTGAGTTCCGTCTGTCCTTTGTCCACAGGGAAATTCCTTGTGAGGGAGGCATGTCATTTTTTTTTCTTTTATCTTAGCAGCTATCGTTTTTAGGAATACAGTGGGAGGTAAGTTCGCCCTAAGCAGTTCCCAGCTTGACTTCTCCCTTTGGCTTAGTGCTTTTGGGGTACCAAGATTTATTTTTCTTTTATAGTATATAGTAGTGGTCATTGTGGTTTTGATTTCCCTAATGACTAATGGCATGCATTATCTTTGGCAAAATGTTTATTCAAATCTTTTGCCCATTTAATAAATACTGCTTTAAGAAATTGAGTTATAATTTTTTTTATCTCTTCTGGGTAAAAGTCCTTTATTACGTGATTTACAAATACTCTCTTCCAGTTTGTGAATTTTTTTTTAAATCCACTCAAGTTCACACCTATTTTTTAATTCAGTAAAGTCTTTTTATTTTCTTATTGATATATTTTGAAGAGTAAATGCTTTTGATTTTGATAAAATCTAATTTATCACTTTTTTCTTTTATAGGTCATGCTTTGGTGTCATATGAGAAAACTCTGCCTAACTCAAGGTCAACATGATTTTCTTTTTTTTCTAGTTCTACAAAAAATCCTGGTGGGATTTTAATAGGGATTGCTTCACATTTATAAACCACTTTGGAGAATATTACTATAACAACACTATTGAGACTTCTAAACCATGAATATGATCTATTTCTTCATCTATTTATATGTTTAATTTCCCTCCACAATGTTTTGTAGTTCTCAATGTACAGGTCTTCCACTTCTTTTGTTAAATTTATTCCTAAGTATTTTATTATTTTCAATGCTATTTTGAATGGAGTTGTTTTCTTAATTTCATTTTGGATTGTTGTGACTAGCAGATATAAATATGATGGATTTTTATATACTCTTATGTCCTGTGATCTTGCTAAAATCACTTATTAATTCTTTTTTTTTTTTTTTTTTTGAGACGTAGTCTCGCTCTGTCGCCCAGGCTGGAGTGCAGTGGCCGGATCTCAGCTCACTGCAAGCTCCGCCTCCCGGGTTCATGCCATTCTCCTGCCTCAGCCTCCCAAGTAGCTGGGACTACAGGTGCCCGCCACCACGCCTGGCTAATTTTTTGTATTTTTAGTAGAGACAAGGTTTCATCGTGTTAGCCAGGATGGTCTCGATCTCCTGACCTCGTGATCCACCTGCCTCGGCCTCCCAAAGTGCTGGGATTACAGGCATGAGCCACCGCACCCGGCCAAAATCACTTATTAATTCTAATAGCTTTTTTTTTGTTTTGAAAATTTCTTGGAATTTCCTACATAAAAGATCATCTTGTCTGAGTGTAAAGACAATTTTACTCCTTCCTTTCCAATATGGTTGCATGTAATTCCTTTTCTCCCCATATTGGACTGGCCAGAATCTCCAGCAAGATACTGAATACAGGCGGTGAAAGCCAACATCCTGGCCTTGTTCTTGGTCTTGGGGGGAAAGCATTCAGCCGTTTATAATTAAGAATCATGCTAGCTGTCAGCATTGGTAGGTTCCCTGATTGGATTGATAAGGCTCCCCTATATTCCAAGTGTTTTGAGAGTTTGTATCATGGATGGTGTTGAATTTTGTCAAACAATTTTTCAGCATCTATTGATATGATCAGGTGATTTTTTAAAATTCTCTTACTATAGTTTGTTACATTCATCAATTTTCAGGTGTTCAACTCTTCTTGTGTTCCTGAAATAAACCTCACGGGTCATAGTGGTCATACTGGATAGTACTCTTTATATGTTGCTGAATTAGGTTTTACTATTTTGTTAAGGAATTTTGCGTCTATGTTCATTTTCATCTAGTTCAAGTTATTTCCAGTTTCCCCTGTAATTTCTTTTTCTTTGGCCTATAGGATAATATACTAATTTATCTTGTCTTAAAATCTATTTTGTTTGATATTACTATAGCGTCTCCAGCTGTCTTATGGCCACTGTTCTCACAATATACAATTTTTTATCTTTACTTTCAACCTATTTGCACCTTTAAATGTAACTTGAATCTCTCATAGACAGTATTTGAATTGGGTCTTACTTGTCTTTCTGACAATCTCTGTCTTTTAGTTGGTGCATTTAACCCATTGATGTGGTTGTACTTTTGTCTACCATTTTGCTGTTGTTTTTTTCTGTACGTCTCATCTGGTTTTTGGTCCTCTGAGCCTCCTTTACTACCTTCTTTTATGTTAAGCAAATAGGTTTACTGAACCTTTTTAATTTCTTAAATTTTTCATTGTTGTTACTATTGAGCTCCAGGTATCCCAGCCACGTCTAGTCCATTGCTTGGCCGCTTCTGGCATCCATTGGGTTAAATTGAGATGCTTTTCAAAGTTTTCTCTCCTACAGGATTTTCTCTCCCCTTCTGCCTCTTGTACATCTACAAAGTTTGACCATGTCTGTTGCCACGGGGCCAAGCTGAGAGAGGCTGTCAGCTCACAAGATGGCCTGAGCACCAGGGCTAACAGAGCACATGTCATCTCTGCGGGGCTCTTTTTCAGAGTCTTAAACAACCTCGCACCTTTCTTGGCTCCAGCGGTACCAAGGAATAGTCCTGTTTTTTAGGGGTCCAGGTGGCTCCTCACAGCCCCCTTGCATGGATGAACCCCAGTGGATGCAGCAGCTTCTCGAGCTGAAAGCTGCTTCTGAGAATGGGGAATCTCAACTTGCTTTGCTGCCTCTGGGTGGCTGGGATCCTGGCTCGTTTTCCAGCTCTCTGTGGTGCCCTCCGATGACACACTGGGACAGGTTTCTTGCTGTGCCAGATTTGGCTTCATTGGAGTCTGTGCTCTCCCATCCAGTTACGCCTCTTCTCACCTCCATGCTGTCCTCAGCTCGCCTGGACATTGCTGGGTATGTTTGTAGAGTCTGCCACTCAGGGACCTCCAGACATAGGTGAGAATCAGTTCTTTATTTCCAAATCCATGTCCATCCTCCTGAGCTATTTGTGTGTCTGTGTGTGCATTATTTGTGTGTTTGTGCATCACACAAAGTAATGAGATGTTTAGAAGCAACGGCAAAAAGGAACAAACTGTCTTGCTCATTTTGTTCCCTCCCAACTCTCTTCTTCCCCCATCCACTCTGTTTTTATGTATAATCTTCTAGTGGGGTTGGGAGGTGTGTAGGGAAAGCACATTGCAAATTCTTGTCAATTTTCTCTAACTAGGAGGGTCTCATGCTTGTGTCGGTGCCACAAGCTGAAGGCCACCAAGAGGATATCCAAAGGTTAACAAGCTGGGTTTATTACTCGTTTTGGCAAGAAGGAACACACACGGTGAAGAACAACGAGGAGTCTCAGTAGGAGCAGGAGGTATAGGATTTGGGCTTTGTTGGGTGATTGGGAGAGCATGTAAGGCAACAGGTGTTTGCTGTGGATTGGATGCTGTGAGAAAGCAGGGAAGATCCTACAATTGTGTCTCCCCATGTGTCTTAGTCTCAACTGTAGGGAGGGCAGGCTGCGGTGAAGATAAGGCTGCAGGGGGTAAGAAGCAGCTGTCACTCACTCTAATCAGGAGGGTGTTTGGTATTCCATGGGTGGTACAGCGACCTTGTTTTTGTCTGTGCTTAGACAAAATTATGAAGCGCCTTGCTTTGTCTCACTTACTCCTGCTCTTGGAGTAAGCTTGCCGGGGGGACTGTTCTGTGAGAATGTTTATGCCCAAGAGAAAAATAACCTGACCCCCCTGTGAGTGTCAGGAGCTGCTTTGATTTCTTCCTTCCTCACCTGGCGACCTCCTTACTGAACCCAGTGGTTTCTCATGTGTTTGTCCTTGACTCTGTGTCAGTGCCACAAGCTGAAGGCCACCAAGAGGATATCTGAAGGTGAACAAACTGTGTTTATTACTCATTTTGGCAAGAAAGAACACACACAGTGAAGAACAATGAGGCGTCTCAGTAGGAGAAGGAGGTATAGGATTTGGGCTTTGGTTGGGTGATTGGGAGAGGGTGAGAGGCAGCACGTGTTTGCTGTGGATTGGATGCTGTCAGAAAGCAGGGAAGGTCCTGTGATTGCATCTCCCCATGTGTCTGTGTGTGCACGTGTGATTGTGTGCATACATGCGTGTCTATGAAGCGGAAAGGGGAAAGGAAAGTTGAACTCGTTTCAGGCCTCATGTAAACAACCAGAAGGTAAAACTTCGCATCTCACCCCACTCCACTTGTATTTGATCGCTGTTTAATGGCAGGCGGCTCTGGACAGAGCCAATTTTCCTCTGAGTCATCCTCACAAATCTTGTTTTCTTTATTCGCTCATCACCTCCCTCCCTCTTCTGCCTGATGTTGCCGGCCCCCTTGTGGAATAATCTCAACAGCATGGACTGTTTTGCTGTTTTGCTGCATCTCTATTTAGAGTCACTGATTTGTTCCAAAGTTACTTGAAGAATCATCTGTGATGGATGGTCCTATAAGGGCGTGGCTCGTCAGTTTTTCTGGAAGCAATTTAAAGCCCAGAAATGTATTAGGGCTCAAGCATTGCAATAAAGCCCAGAACTGAACTTCCTGTGTGGGAACTGCAGGATTATATGAGAAATAAAACAAAACAAGCAAACAAAAAAACAACCCAAAGACAAAACAAACAAACAAACAAGAAACCCAAAGACAAAACAAACAAACAAACAAAAAAAAACAGGGAAAAAAAGGTGATAAGAGGAAGGATCACTGGGAGGTGCTATTTCTCCACTGAGGCTAATGGGGCTGAGCAGTGGGCTGTGAGCTTTGTTTAACTTCGCTCCTCTGTATTCCTAAGTGTGCTGCGTGGCTTGCAGTCTGTGGAGAATTGTCGCAGCTCTTCCTGGCAGGTTATCACTGTGGGTTCTTTCCAGTCACACCTTGCTCCAAATGACTTAGCTGATGTCTTCCTCTCAGAAGTGCGCCTGACTAACGCTTTTCTTCTATGATTTAATTTGGAAGGGAGCTGCTTTTTTCCCCTTCCTTTTTGCATTTATTCAGGTACTATGACAGCTTACAGTTGACAAAGATTGCATTTTCTGACGGAGAGTGGTATAAGCGAGGTTGAAATTTTGGGTTAGATCTATATTCCTCTCTTAAGAATGTCAAACTTAAAACAGTTTTCAAATATACTGTGTGACAGAGACATGTATTGCTCAGTGAAAATCCATGTGAGACCCACATTTCCCAGAGCCTTGGGGCGAGGCAGGGCCATTTGGCAAGCTCTGGAGAGTGGGACAAGGTCCTCAGCATGACTGTTGGACTTCTAAAGCATTTAAGAAAAGGGGAATGGCCCTTTAGTTCTCCCTTCACTGATGCAGTGACCTGGAAACCATGCAATCCAAATGTAGCCATAAGGAGCAATTCACCCGGGCCTCCAAGTCGCTTCTCAAAGCTGAGAGTCCTTAGATAGTGGCTTAAACCACAGAGACTGGTGGGGTGGGTGGGGGGTCAAATGGAGCTTTATGCAAAGTCAGTGAGATCTCAGGGTTGGTTTGTTACTGCAGCATAACACATTCTGATTAATACACAAAACATTTAAATGCTAGAAACTACCACATTTGCAATAACTAAGAAATAAACTAATGCATTACTGAAAGAAGCAATTAACAATTTAATAGCCCTTCAAAAGTTGGAATCCTGATGCTTAGGAAATGGAATTTGTGGAGTTTCTGTGAAGGGGCCTCTTGAGAGAATGAAGAGCTAGCAGTTGGTGGCATTGTTTGACTGAATCACATCAAATGTCTTCCTTTCTGTTACCTTCATACAGGCTCTGAGCATAACTAGAGTCATTTAAACATTTTCACTCATAAATAGAAAAATTTCTATTTTTTGGAAAGAATGACCGAAAGGAAAAGGGAGGCATTTATCATGAAAGTGTGAGAAAATGATTGCCTTAGGTGGAAGTACCTGGGCTGTGAGCAGCAATGCATGAGAGAAAGGAAAAGCTCTGTGTATTCACGATTCTAAGAGCCTAGAGGAAAAGCTCTTACTGCTGATTCTTGCAAGAGCCAGGAGAGGTTGAACTTTAAATCAGAAAATTCCTAAGTGTGGCCTCTAGAGGTCGCCACCATCCCACGACAGCTTGGTGGTTGAGCGGTGCGTGATCAGCGAGGAAGACTGTAGGGGCTCCTGTTCCAGTGTAAAGAACATAAGAAACTTCAGTTGTTTTTGCATCCTGGAAGTGATTTTTATATGTAGTTTTAAAAATTAATGTTAGAGAATGCAGTTAAAATTCTCTCCTAAAGTTAGATATTTCTTAATAAAATCCAAATGTTTGCAGAAGTACATGTTAAACAAAACAAATCAGGAGGTGACTGTATGATATAAAAAATAATTCCCATTAGGGTTTCTTTAAATGCTAAGCATTCTACTTCATTTCATCAATTTAGAATAATTTATTTATGGCAACATTTTAGAAGTATATTTAATAAAGAAAAGTGTAACTAGCAAAGTTTAATGTGATTTAACTCAATATTAAGTTTCCTGAATTCTATAGACTATACACAGCCATAAAGTAACCAGAACTATTCCTTGGGTGACTTCCCAGAGGCACATTTTGTTAATAGTCTTTTGGGCGATTTTCTTGCTCATCATGAAACTATAGTAGGTGCTAAGTACCTCCTCATTAATTTTTTGTTTTTCAAAATTTCCTTGAAAAATCATGGAGTTAAATAGAATATGCATACACACACTATTTTTAAAGTATTTTGCTTTTTCCAAACAGTGGAAAACATTCAAAGTGTGTTTCTGGGGTAATAGCAGCTTTTTACAAAGTTTTTAAGAACCTGAGAACTAAAGAGATGACGTTTTAGCATTTATTCACTTTGTCCCTCAAAGCACAGGATAATTATTTAGAGCTGCTTGTTTGCCTCTTTTTAGACATCTCATTAGGATTCAGACTGTTTCTTGCACAGGGGAGAGCTCAGCCTGAGGAAAACATGATGTAGAATGCATTGGGAAGATTCCAGTAAGATCAAGGGGAAGGGGCTTGGAGATGGAAAATGGGCCAGGACTTTCCTCTGTGCCCCACTTCTGCCTTGCAACCTTGTCATTAACACGGGGATGGTGACCACTATAAGCACAGCTGCGTTTGTTTCAAGACATAAAATGCAGACTGCTCTGCTTGGTGTGAAGGCGCCACAGGCAAGAGGACTGACCCAGGCTCTGGAGGGAAGTTGTGCATCCTATCTGTTGCACACGACGATGCAATGGCCACAGTGATGCTCCCACCCCTGTCTGTTAGGTGGGAGCAGAGCCAGGAGCTGGGCGGTGGAACCCGTGGTTTCTGAAACAGGAGAGCTGCTACTTCACAGCGTGGAGGTGCACAGTCCAACCTCTCACAGTTGCCTCCGCTAGCAGCAGAGCAAGGGAGGACCAGGTGAATAGTGTGGTGATTACAAATGCAGCTCAATGCTTTCAGTTGTAGCACCAAATACGTTCTAATATTTAAAAGGACCTGTGAATTGTAAGAGCTGGAAACTAATCAAAGATGAACAATGCACCCTGGTGACGGACTCATTCCCTTAGTCTGGTGTTGAGGACATACTATGCTGTTAGCACTTACCATGTAGGAGGTCAACACACTGAAGAAAATTCAGCCACTTTCTCATTCGTAACTGCACAATAATGGCCTCCATTATGCTTTTTGGAGGACCCCTTTTTCGGACCACAGCTAATGGGGCTTCCATCTGTCACCCAGGTGTCCCTTGGCCAGAGAGTCACTGCCCTGGAGGTTTCCGTCAGCGTGGCTGGCTCAGCCAGTTCCCTGCCTGGGCAGCTCCTCTCTATCACCTCTGCCGGTTCTCCAGCTTGCTTCTGACTTTGTCAGTCACTCTGAAAGTGGGTCTGCAAAGCAGTTTCTTCTTCCCCCACAGCTCCCCGTCCCACAGGCTGGTATGAAGCCCCGGCTGCTTTCCCTAGAAATCCCAGCAAACCAAACCAAACCTCTGTGAGGATCCCTGACCAGGGTCCATGAGGCCTGGGTGAGGGAGGACCCGAGGCAGGACACACTCCACCGCTCGGCCGCCCCTCCTGTGCAGGCCCCTCACCCTGTGCACGCTGCTCCGAGTCCAAGGCTCCCAGTCAGCCGTCTCCGGGTGCCTTAGACCTTGGGGGATCCAGAGTGGGGGGCCTGGGAACCTTTCCCTTGACTCTGCTCAGCCGATGCTTTCCACCCGCACGGCGGCAGCACCACCGTGACCCAAGCGTCCCTCCGGGAGACCTGCTGTGGTTCCCGCTTCCCCTCCCACAGGGCTGACACGTGCACCTCTTCCATTTGTCCTGGCTTTCTGAGGTTGCTCACCCTCCCTGTTTGCTGCTCCGCCCCCTCCATCACGGATGACCAATCTCCTGTATGGAGTTCTCTCTGTTGTTCAAGTGGCCCAACTGTTTTCCTGGCCAGATCCTCAAGGACACAGTTGTCTCCTTCCTGCACTGACTCTTTCGTTTTCTTCTATTCCATTTTGTCCACAAATATTCCTCTATCTTCCAGAAGTAGGTGATTCTGACACCTAAGCCTCGCGGCTGTTTCCATTCCTCTAAGGAACGCAGTCCTGACAGCATCCTTATCCCCCAGGGGATCAGGGCTTCCTGAGTTGTGGAGAACTGTTTCTGTACCTTGTTGTGGATGATTAGACAACAGTTTGTTTTACCTAATCAAAGTGTCTCCAAAAGTCCTTAGGTTCTTTTAAAATGAATACATTTTTACACTTTGGGTTACAATCTGAAGATTAACGCCAGTGTAATATATGATTAGTTTAGAAATCTCCCTTTGTAGTACATGAAAAAAAAAAAGCAATGAGTTTTATGATTAAAGTTAATGTATTAGCCTCTATATACCTTGAGAGGTGTTGGTTAAACACATTTGAGCTGCATTGATTCTGGTTTTGTTTTCAGGCATTCCAGAGTTTCCATTTATTGGACATCCTATGTCTATTTTCTGTTTATCTTATAAATCTAAATCTTTTTCCTCTGATAGGAAATGTTTCCTGCATTCTGGGTGATTTTATGCAGCTTGTCTGAGGAAGTACTAATTCTGTTAACTCCCCAGTGTTGATTCTCCTTTTATTCTGTGCACCGTGGGCTTACATCCTGGGTGGTATCACTCTGTGCTGCAACTTCTCGGCATAAACAAAGCTCTTTTTCTTGCTGTCATCTGGCCCCGGCTCTTTTTAGATTTTCTGTTTCATGGAGCTCACCTGAACGTCTCCAGCCTCAACAGCTTCCAATGGCCCTGCGAGTTGATGTTCCTGAGCTCCTATACAGTTCCGGCTATATTTCTGTGTTTTTAAGGACTTTAAAATAAACATATATGCCACCTACTGTATGATTCCAACTACATGACATTCTGGAAAAGGCAAAACTATGAAGCTGGAAAAAAGATATCAGTGGTTGCCAGGACCTGAGGGGAGGGAGGGATGAACGGGCAGAGCCCCGAGGAATTTCAGGACAGTGAAACTGTATGATACTGTAATCGTGTGTATCCATGTCATTCTGCACTTGTCCAAACGACAGCATGTATAATTCCAATCGTGAATCCTGGTGTAAACTATGGATCTGGGTGATTAGGATGCATCACTGTGGGTCCACCAGCTGTCACGACTGTACCGATCTGGTGCAAGGTGCTGATACTGGGAGAGGCTGGGTGGGTGCGGGGTACAGGTATATGAGAACTCTCTGTACCTTCTGCCCAATTGTGCTGCAAACCTAGAACTGCTCTGAAAAATAAAGTCTGTTAAAAGTATGTACATATGCATGCAACAATTCTCTATGCAATTAAAAACAATATTTTTTTGTGTGTGTAGACTTTAGGATAAACCATAAATGCCATTTTCTCCTTTAAGTGACCCCTCACAGTTTCCTCCCTAGAAGGAGCCACTATTAACAATCCTGCCTGTTTCTCTCTAGATCCTTTTCTGTGCCTTCACGTGCACTTACACGCACACTCACACACACTCACGCATGCTGTCACACACACAGACACGCGAACACATCCATACATACTCACACACACAACTGTCAAATGTAAACACGATTCTACTTTACATGTTCCACAGCCCTTCATGGTTTTTCTAACAATCTTCAAAATCTTAACATATCAGAACCTACTATCAGAATTCGTTCTTTTTCACTGGTTCGTAATGTTACTTATTTCCCTCTTGGGTTGTTTTCATCTTCTTGAGTAGTTGGCGATTTTTAAACACATACCCTGAATATCAATCTTTAGCCTACGGTATATGTTGCAAATATTTTCTCTCATTTTTTCTAATTTCCCCTTTTTTATGGTGTTCTTTGGTCACAGGCGTGTTTTAAATGTTCAGGTAGTGTTTCCTTTGACTTCTGAATTTTATGACTAGCTGGGAGAATCCTTCCCCATCATAAGATTATGAAGTCATTTTGATATTTTATTCCATTCTTTCAGAATCATTGAGAATTTACTTTTGACCATGGTATATCTAATTTTGTTTCTCCTTAATGGATGGCCGTTTACTTGAAAACCGTTGAATACATGGAGGAAATCATTTTTCTACACTAATTTAAAAATGCCACCTTAGTGATATGTCTAGATTTTCTGTTCTGTTCTATTGATTTATTTGTCTTTTCCTCCATAAACACATTATGTTAATTTCTATAACAAGACAATATGTTTTGATATCTGGCCTATTTCCCTTAATTGTGTGTTTTAAATCAGAATTTTATTAGTTTTTTTGCATTTGTTTACTCCACCGGATGAATGTGGGAATCAGTGTGTCAGGTTCTAAAAACATACTGTTGTAATTTTGATGAGGATTGCATTGAATATGCAGACCAAGTTTGGGAAACTTGGGAACCTTCACAGGTATTTGAATACAGTTCTTGCACATTTCTTGTCAGATGCATGTCTAGGCTTTCTGTTCCTCTCGTTACTGTGACTGGAATCTTTTTTTCCCCCTATTGTACTTGCTACTTGCTGTGACTAGTACCTATATAGAAAATTGAGTCAGTGTAATTCATGTGAGTGGCTGTAACAGTCTTAAAGTTTCAGTGCTTTAACACCTAGCAATTTTATTTCTTGCTGATGGACAAGTTGCTGTAAGCTGGGTCACTTTCCTCTCAGTAATGCCTTAGCACTCCGGTTCTTTCCACGGCAACCATGCAGAGTGGAGAATGTCTGGACTCTCTTCCTTAAGATTGCTGCCTGCATGCTGGCCTTCCCTTTCTGAATGCATCTCTTTCCTGTGATGGTTTTCCAAGTGGAGCTTTCACAGCGCACGCTACTAACCTCTGCTCTTCTCCGGAATGACAAGAGCCTCTGGCGTGTGACCTGTGCTCCAAGAAATAAAAGGCAAGAGTTTCACTAAATATTTTGCTGCAAGATAGTGTTGATCCAATTTTCTAGTCTTAAATATCATTTTTCTTACCTCTTGACATCCAGCTGCTAGAATAATGCTATGTGGTTTAGGTTTTATTATTTTTTAAAAAACCAAATACCTTGTTTCCAGTCACTAAGTTCTTATTAGGGTAATTAACGTAGGCTGATGTCACAAACAACGCACAGATCTCATCATTGAAGCAATTTCTTTCTCATGTCATAGGCCCCTAATGGATTTGCTCTGATTTTGAAGGTGTTTTACCTTTGTCTTTTCTAGGAAATTGGGGAAGAGCGAGGCGAAGGAGTAATATCTTGTTCCGTCGGCATCGTCGATCCAAGGCTTTCTTGTGAATTCGTTTTTACCACATTTGAAGTGTGATGCCCAGAGTGGAACTCGGAGCTGCTGGCACCCGCATCCATCTTTGGAGGCTCTGGACATAATCAGTGGAGCAGGCAGAAGACCTGCAGCCCCAAGCCTGCTCGTCGGTGAGCCTGGAATTGCTATGCTCTTAGTATCATGTGTTCCAACTATGAATGCTTTCAGCAGCTTTTCCCACTGGCCACTTGGTCATATCCATACCCAGACTGAACCAGTTCCTGACCCCAGGCCCTCCCCACCATGCCCATCCTACTGGGGTGCGGCTGCCTGTTGGGGCCACACCCTCCTGCCTGTATAGCCCTAACTTTGGAGCCTGCGGGTCCTGCCTGAGCTGTTCTTGCCCTTTGGAAACCAAGGATTGAGCATTGTTCCCTGAGTGTATTTTTGGTTATGACTTTCTCTTTTTTCCACAGAAAGGCATCTCTCTGCAGGTGTTGGGCTTTCTCTGAGCTCAGCAGCTGCTCTTGGCCTTCTTTCTCCAGTTCCT